>NC_142485.1:39440000-40065000 GCF_049115385.1 Moschus berezovskii
GTGCTTCTCTTACAAGTTTTCTGTAGTCTGGTCACTTCTCTAAATAAAACATTGAAAAAGAGATTTCAGGAATTCTGCTTCTATGAATTTATCCTAAGGAAATAATTGTAAAGTTGTATGAAGATATGTGTGTGAGTATATTTATCATAACCTTGAAGTGGAACCCTTATGAATAATTAAATTTTTTAGCAATAGAGGATTGGTTAAGAAAATTATTGGTACTATTTTTCTAAATTTTTCTAAATATGTGGAATAGAATAGTATGCATTCATTTAAATTATTTTAAAGGGTCCTATTTCTTGACATGAAAAAATATTACAGATGTATTACCAAGTAAAGAAAGCAATTACCAAGACATCATTATATATCTCTAAAGATAATATGTTATACATTTTATAATACATATAAAAAATATACATAATCAAAGTGTGTGTGTATACATATAATGACACATTGACAAGCATTTAAAATATTGAAAGGACATATATTGTGATAGTCCTGCTTTAAGGCTGATATTATATGTAATTTTGAGAGGGAGGGATTTATTTTTTTTTAACGTCAAGCATATATGCTATTCAAAAAGCTCCTAAATATAATTTAATTTAAAATCTTCTTTGCAGATAATCTGTAGTATCTCTTGATTGTCAACAGTTGGGTTTTCTTTGCTGTTTGGAAACATCCTTATTTTAGGTCAAACCTCCTGAGATTTGTATGACGCTCTATGCAGTTTACTTATTTCCTCCCATGACTGTGGACCTTTTTCTGGAGGCCTCTACTTGGCACCTCAGACTAGTGAAGGCACATTTGTTGCCGTGGGTTATTAGTGCTGGCACTCAGGGAAAATAGAAATATAAAGTGGACTTTAATACTCAACTCTCTAACACTTATCTTCTCTGGGAATTTGTACCAAAAAGGGAAGAAGTGACATATCCAGGTGAAATGGTTTAAGTAACAAGACAGACCTTGCTTGCTAAAAAGATTGTTTCCCAGAATAGAGGTAATTCCGGGTCCTTGAGAAGGGAATTCAGGAGGTCTTTCTGAATCCCCAAATTCACAAAATGTGTTGTTTAGTTGCTAAGTTGTGTCCGAATCTTTGCCATTCCATGAACTGTAGCCTGCCAGGCTCCTCTGTCCATGGGATGTTCCTGGCAAGAACACTGGAGAGGGTTGCCATTTCCTTCTCCAGGGGATCTTCCTGAGCCAGGGACAGACCCATGTCTCCTGCATTTGCAGGCAGATTGTTTATGCTGCATCACCAGGGAAGCCCCAGTTGACAAATATGGCACCATCATAGCAAGAACTCTGCTATGGTGCTCAAGCCGAGATGAGTAGATTACAGTGATTTTTTATGATGCACCAAGAGATGGAAGAATGGATTAGAATGAAAATCTAGGAAAGTATTTCTCCTCCTGGACCGTATAAGATATTAGTGATGCTAATATTAGATCAAAGACGAGAGCAAGAACTCTATACTCATTTTCAACTTTGTTTTGTCCTCTGTGAAAAGAAAGGCTAAAATCAAGGAAAACAGGCTCCACGCTGTACCCCCACCTCACCCTCAGAGGGGCACCGACAAAGAAAAGTCCTCATCATTTTCAAAAGAGCAGCTGCTGCTGTGAGGGAAGTGCCCTTTCGGGGTCACTAACATGCATCTTGCCAAAAAGCCAACTAACTAACTGCTAATGAGATTCTTTACCTGTAGCTTAAGGGAGAAAAGATTTTGCATATTTCGTTTGCAGGAAACACCAAGCTCATATATCATATGAAAGACTCTGATTTTAAGCAAGTGTCTCATCCACACATGGAAGCCTGAAAGTGTTGCTGTGCCTCTTAGTTGGTACACCCCCCACCCCCACCCCTTGTATGCTTTCTTCTGCAGGTCTGGTTCACTGTGCTGCTCACACAAGACAGGAACTGTTGTCAGTGGGTGGTGGGCAGATTCTCTTAATCATCTTCAGCGTGCTCTCTCTCCTTATCCCCCCTCATCCACAGCACTTAACACTCTTCATTAAGTGGCTGTTGTACTGGCTTGTCCTCCAGATGGACAGCCCAGCACCCATCAGAGTATAGGGTGCCGACTAGGCATTTGAACAACAGTGATTGAATGAATGGGACATGTGTTCCCCAGTCCTGCTCCAAAATGCTCTTTCCCTCTATCTGTCTTGAGCCAAAGCACAGTCACTCATCACCGAAGTACTGACATTTTTTTCAAATTTTGGTAAAATACACGTAACATAAAGCTTACCTTTGACCGTTTTTCAGTGTACAGTACAATGGCATTAAGTACCTTTGCACTGTTGGGCAGCTGTCACCACCATCCATCTCTTGGGCTTAGTTTCCCCAATTGAAATTCTATATCCACTAAACAGCAGCTCCCCATTCTTCCCTACCCTAAACCCTACCTTCCATCTTTGTGAAATTGCCTGTTCTAGGAACAAATCTACAACTTTGTACAGTGACTGAATTTCACACATCTCCATGTGGACAGTCCATAGTGATGGCACCGTTTGTAGGAAAGCTCACTTTTAATGTATTGATTATTTATTTATTGATACGGGCTTCTCAGGTGGCACAGTGGTAGAGAATCTGCCTGCCAATGCAGGAGATGCAAGAGACTGGGGTTCGATCCCTGGGTCAGAAAGGTCCCCTGGAGAAGGGAATGGCTACCCACGCCAGTATTTTTGCCTGGAAAATTCCATGGACAGAGGAGCCTGGCAGGCTATACAGCCCATGGAGTCACAAAGAGTTAGACAAGACTGAGCACACACACACATTTATTGCCACATGGCATGTGGGACCTTAATTCCCTAAAAGTGAAAGTCGCTCAGTCATGTCTGACTCTGCGACCCCATGGACTATACAGTCCATGGAATTCTCCAAGCCAGAATACTGGAGTGGGTAGCCTTTCCCTTCTCCAGGGAATCTTCCCACTCCAGGGATCGAACCCAGGTCTCCTGCATTGCAGGCAGATTCTTTACCAGCTGAGCCACAAGGGAAGCCCAAGAATTCTGGAGTGGGTAGCCTACCCCTTCTCCAGGGGAACTTCCTGACCCAGGAATCACTGGGGTCTCCTGAATTACAGGCAGATTCTTTATCAACTGAGCTATCAGGGAATTTCCTAACCAGGGATCAAACTCAAATCCCCTGCATTGGAAACATGTAGTCTTAATCACTGAACTACCAGGGAAGTCCCTAATGTATTACTTATTGATAACATGTAACAAGGCCTAACAGATGGGCCCTTATTGAGTTGATGGATCATGGTCCTTAAAAAGGAAACATTTTTCTATTATTGAGCTAGAGAACCTAAGCTATAGAAATAAGATATACCTTATTCATTATGCCATGGATTTTCTACACACATTGTCATTGTTTTTGGGCATGTGATTTGCATGGGCTGAAAAAGGTAAATTTAAAGGATTTCACAGTGAGGGGAGGACATCCTGTCTCCAGGCCAGCTGATAAGGAGATGATACGCCTCCACCCCATCCTAACGAAGAGTGAAATGCTGAACAAAATGAAATACCAACAACTCGTCTTAGATACGTGAGAGAAGTGAGGTCACAGAGTGAACACTGTCCCCAGGTTTGGAGGGTTGTCGTTGCTCAGGTGCTCAGTCGTGTCCAACTCTTTGACCCCATGGACCGTAGCACTCCAGGCCTCCCTGTCCATCACCAACTCCTGGAGCTTGCTCAAACTCATGTCCACTGAGTCAGTGATGTCATCCAACCATCTCATCCTCTGTCGTCCCCTTCTCCTGCCCTCAATCTTTCCCAGCATCACGGTGTTTTCCAATGAGTCAGTCCTTTGCATCAGGTGGCCAAAGCACTGGAGCTTCAGCTTCAGCATCAGTCCTTCCAATGAACATTCAGGGTTGACTTCCTTTAGGATTGAACGGTTGAATCTCCTTGCAGTCCAAGGGACTCTCAAGAGTGTTCTCCAACACCACAGTTCAAAAGCATCAGTTCTTTGGTGCTCAGCCCTCTTTACGGTCCAACTCTTACATGGATACATGACTACTGGAAAAACAATAGCTTTGACTATATAGACCTTTGTCGGCAAAGTAATGTCTCTGCTTTTGAATATGCTGTATGACAGGCAGATACAGAGAATCAGTTTACCATGGCAGAAACCAGGGAGCTGAAGTATCTGTGGGACCCAGGGCCGGGGCTGGAAAACCTGAACTGGAACTGCTGAAGAGCAGGAGGCTGTGTGGACACCGACAGATAAATCTGGGTCCCAGTGGTTGGTGAAAATTCCTCATGCTTCCAGCAGGAGGAAGGAAAAGGAATGGCTTAAAATATGCCAGAGCACTCTTGTTCTTTCTCCATGATCCAGCGGATGTTGGCAATTTGATCTCTGGTGCCTCTGCCTTTTCTAAAACCTGCTTGAACATCTGGGAGTTCACGGTTTACATACTGCTGAAGCCTGGCTTGGAGAATTTTGAGCATGACTTTACTAGCGTGTGAGATGAGTGCAATTGTGCGGTAGTTTGAGCATTCTTTGGCATTGCCTTTCTTTGGGATTGGAATGAAGACTGACCTCTTCCAGTCCTGTGGCCACTGCTGAGTTTTCCAAATCTGCTGGCATATTGAGTGCAGCACTTTCACAGCATCATCTTTCAAGACTTGAAATAGTTCAACTGGAATTCCATCACCTCCACTAGCTTTGTTCGTAGTGATGCTTTCTAAGGCCCACTTGACTTCACATTCCAAGATGTCTGGCTCTAGGTCAGTGATCACATTATCGTGACTATCTTGGTCGTGAAGATCTTTTTTGTACAGTTCTTCTGTGTATTCCTGCCACCTCTTCTTAATATCTTCTGCTTCTGTTAGGTCCGTACCATTTCTGTCCTTTATCGAGCCCATCTTTGCATGAAATGTTCCCTTGGAATCTCTAATTTTCTTGAAGAGGTCTCTTGTTTTTCCTATTCTGTTGTTTTCCTCTATTTCTTTGCATTGATCACTGAGGAAGGCTTTCTTATCTCTCCTTGCTATTCTTTGGAACTCTGCATTCAGATGCTTATATCTTTCCTTTTCTCCTTTGTGGATCACAATAAACTGTGGAACATTCTGAAAGAGATGGGAATCCCAGACCACCTGACCTGCCTCTTGAGAAACCTGTATGCAGGTCAGGAAGCAACAGTCAGAACTGGACCTGGAACAACAGACTGGTTCCAAATAGGAAAAGGTGTACGTCAAGGTTGTATATTGTCACCTTGCTTATTTAACTTCTATGCAGAGTACATCATGAGGAACGCTGGGCTGGAAGAAGCACAAGCTGGAATCAAGATTGCTGGGAGAAATATCAATAACCTCAGATATGCAGATGACACTACCCTTATGGCAGAAAGTGAAGAGGAACTCAAAAGCCTCTTGATGAAAGTGAAAGAGGAGAGTGAAAAGGTTGGCTTGAAGCTCAACATTCAGAAAACAAAGATCATGGCATCTGGTCCCATCACTTCATGGGAAATAGATGGAAAAACAGTGGAAACAGTGTCAGACTTTGTTTTTTTGGGCTCCAAAATCACTGCAGATGCTGATTGCAGCCATGAAATTAAAAGACGCTTGCTCCTTGGAAGGAAAGTTATGACCAACTTTGATAGTATATTAAAAAGCAGAGACATTACTTTGCCAACCAAGGTCCGTCTAGTCAAGGCAATGGTTTTTCCCGTGGTCATGTATGGATGTGAGAGTTGGACTGTGAAGAAAGCTGATCGCCGAAGAATCGATGCTTTTGAACTGTGGTGCTGGAGAAGACTCTTGAGAGTCCCTTATACTGCAAGGAGATCCAACCAGTCCATTCTAAAGGAGATCAATCCTGGATGTTCATTGGAGGGACTGATGCTAAAGCTGAAACTCCAATACTTTGGCCACCTCATGCGATGAGTTGACTCACTGGAAAAGACTCTGATGCTGGGAAAGGTTGGGGGCGGGAGGAGAAGGGGACGACGGAGAATGAGATGGCTGAATGGCATCACCGACTCTTTGGACATGAGTTTGAGTGTACTCCGGGAGTTGGTGATGGACAGGGAGGCCTGGCGTGCTGTGATTCATGGGGTCGCGGAGAGTCGGACACGACTGAGCGACTGAACTGAACTGAACTGAACTCTTGTTCTTCTTAGCAATGTCTGTCCGCAGGAGAAATGATTCAACCAGAGCTGCTGGGGTTATGTCAGAGTCTAAGTGCTCTTGGGGAAAGAAACACCTCCACCGTAGCCCCCTCTGCGATTCCTACTGGGTGACATTCTGGAGACATCAAGACTATAGAGGCCATCAAGGGTTGTCAGGGGTGGGGGAAGATGGGATGAATAAGTAGGGCACAGAGGAGTTTAGGCAGTGGGCAGACTTTGTATGATGCTACAGTGATGGATGCGTGTTGTTGGACTGACCCCCGCAGGCCTATAAGGCCTTTGCCTGCCCAGCGTGGAGACCCGAGAAAGAGCCCGGAGTTGGCAACAGAGACCTCAGTGATTTAGTGGGTGGGGGGCTCACAGGTCTGAAGCGGTGGGGTGACGCCCACCACCACGTGTGGGTGGACGCTGGGCAGGAGACAGTGGCTGTCTGCTGGGGGCGGGGTGGGGGTGGATGGGGAGATGACCAGTTGTAGGGGGATTGACTTCAGTGGCACTCACTTGTTACCAGGGGAACCAGCAGAAGGGCACGCCCCTCCCAGCCTCTTTAAGGAGAACAATCACCAGCCGGGGCCTGGGGTAAGCAGGCAGGAATGTCAGGCCTGGGCATTGGTGTGGGTGAAGCAGGCTCTGGCGGAGCAGGAGATAGACAGAGGGCGAGAGGACAGCCATCCTGAGTGGCCTGACCATACGCTTGTGATTATGCACTTGTCCAGACCCACGGCATGCATCCCAGTGAACCGCAGTGTAAACCGTAGGCTCTGGGGGATGGTGGGTGGGTCTCTGGCTGTAGCTGAGATATCTCTCACTCAGACACTGAGATTGCGGGGAGGATGAGTATATACTGGAACCCTCTGTACTTTCTGCTCCAATTTGCTGTGAACTCAAAATTGCTCTGAAAGATAGTCTATTAAAAATATATTATCAACTATTAACTACATGGCCTGTTTGCTTGATTTCTTTAATTATTCTGATCATTACTAACCTCGGTATCTTTATTCAAAGATTACTTTTATACCATCCGAAACTCCATTTCCTTAAAGAACGCATGTTCAGTTCAGTTCAGTTCAGTCCAGTCGCTCAGTCGTGTCCGACTCTCCGCGACCCCATGAATCACAGCACGCCAGGCCTCCCTGTCCATCACCAACTCCCGGAGTAAACTCAAACTCATGTCCACAGAGTCGGTGATGCCATCCAGCCATCTCATTCTCTGTCGTCCCCTTCTCCTCCCGCCCCCAACCTTTCCCAGCATCAGAGTCTTTTCCAGTGAGTCAACCCGTCGTTAGGTCCCCTCAAAGAACAATGATACAATTAGCTTGCTTGCTTTTTCTCCCCCATCTCACTCCTTGGTCACTTGTTTTATATTTATTAGTATGCCTATCCCTAGTTCTGTCTTGGTACAGTTACACATGTTTCCGCTTTAATTACCTTACTGGCTTTAAGCTATATTCTAGCCCTGCCCAGCTCCTGAGGATTAAGCCTCTAATGAGTTTGTTCCAATTTCCCATCTTTCTTGCCCCGTTTCGGCCACATTTCTCCTAACTGAACCCTTCCTGTGCTGTTTCAGACCCTATAGCATGTGTGTTAAACAGTCTTTCCCCCTAGTCCTTATGTTTGTTTGGGTCTTAGTTCTCTGTTTAAATAAACACCACAGAGTTTTTGGCTTTTCCTGTTATTTCCCTAACTCATTCGGCGGAATTTCAGCCTTTATGAGTGTCCTCAGGAAGCCTCAGGGGTGCTGTGCTGTCTGTGGTAGCTCTCATACTCAGGGGCGGATTCCGGCTGCAGAGAGCACAGACAGCTGCCTCCCCTGAGTGCCTCCTGAGGCTTCAGGGTACTGGAGCTCCGGGGGCCCCCTGCCAGGCCTGCCCCTCTAAGCCCCCGTCCAGGATGCAGAGACGGATGGCAGCTCTTACACTCAGAAGGTGCATCTGTGCTGGTGGTTTCAACAACCCCCTATGCTTCCGCATCCTCTTCTTTCCAGCTTCTCTTGAGCTGCTTCTGTCCCCATTGGTGACGTTGGCAGTCTTTATACATAATTTGCAGTGTGTGGGTTAGATCTGTCTCCTGGTTTTACTGAAAAAAAAAAAAAAAGGAGTGTGCAAAATGGCTTTGTTCTCCTTATTGCTTTTTTATGATTTCCAGGAGGGGAGAAAAATGCTGACTCACAAAGCTTTGTTTGCACTGATGCTCAGAAGATTTTAAGTTCCAAACATATGGCTCTCTTTTCGTTGTACTTCTGGAATATTTAGTTCTAATTTTATTGCTTCATGGTCAAAGAACAGGGTCAGTATGGTAACAATGCAGCGATTTTGGTTGAGAATTTCTGTGCCTCTTGGTGTCCAGTGTGTCCTCGAAAAGAAAAATGCATTTTCTAATCGGTGGTGCAGGGTTCAATATATACTCATGAGTTGAAGCTTGTTTATTGTTTTGTTTATAGATTCTCTATCCTTTAATTTTTTTTTCTGCTTATTCTATCATTTGTTGATGGCTCAGCTGGCTCAGTTGCTTAGTTGTGTCCAACTCTTGGGATCCCATGAACTATAGCCTGCCAGGCTCCTCTGTACATGGGATTTCCCAGGCAAGAATACTGGAGTGGGTTGCCATTTTCTTCTCTAGAAGAAATCCCTGACCCAGGGATTGAACCTGGGTCTCCTGAATTGCAGGTGGATTCTTTACCAACTGAGCCACCAGGAAAGTTCGTATCATTTGTTAAGAGGGTTATGTTACACTCTCCACCATGACTTCAGATCTGACCATTTTCCTTATAATTTTCTCAATATTTTTTTGGCATAGGCTTTTTTTTTTTCTTTTTTGTTGTTATTTGTATAGGTCAGTGTCAGCCTTTATTATTTTGGGCTCGAAAATCACTGCAGATGCTGATTGCAGCCATGAAATTAAAAGATGCTTACTCCTTGGAAGGAAAGTTATGACCAACCTTGATAGTATATTAAAAAGCAGAGACATTACTTTGCCAACCAAGGTCCATCTAGTCAAGGCTATGGTTTTTCCCATGGTCATGTATGGATGTGAGAGTTGGACTGTGAAGAAAGCTGATCACCGAAGAATTGATGCTTCTGAACTGTGGTGCTGGAGAAGACTCTTGAGAGTCCCTTGTACTGCAAGGAGATCCAACCAGTCCATTTTAGAGGAGATCAATCCTGGGTGTTCACTGGAAGGACTGATGCTAAAGCTGAAACTACAATACTTTGGCCACTTCATGCGACGAGTTGACTCACTGGAAAAGACTCTGATGCTAGGAAAGGTTGGGGGCGGGAGGAGAAGGGGACAACAGAGAATGAGATGGCTGGATGGCATCACTGACTCTGTGGACATGAGTTTGAGTGAACTCCGGGAGCTGGTGATGGACAGGGAGGCCTGGCGTGCTGTGATTCATGGCGTCGCAGAGAGTCAGACACGACTGAGCGACTGAACTGAACTGAGTCTATGCTGTTTAGGTCACAAAAGTTTGCAAGTTTTTGATGCCTAAAATGGACTGACTCGGCTCATAGGGTGGCAGCATGGGGCCAGTGTTAGGATGTCAGGATGGTATGAGAGGGCACACTACCTGGATGGTTCTTTGTGGATGCCCCACTGGGACCCGGTAGGGAGGGCTGCCCAGGGCTCAAGGGGCCAAGGTCCTGGCCCCCATCATGAGTCTAACACACACTTGGAGGCACTTACTGGTCTCGCCTTTCCTCAGGTTCTTACTTCCTTTCCAGCAGCTTCATTTCTGCACAGATTGGTCTATTTTTCTCCATTTCCATCGAATATAATTTTCCTGCCCCAATTCTTGCCTTTGTCAGATTGTATGTCTCCTTGGTGTTTCTTTCTGAGATCTTTGAAAGCTCCAAATAAAAGTGCATGTATTTATGTGGAGTGAATAATGCATGAATCCGTTCCTTTCAGTGCATGAAACTGTGCCCTGTGTAATGTCACTCATTAATCTCTATTGCGAAAAAGGTGGGAGAAGGTCGATAGAGTTCAAGGTAATTAGTCTTTGATTAGCACCTGAGAAGCTAAATAAAAGAACACATTTACCCCCGCCAACTTGAGTTGATAAAACCACAATTCCTGTTGGAGGCAAGGCATGGTGTTCAGGGTGGTGATGGAGAAAAATCTTTGTGTTAATATGAGCATAAGTCAAGGTAAATATTTATTTGGGAAAACAGACAGTAACCATTCCAAAGTATTCATCAGAAGATATTTTTGTTAAAGAGTATCTGTCACCAGAAATCTAAAATCTTTATACACATTTAGTGGTAAAAATGTGAAATAGTGATATTGTAGCTCCAATTAAGCCTCCTGTTCTCCCAGTTGAGTCAGGCTCTTATAGGAAGCTATTTCTCTTTGTGATCTTTTCAGGTAGGCTCATAAAAGCCAACTCTTTCATTGGGAATGGTTTTGTGTAACTGGGTGATGACAGGGTTGTGATGGCTGAGAACTGGGGACCACCCTCCCCCAGGGAGACAAGAGCATGGTGTGTCATTCATAGTTTTTATTCCGGAGCCTCTTGCACTTTGGAACACCAAACATGCCCAGTAAACCCTCTGGAAAAGGAAAAGGTGCAGGGATTTCCTGTGGATGTAAATGGCTTTACCCTGGCCTCACTTTTTTTCCCTCTTTCTGCTTTTCCATGCTCTGAACCTCTTGTTCATCCCAACATTCGTCTTGCCTCCCTCACTAGCAGCTTTGGCAGGATCCGTGATGGTCCCTTCTGTAACCGAGCATGACACTACAAGGCCATCCCAGGATAGACCTCCACACGTGTCCTCCACCTGCTTTTTGTCTGTGGAAAAACTTTTAGTCAAAGAGTAAATTTAATCAGAGAAGTGAGAAAATGCTGAAAGAAAGGAAAACAGTCAAGCAAGATAAAACAATAATACTTCAGCCGCTAAACAAAGTCAAGGATCTTTAGTTCTTCCTCAAGGACTATACATGGTATTCTGAGCCACGTCCTCTGAGCTGTTTTGCAGGTAGGAAACCGCCACCAGTTGGGAGAAGTTAACTGCCTGCTGCCCACAAGCATGCAGACCCCAGACTAGTTGGAACCAGGTTGATGATGCTGACTACTAATTACTCCACCACCAGCCAAGCAGAAGAATGTCCACGAGCTGACCACGCCCTGGCCCTTGAGCACGAGGAGACTCCTCACCGCTCACCTGGATGGACTCACAGTCTCCAGGGCATTAGCCCCCTGTGGCCCCCTTTGCTTGGCAGAGCAATAAAGCTGTTTATTTTTACTTAATTCACCCCAAACTCTGAATCCCAGACTTAATCTGGTGCCAGTGCACAGAGCCTGAATTTTACCAACATTCCCTCAAATGGGGTGAGAAGAGGAGGGCTACAGCCTAAAATTGAATCAGAGGGCACAACCACCAGCGTCCCTCTGGGGAGGAGGTCATCTGGAGGGCATGCCTCTGGATGGAGCCTCTAGGGGCCCCTCCCTGTCTGTCCTGGAACAAGGCTCTGCCCACTGTTCCCTCAGACCAGCTGGGGGCGAGCAGGTGATGCTGAGACCAAGGGGCCGGTGCAGGACTGAGCCCCCCTAAGACGTAAGACGGCTACAGAAACCGCAGACTGGTGGGCGGGCGTGGAGATCCCCTGGCTTTGCAGAGCCGAAGTCAAACCTTGTGTGTGAGACCCTTCCTTCTGCCGCCTCCGCTCCCTCCTATCTCTCCCCACTCCCCACTTACATATGAGGGGGTCTGAGAACTAGCACCTTCCATTTCAACCAGAGTTACCAGAAGAGTTTTAGATGTTTCTACATTTCCATAAAGGCGGTACTCAAAATGTGGGATGGGAGTGGGGACTTTATGAAAAAAAAAAAAAAGAAAATTGACATTTCGCAGGCAAGGGAAGAAGATCCATCTTCTTCCAGAATCTCACAGAACTGGTGTCTCAGGGGAGTTGCCCCTCAGGTTAAGACCTCAGAGGTTTAGGAATAACTGTAAAACATGCCTTTCAAACAGAGGTTAGGGTTATGCAGGCCAACAGGAAAATACTTGAGATTCAGCTTCTTCTTTCCCCTAAACTTCTTCCCTATTCACTGATGGCATCTGGGAATCATTTCTGAAGGTGGAATGTCATTAAATGATCAAACATTTATGGGCAGGAGAGGAAGGCGGTGGAAGGAAAGGACTTACACTGGAGGCTAGACTTTGGCTCTGCAAAACGAGGGGATCTCCACGCCCGCCAGTCTGAGGTTTCTGTAGCCGTCTTTCGTCTTAGGGGGGCTCAGTCCTGCGTCTGCCCCATGGTCTCAGTGTCATCTGCTCACCCAGGCTGGGCTGAGGGGACAGTGGGCAGAGCCTTGTTCCAGGACAGGCAGGGAGGGGCCCAGAGACCAAACATTTACAACAGGTTTTCTTTGTGGAATCCCTCATACCCCTTGCAGAGTATTTTATTTACTTTACAGAGGATTTTGGGATATCTTTCAGGAATTGAGATACTTCTCACCCTGTCCAGTGGCAGAAAAATCACCCAAGTTTCTTTTTAAAATTAATATTAAAAACATATTTTTATTTATTTAATGCAAACTCTTCAGTTGTGCTGTGTGGGATCTAGTTCTCTGACCAGGGATGGAACTCAGGTCCCCTGCACTGGCAGTGTGGAATCCTACCCATGGAATACCAGGGTAGTCCCCTAAGTTTCTTTTTAAAATTTTTATTTTGAAAATAATTATATTGGAGTGAAGTTGACTTACAATGTTGTGTTAGTTTCAGGTGTAAAGCAAAGTGAATCAGTTATATATATATATATCCATTCTATTTCAGATTCTTTCCCCATATAGGTTATTACAGAGTATTGAGTAGAATTCATTGTGCTATACAGTAGGTCCTTGTTGATTATTTACTTTATATATAGAAGTGTGTGAAAGTTAATTCCAAGCTCCTAATTTAACTATTTTTCCTATATGTCCCCTTTTAGTAACCATAAGTTGGCAAAACTACCTAAGTTTCTAAGACTCAGAATCATCTTTGCTTTCTTCCTGGTTTCCCACACTGCAGGGAGGCCTGGAGGACTGGGGTAAAGAACCTTGGCTCTTGTTATATCAACAGCTTTCATTTTGTTGTCGCCCTAATGGGACATCTCCCTGGAACAGGAAAAATATAGTTTATTCAAATAAAACCTAACATCCTTTAATGAAACTCCCAGTTGCCCTTTGGTCCTTTCCTGTGAACTGCAGATTAGTGAGGTTAATAAAATAGGACTAGTCCAAGAAGAACCCGACGACGATGGCGATAAAAAGACTAGATCTGTGGCTCCCTGTCTGTGTATGTGCTTCATGCCACCTCTGCTGTGTCATCCTGATGACAACTATTTGACAGAAATGTGTCGCTGCTCCTTCTCACTTGGGAAGGGGTGAAGTGTAGGGAGTCGGCCCTGCCCAGGTTGGGTAGCTGGTGATCCAGTGAGGCCTAGACTTACACCCAGGCGTGCCTAACTCCAAACCTGCCTCTTAACTCATCTGTCTGTCACCAGACATTTCTTATCCTTAGCCCTTCAAGTTGAGGGACCTGGCTATAAACTCTTATGAAATAGTATATATATATATTAAAAAAACCCTTTATTGTCATCACTGTGTGATAACCAAGCCAAGAACTGTCAGGGATCATTTTCTCTGGTTTAATATGAAGATGAATCACAAGCCTATTTGAGGGCAGATCTACCAGCTTGGAGGGCTTCCCTGATTAGCTCAGTTGGTAAAGAATCCACTTGAAATGCAGGAAACCCCAGCTCAATTCCGGGGTTGGGAAGATCTGCTGGAGAAGGGATAGGCTACCCACTCCAGAATTCTGGGCTTCCCTTGTGGTTCAGCGGGTAAAGAATCTGCCCGCAATGCAGGAGACCTGGGTTCAATCCCTGGGTTGGGAAGATCCCCTGGAGTAAGGGAAAGGCTTACCCTCTCCAGTATTCTGGCCTGGAGAATTCCATGGAGTGTATAGTCCATGGGATCACAAAGAGTCAGACACAACTGAGCAACTTTCACTTTTCTTTCACTACCTGC
This sequence comes from Moschus berezovskii, assembly GCF_049115385.1. NCBI lineage: Eukaryota > Metazoa > Chordata > Mammalia > Artiodactyla > Moschidae > Moschus > Moschus berezovskii. The sequence continues at coordinate 39,454,145 of NC_142485.1, forward strand.
TTGGAAAGATTCTGTTGGGATCTGAGGGGTGGGGATCATGGTGAAGGGAAGGTGGATCTACTAGCTTGGAAAGATTATGTTGGGATCTCAGCCGTGGGTCTTATGGCAAAGGGCCGGTGGAATTAGGTATAAAAGGAGATGGAAGAACCAATTTGGTTCTACACATGGTTCCAAAGGGCTTCCCTTGTGGCTCAGCAGTAAAGAATCTGCCTGCAGTGCCGCAGATTCAGGTTAAATCCCTGGGTCAGGAATGATTCCCTGGAGAAGGAAATGGCAACCCACTCCAGCAGTCTTGCTTGGGAAAATCCCATGGACAGAGAAGCCTGTCTGGCTACAGTCCATGGGACTGCAAAAGAGTCGGACACTGCTCAGCAACTGAACAACAACAACATGGTTTCAAAGCCAGCAGACCAAACCTGCATTCCAAGGCCATGGTGGCTCTGTCTCACGTCTGTGTCCACGTCTGTGTCCACGTCTAAGACGGTCTGATTGAAGGAATTGGAGAGTCAACACCGAGAGCCTGAAGGCTTTGCTCCATGATGATGTGCACAGTGAGGAAGGGTTTGCTGGGAGGACTGTGAGTTCTGCCAGGCCTTGGGGAGCGCCAGCCCCATCTTTCGAATGCGCGGTACTTGGGATGAGGGTTCTCCGGGCGCACGGTAGGAATTCCGAATACCTGCAGTCACTGCTCACTGGTGGAGGCCACTGTGTGAGCCTGAGGTGGAGGCTGAGCCCTGACCCCAGCTCGCTGCACTTTCATTAGATAAACAAGAGGGCGGCGCCGGTCTCAGCACGAAGCCGCTCAGTGGAGCAAGTGGAACAGGAGGCAGCGGTGCGGTTCTTCAGGCACGTGGGTGCACTGGCTCCTCCCGGGTGTGGAGCGGGCGGAGGGCAGCCAGACGCAGGTAGGCTCGCACCCTGGGGGGAGCACAGACTTCCGCGGATGGCCTCGGGGCAGGACAGGCTGAGTCCCCACGGGAAAGCCCGCAGGTGCAACCTCGGGGCTCCGAGCGACCACCTACCTGCGAGCTCAGGAAAGCCGGCTCACCTGGCGAGCCTCCTTGGCCTTCCTGCGGGACCAGGACAAACCTGAACGCGGTGACCTGCGCGCACCGAGCTTGCCGGAGTCGTCAAAACCCTGTGGAAGCAGATGACTGATGTGTCTTCTGGTACACAAAGTCAGATTTCTTTTTTTCCCCCAAGACTAATTTGTATTCTGCTTGGTCTTCCCTTTGGATTAGCGATGTTCTCTGAGATTCCGAAGTAACAGGGAGTTTTCCTCTCTCTCATGAATTCTAAAACGCACCCTGGGTAACTAACTTCCAGCTATCTGTACAATCAAAATAAACCCAACGAAAGTCATTAGAAAATACTAGAAAATTCTATTTTCAGGTAGCACCTGACTCTTTTCTTTATTATTATTATTTTTTTTCCTGATAGTTGAGAGGTGGCTCTTGCTTGGGAGAGATACTTGATTTACAGGATATTCAGTTCAGTTCAGTCGCTCAGTCGTGTCCGACTCTTTGCGACCCCATGAATCACAGCACGCCAGGCCTCCCTGTCCATCACCAGCTCCTGGAGTTCACTCAAACTCATGTCCATCGAGTCGGTGATGCCATCCAGCCATCTCATTCTCTGTTGTCCCCATCTCCTCCCGCCCCCATTCCCTCCCAGCATCAGACTCTTTTCCAGTGAGTCAACTCGTCGCATGAGGTGGCCAAAGTATTGCAGTTTCAGCTTTAGCATCAGTCCTTCCGATGAATACCCAGGATTGATCTCCTTTAGAATGGACTGGTTGGATCTCCTTGCAGTCCAAGGGATATTAGATGTGTGATATCACAGCTTCCCCCCAATACACCAGGAGGGCCCTTGGAGGGGCCTGGCTACAGGGGAACACCACACCCAAAATTTCTGAACAAGGGGCTGGTGGCGGGGATTGGAAGACAGCAAAGTGCTGAAAAGCTAGCCAAGGCATGTGGTCTTGGTCGGAAGTGGACATTAAGGGAAGTGAGGGCAGGTGTGTCTCCCTTGCCCCACCCAGTGCTGAGCACAGGGCCTCAGCATGGGTCTCGCACATGCTTCCGGCGTGTCCAACTCTTTGTGATCCCATGGACTGCAGCCTGCCAGGCTTCTCCGTTCATGGGATTTCCCAGGCAAAAATACTGGATCCAGGGGGTCTTTCTGGACCAGGGATCAAACCTGCGTCTCTTGAGTCTCCTGCATTGGCAGGTAGGTTCTTTACCTGCCAGCACCACCTGGGAAGCTTGCCTGTCTCACTGACACTTTATGTAATGAGGAAGTGAATTTGGGAACACAGGGTCGGGATTCCAGAATGTTTCTTGTCACCCTTCTAGCTTGTCTGGATGTTGCACTGTCTGGCCCAGGGTGGCCTTGTCCTGTGTTGGTTCCTTCAGGTGTGGAAAGAGCTGATACCCTTGCTTGGTGAGAGATTCTACTGAACGGTTGAGGATTTTCTGATGTTTTGGAATCGTGATTGTTCTGGTTATCTGTTATTGTGTAACAAACTACCGCTAAACCTACTGATTTAAAAGAGCACTTTTTTAGATACCTGAAGACTTTATGGGCCAGGAATTTGGGCCTGATCTAGGTCAGGGATTCTTGTTCTACAGGTGGTTCTGATCTGATGAGGTTTCTTTTCCATGGGGCAGAAGGGCTGGGCAGGAGGATCCAGAGTAGCTTTCCTGATGTGTCTGCTGCCTATCTGGGATGATGGGAGGGCACACTTCAGCTGCTACTGTGCACTGGACACCTGCCTGTGGTCTCTGCAGCATGGTCGTCCCCGAGAGAGCAGGAAAGGAAGTCATCAGTTTTTTAAGGCTGAGCGTGGATACTGGCCATTGTGTTTCTGCTGTATCAATCAAGCAGTCCTAGAGTCCGCTTAGATGCCAGGGGAAGGGACGCAACCTCACTTTTCTGTGGGAGAAGTGTCCAAGAATTTGTGACCATTATATTTTATCTCAAATACCCTCAAAATAAAAATATCTCACAATTGCCAGAAGGGGGAAACCACCCAAATGTCCATCCACGAATGAATGGGTAAAGAGAATGTGGTCTTTCCATACAATGGAATACTAATCAGCCACAAAAAGCAGGGAATTCTGAGGCTGCTCCCACATGGATGAGCCTTGAACATGTTGTGCTAAGACAACTGAGCCAGTCACAGAAGGACAAATTCTGTATGATTCCTCTGATAACGAGGTCCCCCAAAGAGTCACACATAGAGAGACAGAGAGTAGAATGGTGGTAGCCAGGGGCTGTGGGGAGGGAGAGACCTGAGGAGAACTTGTGTACTGAGGACACAATTTCTGTTTGTGAAGATGAGAAAGCTCTTAATGGTTGGCAGTGATGGCTGCCCCACGGTATGAATGTAATTCATGCCACTGAACAATGCACTTAAACATGTTTAGGATGGTAAATTTTGCTTGTATATTTTTATCACAAGAATACAATTAAGTAAATTATATTAAAATAAAAATATATGGTAGGTTTCTGAATTTGAGTAGTCTTGTATCTCCTTTAGTGTCTGATTTTTTTGAAGGGCTAAAGACCTCAGTACTCTTTTTGTTTTAGGGCTGTATCTCCTTAACCTTTTCCTGAGGATTTTTGTATCTAATCTGACCTCCTTTTCAATATGAGAAGAAATGGATCCACTGAAATTGGTAGAACCACTGATGGTTCCAGTCTTGGCACCAATTGGGATACAATGTTTAGGTGATTTGTGAGTGTCATTTAAAAATGAAATCCATTGAGGACTTTCTCATCCCCAGGAAAATGTACTCATGTGTTATTAATTATTGTTTTGTTGCCTTATTGAAATAAGTAAAAGAGAGTTACTAAGAAGTGCTTTCACTGTCCTGTCACCATCCATAAGCAGAGTCAACACGATGCTTCCCCAAAATTTGTTGACTTGTAGGCAGATTAATTCAGTCTTACCCTCCAGCTGTAACTGCCCCCTGACAGAAGGACAGACCTAGTGGATTTAAAGGAAGCAATAGTAGCAATCTATCTTAAGTGCAGATTTTCTGTTGTCTTTTTTCCTCAAAGGACACATTATTTATTGCCTTGTATCCTTCTATAATGTTTGTATTGATAATTTTGCCCAAAAATTTGAGTATAACATATATTTGAAAAAATGCACAGTTCAGTGTGTTTTCATAAAATGAATAGACTCATGGACTGCAACTAGAACTAAAAAAAGAACATTTCAGACTCCTGGAAGCTTCCTTGAGTCCCTTATTGTCACAGCCGTCCTCCCCAAGGGCAGTCTTGCTTTTGACTTCTAATACCGTCTATAATGGTTTCCCTGCTTTTGAACTTTTTCTAAGTGGAGTCATACAGTAGTTGCTCTTTTTTGTATTGGCTTCTTTTCACTCAGATTTATGTTTGGGAGATTCACCCATGTGTATCTTGTGGTTGTAGATCATTTTATTCTCATTGAAATATACCACAATTTATTTCTCAATTCTGCTATTAGGCATTTGGGTTATTTTCAGTTTTTTTGTTTAATATGAAAAGTGCTGCTATCAACATTCTCATACAGATTTGCCTGTTTATCTGTTGGATTTATATAGAGATGTTGAGTGACTAAGTCACAGGGTATGCAAATGACGACTTTACTTGTACATACCAAATAGTTTCCTGAAATAAGTCAGATCAATTTATATTCCCACTATTGTGTAAGAATTTCCTTTGCTCTAATGCTTCCCAGACTTGGACCTATCCGCCTTTTTCATTCCATGCTGGTGGCAGGTGGTGGGGTCATGTTGCACTATTTGTTTGTCAATTAGGCAGACAAGTCAGGCTTTCGTATCATGCCTGTCCAAGTAGTCTGTCCATTTTCCCTCTCCCCATTGGGTTGTCTACCTTTTCTTTACCAATTCATAAACATTTAAAAAGTATCTTCTAGATGCAAATATTTTATTGAATATTACATTGCAAATATATTCTCTTATCCAGGGTCTTGGCTTTTCACCCCTTTAATGGTGTCTTTGAGGAACAGAAATTCTTAATTTTAGCATGAGTAATATAACACTGTTTTTCAACTTGTTTCCTTTTTGCATAGCACTTTTTAAACATCTTTATTGTCTTATCTTTTACTTTTAGATTTGCAATATTAGGATGTGTGATGGTTAGTTTGTTATTGGATGAGATTAATATTCAAATCAGTGAACTTTGATTAAGCAGATTGCCCTTCAACATGTGGGTGGGCCTCATTCAATCAGTTGAAGGCCCAAATAGGACAAAAGACTAATTTCCCTGAATAAGTGAATCCTCCAGCAGATGCCTTCAGGGTGCACCTGCACCATTGGCTTTCCTGGTCTCCAGCCACACCAGTGCTGCAGATTTTGGATTTGCTAGCCTCCCTACTATTCCCCCGTGTCTCAGATGGAGACCTAGACTCAATCCCTGGGTTGGGAAGATCCCCTGGAGAAGGAAATGTCTACCCATTCCAGTATTGTTGCATGGAGAATTCCATGGACAGAGGAATCTGGTGGGCTACAGTCCATGGGGACACAAAGAGTCGGCCATGATTGAGTGAGTGAGTAACACTTTTACTTTTTTACTAATCACATAAGCCAATTTCTTATAATAAGCACAACCTATTGGTTCTGTTTCTCTGGAGAGCCCTAACACATTGCATGAGATAGAGGTCAAGATACATTTTTTTCGGTGCCCCAAACACCTGACTTTAACCTCGGGGCCCCATGGCAACCCAGTTTAATACTGTTGCTTCAGAACTCATGTTGAAAGCATCCTGTAAATGTGTAATTTTTTGCCTGCTTCTAGCCACCCACTTTTCCTTATAGACAATTTGGAGTCTCAGGAGCATAGGGATGGACCTTAGAAAGTGAGTGACTGACCTGTCCAGCAAACCTAGAATAAAGAGCATTGGCATTGAGATCTGAGTTAGGATGCCCTGCAGGGAAGCACAGGAAGGCACATCAAGGGGGCACGGCGAGAGGTGAGCAAGGGTGAGACGCACTGGAGGAGAATCTGAAAACAGGCCTGGGGCTTGGGTCAGAGGGTGTACCTGGGGGAGGAGGGGAGTCCCAGCCAAGCAAATGGGAGGGTCTATGGCCAGTTCAGCTCAGGGCCCCATAAAGGTTTCTGCCTGGAACCCAACTACACTCTCTGACTCTGAATCTTCCTGGTGTTTCAGACCCTGTTCTACCTGATTTCCATGTTTGTCTTTGTTCATTATGTGGTGGAGAAGAGAATTCCAGCGGAGGGGATCTTGTTTCTGAGACGTGACCTTAGTGGAGCAGTCCACAGTTAGAGAAGAGACAGAGGAGGTATTCAGAGTCCCTTAGACTCTGTGATATTTAATTATGTGCACACCTGCCCTTTAGGACCTGCAGGCACCTCAGGGAACACTGTTATATCGGTAATGACTTTTTATTATCCTTTATCTTACCCTTGAGCTATGGCATCGAGTCTGCAGTTGATTACATGATTCCTATGGGTTCTTCTGGATCTATTGACTGTGAGGTTTGAGAAACAGTATTTGTGTGGTGGGCACCAGTGCAGTTTTGGATCTGTAATAGGTATTGGAATTCTGGAAACTATTTCTTTTAGGTTGAATTCAGCCAAGAAGTATAAATTAGTATCACACAAGGCTCTGATGAAATTACCTGTTGAGGGCAAGTTATGAGGTAAACTCTTGAATTAGATATAATTCCTATAGGTACCTGACTTCTTTAAGGGCAAGAATTCTGCAGGATTAAAATGTTAATCAAGTATTCTTTCAATAAATCCTCTCCCTTCCCCCACTTTTTTTTTTTTGCCTAAATAACCCTGTGTTGATTAAGATGATGATGAAGATTTTCTAATTACATTATTTAAAATGACTTTTAATATATGTTGTATTAATACTTTCAGCCAGACTTAGGAAAGGCAGATTTATTTTTGGTTATATACACAAGATACTCAACATGAATTTGTTAACTAAATGAACAAAAATGACACGTATTATTTGTAAAAGAAAATACTTCATTTAAACTCTGCATTTTCAAAGATAAGGTGTCCATAGGTGCATGGATTTATCTCTGGGCTTTCTATTTTGTTCCATTGATCTATATTTCTATCTTTATGCCAGTACCATACTGTCTTGATGACTGTGGCTTTGTAGTAGAGCCTGAAGTCCGGCAGGTTGATTCCCCCAGTTCCATTCTTCTTTCTCAAGATTGCTTTGGCTATTCGAGGTTTTTTGTATTTCCATACAAATTGTGAAATTATTTGTTCTGGCTCTGCGAAAAATACTGTTGGTAGCTTGATAGGGATTGCATTGAACCTACAAATTACTTTGGGTAATATATTCATTTTGACAATATTTATTCTTCCAATCCATGAACACAGTATATTTCTCCATCTATTAGTGTCCTCTCTGATTTCTTTCAGCAGTGTTTTATAGTTTTCTATATATAGGTCTTTTGCACCTTATCTTTGACTAAGGAAACAAAAATATTCAATGGAGAAAAGACAGTCTCTTTAACAATGGTGCTGGGAAAACTGGTCAATCACTTGTAAAAGAATGAAACTAGAACACTCCCTAATACCATACACAAAAATAAACTCAAAATAGATTAAAAATCTAAATGTAAGACCAGAAACTATAAAACTCCTAGAGGAGAACATAGGCAAAACACTCTCCGACATAAATCACAGCAGGATCCTCCATGACCCACCTCCCAGAATATTAGAAATAAAAGCAAAAATAAACAAATGGGACCTAATTAAAAGCTTCTGCACAGCAAAGGAAACTATAAGCAAGGCGGAAAAGACAGCCTTCAGGATGGGAGAAAATAATAGCAAATGAAGCAATGACAAAGGGTTAATCTCAAAAATATACAAGCAACTCCTGCAGCTCAACTCCAGAAAAATAAACGACCCAATCAAAAAATGGGCCAAAGAACTAAACAGACATTTCTCCAAAGAAGACATACAGATGGCTAACAAACACATGAAAAAATGCTCAACATCACTCATAATCAGAGAAATGCAAATCAAAACCACAATTTCACGCCAGTCAGGATGGCTGCTGTCCAAACGTCTACAAGCAATAAATGCTGGAGAGGGTGTGGAGAAAAGGGAACCCTCTTACACTGTTGGTGGGAATGCAAACTAGTACAGCCACTATGGAGAACAGTGTGGAGATTCCTTAAAAAACTGGAAATAGAACTGCCATATGATCCAGCAATCGCATTCCTGGGCATACACACCGAGGAAACCAGAATTGAAAGAAATACATGTACTCCAATGTTCATCGCAGCACTGTTTATAATAGCCAGGACATTGAAGCAACCTAGATGTCCATCTGCAGACGATTGGATAAGAAAGCTTTGGTACATATACACAATGGAGTATTACTCAGCAATTAAAAAGAACACATTTGAGTCAGTTCTAATGAGGTGGATGAAACTGGAGCCTATTATACAGAGTGAAGTAAGCCATAAAGAAAAACACCAATACCGTATACTAATGCATATATATGGAATTTAGAAAGGTGATAACAATAACCCTGTATATGAGACAGCAAAAGAGACACAGATGTGTAGAACAGTCTTTTGGACTCTGTGGGAGAGGGCCAGGGCGTGATGATTTGGGAGAATGGCATTGAAACATGTATATTATCATATGTGAAATGAATCGCCAGTCCAGGTTCAATGCATGATACAGGATGCTCGGGGCTGATGTACTGGGATGAACCAGAGGGATGGGATGGGGTGGGAGGTGGGAGGGGGGTTCAAGATGGGGAACACATGGACACCTGGGGCAGATTCATGTCAATGTATGGCAAAACCATTACAATAATGTAAAGTAATTAGCCTCCAATTAAAATAAATTAAAAAAATAAAAAACAAAATAAAACAAAAATAAATAAACTCTGCATTTTCTTCTAAGTGTTAAGCCCTGAGAAAGTGATCGCTTTTGTGAATGTCTAATTATTCATGGTGTGTTCTATCACTATTATAATCAATACGTGGTTTTTAAGACAATGAAACTGCTCACACTAATGAAAATTTAGTTACTATAGCTACCAATGTGCAAAGGACAAAACAAGCAGACAGAAAAATCTTCTCTGTTGTGAAGACAAAAACATGTCTGCACTGGAAAATCCTTGCGGCATTGAAATTGTTTGTAAAAGGATCTGTGGTCATGATTTCAGAGTCCTTTTCCCCTGACCTCTCGTCCTCAGAAGAGCTGTCAGATCACCTTTCCCAGGACACGCCGCTTCTCTGCAGTGTCTGGTGTGGATGCTACAACAAGGGCAGCAGAATGGGTGCTGACTGAGCCTTCTGCTTTCTTGGGGTCAAGTAGCCGGTCTGAGGATGTCATCTGATGGTGGATAGAAAGTGTGACCCAACGGGGAGACCGGATACCTCTTTGGAGAAGTTGGCTGTTGGGAACTTCCTCTTTATTTCAACGACTCTGGCTGTGTCATCCTGTTTCATGCAAGAGAGGGATCTGAAGAGAAAACACAGCGTGGCTGGAGTTAGATACCTGAGGTGGGGACAGTCTTCAGAGCAAAAGCCATTAAGGACCAACTCGGGTCAGGAGATAAGATATCCAAGAGACTTGTAGTCTGTGCAAAGATGCTGGAGCTGAGTAACAGTCTAAGGGAGGGGTCCACAGGGGTGCCAAGAGCACAGAGCAAAGGCGTCTAGAGAGCGTGTGGTCAAGCGTGGTCAGGTTCTCTAGAGACGCAGCACCAATGGAGTGTCTGTGTGTGTATATATACAGAAGGAGAGAGGGGGAGAGAGAGGCTTCCCAGGACGCACAGTGGAGAAGAATCTGCCTGCCAGTACAGGAAGTGCAAGAGACATGGCTTTGATTTCCAGGTCAGAAGGAAACGGCAACCCACTCCAGTATTCTTGCCTGGAGAATTGTCCTCCTCCAGGGACAGAGGAGCCTGGTGGGCTACAGTCTGTGGGGCCACAAAGAGTCTGACACGACTGCGTGAGTGAACACACACATATATAGAGAGGAAGGGGTTTAGTAAAGGCGTTGACTGAAAAGTGCGAACCGGGCCCAGAAGGAGCCTGTGTCCCAGCCCCGGTCTGACCCCTGTCTGCCGGAAAAGTCCCTCTTCCTCAGTGGAGGGTCGGGCCTGTGTTCAGGTCAGGCCTTCAGCTGACTGGGTGACGCCCACCCATGTGATGGAGGGCCTTCTGATTTACTCCAAGTCCGCTGATCTATCTTTCCATCTATTTATTTTAATTTTAATAATTGGAATATAATTGATTTAAACGTTGTGTTAGTTTCGGGTGTGAGCACAGTGAGCCAGTTGCTCATATCCACACACCCACTCTTTTTAGATTCTTTTCCCATATTGCATCATTCCAGGGTACTGAGGAGAGTTCCCTGTGCTAAGAGTTCACTGATTTAAATGTTGATCTCATCCAAAGCACCTTCACAGAAATGCCCAGAATACTTTGGCAAACTACCTGGGCACCGAGACCCAGCCAGTTAACATAAACGAACCATTCTGTGTGTCCAGATAGTCCGTGTTTGGCAGAGGGAGCCCTTCCTGCCTGGGTTTGCTCCATCCGGCCCCAAAGCCAGAGCGAAGCGAGTCTGCTTTCAGACAGGCTCACCTCCCTGCCTCCGCTGCTGGATGTTGCTCTAGGAAGGCGAATGTCTGGGGAGGTGGAGAAAGGCGGTCACTTTCTGTGACAGCGGGGGAGCAGAGGCTCTTTCTAGGTCGGCTGCCGTAAAGCTGGAGGCGAGGGGTAGCTCGACGGGGCACGCGGACCCCGCCCCTCTCCGTTGAAAGGGAGGGCCTGAGAGAAAGACCCTCTGATCTTTCTTGTCTGCAGAGTGGGTTTTGCAATGTAGGAAAGAAATAGTGAGAGAGTGAAGCGCTTTAGTGATCGATATCCGGAATGCAAATGTCTACCCGGGAAGTGGAACTTGATGAGGATCTCTACCTGCATCACCTCTTAGGCTGCTGTGAGCACAGCCCGGCGCGTGGGCTGTGTTGTTGAGACGCCCTCTGTCCCCCGGCGGGGCATCTCCTGCGCACGAGACCCTCCAGCTCTGCGGGGGAGAGAGAACAAACAGGGCTGCCCTGTGCCTCTGCGGCTGACCGGGTGCAGGGGCTACTCACATCAAAGTGAAGGCAGCCGGCAGGGATGTGGGCTGGAGGAAGATCAGACGCCCGGTTCTTAGCCCTTGCCTGTCCTCCTACCTCCAGACCTGCCTGCAGGGGTTCAACCTCTTGCCTTTTGGAAGCCCTCCTCTTTGCACAGGACAGAGGCAAATAGAAATGGCTGTTAAGATTTTGATAGGCATATTCAGATATCTTTTTATAATCACTGAATTTTCTGGCTCCGAAGGAAATCATGTTCTTGGAAAAATGCATAGAAGAAGCAGAAAGTAAAGGAAAAACAATAAAACCCACCTAACATGAAACAGTTGCACCAATTTTGATTATTTATCATGTGCCAGTTCTGATGGGTATGAGTCCTCCCCAGGGAGGCCTGGAGACAGGCTAGTGCAGAGCCCCTGTGGTGGTGTCAGGACTCTTCACACCTGTGGCATTTCCAGCCATTAGGTGAAATTTGATCACCCCAAGCTCCAATACTGTGGCCACCTGATGTGAAGAGCCGACTCACTGAAAAAGACCCTGATGCTGGGGAAGATTGAGGGCAGGAGGAGAAGGGGGCAACAGAAGATGAGATGGTTGGATGGCATCACCGACTCAACGGACATGAGTTTGAGCAAGCTCCAGGAGATGGTGAAGGACAGGGAAGCCTGGCGTGCTGCAGTGCATGAGTCTGCAGTGTCAGTCACGACTTAGCAACTGAACAGCAAAGCACATTTTCTGAAGAACTTCTGCCAGCCCAACTTCCCTGGACCCTCAAATGCTGTATTAATTTCCTACTGTTGTTTTAAGAATAACCACAAACTCAGTGACTTAACACAGATTTTACTATCTTACAGTTCTGGAAGTCAGAGGCCAAAGCGGGTTTCACTGGGCTCAAATATCAAGCTGCTGACAGGGTTGCACTCCTGGGGTTTCAGAGGAGAAAGTGCTTCCTGCCTTTTCTGGCTTCGAGAAGAGCCCACGTTGCTGGTCTTGTGTCCCCTTCCTTGTATCATCCCCCCCCCGCCCCGCCCCCTGCCCTGTCAGCGCGTCTCCTTCTCTGACTCTGACCCTCCTGCCTCCCTCTTAGGAAGACCCTGTGGTTATGCTGGGCCCACCCAGGTGATCTCTCCATCTCAAAGCCCTAAATGGAATCCCATCTGCTAAGTCCCTTTATCTGTGTAAAGCAGTATATTCCCATGTTCTGGGGGTTAGGACCTTGCTGACCTTGTTGTAAAGGACCTGCCTGCCAAGGCTGGAGATGTAAGAGACGCAGGTTCAATGTCTGTGTTGGGAAGGTTTCCTGGAGGAGGGCATGGCAACCTTCTCCAGTATTCTTCCCTGGAGAATCCCAGGGACAGGGGAGCCTGGAGGGCTACCGTCCATCGGTCACACATAGTCAGACACGACTGAAGCGACCTAGCATGCATGAAGGTCTTTGGAAAGACCATGGTTCTATCCATCACAGATGCTCCTGTCCCTTCTTTGGTTTCCAGGCCTCCAAACAGGCTCAGAACTGATGAACGGAAGCTGTGCCCGTGGCTGGTGTCTGTACCAGTCTAAGCTCAGGTCGGCCAGTAACCTGATCCACAGTGTACGTCCTTCCTGACAGTATCTGCCATCGACAGCACCCCTGCCGCAGGGGCTTCCATCCTGAGTGGGATTTCACTGTTTTCCGTCCTCTGATTCCTGCTGCCTAGAACAATAAGGAAATAGAATCTGAAAAATCAGTTGTGATAGTCCTGAGGATAGAGATGGAGAAAAACTGAGGAGAGAAGTGAGGGATGGTGCACAGTTCATTGTTATTATATTCTAATTTTTGTCAAGATGATGGAAGATCTTGTTAGGCCACTTTGCGCCACAATATTAAAAAATATATATTTTGTACATGGAGTATCCTGTTTTTATTTTTTTCTTAGCATTTTCATATTCTGATCCTGCAGCATTTTTGCCTAGACATGCAATGGATATTAATTGCAAAAGCAAAAAAAGAGCATCCAACAGAGAAGATATGTCTAAATAATAGCATTTTGAAATTCACAGTGCTGTGGACTGAATGTTGTGTTCCCACAGATTTGTGTGTCAGACCCTAATCCCTAAAGTGCAGGTTATCAGGAGGTGGGGTCTTTGGGAGGTGAGTAGGTCCTCTGTCCATGGCATTCTTGAGGTAAGGATACTGGAGTGGGTTGCTATTACCTCCTCCAGGAGATCTTCCTGATCCAGGGATTGAAGCCATGTCTCCTGCGCCTCCTGCATTGGCAGGCAGATTCTTTACTACTGAGCCACCTGGGATGCCCCATGAGGGTGGAAGCCTCACAAATGGGATTCGTGCCCTTCTGAGGAGAGACCCCAGAGAGCTCCCTCACCTTTTCTGCCACGTAAGGGTGGGCATAGTGAAAGGAGAGCATCTATCAGTCTGGAATCTGGACCAGCCTCCAAATCTGCCGCTTCTTGATCTTGGACTTCCAGCCCCCAGAGCTGTGAGAAACAGATGTTTGTTGTTTAAGCTACCCTGTCTGGGGGTGTTTGGTCATAGAAGACCAAGCTGACTGAGCCACACACATAAGTCAGTTTGAAGGTGGTTCTCTCTCTTTTTTTCCCCTGCTTTTCCTTGTTCTTGTTCAGTCACTAAGTCACGTCTGACTCTTTGTGACCCCATGGACTGCAGCACACCAGGCTTCCCGGCCTTCATTATCTCCCAGAGTTTGTTCAGATTCGTGTCTGTTGAATTGGTGATGCCATCCAACCATCTCATTCTCTGTCGCCCCCTTTACTTCTGCTCTCAGTCTTTCCCAGCATCAGGGTCTTTTCCAATGAGTTGCCTCTCTGCATCAGGAGGCCAAAGTATTGCAGCTTTCAGCTTCAGCATCTGTCCTTCCAATGAATATTCACGGTTGGTTTCTTTTCCTTATTCTTTTCTGGTTGTAATTTGGAACAATAAGATCTGTCCTGTGTGTTTGGACACTCATCCTCTACCAAAAGGGGATGCTTCTTTGTATTTCAACAAAGAACTATTTGAAAAGTAAACTATCAAGTTGTTGATTGAATGACTAGCTTTTGTCTGTATCATAAGGCAAATTGATGACAGTCCCCTTGCTAGTTACCCCTGTAACTAAGATATCTCTCTTGTGACACCAGCTGTCAATAACGTATTCATAAGCATTTCCCACTCTGAAGCTAGACAGCACAGGAAATATTATACACATGTTAAGGTAGGAAGTTTGATGGTTTTCCCATTCACAGTTTCATGGAGCTGAATGGTATGTTTGCAGGGAATCAGCTAAGGGAAGGAGAGACAAAGTCTGCATAATCCTGAGATCGTAAATAACATTCTATTTCAATTTTATTTTACAAAAAATACAAAAAGAGGATCATATTTGCTTTTCCTTGTATTTGTAGTCTAAGGGAGACTTTCAAGTCAAGGTGAAAAAGTAAAAGTGTTAGTCCCTCAGTCATGTCTGACTCTTTGTGATCCCATGGATAGTAGCCCACCAGGCTCCTCTGTCCAAGGAGAAGAAAGTAAACAAAAAGAAAAACATGATAACTATAGTAAATATGCTCAGTGTCTTAACGAAAATTTTAATTTCATTACTGTTTAGGAGTGAAACATACTCAGTAGGGATTTAATGCCTGTAAATTAAAAATTAATTTGTAATATAAAATTCAATCCAGATTATTCAGTTTAAATAGATAATATATATTACAAAGCAGAGGCAGTATTCTGATGGAGACTAGGAAACACAGGCTCTATTTTTAGAAATCATCAGAGATTATTTTTCAACCTTTTGTAGTTTCTTTAACCTTGAGAATTATGTTGTACTGAAGAATGTGTATTTTTTCTCTGTTGGAGTATATAGCAAAGTTGTCTAAAACAATTTCACCTATCTTCTCTACAGATGGAAAGTACCTGTAGAAATGTTGGCATTTAATTATTTTCTGACTTCAGAAAACAATGACTTTTAGCTTCTGAGCTAGGTGGACTGGATTTTGTGTCAGTGTAGTCTTCGGTTTAAGATAATGTAGGGTCTGAAAGTTTGCTTGTAGGTCGGTTGTGCTGAGCTTTGAGTTTCTGCTTACGAGCCGTGGTTGGATTTTGTAGGGCGGTCTCTGAAGGTAGCCTGAGTCCCCTTCAGATGGACCTTTAGGGGGACACCTCCTTGCTTTGGAGAGCCCCAGCAAAGAGGCCAGCCTGACGCCTGGTGAGCCGATCGTCTGAGAACCGCTCCTCCCTCCTCTTGCTGAGCCCCTGACCGCAGCTCTTCTGTCCTCACCTCTGCCTGGACGCCTCTTCCTGGCAAGGTCCTGCCTCAACTGTGATGTGCGCTGTGTGCTCAGCTGCATCTGACTTTGTGACCCCCATGGACTGTAGCCTCTCTCCTTGGGATTCTCCAGGCAGGAATACTGGAGTGGGTTGCCATGCCCTCCTCCAGGGGATCTTCCCGACCTAGGAGTGGAACCCACATCGCTTATGCCTCGTGCATTGGCAGACGGGTTCTTTACCCCTAACGCCACCTGGGAAGCCCGTTCAACTCTCATGGGCTCCAGGCTTTGTGTCCTGGACCAGCGACTGAAGCTAACATCGTCTCAGGGCCCTGGTTGACAATCTCCCAGCTCTGCTTCGCATCCTGCATTTCCCATTGCTGTGGGCAGAGTAAAAACGCCTATTTCTACATGATCTACCTGAATTAGAGGAGAAACCAGAATCATGGAGCAGAAAGACATGAGAAAAAATTCTCCCGATGACGAGGAAGTTCCCAGTGTACCAGGGACTGTACTCAGGAGTGTACACTCACCAGTTCAGTGTCACCATCCCCACATGACAGCTGGAGATATGGAGGCTTAAGGAGATGAATAACTCTCTCAGGGCTAAGTGGTGAAACTGGGACTCTAACCCAGGTTCTTACCACACCTGCCCCTGCTCTTAATAGTAGCAGCCAGCACTGACCCAGTACTTTCTGTGCTATAGCTGTTAGTTTAAATGCTCTACATACATCAGCTCATTTCATTCTTCCAATAAGCCTGTAAAGTGGGTGTGACTATTATCATTGCATGTAGCCCCGTTACACACATAAGAAAATGAGGCAAATTAGTGCTAAAAGCAATGAGCAATAAGCCATGAAAGGACGTGGAGGAACTGTGCATACATGTGACCAAGTGAAAGAAACCAGTCTGAAAAGGCTGTATACCGTGTGATTTCAACTCTGTGACATTCTGGAAAAGGCAGAACTATCTTTGGTGGCGCAGACAGTAAAGAATCTGCCTGTAATGTGGGAGACCTGGGTTCAGCCCCTAGGTCAGGAAGATCTCTTAGAGAAGGGAATGGCAACCCACTCCAGTACTCTTGCCTGGAGAATCCCATGGATAGAGGAGCCTGGTGGGCTGCAGTCCATAGGGTCGCAAAGAGACCGGACATGACTGAAGTGACTTAGCACATGTGAATGGACATAATAAAAAGATCAATGGTTTCCAGGGGTTGGTGGGAAAGGATGAATAGGTACATCACAGGGATGCTTAGGGCAGTGAAACTATTCTGTGTGATACCACAGTGGTGGACACACATGATTAAACATTTGTTCAACCCGTGGAATATACAAGCCAAGACTGAAGCCAGGGTACATGGTGGACTCTGGTGGTGATGACGTGTCAACATAGGTTCATGAGTTGTAACAAGTGTATCATCTGGTGCGGATGTTAATAACGGGGGAGGTTGTGCCTGTGGAGAGGGAGGGGCTAAATGGGAAATGTCTGTCCCTTCTCCATTTTCCTGTGAACATAAAACTGCTTTAAAATTAAAGCAAAAAAAAAAAAAATAGTATGAGAAAAAAGGGGAGAACAATGAGGCACAGAGAGGCAAAATCGTAGCCCAAGGTCCCACAGGTAGCAAGTGGCGGGGCGGGATGCTCAGAGACTGTGCTCTTCACCCCACAGCGCATGGTTCCCCAGTGTCTTCTGCCCACTGAGCACTTTCCCCAGTGCTTTACTTGTTGCTGTTGTTGAGCCACTAAGTCGCATCCGACTCTTTGCAGCCCCATAAACTGTAGCTCACCAGGCTTCCCTGTCCTTCACCATCTCCCTGAGTTTGCTCATGTCCATTGAGTCAGTGATGCCACCCAACCATCTCATCCGTTGTCGTCCCCTTCTCCTCCCGCTTTTAATCTTTCCCAGCGTCAGGGTCTTTTCCAACGCGTCGGCTCTTTGCGTCAGGTGGCCAAAGTATTAGAGCTTCAGCATCGGGACTTCCAATGAATTTTCAGGATTGATTTCCTTTAGGATGGACTGGTTGGATCTCCTTGCCATCCAAGGGACTCTCAAGAGCCTTCTCCAGCACCACATTTCGAAAGCATCAGTTCGGTGCTCAGCCTTCTTTATGGTCCAACTCTCACATTGTACATTACTGCTGGAAAAACCATAGCTTTAAAAGCTTTCCTTCTATAGATTGGCAAATACTCTATGATTCAGGGTCTAGCTGTCTTAGTTCATCCAGGCTGCTATAAGGCGTAGGGTGGGGTGAGGCTAAGACAGGTCTGGAGGCTGGAAACCGGAGACAAGGGTGCTGGCCTGGTGGGACTCAGGTGGCTTTGAACTCACATGGGGAGGAGAGGGAGCATGGAATATGGTCACTCATGTCCTCTGGTCAGGGCACTCATCCCATCTGGAGGGATTCCTTCCCAAAGGCCCCACCTCCAAACACCATCACCTCAATCCACAGATCTGGGGGAACATGGTGCTAACCAACTGCATCACATGCTGGGGTTGGGGAGCGGGTGAGACTGGTCCCAGACTGATGGCACTGCCAGGATGGGAACTTTCACTGCAGAACCAGGAAAGCCCCAGGCAACCCAGGGAAGGATGGTCACCCCAGCCAAGCAGGTCCTGCCCCTCCTGGTTCTCATCCGTCTAGTGACCTTTTCCCCACAAGTACAGCTTCCCTGTCAGACGACTCTCTTCCTGGTTCTGTGAGTGAGTTGTGCTCACGGCCACGTGGTGTGTGTGTCTCAGCCTGCCCAGCATACCTCCTGTCTCCCTGCCCCACCCCCATTCTCTAGTGCTGACACAGGCCTCATCCTCTCAGCATCATGATGGGAGGAGGCAGCCTTAACAAAGGCCAATGTCCAGGACTGTACAGCACCCCTGAGGTTTCAGTGCCTGACCAGGAGCCCAGGGGCTGCAACGGTATCACATGCGTGTGTGTGTCCTGTGCCTTCAGTCATGTCCAACCTGTGAAACCCCGTGGACCATCGCCCACCAGGCTCCAATGTCCATAGGATTTCCCAGGCAAGAATAGTGGAGTGGGTTGACATGCCCTCCTCCAGGAGATCTTCCCAACCCAGGGATTGAACCCATGTCTCTTATGTCTCCTGCATTGGCAGGTGGGTTCTTTGTCACTAGTCACGCCTGGGAAGCCTGCAAATGACATTGCTTCTTGCCAGAATGCATCTCCTAGAGCTGTGCTTGAGTGGGGTGCCGTGGGAATAGGTCTCTGCCTCTTCCCAGGCCTTCCAGCTCTGAGCCACAGCCCCACGAGAAAAGGGCTGAGTGGCCCTAGGAACGTGAAGCATTGAAGGTGCCCTTTTTTGAGTTCTGTAAATCTCTCTGTGGGTGCTCGCCCTCAGGCTGAATAGGGAGGAGACCTGGGATTTGCATACACGTGTCCTGCTCTTTCCAAGGAATCCCCTTTCCAAGGCCAGTAGGCAGCCTTGCATGTGTCCACATGCTGTGTGGACCCAGTTCAGTTCAGTCTCTCAGTTGTGTCTGACTCTGTGACCCCGTGGACTACAGCACGCCAGGCCTCCCTGTCCATCACCAACTCCTGGAGTTTACTCAGACTCACGTCCATTGAGTCGGTGATGCCATCCAGCCATCTCATCCTCTGTCGTCCCCTTCTCCTCCTGCCCTTAATCTCTCCCAGCATCAGGGTCTTTTCAAATGAGTCAGTTCTTTGCATCAGATGGCCACAGAATTGTAGTTTCAGCAAGAGAGTTCCAGAAAAACATCTGCTTCTGCTCTATTGACTATGCCAAAGCCTTTGGCTGTGTGGATCACAACAAGCTGTGGACCCACTGCCGGGGCACAGACTCCCTGTTGTGCTACCTTCAATCTTCCTCCAACCCTTGGAGGCTGGAAAAGAAAGACACTTGTGCCAGTCACCGTCCTGAAGATAGAAGGCAACTGGTAACTCACTCATGAGGACTGCTCACAGCTCTTGGTGGGGATGAGGCTGGCAGACTTGTGGAAACAAGAGGCTGAGTTGTATGTAGATATACGCATATATCCTATTGGTTCTGTTCCTCTGAAGAACCCTGACTAATACATACACACTATTACTGTTACTTCTAAATATTTAACTGAAAGTAATCTAAGGAACACTGTAGTAAAGAATTTGAATATAAAAAGATGGCTTTAGAATGATCAGTGTTTTTATTTTTTTATTGGCATATAGTTGAACTGACTCAAATACATTCTTTTTTATGGCCGATTAATATTCCATTGTATATATGCACCACAGTTTCTTTATCCATTCATCTGTTGATGGACATCTAGGTTGCTTCCATGTTCTAGCTATTGTAAATAGTGCTGCAGTGAATATTGGGGTGCATGCGCCTTTTTCAGTTTTGATTTCCTCAGAGTATATGCCTAGTAGTGGGATTGCTGGGTCATACGGTGGTTTTATTCCTAATTTTTTAAGTAATCTCCATACTGTCTTCCATAGTGGCTATGATTTACAATGTTGTGCTAGTTTCTGGTGTACAGCGAAATGATTCAGTTATACATACATTTACATTCTTTTTTCTATTCTTTTCCATGATGGTTTATTATAGGATACTAAATATAGGTCCCTGTGCTATACAGTAGGACTTTGTTGTGTGCCTGTTTTGTATAGAGTAGTTTGTATCTGCTAATTCCAAACTCTTAATTTATCCTTCCCCCTCTCCCTTTCCCTCTTTGGTAACAATAAGTTTGTTTTCTATATCTGTGGGTCTGTTTATGATTTGCAAATAAGTTCATTTGTGTCACAGATTCCACATGTAAGTGATGTCATATGATATTTCTCTTTCTGACTTCACTTAGTATAATAACCTCACGGTCTCCATGTTGCTGAAATAGCATTATTCCATTTTTTTTGTGGCTGAGTAGTATTCCACTGCACACACGTACCATGTCTTTAGCCACCCATCCATTGATGGACACTTGGGTTGCCCCCACATCTTAGCTATTGTGAATGTGCTGCCATGAACATTGGATTGGGGTGTGTGTGTCTTTTGAATTAGACTTTTCTTCAGATATTTGCCCAGGTGTGGGATTGCTGGCTCATAGAGCAACTCTATTTTTAGTTTCTTAAGGACCCTCCATACTGTTTTCCATAGTGGCTGCTCCAGTTTACACAGAATGATCAGTTTTATATATGTCTGTATATGCTAAGGCTTGTTTGCTTACATTTTTATCACTAAATTGTTGACTGTTAATTACTTTCTGTTTTAGGGGTTTGACCGATCTGATTTAAAAACATTTAAACCAACCTTTATCGTGTTAGTCTGATATTTCCATGGGATCCGCTCACTCCCAGGTGAACCGATGTTTCCTGACCTCACACTCCACGCTGACAAATAAGGGGAAATATGCAGTCCGTGGTGTCGCTAAGGGTCAGACACGACTGAGCAACTTCACTTTCACTTTTCACTTTCATGTATTGGAGAAGGAAATGGCAACCCACTCCAGTGTTCTTGCCTGGAGAATCCCAGGGATAGGGAAGCCTGGTGGGCTTCCGTCTATGGGGTCACATAGAGTCGGACGACTGAAGTGACTTAGCAGCAGCAGCATGCTCTCCTGTGGTATGAAACTGTCGACTGTCTCTAAGAACTTTCTTCTGGAAATAGAACTGCTGCTGATCCATGTGATATTTGAACAACGGAGGAACAGGTTTTCCCTTATAGTAAAGGTTTCATTGAATTTCTCATTAATCTTGCACTTCCCTGTGTTATCTCTTAGTTTCTAAATATAAAATCATCCTTGGGACCTGCCTGAACTCATAAAGTTAGGCATAGAAAGTACCAGACGATGAAAAAATAAAAGCAACTTAGAGCTGGCAAGGGCTAAATGGGACCAGCTGGTTTTATTATCTTTATATACTCACGTTGCCAAGTGTTTTCCCGGGTTCTTTTGGTGACAGAGCAGACAGTGCCAATTTGATTCACAAATGCTGACAATGGAATTACTCTAAACATCCCTTTGGGGGAGATGATTAGAATGATTGCCATGCAGGATGGATGGCAATGGGAAGGGAGATAGTGTGGTTTCAGGGCCCAGAAGATGGCTTCCTCCTCTGAAGAGAGCTAGGAACACAAACTACAAGCTTTCACAGCGATGCATGCGAGTATCTTGGGCACAGTGACCGTCTTTCCTGAACCCCAGCATTAGAACACATGAAGTTAATCTGAATAATCAAACACAGGCATGATTCCTCTTTATAGTACGTATAGGAATAAAGACACTGTACAAACATGCAAAGAATACAAAACACGTGCATGCTAAGTTGCTTCAGTCACGTCCGACTCTTTGCGACCCCATGGACTGCCAGTTTCCTCTGTCCATGGGATTCTCCAGGCAGGAGTACTGGGGTGGGTTGCCATGCCCTTCTCCAGGGGATCTTCCCAACCCAAGGACTGAATCCACATTTCCTGTGGCTTCTGCATTACAGGCAGATTCTTTACCACTGAGCCCCCTGGGGATGCCAATACAAATTGGGATCATCTTAATCCAATTGGAAGGGGGAGATAGAAACCTAATTATGCACCGTAAACATAGTTACTAATGTAGCTCTTCTAAACCTGGCTGTCAGTAACCTTTCCTTTCCTTTTCTGCTGTATTTAGTTCTATGCGGGGGACACGGGCACGGAGGAGGATGGTTCTCTCAAAGACTTAGCAGAAAGACATGCCTTTACAGGAACAGTGATCCATCCGGCTGTTTGTTTGACCTCTGCCAAAATTCAGTGTCTCTCTCCAAATTCATAAATGATGCTCTTCAGTCAGGAGATGTAGCCGAGGCTCTGTTTATCTATGCAAGTTAAAAATACAGAACAAGAAGCACTTTAGAAAAAAAAAATAACACAATTTCTGTTCTCAGATTTGCTAGACAAATAGCAGCTACTGACTGAAAATAACCAGGCAAGCTTGGCTGATAAAGGAGCCCAAGAGTAAGCAAAAATGAAACTCGTTTCATTGCAGACTCAGCTAGAAAGGATTTACGGATCCTATTTCGTTCCTGGAGCAATTGTGGTGATGTCATACATAACCAACATGGTTCATGCATTCGTCAGAAGCTCCTTGTCATTTGAGAAGCCATTTTTGCCTTCTTCTCTGTTTTCTCAAAGTGATGCACCAGCTATTGTCTTTGATGTGGGAAAGAAAGAAATTAAATTTTTTTTGGCAGTAAATGATGCATAGACATTACATCTGTAGTAAACTCTTTAGTCTCTTTCTTAATTCCATACTGCAGTCAGCAGGTGGGGCCATCAATAGAAAAAAATGGCCCACTAAGACCTTTTCATTTTGAGAGCACAGTTCAGCAAAAATTGACGATGAACCTGTCTTGGTATTTATGGTGCTGAGACATATTTTGCAGTGTATTACACTGACGTCTGTGTGACACACACTGAGATCTGCATGCCTGGATGAACGGACATTGCGTTGGGGAAACAGACGCAGCTGTTGATATTCCTGTGCTCAGGGTTGGGAAAGGGGCTCGGGGCTCCCTTTCTTGCTCAGACATGTGTACCTGTCATAGATCAGACATCGGAGCCTCTGTCTGCTGCACCCACTTGGTTTTACATGGGCTGGGCGAAGGGAGATAAAACTGAGCAGGTTGATCTGAAGCCGTGGGTGAGGTGCGGTGATTTCTGTGCATATCTCTTCCTTACATATGCAATGGCGCACAGGCTCCTGTTTTCCTGGGATGCGTTCAAGTGCACAGTGACGTTCCGATGTGCTGGAACCTCTTCCTTCAGCAGATGTTTCAGCAAATTGTTTCCCTGCTGCCACCACTTCAGCAGGTTTTTCTAACCGAATAGATGGTTTGATTGCCATGAGACTCACGTGCTCCCTGAACTTATCTTGCATTTTCCTGCCGTCATTCCAGACACAGTTTGGGTCACCATTCCAGCAGGAGAGACAGTCACACTCAACTATGCTTTTCTTCCTTTTCTATTCGATCTCAGGCACCAAGGTCAATGATGCTCTCAGAGACTTTATTACAAACACTCAACTGACACTGCAGGTTGTTTTCCCACTAGAGATTAACTAAATGATAATCTCCTTCCTAATTCTAAACAGAACACATGTTACTGTCACAGGAAACCATCCTCAGAGACTCTGCAAAGCTGCCTAATTTTGATATCGCCCTATACTCATTTTTGGGGGATAGAATTCTTAGCTACTATTACATAGATTGTGTTGCTGTAGTACTGAGTTTTGCTCTGGTTTCCAGACCTCTTTTATGTTTGCAAAATCAGAGGTACTTTCCAAAAGGAATTTTTCTGCTATGTTTGACCAGCATCTGTGCTACTGAATTAAAGAAATGATGCTTAAGGAAATTGAGTGTAATCTAGTGGTTATCACAGCTTCCCAGGTGGCGCTAATGGTAAAGAACCTGCCTGCCCATGCAGAAGATGTAAGAGATGTGGGGTTGATCCCTGGGTCTAGAAGATGCCCTGGAGAAGGGAGTGGCAACCCACTCCAGTATTCTTCCCTGGAGAATCCCATGGATAGAGCCTGGCAGGCTATAGTCCACGGGGTCACAGAGTTGGACGCGACTGACGCGACTTAGCACACACACCAGTGGTTATCAAATGGGGATGAAATGGCGAGGGGGAGAGTGTGAGTTTCTGTTTTAGCAGGTTCAGTGCGGTTCCTTTATTTTTGCCACAAGCAGATGTTGCATTTCTGATCATGAATAAAGGAGAGATTTTCACGACGTGCACAAACAGTTGCAAAGCTGGTTCCATTGGCAAATCCACATCAGTTATTCATCTCAGGCACCAAGTCTCCTCTGAGCTATAACTTAATTGAATCAAAGTCTAATTCAGTTTTTTGACTTGCTTTCTGGGAGTCCTAATTCCTCTGTAACAGATTGGTTGTGAGATACCACTGGGAATTTCTTTCTTTTTTTTTTTTTTTGAGGAAACTTCAGGGAGCAAGAAGGAGCCATTGCTGCCTCTGAATGCATTTTCAGAAATGAATTTTAAGACTTATTGAAAACATGATATTTCTTTTGCTAGCATTCAAGTGATTTTTAAATAACAATTCCCTTGAAATTTTAAACTCTGCTATTGCTGTTTGACATTTATGTGGTTCTCCAGAGTTGTCCTTTATGCACAATAAAAAAAAAAAAAAATCTCTCTACAAGGCAATCCAAAGTTAAGGCACCATCAAGATGAGTGAGAAGGGGAAAATCCTACAGACTAACAGAGAGAACTCTAGCTGACTTGGTCCACACCTCTGTGGACCAAGATATTAGGATCCTCTTCCTAATATCTTGGTCAAAATGTTTTTGAGGACAACTATATAGGTGGAAGCGGAGAAGGCAACGGCAAGCCACTCCAGTACTCTTGCCTGGAAAATCCCATGGACGGAGGAGCCTGGTAGGCTGCAGTCCATGCGGTCGCTACGAGTCGGACATGACTGAGCGACTTCACTTTCCCTTTTCACTTTCACACATTGGAGAAGGAAATGGCAACCCACTCCAGTGTTCTTGCCTGGAGAATCCCAGGGACTGGGGAGCCTGATGGGCTGCCGTCTATGGGGTCACACAGAGTCGGACACGACTGAAGTGACTTAGCAGCAGCAGCAGCAGCAGCAGCATATAGGTGGAAGAACATAACTCCTGAGTCACCGGTGACTGCAATTCTGGAAAACGTTGGATACCATGAGTATATCCATTAGACTCTTGGTTAGAGATGATAGAAGCTGAAGCAGCTTAAGTAAAAAAGATACTATGTTTGCTTGTAAAACTATCTATGGGGTTGGAGATAAATGTGATCAGTTTTAGGTGTGACTTGTTCTGGGGGTTCAGACAATGTCGTTGGACCTCTGACTGTCTTTTCTTACTGTGACTCTGTTTCTTTTTGTATTTGCTTCATCCTCAGGCATGTTCTGTGTGCATAATGGCAAAAGGACTGTGGGCTTGTTCCAAAAAGAAGAGAAAGCCACTCTTTTTTGAGTCCACATAGCAAATCTCAAGATTCTAGTGGACTTTAATCATCCCTGCCAGGGAGATGGAGTTCATAGAGTGACCAGTGTCATGGTCCTACTGTTGAGGAGTCGGGTGGGCCTGATACAACCTCTCCACTCCCACCTCCATCCCAGGACCTTGTGGAGTCGAGGGTTGTTCTCCAAGAGAAGAGTCATCAGATGGACAGACTGCAATGCCCGCCTTGGAAGGCCACTTCTGTAGGACCTGGAAGGTTTCTCAGCCCCTAGGGAGACTGCCCAAAGGTAATTATGTTCAGGCATTTGAGAATTAAGTGGATATTGTATTCCCTTAACTTTCAGTTCTAGCCAAGCGAGTGTAAAAAATAATCCCTTAGTTATAATTCACTTAGAAAACCTAGGAAAAAAGATTGCTCAAATCAGTTTGTTCCAAGGCTTTATTGGAAATGCATAAAATACATTTGGGTCCTCTTGGTGATCACTCCCTCAAGAATGTTTTTGTGATTTTTTCAATTCAGTAAAATCTCCCTTAACTAAATTACCCAATTCATCTCATAAAAATCTGGGACTGCTATGAAACAGTTATACTTGTGATGATGATGATGATGATAAATTATACAGTGATTGTTTGGCAGTCATCATGCGAGGCTTCTCATATGTTTTGTCTTGGAATAATTTTTACAGAAATTCTGTGAGATAAGTATTAAAATCCTCACCTTGATAAACAGGGTTGAAGTAACCATACTTACCCGAGGTCACACTGTGTAGTGGAGCGGGCGTTCAAATGGATTTGTCTAGTTCTGAAGCCTAGCCTCTTACCTGCTGTACAACCCTGCCTCTCTGTGCAGAGCTTGCCTGCATGAATAAAGTAAAGGGGGTGAAGGGAACTGCACTGCTGAGCCTGGAGGTGGGGTGGAGAGCGACTTTCCATGGGAGGGAGGTGATTCTGGGTCTTAAATGACTGAGACATCATTACTTGGTTCATTTCATTGTTTGCATTTATTCCATCCAGATTCACCTACTTTTCAATCTAGGACCATAACCCCTTTTAATCTCCATATTTGAAATAGATAAAAATAATCTTTATTGAGGAGGTTGTATCTTAGATGAAACCTGGTCTCTTTCACTGTTAATTGCTTTATTTAAATTTTGGAAGGGTAAAATGATAATGGTTTAGTATTTGAACCATGCTTCATAATTAGTCAAGAGTTGTCCAATTCATTGCTTGTAATGTAACAGGTCAGATGCTGACATCTCCCCTGTAGTGGTGAGGAATCTTTAATTTGGAGAAGTCCTGTGACTTCCCTCCAAGTCTGCTGACTCCAGATATCATGCTCTACCAATTAAACTCTTGAAAATGGAACTGAATGATGATAGGATGGGAAGAGTTGTTCTGTAATCAGATAGAGGTTATCATTTCCACTGGAGGTAAAACTGCCGAGGGAAGGGACTGTCGTGGGGTCGTTTCACAGTTCTTAATTATTTCTGTAGCACAGTGCCTCTCCAATTTATTTTTAGCCCTGGAGTATGAGTCAGGGCCACTATAACCTGCAGACTCTCATGCTGATGACTGTTCCAGTTTCTCTTTATTCTACTGAATTTGTTAGGGCACGGTTTGTGGCCCAGAATGTGGTCTCTTGGAGAATGTTCTATGTGAGCATGAGAAGAATGTGGATTCTGTTGCTGGGTGAAGTAGTCAATAGATGTCTCTTACCTCCCATTGACAGACAGAGCTGTTGAGCCAACTATGCTCCTACTGATTTTCCGTCTGCTGGATCTTAAAGATTTCTGTATCTCCCTTTCTGATAGAAGGTGGTGAAAGCTCCAGCTGAAATCCTGGATTCATCCTTTATTCTGTCAATATGGAGAATTCCATCCATCATTTTCTTATCTTGTGTTTCTGGAATAAACCCAACTTCACTGTTATGTATTAACATTATTGTATATTGTTGGATTCAATCTGTTATGGCTTTATTCACTATTTTTCACCTGTGTTCATGACTATTCTGTCCTGTTCAGTTGCCAAGTCGTGTCCAACTCTTTGTGACCCTATGGACTGCAGCATGCCAGGCTTCCCTGTCCTTGCCTATTTCCCAGTTTGCTCAAATTCATGACTATTGCTGGCCTTTAATTGTTCTCTCTTGAAATGTCCTTATTAGATTTTAGAATCCAGGTTATATTGACCTCAGTAAATGAGTTCGCTTCTCAACTTTTTCCCTTTTAAAAAATCCTCTGTAAGATAAGATTGATATTATTTTTTCCTAAATAGTAAAAACAATAAACTGGTGAAGCCATCTGGGTCTGCAGTTTTCTTTTGGGAGAGATTTAAAATTATAACTTAAATTCTTTTAATACATGTAATAGTCCTTGGCTTTTCTATTTCTTTTTGTGTCAATCTTGGTAATTAGTGTTTTTCAAGGAATTAATTTATTTAAAATTTCTAATTTAATGGTATCAAGTTGTTTATAATATCCTCTTATCTTTTTAATATCTATAAAACCCTAAGTCATGTCTTTATTTTTATTCCTGATATTTGTAATTACTTATTTATTTCTATATTTTGAAAAAAGTTGCCAGGGTTTATCAGTTTATTGGTCTTTTCAAAAAGTCAACTCTTGGCTTTTGAGATTTTTCTATTATGAAATTATTTTACTTCATTAATTTATATTAGTTAGCAATGATAATAAGCTTCTCCTTAGTCCATTTCCTTTCTCAATTAGCTTGTTTTTTTATAAGCTTTTATTATTTTTCTAGTGATTATTTTAGAATTTAAAGTATGCACGCTTGACCTTTCAGTACCTGTTACAAATGATGTCCTTGTCTGTATTTTTTATATTTTAACTTTTGTCTATTCAGTAAGGATATTTCATTTAACTCTACCAAAGTACATTGTATTTCCATCCTGACCACTTGCTCAGCCCCATCTCTTCAACAGAGACAAACTTCATCTAAATTATCTCATCTGATTGATGATTGTCATTTATAACTATATTGCTCCATCTGTCTCGGGTATTCCTTTGGAAAAGGTGTATGGATTCATTACATATTCTAATGTGTTGTCTATAGATTATAAGATAAAGTCAAGCATGTATCTGCTAATACTTTTTAAGTTGATCTGTTTTTATACTTAGAAATGTTTCTTAATAGTAGGCTTCCATAGTGGCTCGGATGTTAAAGAACATGCTTGCAATACAGGAGACCTGTGTTCGATCACTGGGTTGGGAAGATCCCCTGGAGAAGGAAATGGCAACCCACTCCAGTATTCTTGTCTGGAGAATCCCATTGACAGAGGAGCCTGGTAGGCTACAGTCCATGGGGTTGCAGAGAGTTGTACACAGCTGAATGACTATCACGCATCACCTTAATTTTACTAGTATTTTCCTTCTATAAGAAAGATCTGTTCTTCTCTTAAACTTTTTAAATTATTTATTTCAGTTATTATATTTTTTAGTACTAGAATTTTTATTTGATTTTTTAAAAAATTCTGTTCTTTGGCAAAACTCTTCTTGTTATCTATTTCACTGAACACATTAATCATAGGTATTTTAAAATCCATATCTAATAACTGTGTGTCTGCCTCCCTTATTTACTTTTTTTGGTTTTTAATAATTTTTACAGAATACAGATAATGGGTATAAAAAAATGTAAGACCCTCTGGTTGATGTTATAGTTCTCCAAAAAGGATGCAATTTCCTTCTGGCAGGCAGTTAGAGGAGTGTAGCTGGCTCTGGTCTAACCAGCCAAAATGAGTGGAGGATGGTGTGGTCCTTGTGCAATCGAATCGAATTCCTCTTTGCCCTTGCTCCGAGGGCATTGCCTGGGCTCACCTTGAGCTCTGATTTTTGTTTTCCCAACGTGCAAGGCTGCTGACACCCAATCTTGATTTTCAGCCTTTTGGCTGCTATTTTCTGCTTAGTCGTGCAGTCTAGACGATTATTGGAGTGAGCGTGCCTTCCTCACTAAAATCCTGGCTCTTTGTGTGCCTCTGAGCTCCAGCCTTTTTCTCCCATCTCTGTGAACACTTCAGGCCCCAGACTCCCCAGTCTCTCAGCCTCTCCTGCAATGCTCCTGAATTGACAGGCATTTCAGAGGGAAGAGCAACCAACAGTGTTGGTCTCAAGTTCCCCCTTTCCCCTCACATTTGGTCCCTTGAGATACTAGTTACCCTCAATGACATTAATCAGCGTTTATAAAAATTATGCTGCTTTACCATTGTTTATACCAGCTACCTCGGAGAAGGCAATGGCAAGCCACTCCAGTACTCTTGCCTAGAAAAATCCCATGGACAGAGGAGCCTGGTAGGCTGCAGTCCATGGGGTCGCTACTAGTCGGACACGACTGAGCGACTTCACTTTCACGTGTTGGAGAGGGAAATGGCAACCCACTCCAGTGTTCTTGCCTGGAGAATCCCAGGGATGGCGGAGCATCGTCGGCTGCCGTCTATGGGGTCGCACAGAGTCAGACATGACTGAAGCGACTTAGCAGCAGCAGCAGCATACCAGCTACCTACCAGATGTGAGTGATGCTGTAATAGAACCAGGTCTGCTGTTTCGATTTCGTGGTTGAGACTTCTGAGCGGTGTTCTTCCTGTCTTTTGTGTTAAAGAGTTTCTCCTCCATGGTGATCTGCGGAGAGTGAGGTGCTGAGAAGCTGGCTGAAAGGTGCGAGTGTGGCCGGTTTTATGCCCGAAGGTGCTCCTGGGTGGTTATGGTGAACAGCTTCCCTGGACCCTCCTAATTGCAGTGTCTGTAGGTGTCTTCTCTTAAGATCCTACTTTCTGGAGGGCGACGTCCTCTATTTTGGTGCAGGGGGCGTGAGCCTGGAGGTCGGTCATGTGAGGGCAGGAGAGGTCCTCAGGGGTCAATACCCTGGTTTCACTTCCCGCTCTGTTTCTAGCCTGGTGACCATGTCAGGACATGCGACTGCTGCGCTGGCTGTGTGTGCCAACTTTCTCGTCTTCTGGGTCATGGAGGAGAGCGGGGTGTCTCAGTTCCTTGGGCTGACTTTCAGCAGTTCTGACTCCACCACACCCTCACCTCCACTTCAGAGACAGCAAACAACCCCCGCTGGGAACAGCGTTTCAGTGCTGCAATCTCCTCTCCTCGTGAAGGTGGACTGCTGAGTATTTCTGATACCTGTCTTCTTATTGTTCTTTTACTGGGATTTCAGGAGGAAACTGCTTCAAAGCATGTGTTCAACCTGCCGTGCTTTACTGGTGGGTCACAGTACTCTCAGTAACTAAAAAGAAATCTTCCAGAATTAATTTCTTTCTTCCAGAATTGATTCATTAAGAAATCAGATGTGATAGCCACGTGATCAGAAAACATGTATCCAAATTGTCACCTGAGAGAACTTTTCCTAGAGAGAGAGACTATGATTACTGACTATTTAGTAGTTGTTGTTCGGTTGTCAAGTCGTATCCGACTCTTTGTGACCCCATGGACTGCAGCACGCCAGGCCTCTGTGTCCCTCACCATCTCCCGGAGTTTGCCCAAGTTCATGTCCATTGAATTGGTGATGCCATCCAGTCATTTCATCCTCTGTTGCCCTCTTCTCCTTCTGCCTTCAGTTTTTCCCAGCATCAGGGTCTTTTCCAATGAGTCGGCTGTTCACATCAGGTGGCCAAAGTATTGGAGC
The DNA here is from genome assembly GCF_049115385.1 of Moschus berezovskii. Taxonomy (NCBI): domain Eukaryota; kingdom Metazoa; phylum Chordata; class Mammalia; order Artiodactyla; family Moschidae; genus Moschus; species Moschus berezovskii. Next base: position 39,485,091 of record NC_142485.1, read on the forward strand.
ATCAGCTTCAGCATCAGTCCTTTCAGTGAATGTTCAGGACTGATTTCCTTTAGGATTGACCAGTTTGATCTCCTTCCAGTCCAAGGGACTCTCAAGAGTCTTCTTCAGCACCACAGTTTGAAAACATCAGTTCTTCAGTGCTCTGCCTTCTTTATGGTCCAGCTCTTGCATTTGTACATGATTACTGGGAAGACCATAGCTTTGGCTATATGGATGACCTAGTACCAGAAAGCTCAGTGTAATATATATTTGCTTATTTGACTGTGAGAGTATAATTTCACTTAATCAAGTTGGGATCATTTTATGCAGCTAGGGAGTGGGACCTAGGATATAGAGTAAAAATGATTTTACTGGAATATTACAGGTGAAACATTTTTGCATGCAATCTATGGCAAGAATATGTTTTACTTCAGCTTATTTAGTAAAAGTAAACAAAGCAACAGAGAACCCTTCTGAATATGTACATGGTGTGAGTTTATTACATGAGGAGCTGATCGTCACTCAAACAGGGACATACAGTGTTAGACCTGGCAGAGAATGTCATTGGTGTTTAAAGCAAAGGAGTGTGTATACGTAGAGAATGTGCTGGGGAAGAGAAGGCCAGTGAGTATCTTCTATTTGAAGCTGTTCAGTATCTCTGGAAGTTCAGACTGAAAGTAACAACATGGACAATGCATTTGCTGTCATGGAGAAGATTGGGTTCTTATCTGGACTTGAACATCATGGAAAGACTTATGATGCCTCTATTAGAAAAGGGCAGCAGAAAATCAGCTCAGGGACACACAGGAACATGGAAAATGCTTGAAGTTATTTATCTCAGAAAGGAAAGGAAGGTTCTGCTGACACAGATAGTAATTGAGCTGAACAGTGGAGGTAGAGATGACCAGGGCCCAGGCCAAGGCCTTAAGAAACTCATCATCTCCTCTGACATTCTTCCCTGAGATCGATCATTGACTATTTTGATTGACTGTAGATTGATTTCTAAGGAATTTCTACTTTCTCCCTTCGACTCTGGAACAGTTTTCCCTTCTCCATTTTGAAATCTTATGGCTCTCTAATCCCCTCTCCTAAGTTTGTTGTGTTCTGTAAGCATCTAACTAAGAATTTTTAATGTGTGTGCAGCAATGGCTTAGGTGGTTTTCCTTCTAGAATTCGTCCACTCGTGGACTTAACTTGTCTTGCAGCTGTTCTTTTAATTATGGATACCTGCAATGTGAATGTCCATATATTAGTAGGAAAGTTTTACTTAAATAAAAGAATCCCAATTAAAATGATCACAAGCTGCAGAGAACTTATTTCCATCTGTGATTAGGAAGTTAGGGGTACAGCAGTATTGAGCTAGGCACACCTGGATCTCCTGGAGCAAATGTAATCAGGGTTATATTTCTATCAGCTTCTCTTTCTTCTGGGTTACCTTTATATTCAAGGCAGTCTTTCTTCACATGGTTTCTAAGTAGTTTGTCTTTACAGTATCCCCAAATTGACCTTGGCAGGTAGAGGATGCGTCTTCAAGATGACTGCAGAAATGTCCCAAGATGCTTCCCCAAGGCAGAGCTGGGGCCACTTGCCCAATCCTGGACCAGTCCTCATGGCCCAAGAGATGGCATATTCTGATCGGCCAGGCCTGAGCCTCATGCTCACTCTCGGCGCCGAGGTGAGGTTAGCCCCGCCAGAACAGTATAAACCAAGAATGGAGAAAGGCTTCTTCCTATGGAATTTCTGGGTAAAGACATAAATGAAAGAAATCACTGTTCATGGACCTCCTGCAAGTTAAACATTTTCCTCCTCAAATCTTCCTGAGGCGAGAGGCTGGTCCAGGCGCCTGATCCATCTCTACATCCAAATGGTAGCCAGTTCATCTACCTGCTGGTTGGTTCAGGGGAAGTTGTTTGCTCATCTTTCTATCTCTCCAGGATTCTATCCAAACGCCCCTCTCTCTCTGAGAACTCGGAGCACAGCTGCTGCCAGTCCAACCACTTCCATTCACACGTGATGTCTTTTATCTACTTCCTCCCTCAAGTTCTCTTCCAGCTCTTCTCCACTTTTCCCAAAACTTCTCTCTCTCTTCATCCCACGTTTGAGTAAAATGTGCTTGTATGGGAGCTGAGAGCTTGAAGAGTGTGCAGCGTGACATTCTTATACAAAGGAAAATAAAGTTAGGCTTCATAGGGGACATTAAATAGAGTCTCTTTAAGATTCAGAACCTTCATGAAAGTCATCTTTCAATCAAATCATTTTCTTGTTTGAGCATTATTATTCAATGGTTGGCGTTTAAAATCAACTCTTTCATGGTAAATTATCCTTTAGTTTGGTTAATTGTGAGTATCTGAAAGGCATTGCAAAACTGTTGCAGCCACCTTATAGGCTCAATAGCTCATGGACTGAACTGGACAGCGAATGATGGTTTAGAATAATTTGTCTACACAAAAGTGCACTTTCTTTGTGCTAAGCCTGCCATACCTCACAAAATAAACTCGTGACTGCAATTTTTAGCGTTTGAGACAAGTCAAACAGCATGTACTTATTAAGGCTCATAAAAGGCCCGTGTTACATGCTGAGTTGGGGGTGGGGGGTGGATGGGTCATAGTGCTGGAAGTGGGTGGAGGGAGGTTAGGTTGTGAAGTGAATAGGACTTTGTTCCTGCCCTGGAGGAATTTATCATGGTGGGGTGGGAGGGTGGGGAAGGAAAGCAACCAGACACACTCACAGAAGGTCTCAGGGGCTTAGACAGAGCCTGCTTCTCGGGCTTTGGTGGTCTTGAGCCTCTCATTTTGTCACATGGTTATTTCAATAGCAAAAGTTAAATGCAACCAACAGTCTGAGTTCAGAAACCACAGTTGTGGTTCTGAAAGCTTGTGTCTGCACTTCTTTGAGTCTGTACAGAAACTATGACTCATTTTTCTATTTGGAGGGCCCCTAGAATTTCCACCCTTGACGTGGAGTGTAAGCCCAATTTCTGACTACTTGGTAAATCAGAAAGTCTTCTAGATTCTTCGCAAACAAGGTGGTGGATTTTCACAGGGAGGGAGTGTTCTCTGGGCTTATCAGCTTCATTTTTTACAGGACAGGAAGTGAGGCGCTGACCTGCTCACACCTTCAACTCCATCTTCTGCAAACTCTTCCCTTCTTTTGCTTCCTGCCACTTCCCTTCTGTGTCCTTCCCTTGCTCTGTGAAGCCTCCACCTGGGTTTGTGTTCATTTCAGGCATGTGAAATCAACAGAAAGCCTTGGCTTTCAAATGCCTCCCATTTTGAAAGTTGAGCTATATAAAAAACACTCAGCCAACGAAGTCAGTGAAAGTCTTAACCAGTTGAAGCCCACAGTGGGGGTGGTTGTGGGGGAATTAGACAGGAAGAATGTAATTGCAAAAGAAAACAGGGCCAGACAGAGGATGACACTGCAGATGGGAATCTTCGCCCTGCACTTGGCGCTTCATTGACTGTTGACTGCAGTGCAGACCACACAGGCACACAATCTGGTCCAGCCTCTTCTGCATAATAACCCACCAGCCATGGCCTCGAAGGCATGATGTCATCGTCAGTTAGTGCTAGTTCTGTACTTATCGATCGGTGGGTTGTAACAAGATTAATTAATTGCTGAGGTATATAGTTGTCAAATCATGTTAAATGATTTTATATCCGAAATGGATATCTCAATCTACGTGTTGGATTCAAGATGCAATACCATAATTACTAATATTAAATCAAGGCTTTGTGCCATGGCGTGGGTTGTCATCTATTTCTTCAGTTTTTTTTTTTTTTTGTTAAAGCAGAATGGAAACTTGTACTGCCTTTTCATGTGCATTTGTGTTTTTCTGCCAGTATTTTCCAAGTTGGTGAATTTTCTAAAAATATGGAATTAAAATAGTGTAACTAAGGTTATCCTTGTTATAAATCTAAAAGGAAAACAGACTGTTGAAATTGCTAGAGAATTAAGAAATCTAAAAGAGCTCTAGAGAGTGTGGTTTGTCTTTAGAAGGAGAAGCCTTCTCAGTGCCATTTCCTGAAGAAATTTCTTGGAAATGGAAATGGAATTGGAGCAGGTAGCGGAGCCCAGGGGCTCAGTCCATGCGTGGCGGGGCCTGGTGGCTGTGAGGAGGAGATGGGGTGCATGCAGCTCTGACCAGCACTGCCCTGAACTGTCAGAAAGCCCTCTTAGTGGGTTCCTCTTAGCTGGAACCTTCTCCTGGTTCCAGCTCCCTCTGCTCAACGGGTTGCCTTTCTGAACGGCAGATGTCAGTTAGGGGACCTGAGGGTCACCTGGTGGCCGTGTCCACTTCTCTAGGTGTCTGGATTGTCTCCTGCCCTCCATACCAGCTTCCTAGATATTTCTTCCAACCGGCCAGCTCTTTTGATGAGGAGAGAAAGCTGATACTGCTGATCCACTGCCGTGTTCTCGTCTCCTCCCTGTTTTTGCTGAGTGGGTTTCTCTCTTTGCAATTATTTTCTCAATCTTTCTCCATCTAACAGTCTTCTTTATTCTTTGAAACCTCAAATTTCCTTGGCAAAACCTTCCTTGAACACTGATTGCCCGGGAAAACCTCTGAAGCCTCCTGCTTCTCTGGGCTTCCTCACCCTTCTCCAGAGATTCTCTGGGCAGTCTTCTTGCTTCCTGACGCTCCCACAAAGTTCTTCCAGGAGGACCTCCTGTGTCCCCGGGCTTCCCGTGCTCCTCCAGAGCTCTGCCAACCTCTGCTGTTTCTTTCTCAAGGCGGTTCCTGGCTGTGCTCTGTGTTTAGTGCCGCAGTAGGACTGTGAGGCTGAGAGATGTGCACTCACCTGGGGGTGTCATGTGACAGAGGAGCCAAATAGATCTGGGTGTGGATTTTGCCTCCAGTTTTTCCTATTAAAATCTCCAAGAACCTCTTGGTATCTCTAATGATACCAGGGGTGCTTCTCACCAGCCCAGCCTTGGTCACCTGCCTGTCCCTGAAGGACCCCTGTGTCTAGGGGGATAATAGACTCATTGGACTGGCTCGGGTCCTGGGATAGCCTCTGTACCTGTAGAGGTGGGATCAGACCCCCTCACCACACAGAGGAAGAGTGGGGTGGGGGTGTTGCTAGTCACTCAGTCATGTCTGACTCTATGTGACCCCATGAACGGTAGCCCCCAGGCTCCTCTGTCCATGGGATTTTCCAGACTAGAAAACTGGAGTGGGTTGCCATTTCCTCCTCTAGGATATCTTCTTGACCCAGGGCTTGAACCCGTGTCTTCTGCATTGCAGACAGATTCTTACAAAGGGAAGGGATTCAGGAGACATGAAGAAGAGTAGCAGATGTCAACTCTACCTGCAAACCAGAGCAAGACAGTGAAAGCGCGGCCACAAAATAACCGCACATGTGCGCAGGGAAAAGTTTGAAAGAGAATATCTGATGTTCTGCAGAGATCATGGTGATAAATTTCAATTGCCTGGAAACAAAAGAGAAAAATAAAAAAGCAACAAGAACAGTATTTAAGGCCTTGAACCAGAAATGCCTTTTGTATAAGCCATCAGAATCGCCAAGAATGTTAGTGCAGAGGGAGGCTTTTTGGAGTAGGAGGGATGTGGATGCCAAGACAAAAGGAAGGAACCTCATTCTGATGAAACGCGACGCTGCCGGCATCGTTCGTATGTCATTGCAACCTTGAGCATCTCCAGTCAGGAAGCTCAACGACCTGCCTTGTGTATTAGTGGTACCTCTTTGTTTGAAATAGTAACACACTGCTCTGGACGGTTATAATAATGGAGTTTAAATTGGTGGATACAGATGCTATCATTTCGACTGGGTTGTTATCCTTGTGTGGCAATTTGAGGAATCAATTCAGGACACACATTTCAGAGTCCAGGCAGGAAGGTGGCTCAGACTGCAGATGACCTGATTTATCTTGATTCCCAGGCCGGCTTCTTCCCACCAAGCTATTCTTCACTCCACTGTAAGAGTTGTCTTCCTACACCAGTCTGATCATGCTTCTCCCTGCTTAAAATCTCCTGATGACTCTCGATTGCCATCAGACTTAGGTCAAGTCTGGAATCCTAAACAGGGCATTCAAAGCTTCATCTTCCTGGCCGCCTTTGCTTTGTCCTCCACGCCCACATCTGCTAGAGATACACGGCAGTTTTCTGCTTCCCGGAATGCTTGGCTCCTCGGTGCCTCTGGGCTTTTCGTAATCTGCTTCCTGAGCCTGAAGACCCTTCCTCATCCCTCCTCTCCCTGGTTAGACCGCGTAGCCTGGAGTGGAAGCGAAAGTGTTAGCCATTCAGTCTTGTCTCACTCTTTACAACCCCATGGACTGTAGCCCACTAGGCTCCTCTGTCCATGGAATTCTCCAGACAAGAATACTGGAGTGAGTAGCCTTTCCCTTCTCTAGGGGATGTTCCCAACCCAGGGTTCAAACTGGGATCTCCTGCATTGCAGGCAGATTCTTCACCTTCTGAGCCACAGGGAAGTCCAGGCGCCTGGAGCCCCTCACTCAGTCAACCCCGCGTAATTCACTTGGCCCTCTGCTGTCCTCCAGGGTGCGTCACGGTTCCTCCCTAACCACTCTCACGTTAGAAAATGTGCTCACCTGTAAATGTGAGCCCTTCACAGTGTGCCTGCATTCCAATAACCGCACAATACCCAGGACCTACCAAGCACTGAATTCCTGTTTGTGGAGCCTGTGAACGCAAAGGAGACTAATCCTGCAAAATGACTTAGAACGTTTCTGTGTCCCAAATGGTTGATCGGAAATTATTTAGAAGCCTGAGCCTGTTTCTCCAGAGATGTGCATATGGGGGTAGTTGTAGAGCAGGGAGTTGATCTATGGAGCCAGTTTAAGTTAAGCATGAAGGAAGTTATTGCGTGTCCATCAGTGAGCAGTGCCTGGACAGCTGCAGTGCTCTGAGCCTGGGGACATCCCCACGTGTCACGGAGATGTGGGAATGCCACCCCCACTGTCTCAGGGCCCGGGCAGTGGGGTCTCCAGGTGCAAGTCAGTTGCTTCCTGAATTGTCCTTAGAGTTAGTTCCAGCAGGTGTGGGTGGTGGACAGTGGGCTGGTCTGTGGTCCCAGGAGCCCAGGGGAAGCGTCAGAGGAGCATCCTTGTAGGATCCTGGAATCAGGTCCCCAGGGAGAGGGTGGGAGGGGAGAGTGGGGCGTGGCATGGGCGAGGGCCCCTGTGGGGTGTCCTCTAGCTTCCCTTCCTTTGCTCAGCCCTGCTGCCTTCACCGTGGTGGGCAGGAGGTCATGCAGGGGCAGGAGGGGCGGCTGTGAGATGGGCAGCTGAGTAGTCTCGCTCGGCTTCCACCCCCCCTTCCATCTGCGATGCCCTCACTGCTTGGAGGGGCTTTTCCTTTGCTTCTCCTCCTCTTTCTCACTCACCATTACCTGGCCTGTCCCTCTGACGGTGACTAGCACACGGTGGGTGGGGAACGGCGACCAGACAGGGGAGACGGGGCAGTGATGGGGACAGAGGGTGGGCAGCCAAGTGCACTCAGTCATGTGGGTCATGGGGGCCTTTACGTCTCTGGGGTCAGACATCTGGGCTCTAGTCCTCATTCTACCTACTGAGGACTCTTGGGCAAATCATCTAAATCCTCTCCCCTCAGTGTTCCGGACCGTATGGTGAGGATGCCAACGGGAACCCCTTCCTTGTAAGGCTGTTTCACTGTTGAAGGATATGCTTCACAGAAAGCACTCCTGGGAAGATTCAAATGGTCTGGGTCTGGGACAGCTGAGGGCGGGGTTCCCGGGGCCTCAGGCTCTGCACCTCGCCGCCCTGCCTCCTGCCATCCTCTCCCCAGTCCTCTTGCCCACCCCGGTACTGTTTGTCCACCCCAGGCAGCAGACACGTGAGGGAAGGAGCCCTCAGGTTGACCTCAGCCCCAGGCAACAACTCTGGGATGGACGAGTGTCCCAACATCTGCAGATGACTTTGCAGGTGGGCTTCTGAGCTCCCGCAGCGCATGGCGGGGTGACAGGCGAGTGGGGAGAGCTGCTCCCAAGGTGGTGTCAGCTCTCCTGGGACTGAGCCCGAGACAGCGCCCTGGGGTTCTCGCCGCCCTCACCGGCCTGTGGTCCCCCTGATGGGCCGGGGGGCCTCTGAACACATGGCTGCTCGGCGCCTCTTTGGGGGCACTCCTGCGGCTCCCACTGGAGGGGTTCCCCGTCTGCTGGGAAATGGCTGCTCTCCTATCAGACTCAACTCACACGTCGAGGCGAAGCCTTGCCTGCCCCCCTGGCTACTCCTGCTGCCCCGATTTCTCACCTTCCTCCTGATGGCCCCTGCCCCTGAGCCGCCTCTCTCCCTTGGCGCTTGCCAGGCTGGTCCCTCTGCAGCTGGTGAGTCCTGAATGCACTTCTCTCTCTGAGTGTGCGGGCTCTTTGAGGACAGGGCCTGTTTTTGTGCTTTTGTTTTTATGATTTTCATACCATTCACTTTTATTTTTATTTATTTTTTATGGTAGTTTGTGTGCACATTAGTTTTTTTTAAATTTATTAATTTATTTTAATTGGAGGCTAATTGCAATATTGTAGTGGGTTTTTTAATTAATTAATTAATTTTAATTGGAGGCTAATTGCAATATTGTAGTGGTTTTTGCCATATGTTGACATGAATCGGTCATGGGTATACATGTGTTCCCAAACCTGAACCCCCCTCCCACCTCCCTCCCCATGATGACCCTGTATGCGAGACAGCAAAAGAGACACAGATGTAAAGAACAGTCTTCTGGACTCCGTGGGAGAAGGCGAGGGTGGGATGATTTGAGAGAACAGCATTGAAACATGTATATTACCATATGTGAAACAGATCGACAGTCCAGGCTTGATGTGTGAGACAATGCGCTCAGGGCCGGTGCGTTCACTTTTAAGACATATTTGTTTCTTTGTTTTTGGCTGGGCCAGGTCTTCACTGCTGCACGGGATTTCTCTCCTTGGCATCGAGTAGGGGCTACTCTCGAGTTGCAGAGCAAGGGCCTCTCCTTGCAGCGGTTTCCCTCATTGGGAAGCACAGACTCTAGGATGTCGGGGGCCAGCAAGAGAGACCCTGCCTATGACAAGGTCTTGGTTCGAGGAGCTGGCACGCAAGGCCGTCCAGACCTCTGGGGATTTCTTGGGGCCACCCCATCATCTACTCTGTCTTTTCTCTTTCTGATGCTTGGTAGTCCTCTATGCTAAGAATTTTTCTGACTCCTGTTCAAAAATCCCCCTTGAAACCTTTGCATGGTAGCAATACAGTCCCTGGGGGTGCATGGGTCCCTATAAACAGGCCAAGGATGAGGAAAATATCTTTACACAGAACATCCTACCCCTTCTGGCCCTGTTGGGTTTATAAATGTCAATTTAGAATTTGGAATGCTCATGACTGCACAAAGCACCCTGGCATAAAACTAAGTCTGCTAACAATAGGCCTAAACAGTCCACAAGCACGAGTTTAGAAGGGCCCCTTAGGGTGAGATCTGGAGGGAGCCCATGAGACCCTTGGCCCTCAGCTTCACACACAGTGTTTGCTGCTATGTCTCCCTGCCCCCTGTCTATGGTGTGCCTGGGAGTACACTAGAAGAAAACATAGAGATAAAGGTAGATAACAAAATAAGTAAGCATATAGCATTAGTGTAGAAAATTGTCTCTGCAGATGTTTGGGGGTGGAGCCCAAACCCAGATACCATGCTACCTATGGAGCCATAAAGTCTGCCAAGGACTGAGGCTCCCAAGATAAGGCTTGTTTATAACTTTCACAGCTGACTAATTGCTACACAATAAAGTCGTTTTTCTTGCCTTGTGGCCTTGATGTTTTAAGAGCCCATCCAAATTGGTACGATCTTATCAAGACATTCTCCTCTCTTTGAAATTGTTGGTTTTAGGGTATTTAAGCACTGATGTGAAGAAAATAAAGTAGTCTTGATTTTGCACTCAACCAAGACTCGACTCACTTTGTTTTCTTTCTTTTCTCGCCGATGCCGCTCATCCAAAGGGTACCCCTGGACTCTGCTGAGGCTGGACCCCAGCACTAGGACACATGGGCTCTGTGGTTGTGGCATGCAGGCTTCGTTGCTTTGCGGGATGTGGAATCTTTATGGATCAGGGATAGAGCCCGTGACTCCTGTGTTGGCAGGTGGATTCTTTACCACTGAGCCACCAGAGCTTCCCTGTTCTTTTGTGTTTTTCTTTAATGCTTCCTGTGTCCCCACGTGTCCAGCTCCATGCCTGGCACACGCCGGATGATGACCATTGAGTCAGTGACTAGATAAAGATATATCTGAATGCATTAAGTCACATGATCCATGATTGATGCTGGATGTGAGAGCCTGAAGGAGATGCAGGGTGGCAGTTGTGGGCCGTCTCAGCAGATGGTGGGAGGAAGTGACCACTGGAAACCCTGGGCTTGCTATCAGCGTTGCCCTGCTTGGGGTGGGGTATGCACATTACAGAGCTGGGCTGTGGAATTACTGTCTCTGCTGGAAAAGGCTGCCGCTCTGGGAAGGAAGCTGGCTGCCAAGGTCCAGGGGGATAGAGCAAGGTCAAGTTCAGGAGCGAACTCCATGTGTAAGGGTCTTAGAAGACAGGTGGTCAGGGAATACGGAACGAGGGCTGGAGTCCAGCAACAATGCTGGCTCAGGTGTCACGTAGAGAGGTCCAAGAAGGAAAGGAGTAGGGAGATCTGGCCAGCATTTAGGTGAGCAGATGAGCTCTGGGGGTGAGCCTGTAGGCACAGCCTAACTGTCTTGTGATTTATTATGAGGTCCTGAAGGTTTGTGTTCCTCCAGATTTATCTGCTGGGATCCTGACCCTCAACATGATGGTGTGTGGGGCTGGGACTTTGGGGAGGTGGTTAGGTCATGGAGGTGGAGCCCTCATTAAAGGGACTTTTTATTATTCTTCAATCACCAATTTGTCCTCCTCTTCCTACCCCCATGGACTGCGGCACTCCAGGCTTCCCTGTCCCTCACCATCTCCCAGACTTTGCCCAAGTTCACGTCCATTGAATTGGTGATGCCATCCAAGCATCCTATCCTCTGTTCCTCCCTTCTCCTCCTGCCCTCAATCTTTCCCAGCATCAGGGTCTTTTCCAGTGAGACAGCTCTCTGTATCAGGTGGCCAAAGTATTGGAGCTTCAGCTTCAGCATCAGTCCTTCCAATGAATATTCAGGATTGATCTCCTTTAGGATGGACTGGTTTGATCTTCTTGCTGTCCAAGGGACTCTCAAAAGTCTTCTCCAACACCACACTTCAAAAGCATCAATTCTTTGGCGCTCAGCCTTCTTTGTGGTCCAGCTTTCACATCCATACGTGGCTACTGACAAAACCATAGCTTTGACTGTACAGTGCCGTAAATACTCCAGTAGTCCTCACTTTCTCCCCAAGTTGTTGGGGCCCAGTTCGTGTTTGCAGTGCCTTGGCCTCCCTGAGACACTGAACTGTTGCCAGATGATCGTGCTCTGGGTGGGACCACCTGTGCCCTGACTGAGGAGTCTTGCTTACCACCAGGTACCACCCTTCCCTGGTCGCTAAGATCCAGTGTTTCCCTGGCCCCAGCATACACTTGCTCTGTCCTTCATTACTAACTTGAAGCAAGTTCTTGTCTACTGTGAGCCAAGGTGTGGGACTTTACCTTAACCTTCTATCTGACACATGCTGTTGGAACATTATTTGCTTTTATTTGTAGCAAACACTGATTTTCACCATTGATCAAAGTTTGGAGGCCAGTAAGTGAGGTATGAGGCCCCCTGGGCAATGATTCCTGGACCAGATGCTGTCCATGAACATTTTCAGATCTTGAGGTTCTGAAATATATGTTTTTTACCCCCCATTCATGGAATAGTGTTATAGTGCATTGTCATAATGTTTCTAATGGTAAACTTTCTGTAAGATTAACTATAAAGTATATGCCTGAAATTTGCACTTGAAAGCATTAAATGCAAAATGCATTGAGGTTTCAAGAAGTTGCTCCCAGCTTTGAACCTTCCGGCTAACACGGGAAAAAAGAAATTTGTAGACTCAAGTTCGGAATAGGTTGGATATTAGAGAAAATTTTAGACCATCTGGACAATGGGATGGGAGGGCAGGAATTATTTGGGGCAGGTAAAATAAATGCAAAATCAGAATACAAGCAGTTGTTGTGAAAATCAGTTGATGACAGGAAGGAAAGGCCGCCTGCCCTTGCGGATGGCTGCTGTTGTAACCGGGCACTTTACTGTGTCGGGAGGGAGTTTAGTCTGTGAAGGACACCGACAAAATGACCGAATGGTTCTCCTGCTGATTCTCCATGCGTTTAATTGAATATCCTGATTTTTGTCCCGTTAAAATTTTCAACTTATCTGCAAACAGAAGAAAGGTTTCCGTGATCCTAGTATTCCTTTTCAGCAAATAACCCCGTTTTGTGCACTTCAGAAGGAAAGCCCTAAGACTTTTAGAGTTTAGAGAATTCAGCTAGGATAATGGTTGGGTGAATGTGTGCTCAATCGTATCTGACTCTTTGTGATGCTCTGGACTGTAGCCCACCAGGCTCCTCTGTCCATAGGATTTCCCAGGCAAGAATACTGGAATGGGTTGCCATTTCCTATTCCAGGGGATATTTCCAACTTAGGGATCAAACCCAGGACTCCAGCATCTCCCGCATTGCCAGGCAGATTCTTTGCCAGGTGGATTCTTTACCATTGTGCCACCTGAGAATCTAATTAGAGCTGGCAGCAGTGGGATAACCGTTAGGCATCATTAACAAGTTATGAGACTCTGGACAAGTTACTTTCCTTGTCTGTGCAACATCAAATCTCAGAGTGTCCCATTAGAACCAGGCTGTGAGGCTTGTCATGACTGTTAAGTGAATTAAAATCTGTGAAATTTTTAGGGCAGTACTTGGCCTGTAGAAAGCACCAGTGAACGTTAGAAATGATTATTTCAGGCTTCTGAGAAACAGCTGTTTGTTCCCTTGTTAGCTAGCAACTGTATTAGATCATTAAACTCCCAAAGTCTCAGAGTTCCCCCATGTAAACTGGCAGTATAATAATTACTCTGCAAGATAACAGGAGCCCATGAATGTTTATAAAATAGTGCACATGGGAAGATTCACAGTGGGTTTATAGGTATCTCCACTACAGACGTGGAGGCAGAGAGTCGGGCCCGCTTCTCCTACTGGGAACTACTGGTTAACAAGCGTTTTGTAGATGATGGGAACTTCTAGTCATGAAAGCAACGAACAACCACTGGAGAAGATTGGAAAATGCAAGGAAGCACAGGTAAAGGTTAGACACGGCTGTTAACCTCAGATCTGAGACACACGCTCCTGATATTCCAACACCTGTCCTCTGTCCCGTCTGTAGTCTGCACATCGTCTATATTCATGTTAGTAATCTGTGAGGCAGGAGGTGCTTGTCAAATAGATACGCCTGTGTCCACCCCCTGAAGTTCTCATATTCACCCAGGGATGACAGGATTGGCAGCAGCGGACAGGTGAATAGTGAAGGAAAGCTGTCCTCTATTTGTGAAATAGTCAGAGGGTGTGGGGCAGGGGTGGTTAATCGGTCCCAGTGTTCATTCTCCCCTCTTAGTTTTTCCTTTAATGAGTGTTTTGCTATATTCTCAACTCCCTCCTTTTTATTTTTAACTGAATTAATTATTTTTATTTGGCTGTGAGACACTGCGTGTGAGATCTTAGCTCCTGGACCTGGGATCAAACCCATACCTCCTGCTTCGGAAGTGCAGAGTCTTAACCCCTGGACTGCCAGGGAAGTCCCCTCTCCCTCTGACATTCAGTTGAAGGATTCCTCTGTAGGGTGACAAATCGTCTCGGGTTTTCCTGGTCTGAGGGGCATCTCGGGAAGTGGGAATTTCAGGGTTCCTGTCACGGAGAAAGCACCCCACCTGAGGCACACCTGGGGACAAGGCTTCCTGTCTAGTGGGTCACGTGCAGAAGTGATGGGGGAAAATTCCTGGTCACGTCCTTTAAAAAGGATATCTGTCCCTTGTTTTCTTTCTCTGTTCCCCAATCCTGGAGGGTGGTTGAGAGGTCTGGGAACCTGCTTCTCCCAAAAGCATCACTAGATAGTTTCAGTGAGAACAGAGGAAGGCACTTGACACTCTGGACAATTAAAATAGACTTAAACCAAGATAGCAAATAAGCGATGCCAGGAAGAGAAGAGATGGCCACGCCCACCAAGCCACGGTGGGCCACGTCCACCACCGCCGGTGCTTTGATGCTGAGGTCATATGACCTTGAGAGACTGGAGGCTCAAGCCTGCTGGGTGAGTAACCACAGTAGGCAGATGGTACCTGCTTTCACCTTCTTTCCCTGGATGAAGGGAAATGCGAGGTCCACTCTCCCTCTTGGAGTTCTTAAATCCTTATTTAATAAAGGGGGAGAGAGGTGGCTCTTTGCGGAGCCTCACCTGCCGGTTACACAACAGTTTTCTTCTTTCTTTGGTCTGTGCTGTGGTTTAGTTGCCAAGTGGTGTCAAATTGTTTGGGACTGTATGGACTGTAGCCCAACAGGCTCCTCTGTCCATGAAATTTTCCAGGCGAGAATACTGGAGTGAATTGCCATTTCCTTCTCCAGAGGATCTACCTGATCTGACACAGGGACTGAACCCAGGTCTGCTGCCTTTCAGGTGGTCTTCTGCACTGCAGGCAGGTTCTTTACTGAATGAGCCACAGGGTTTGTTTATTTATTTATTTGGTTGTGTCAGATCTTTAGTTGCAGCATGCGGGATCTAGTTCCCTGACCAGGGATCAAACCTGGGCCCCCTGCATTGGGAGTGTAGAGTCTTAGCCATTGGACCAGCAGGGAAGTCCCAACAACTTTCTCACTTCTGCACTTTTATCTGCCTTTGACCTTCTTGTGTGTCTCAGCCGCCAGCCCAGCAGAGGCCGGAACTTTGTGAGCCTGGGTGAGCCGCTTTCATGGCAGCTGCCCTGAAGAGGCACCCTGCATCCCAGGCTGCAAGTGAGCCACTTGCCTGAGTCATCCATTGACCTTTGTGTGACAATAAGAACAGAAATATGCTTTGTCATTTTCCAGCAACAGTACTCGGAGAAGGCGATGGCACCCCACTCCAGTACTCTTGCCTGGAAAATCCCATGGACAGAGGAGCCTGGTAGGCTGTGGTCCATGGGGTCGCTAAGAGTCGGACATGACTGAAGGACTTCACTTTTACTTTTCACTTTCATGCATTGGAGAAGGAAATGGCAACCCACTCCAGTGTTCTTGCCCGGAGAATCCCAGGGACTGAAGAGCCTGGTGGGCTGCCGTCTACGGGGTCGCACAGAGTTGGACATGACTGAAGTGACTTAGCAGCAGCAGTAGCAGCAACAGTACTGAGGGCCTCTTTGTTATAGATGTTGAGTCTATACCCTGAGTCTTGGAATTGCTCTGTGCAACCAGTGTTCTATGACCTGGAGGAGAGCTATGAGAGCTTGTTTTGAGAACCAAGTGGAAAGGAGCTCATTGGGGTGGAGAGAATTCCTCTTGCAGGTCATGAAAGAATACCCAAAAGTCCCTTCATGGGATGTCTAGTAACTTCACAATGCTTAGAAATCTTCCATTCTCAAAATAGCACATAAATGGCTTTACAACATTCCTTTCAATGATGGTTCTTCTTACCTCCTGGTTTCCCAAGGGGGTAAGTGCCCTTATTAGTTTCTGAGGAGAAAAATGTACTTCCAGGATATTACCTTACTATGAGATCTGCCTTTTTTCTTTGTAATTGAAGAAGTCACAGCTGGCACCCAAAAGATTAAAGTTTGTGTAGGAAGGAATTAGTGGTTTTTAAAAAAATTTTTCAAAAGTGTTGTGCTCTTGTGCAGTGCTACTGAAGGAACATTCTGTGCCAACTCCTCGGCAGAGATCTCATAAGGAGTAATAACTCCTCTACTGAGTTGTTCCTTGAAGACATAAAGTCCAGCAGCCTCTCTGCATGCGTTCTGAGTGGCCCTCGTTTTGGGGTATTTGCTGGTTGGAATGTTGTGGTTATTTGAGTGCATGATAATTAGTTGTATTTTTTTTTTTTTTTTACATAGAAGAGCATACCTGAGTATCTTAGAAAGAAATTAGTGAGAATCTACCAGTTTCTTTGATAATAGAATTTAAGTACTTTAGGGCCAGTTTTGCTGTGAATACAAAAGCCCATCCCCCATTGATTCAATGGCTGGGGGCTGGTGTATTGGGTGTGGCAGGGAAATAGATGCTTCCCTGGTGGCTCAGACAGCAAAGAATCTGCCTGCATTGCAGGAGACCCAGGTTCGAATCCTGGATTGGGAAGATCCCCTGGAGGAGGACATGGCAACCCACTCCACTATTCTTGCCTGGAAAATCCCATGGACCTACAGTCCAGAGGGTCGCAAAAGAGTAGGACAGAGTGGGCGACTTTCATGTGATGTGTGATCCCACCACTAGTAAAGCACTAAGCTGTAGAACTCCTTGATGAAGGCATCCCTGTGGGGTTAGAGCTCTTAGTTAAGAGAAGACTGTTATTGTAAGCAGCGGTGATGTTACAAGTGTAGAAAGACTGATTTCTTTCAATATTTTCAACCCCACTTGTGATGATTAGTTTTGTGTCCCCCTGACTGGGCGAAGCTGGTAAAACATTATTCCTGGAAGTGTCTGTGAAGGTGTTTCCAGAAGAGATCAGCATTTGAACCAGTAGATGGAGTAAAGAAGATCACCCTTCCCCACGTGAGTGAGCTTCATCCGATCCCCTGAGGGCCTGACCAGAACAAAATGGCGGAGGACGGGCCAACTCACTCTCTGCCTGAGCGGAGATGACCTTCTCCTTCCCTAGCACGGGGGTGCTCCTGGGCCTTGGGCTTTTAGACTCAGATCAGGACTTGTGCCATTAGCTTCCTGATCCTCAGGGCTTCGAACTGAACTCCAACACCAACTATCTGGGTTCTCCAGCTTGCGGGTGGCAGGCGTGGGACTTCCTTTGTTTCTGCAGGTGGAGAATACGTTTATTTTATTTTTGGCCACCCCATTGGGTATGTGGGATCTTAATTCCCTGGCCAGGGATTGAATCTGAGCCCCCTGCATTGGAAGGTAGAGTGTTTTCCACTGGACCAGAGAAGTCCCAGATCGTGGGTCTTCTCAGGGTCTGTAATTGTACGAGTGAATTTCTGTAATCAATCTCCTCTTCCGGGGATCTGCATCTATCCTGTTGGTTTTATTTCTCTGGAGAACCCTGGCTAATACACTGCTCATTGATGACTTAAAGCAGATGTTTCAAATCAAGTCAAACAGCCGCTCAACACAATGCAAATCATGCCTGAAGAAATGTTCCTAGCTCTGTGAAGCAGACAGACACGAACATGGCAGAGCCTCTGTCTGGGTGAGCTCGCCGTCTGCTGAGAAATGATTCCAGTGGAAACATAGCTGTCACCAGAGAAGGTTACGGAGAAGGCCTTATGTGATGTAGAAACTTACATTCAGATGTCTCTCCAGGCACCAAAGACCTGGCCAAAGACCATTCTTGGGAGAATGAGAAAGTATTCACTGTGCGTAGATGTTGCTAGTAGATCTTTTTCATGCAGAGTGGGATAAAAATAGTTTTCGGTTACCGTCCATGGATAGCTCACGTGAGCTTGGGAGGAAGACTGGATTCTGAGAAGATGAATCCTGGAGAAGTGGCCTATTAAGTGGGGTATTTATCAAAATGTTTTATGGGGGCAGTGGTTCATTATTTTCGCTGTTCTCTGTACTCCAGGGAACATTAGCTTTCTGAATAGGTCATTTTGAAAGCACTGCCTGTGACAGGCCTGAGACTTTATAGATTGCCTCCAGTGACTGGCTGTCGCAGGTTTTCAGTTGAGAAATAAAGCTGCCTGTCCCCTTCATACCCGATTCATAGGATTCCAGGCTGAGGCCGAAGCTCTGCACAACAGGAGCACCGCGCTGCTCGGAGCCGTTTACGGAGGCCCCTTCGAAAGCTGCCCGTTGACTTAACAGTTACTTGCCGCAGCAGAACACCTGACAGTGGTAAGCGTTTTCTCTGTCTGACACTTGAGCCCTCGGAGGGAGAGGAGTATACGGGATATGGAGAGAAATATATAAGCTGTCTGGTAGGAGACAGAGGGAAATGGGGAAAGCCACACTGATTGCTTCCTCTTTCTCTCCTCTTAGAGAATGTTTCACAGGCCATTAAACTTAGCAAGCTTTAGGTGACGGATGGAAAAATGAATGGGGGTCAGTAGGTGTGCGTTTCGTCTTTTGAATCGTGCTTTGCTTTTAATGCAAAAGGGCGTTCAGTTGATCTACTGTTTCATCGAGAAGCAACTCGGCGTCATTGCTGCCACTAACTGTTGTGATAGGCAGATTGGAGACCTTGCCCTGAGCCGCTCTGAGATGCTTTGATTCTCAAGGATAAAATAGATGTGTCTTCAAAACAGTAGCTGTTGCTTCATGTCCATGTACAAACACAGGCACACGTTCACACGCAGACCTTTGTAGGTGACGCATACGGCATGCAAGGAGAATGTGGTAACGTTGCTGGTTTGGGGAAATCAGGATTGTACCCATAAAAGTGATTTCTTTGGAGGGAACTTTCAAGATGAAGAAAAAAAATAATCTTACTACCTGAGTGCTTGCTTTGAACGGGAGAGAATGTTTAAAAACCATTTATTTATTTAGTTTGGATACTTAAAACATTTTTATTTATTTATGGCTGTGTGGGTCTTCGCTGCTGTGCGTGGGCTTTCTCTAGCTGCCCGAGGAGGGGTTGCTCTCCAGGTGTGGTGCTTGGCTAGTCCTTGCAGTGCCTTCTCTCGTGTCGGATCACAGGCTCTAGGGTGCGCAGGCTCAGTAGTCGTGGCAATGGTCTCAGCTTCCTTGTGGCCTGTGGAACCCTCCTGGACCAGAGACTGAACCCTTGTCCCCTGCACTGGCAGATAGATCCGGATCCACTGGACCACCAGGGGAGTCCCCAATTTCTTCTTTAAAAAGTTTTTCGTTTTCCTTGTGTAGTATATTTGGAGAGAAGAGAGACTGAGTTCTTTTATTTAACAGAAAGCCTTAATAAAATTTTAGGGGGAATTCCTTTATTTGTTTATTTTTTATGAGACGTGATGGTTGACAGAGAAGATGACCTGGAAGTTTCTTTGCTAAATTCCTGGTTCCCGCTTACATTTGTTCATCTGGCTTGCTTCCCCTCTGCAGAAATGGAAATCCGTCTTTCTAGGTGCATAGGTCACAAAACCGTGGTATTGTCAGCTTCTCTTTTTCTTCCAAATGGCTAACCCTACTGGCCTCACCTCAATGCGATCCCCCCTCGCCACTCCATCCGTTATCTCCTCTGTGCTCCGCCTGCCACGAACCCCCATCCCCTCCCTCCTGGATGACAGCCTTCCCCCTCACCACCTCACTTTCCCCCTTGCTCTCCCTTCTCCCCCAGGCCATCTCACTTTCTGCTCAAAAGCTTTCTATATCTCTCAATCTTACCCAAAGTAAAAGCCAAACTTCTTACCATGTCCTGCAGGGCCTTATAAGGTCTGTCTACCTCTTACCCTTCTGACCTCACCTCCAACTCCTCTCCCCACATTTCCCCAGCCACACTGGCGTCCCTGCTGTTCCTTTAAGAACTCAGGCAGTTTTCCACCCCAGGGCCTTTGCACCGGCCACTCTTGTCACCGGGCCCATTCTTTCCCTTGATATCCACTTGGCTCCCTCTCTCAGATCCTTCACGTCATTGTTCAGTGCCACCTTTTCAGGGAGGCCTTCCATGACTTGAACACAATCTACTTACAGTTGCATCCATCATCTTCCATTCTTCCTTTCTCCTTTATTTTCTTCCAGCACCCTTTTCACCACCCGACACACTGTATGCTTTCTCATTTGTTGTCTGCATCGCAAGCTCCAAAAAGACAGGCAGTTGTGTCTGTTTATCGCGGTACGCCCAGTGTCTACATAGTTCCCGGCCCACAGTAGACAAACAATATTTGTTAAAGAAACACATATTAAAGTAACTCTCCTTTTTCACTCTCATCGAGAGGCTCTTTAGTTCCTCTTCTCCTTCTGCTGTTAGAGTGGTATCATCTGTTTTGGCCACCTGATGCAAAGAGGCAGCTCATTGGCAAAGACCATGTTGCTGGGAAAGATTGAAGGCAGGAGACGGGGGGACAACAGAAGATGAGATGGTTGGATGGCATCACCAATTCATTGGGTATACGTTTGAGCAAATTCTGAGAGAGAGTAAAGGACAGGGAAGTCTGGTGTGTTACTGTGCGTGGGGTTGCAAAGAGTCGGACACGACTTAGCAATTGAATGACAACAATAAAGTAACTAGGATTTGGGAGGCATTGTTGTGAAACTTTTATGAGGGAAAGATTTGGGGGGACCCTGGAAGATAATCCTTAATGGAGATGGAGAAGGAGAGGGAATCTATCAGAATGTGACGATCACAGCCAAGAATCCAACTTTTTGCTTTTGTCTTCTTGGCAATAAACCTCAGCCTCATTGTTCACTTTAAATGGTGAAAGAGTAACAATCCTCTGGCTAATATTTCAAAACCGTGCCCTTGTGTGTGTGCGTATCTATCTGTAACTCATGTATCCTCACTCTTAGACCTGGATAGATTTAAGTTGAATTTCTCTCCAGTCTTAGAGCTTTAATTACCAGGTGATAGTCTAGCTTTCAGATGGAAGCATTGGGATGAGTTAAGATGCCTGTATATTTTTTCCTTATCGTTTTTGAAGAAAACACAATTTATGTGAAGGATATATGCTCAGAGTGTTGCCTATCTTAGGGACAGGCATGAGATTACCAAATGACTAATTGACTCTCTGAGCTGCTTAAAGAATTTTAAAGCAAGCTGCCTGAATGTCACTAAGTGTCTCTTTTTCAGAAACCTGGAAGTATCTTTCTGTACTTCAAAAGAAAAACAAAGATCTCATAGTATTTTCAGCCACTAATGAATGAAAAAGACACTGGCATAAAAGAGGAAATGAAGACATTGGAAAGGAAAGATAAATGACAACATTGTATATGATATAAGCCCCACACTTACTGTCTTTGAGAACTCTCCTGTGATTTACAGAAGATCTAGGAGAATTTAGAAGAGTTTTTATTGGAAAGAATAAAACAACGTGCCAGATGGTCAATGAGAAATTCTTTCCTTCCGATAAAGTTTTGTAATTACCCTTGTGGCTTACTTATATGTCCTTGATATTTTGATATGGCAGAGCATGGATGATTATCTGTAAGTAGTCAATCAAGATTGTGGATTATGCTTTTGGGGTACATTAGTGAATTAAAACATTTTCAAGCAATTTTGAAATATTGAATGATATTCCTCAATGATTGAGTTTTTGGAAAAGAACGTATTTCAGTGGAAGTAGTATTGAATCTTTTTGTTGGATCAATCATTGTGATTGGCCTGTCATGACAGAGCAGTGATTGACACGGCATTCAGGATTATGAAAAAAAAGTCAGGATCTGGAGAGGTATGTGGTTCAAAATGTAAAGGAATTCTTAGTACCCTTTATGGATTTTTAAAATAAAGTTTTAAAAATTGATTGAGAAATTTCAAGTAGCATAAAAAGAGGGTGTGAGATTTTTGGTGATGGTTTAGTCACTAAGTTATGTCTGATTCTTGTGACCCCACGGCCCTCTGTCCATGGCATTCTCCATGGAGAATCCTGGAGAATCCAAGAATACTGGAGTGGGTTGCCATTTCCTTCTCCAGGGGGTCTTCCCAACCCAGGGATCAAACCTGGGTCTCCTGCATTGCAGGCAGACTCTTTACTGACTAAGCCACCAGGGAAGCTCATTTATCTCAAAAAAGAAAAAAAAAAGTCAAGGTTTTAAAAACCTTGCATGTTTTGAACACAAATTTGGCAAACTTTATTGGTGGAAGGAATCGCTGGTTCCTTTTAGCTGGAAAGGAAGTATAGACAAAGCAATAGAAATGGTCCAGGCACAGTTTTTTTCCCACTTATCTCCTGCTGCGTAGTAAGTATGTCCAAACTTAGTGACATCAAACGATACTTTGGAGGCTTATGGAGTCTGTGAGTTCTGATCCAGTCAGGGCGTTGTTGGGATGAGTTGTTTCTGCTTCAGAGTACCCAGGAATTGGCTGAACTGTCAGCTGATGGGCTGAGGTGACCTGACAACTGGCTTGGACTTCCTTGCAGCTCGGCGGCCTTCAGACTGTTGAGTCCTTACAGGGCTCAAAGCACAAGCGTTCCAGTGAATGCGGTGAACATTTTAGTACCCTATGACCCAGACTCAGGAGTGAGGTCACTCGGTGCCACTCCGTCTTATTCTTTCGAGTGAAATTTGTTACCTCTATGTGGGTTCCTGGGAGGGTGGTGAGTGTACTTTTGCACGTGAAGAAATTGAAATACTTTATCTCCATGCTTCTGCATGTGGCACATCATCTGGGGCTGAGATGGGGTGAGGTGCTGGCAGTAGAGTCAAGGCTGCAGAACCTAAAATGTTTGCTACTGGTCCTTTCCAGGAAAGCTGTGCCAAGCCCTGTTCTGGAAGATGACTGAGGGGACAGGCCAGGGCGGTTTTGCTGCAGAGATGACCTTGAGCTGAGACCTGGGTGATGACAAAGCACTGACCCTGGGCGGCGGGGTGTGGACTTTTCTGGGAAGAGGCAACAACTCTGAGGCAGGATGAGGGCAGCCTAGGGGGCGAGACAGAGGTTCGTGTCTGGACACAGACCTGTTGTTTCTAGTGCCAGGTGTCTGCGTGGTGGCCTGGCAGAGCCTGTGGCCCTCGCCCCAGACTAGTATTACTAAGTTCATGAAATAAAAGACATAGAATTCTGAAGGAGATGGTTTATAATGAAATGCAGTCATCAAAATATTGTCAAACAAATTTGCGTTATAATAATATGTGTGTTTCTTTATTGATGCATTCATTAACCGGATTTGGAAGTTGGTCTCATCACTACTGTAATTTTAACATAGATCTGAGAGTAAACATTATTTCAAGCTGTCAGCAACAACTGTCATATTGTATCAAAATATCTGTGATTTTTATTTGTGACTCACTCCTGGGTACTGCTGAAACTACTTGTCTTGCTTGCTGTATTAATAACTGAAGATGCATTCATCAGGGCGTCCCAGAGAAACAGAACCAATAGGAGATTCTGTCTGTCTATAAATGAGAAATCAGTTTACACAGTTATGGAGGCTGGGAATTCCCATGATCTGTTGTCTGAAAGCTGGAGACCCAAGGCTGCTGATGGTGGAGATCCCGGTCCGAGGGTGGAAGGCCCAGCTGAGCAGTGAGACTCAGAAAGAGGGTGAGCGAGCAGGTTTTCCCTTCTGTCACCTTTTTGTTCTATTCAGGCTCTCAGAGATTGCATGGGGCTCACTCACATTGGGGTGGGTGGTCTTCTCCATCTACTGATTCAGTGTTAATGAATAATGTTTAAATAACGTTTAACTCAGAAATAATAAATAATAAAAACTCAGAAGCAATGTTTATGCAAACATTGGGACACCTGTGGGCCAGTCAAGTTGGCACGTAAAATGAACCATCACAGAAGGAAGGGCTAAATCCAGCTGAGGTAGGGAAACCTGACAGAGGTGAACTTGTCCCTTTCTGAGCTCAGGGATCCGTGGCCCCAAGTTAAGACACACTGACGCAGATGATGTGTTTTCATCTAAACACAGTGGAGCTAACTATGAGGCTCAAGCAGCAGGACTGACTTGTGCTTTAAAAACGTTCTCTCTAGCTGCTCTGTGGAGGGCAGATCACAGGGAGCTAGAAAGCAGGCAAAACTGTCATTGTTCAGTGGTTTTCATTCCATAGCTTGTTTTCCTTTGCTGTTGCGTTTGGTGGGTCCAGAGCAGGAGGGGTGAAGATTGAACAGAACAAACCGAAAATTCAGGGAATTGGAGCCAGTATTTCCAGCATGGTCCTTTCCAGAAGTGATTGTAAGGGAGAAAGAATGCTCACTTAATTACTCTGGGAATTCAGGGGCTTGAATTAGATAGATTGGAAGGCTAATGCAAACTTTGACATTCTCTGAATCTGTATCTTCCATTTCTTTTAATTGTAGGTAGCCATCAGTAGGGCTTCCCAGGTGGTGCTAGTGGTAAAGAACATGCCTGCCAATGGAGGAGACATAAGAAACACAGATTTGATTCCTGTGTTGGGAAGATACCCTGGAGAAGGGCATGGCAACCCACTCCAGTGTTCTTGCCTGAGAAATTCCATGAACAGAGGAGGCTGGCAGATTATAGTCCAAAGAGTCACAAAGAGTCGGACACGTCTGAAGTAAGTTAGTGTGTGTGTATGCGCACACACACATACACAGCCATCAATAACTATCTTCATTCATAAATAGGTAGAATGAACTAGGATGAACTCTTTGAAGTGTGTTCATGACTATGTCCTATTTATCTTGTTTAAGTGATTAGATCACAGCCAAGAATACAGAATATTATGTTTAATGACAAAAGTATGACATTGCACAAAAGAAACTGCTCTTCTTCATCACCATATGTGTATGAAATAAATCTGACAACTTTAGCCTTCTACCCTTCCCCTCAATTTCTGGTCCTGGTTTTCAGATTATCATTACGTCTAGAAGTCATATCCTTGAAGTGCTTCTAATGTTTTCCATCTATAATTAAATGTCTTGGGTTAATTCACATTTGCAGTGAAATGTGGATCTTCTGTGTCTTCAGTTTAAATACATGAACCTGAATGGTTATGTTGAGTCATCTGAGCAAGGTCACTCTTACTTTTTCTTGCCCAATGCTGCTTTTAGTTTGTGTGGTTAAAAATGGCAGGATACTCACCTCAGATTCCAAGTGAAGCGGAAGTGTTCATGGTAAAGGTGATGGGGAGAGGGGGGAAGACACATCGTGTTTGCTTTTCCCAGTATGCCCATGGGGTTCAGGCCAAGAGGTGTGGAGAGTCTGCTGTCTCCATTCATTCTTAAAATGCAAGTTATTGTCGTTGAGTCGCTCAGTCATGTCTGACTCTGCAACCCCATGGATTGTAGCACGGCAGGCTTCCCTGTCCTTCACTGTCTCCCAGAGTTTGCTCAGACTCATGTCCACTGAGTCAGTGATGCCATCTAATCATCTCATGTCGCCTCCTTCTCCTTCCCTCAGTCTTTCCCAGCATCAAGGTTGTTTCCAATGAGTCAGCTGTTTGCGTTGGGTGGCCAAAGTATTGGAGTTTCAGCTTCAGCATCAGTCCTTCCAATGAGTATTCAGGGTTTATTTCCTTTAAGATTGACTGGTTGGATCTCCTTGCAGTCCAAGGGACTCTCAAGAGTCTTCTCCAGCAGCACAGTTCAAAAGCGTCAATTCTTCTTGCTCACCCTTCTTCGTGGTTCAACTTTCACATCCGTACATGATTACTGGAAAAACCATAGTGGGAACATTCTTCACATGCACAGAATGACCAGTGTCATTTGCCGTGTCCTACAGACGTTAGTCAAAGAAAGATTCAGTACCGAGTGGATGCTTCCCCCAGGTGTGATCTTTAACATCACCTAGAATTGCTCTGGGTCTGCGCACATGAGCGTGAACGCCTAGCCGGTGCCCAGTGAGGCTCCCGCTTGTTGAGAATCAGCCCTTTCTGTCTCATGACTTGGTCTGCCTCCTCCTGTCTCTGGAGGGAGCCAGTGTTCTCCAACTTCCTCTTTGTTCTGTTGCCTTTGGGAGAAGATAGGAGATGGGGCTGCTTGGAGGGGTTAAGTTGACAGGTTTTTGCCTTTTATTTCCAAAGATCGTGCACAGGACCTGACATGAGACACAGCTGCAGGGTAACACAGAGAACCCTGCACTGGACACCGGGAGAGAAAAGCAGAGTCTGCAGGGTTGAAACAGTGTGAGACATGGATACCAGTTTGAAAACAACAATGGATTTCACCTTCTTCTCAAGTGCACATGGAACATTCCCCAGGACAGATCACATCCTGGGCCATAAATCTAGCCTCGGTAAATTTAAAAATATTGAAATAATTTCAAACATCTTTTCTGATCAAAATGTGGTGACATTAGATATCAACTACAGGAAAAAAATGATATGGAGGCTAAACAACATGCTTCTAAATAACCAACAGATCATGGAAGAAGTAAAAAGGAAATCAAAATATGCGTAGAAACAAATGATAATGAAAATACAACAACCACAAACCTGTGGGGTTTAGTAAGAGCAGTGCAAGAGGGAAGCTTATAGCAACACAAGCCTACACAAGAAATGAGAGAAACATCAAATATACAACCTAACTTTACACCTAAAGTAACTAGAAAAAGAAGAACAGCAACAAAAAAGAAAACCCCAAAATTAACAGAAGGAAAGAAATCATAAAAACCAGAGCAGAAATGAGTGAAAAAGAAGCAAAGGAGACTATCGCAAAGATCAACAGAAGTAAAAGCTGGTCCTTTGGGAAGATAAACAAAATAGACAAACTGTTAGCCAGACTCATCAAGAGACAAAGGGAGAAGAATCAGATCAATAAACTTAGAAATGAAAATGGGGAAATCACAATAGACAACACAGAAATACAAAAGCTTATGAGGCTACTATGAGCAACTATATGCCAATAAAACGGACAACTTGGAAGAAATGGACAAATTCTTAAAAAAGTATAACCTTCCAAAACCAAACCAGGAAGAAATAGAAAATCTGAACAGATAATTCACAAGCACAGAAATTGAACCTGTAATAAAAAAATCTTCCAACACACAAAATCCCAGGACCAGATGGCTTCACAGGTGAATTCTATCAAGAATTTAGAGACGAGTTAACACCTATCCTACTCAAACTCTTCCAGAAAATTGCAGAGGAAGGTAAACTCCCAAACTCATTCTGAGTCCACCATCGCTCTGATACCAAAACCAGACAAAGATGCCACAAAAAAAGAAAACTGCAGGCCAATATCACTGATGAACACAGATACAAAAATCCTCACAAAATTCTAGCAATCAGAATCCAACAATATATTGAAAACAGCATACATAATAACCAAGTGGGCTTTATTCCAGGGATGCAAGGATTCTTAGATATTTGCAAATCAATCAATGCGATACACCATATTAACAAATTGAAAGATAAAAACCATATGATAATCTCAATAGATGTAGAGAAATCTTTGACGAAATTCATACCCATTTATGATAAAAACTCTCCAGAAGGTAGGCATAGAAGGAACATACTTCAACATAACAAAAACCATATACGACAAACCCATAGCAGACATTATACTCAATGGCAAAAAGTTGAAAGCATTTGCTCTTAAATCAGGAATAAGACAAGGGTGACCACTTTCATCACTACTATTCAACATAGTTTAGGAAGTCCTAGCCACAGCAGTCAGAGAAGAGCAAAAAAATAAAGGGAATCCAGATTGGAAAAGAAAAATTAAAACTTTCACTGTTTGCAGATGACATGATCCTTTAGATGGAAAACCCTAAAGATACCACCAGAAAATTAGTAGAGCTAATCGATGAATATAGTAAAGTTGCAGGATATAAAATTAATACACAGAAATCCCTTGCATTCCTATACACTAACAATGAGAAAACAGTAAGAGAAATTAAGGAAACAACTCCCACTCACCATTGCAACAGGAAAGAATAAAATACTTAGGAATAAATTTACTTAGAGAAACAAAAGACCTATATATAGAAAGCTATAAAACACTGATAAAAGAAAGCAAAGAAAAGTGAACCCTCTTACACTGTTGGTGGGAATGCAAACTGCTACAGCCACTATGGAGAACAGTGTGGCACTTCCTTGAAAAACTGGGACTAGAACTGCCATACAACCCAGCAATCCCACTGCTGGGCATTCCCACTGCAGGGCATACACACTGAGGAAACCAGAATTGAAAGAGACACATGTACTCCAATGTTCATTGCAGCACTGTTTACAATAGCCAGGACATGAAAGCAACCTAGATGTTCATCAGCAGATGAGTAGATAAGGATGTTGTGGTACATATATGCAATGGACTATTACTCAGCTATAAAAAGGAACACATTTGAGTCAGTTCTAATGAGGTGGATGAAACTGGAGCCTATTATACAGAGTGAAGTAAGTCACACAGAGAAACACCAATACTGGATATTAGCACATATATATGGAATTTAGAAAGACAGTAACGATTCTATATACAAGGCAGCAAAAGAGACACAGATGTAAAGAACAGACTTTTGGACTCTGTGGGAGTAGGCGAGGGTGGGGTGATTTGAAAGAATAGCATTGAAACATATATATTATCATATGTAAAATAGATGACCAGTGCAAGTCTGATGCATGAAGCTGGACAGTCAAAGCCAGTGCCCTGGGACAACCCGAGGGAAGTGGTAGGAGGGAGGAGGGAGGGGGGTTCAGGATGGGGAGACACATGTGCACCCTTGGCTGATTCATGTTGATGTATGGCAAAAGCCTCCACAATATTGTAAAGTAATTATCCTCCAATTAAAATAAGTTAATTAAAAAAATTAAGATACTAGGATATATTGTATATAGCACAGTGACTATATCTATTTTTTTATAACTTTGAGTATAATCTATAAAAATTTTGAATCACTATGTTATATACCTGAGTCTAAAATAATATTGTAAATACCTTAATAAAATTGGATTAGAGGAAAAAAGCAAGCAAATACCTGCTGCTGGTCACTTCAGTCGTGTCCGA
This sequence comes from Moschus berezovskii, assembly GCF_049115385.1. Taxonomy (NCBI): domain Eukaryota; kingdom Metazoa; phylum Chordata; class Mammalia; order Artiodactyla; family Moschidae; genus Moschus; species Moschus berezovskii. Next base: position 39,513,652 of record NC_142485.1, read on the forward strand.
CTCTGTGTGACCCCATAGACGGAAGCCCACCAGGCTCCCCCGTCCCTGGGATTCTCCAGGCAAGAACACTGGAGTGGGTTGCCATTTCCTTCTCCAATGTGTGAAAGTGAAAAGTGAAAGTGAAGTCGCTCAGTCGTGTCCGACCCTTAGCGACCCCACGGACTGCAGCCCACCAGGCTCCTCCATCCATGGGATTCTCTAGGCAATAGTACTGGAGTGGCTTGCCAAAATAAAAGAGGTAATGTTCTCATTCTTCTTTCTGTTTATATTTTTCTTCTACTGCTATCATTAAAGGGAAAAGGGAGTATCTAAAATATTTGACAAATTGAGAAAAATATTAGCTTTTGAGTCTTTATTTCATAAGGCATTGAGAAAGTTAAAGCACCTCTGGATATAGTTTGTAAAATAGTATGTTTCCTTGGAGATTTAATATTCTAATTTTTTTCTTCACAAGGTTGAATTGCAGGTATGTGTGTGCACAGACATGTCATGTGTAGTTCCTCATGTGTGTGTGTGTGTTCTGTCATTTCGTGAAAACTCAGGTTTGCATCCTAGTGTAATTTTTAAAACTTTCATTTGAGCATAGTTGATTTACAGTGTTGGGTTAGTTTCAGGTGTACAGTAGACAGTCTGTTATACATACATCCACTCTTTTTTATATTCTTTTCACATATAGGTCATTACACCATTAAGGAGAGTTCCCTGTGCTATACAGTAGGTCCTTATTAATTGCCTATTTCATATAATATTTCATATATTCAGTTCAGTTCAGTTGCTCAGTTGTGTCTCTTTGCGACCCCATGGACCGCAGTACTCCAGGCCTCCCTGTCCATCACCAACTCCCGAAGCTTGTTCAAACTCATGTCCACTGAGTTAGTGATGCCATCCAGCCATCTCATATTCTGTCATCCCCTTCTTCTACTGCCTTCAATCCCTCCCAGCATCAGGGTCTTTTCAAATGAGTCATTTCTTTGAATCAGGTGGCCAGAGTATTGGAGCTTCAGCTTCAGCATCAGTCTTTCCAATGAATATTCAGGACTGATTTCCTTTAGGATGGACTGGTTTGATCTCATTGCAGTCCAAGGGACTCTCAAGAGTCTTCCCCAATACCATAGTTCAAAAACATCAGTTCTTCAGTGCTCAGCTTTCTTTATAGTCCAACTCTCACATCCATGCGTGACCACTGGAAAAACCATAGCCTTGACTAGATGGACCTTTGTTGGCAAAGTCATGTCTGCTTTTTAATATGCTATCTAGGTTGGTCATAATTTTCCATATCTAACTGTAAAAAACAACTTTTAGAAAAGCATGAAGAAAATACATTAAACAATCATTGCTTTGATCTACTTTGCTACAGATAAAACAGGCAACCTGTATCAATCCCAGAAAATAACACCCTGAACTCAGCGTACATATTCTGTACAGTCCTGTACACTTTTTTTTTTTTTCCTGAAGGAAGAGAGGATAGTGGAAGGTTCTGTGCTCACAATTAAGTGAATTACTTGCTGGCTCATCTCTAACTTTAATTACTTTCTCTTCCTCAACTTTGCAATTAGCTGATGTTGCTACAAATTTTTGTCACATACTTAATCTTTATATAGCGTTTTTGGCCAGAGCACAGTCCAAGGCTGTGAGCTATGCTGATATCTTTATCCAGAGGTAAGGCTCGTGGGCCATGCTATCTGCCGAGCTGCATCCTTGCAGGGCCGGCCTGTGTCGCATGGCAGGCAGGGAAGTCTCAGCTTCAGTGTTCAGCCCCTGTCCACACCTGCCAGGACCACAGTGCCTGTGACCGCACACGTCTTTACCTCTCTCCCCATGTGATTTATACAGGATTTGTTCTGCACCAGGTGCTTTGTAAACCCGATGCCTCTTAATCCTCTGCAGATATAGATGCCCATAGGGTTCTACCCAGTTGACAGATAATATAACTGAGTCTCAGAAACATTACACTTCTCATCTTACTGGAGAGGCGGCCAGGAGCTTGCCTTGTTGCCTCATCCCAAACTTTGCTCTCCACTGTGTCCGTCGCATGCTGATGGAAATCACTGCGGTGCTGTAGAATCAGGTGGTGTGGAAGAAAGGAGAAAATGTGCCCATTTTAGCGGGGAGGTGTTTATCAGGCAGGGCTCTGGGGTGGGAATTAGCAAGCTTTCACGAGAGAAGAGCCAGGCAGGTACTGGGCACTGACTGCTGAAAGGCAAGGGGTGAATTGGAATGTTCACGTTTTAAATTTAGGGAAGTTGGAAGGGGTGGGGAGGCCTCTTAAGTAGATGTCCCTATACTTGATTTCATGTGAAGTCTGAAAGATATCCTCATTTGAAGGATTTAGATATACTGTTTCAGGTGTCAAACCTGACTTCCAAGGGTCCTGCAGGCATTTTGATCCACGTGATTAGTGAGGAATCAGAGCAAAAGATGTAGAGTTAGGAGTTACACACAGGTCCTCACTGAAATCAGAGTTGAGCTCGCCAAAGAATATCTCCACCCAAATCCACCTGTTTCCAAAAGTCCACATCAGGGTAGAAGGCTCAGGGTGGTTAAAGAATTGGCTCAACTTTGCTAGGAGAGGGGTGGAGCTGACGAGGGAGCTGGCTCTGTTGGGTTCTTCTCCTTCTTTTTTTAAATTGTAATCTCTTTACCAAGTTGTGTCAGTGTCTGCTGTTCAGTAAGGTGAACCAGCTGTACGTATCCACATCGCCTCTCCCCTTTGGGCCGCCCCCCAATCCCACTCCTCTCGGCCATCCCAGAGCACCCCGCCGAGCTCTGTGCTGTGTAGCAGCTTCCCTCTCGCTGGCTGTCTCCCATGTGGCAGTATGGCCACGTCAGTCCTAACCTCCCAGCCTCCCCTGTCTTCTCCTTGTCCTCTCTGCCTGCATGTCCGTTCTCTATGTCCATGTCCCTATACCTGCCCTGCAAATAGCTTCATCTGTGTCATTTTTCTAGATTCCACCTGCATGTATTAATATGTGCATTTGTCTTTCTCTTTCTGACTTTCTTCGGTCTGTATGACAGACTCTAGGTCCGTCCACATTACTGCAGATGACCCCGTTTTGTTCCTTTCAGTGGCTGAGTAATGTTCTGTTGTGTACATTGATGGGCACCACATCTTTATCCATGTATCTGTCACTGGGCTCTTTGGCTCCTAAACCCAGTATCTTCCCATGAGCTCCTGTCTTTCAAGTAGAGGAATGCAGAGCAGTGGGAGGAAGGCACTCCTGGTTAAGGTGGATGTTGAGCTTGTTCTGTCCAGTTTGAGCCCTAGAACACTGGGACCCTCTGGTCCAGTGACAATATAGAAAAACATCCTGGGGCGAAGGGTTTAACTTGCTTCTTAGGCTGCCTGGAGCTGCTCCCCACAAAGAGTGCTGAGCCTGTTTCCTGACCCTGTGACATTCCCAGTGTTATAAGGGCCCATGGGGGATTCTGGTAACCCTCTCCCATTACACTCCACCACGAAACTGGTGATGATTTTATTTTTTAAAAGCATTTTTTAATGAGCATTTTTAACACTACAGAAAATGTAAAGAATAGCACAATGATGCCAAAACATTGACTGTCTGAGCTGCTCAGATTTTGCCAAAATTTGCTTCATCTCTATAATTTTTGCTAAACACAATACTTCATTTCTAATACTTCAGCCTGATCTCTAAAACATAAGGACAGTCTCCTTAGTAACTTCTCCTTAGTAACCTCAGAACTACTGTCGCACTCAATAAATCAATGATGATGCCCTCATATGTTCATCTAACCAGGGGATAAAGAGAACAGCCTCTATACTGTGTTCCATCTGGATCTTTTCTGTGCCATCTTATTTTGATGAGGTCTGCCCGGAGATATAGCTTCGGCCTTTAGGGTGCTTGTAACCACATACTAGCCTTCACACGATAATAACTGCCACGATGGTTATTGAATCTTGAATGATCACTGTATGCCATACACTGGCCAAGCTTTCCCATTTGTTTGTTATTTAGTCCTCATGGCCAGGTTATAAGATGGATTTTGTTATTACCCCTGTTTTTTGAAGAAACAGGATTGTGTCATGTTTCAATGATGAACCTTTGTGAATTAATCTCTCTGCAAATCTGTGGAGCCGTGTATTGTTACAACTCATTGATGGCCAGCCAGGGTGGGGTGTGTTGGTGTTTTGGCCATGGGGATCAGCTGTTTTATTTGTTTAAAGTTGTGACAAAGCGCCGTTTTCATGGAGTGGAACGGTCAAGACAAGATGCTCTTTGCTTGAGGTGCAGAGACATGTCCTATGTCACCCTCAGCTTTTATCAGGCAGTTGGTGGTTTGGGATAATCTGGGGGACATGACTATTTAATCACAGGGAGCCTTAAATAATGGTATGTGAGTATGAGTGTGGGTGTCCCTTTCTGAATCGAAGAATTTAAAATAGGGTTTTCTGGACAGGACTTATTTCAGGATCGAGTGATCTGTTTTGTTTTCCTTGGGATTAATGCTCTGTGACTGCCCTTTTGGAATACTTGTTAATTTCTTCTGTGAATTTGCCTTGAGTGGACCCTGCTGGCATACAGGCAGGGGGCCGGAGTGTGGGCATTCTGTCCTGCCCCCCTCCACCTCCCTACTCACCCGCCATGGGTTTTTAGCTGCCCATCTGCTGTCCCTGCCTCAGGCCTGGGGCATGAACACGGGCACATCATGATCTGGTGCCCTGTGGCTGAGTTGTGGGCGGGGCTCCAGGTGTGGCCAGACTCTTGTGCAGGTCTATACTCACCCAGGAAGATCCCTGGGACAAGAGGGAGAGGGTGCAACAGTCAGTAGCAAAGAAAGACCACCAGGTCAGGTGCAGAGAGAGAGACTGATGAACACAGTGAAAAAGCTTTTTCCTGCTTTTTGAATGAGAGGTCCTTTCTTCCTCTTTTGCACTGGGCTCTCCTCTGTTGTCTAAGGGGACTGACGTTTGGAACCCTTGGACATACGGTTCCACACCAGAAGGAACTCTGGACTTTGGGCAGGAAAGGGAAGAAAGAAGTTCAAGGTCACATCCATTTCTGGAAGGGGACAGCGGGGCTTGGCGAGCTGCAGTCTCAGAACAGGTGCCTGGTCTCTCTGGAATGTGGCTCCGGGCATCGACCTGACTGCAGAATCGGAGTCAGGGGCTGGGGGTGGGAGTGGCTGGCTCAGAAGCATCTGCTCCTGCATCCAGGGCCCCGGAGCTTCAAATGTTGGAGGCAGGTGTCTACTGAAAAAGATGCACAACTTGAGAGTTGCAAGTTAAGTTTTATTTGGGGCAACATGAGGACTGCAGCCTAGGAGGCAGTGCCTCAGAGAGCTCTGAGAGACTGCTCCACAGAGACAGTGGGGGAAGGTCAATACATATGACTTTGGTGAAGGGGGAGTTTAATGCAATTAAGCTCTCATTTTACAAAAGGGTTTCTATTAGTCACGAGGAGCTATCATCATGAAGGGATTTAGTGCTTTTCTAGATATGAAGAGATTGAAGGTTTAGGATCATGAAATCAGTTCCTGGAAATACGCAGCTGTCTAAAGACCTGCCCCATCAGATTCCCTGGAGCACAGAGGGCCTCCTTCTCTACCTTGGACTCCCTCCGCTGTTGAAGGTCAACAGTTGCAGCAGTGCGGGGTTCAGTCTCCACAGAGGCTGATGGCAAATGCCCTTGTTCAGTTGCTGTCAAACACCCTTGGCAAGTGCCGATTTGTAGCTGATACAGGAGAGCAGCACGAGTTAGGAGGTGACCCAGGAAGCTGAACAGATGGAAAGGTAGGGAGCCTTAGACATGCTTAGCATGGAGTAACTTGGCCTCAGGAGGGGCTGTTTCATTGAGGGAGAAACCACGGTGTTCAAAGGGTGTATAAGCTGCCCAAAAAAGGAGGGTTAGCCCTGGGGTCTGACCCCTGGCGCTTCACCACCGCACTGTACAGCTCCTCAGACAGCTCCACCATCCAAGGGGGCATCTAATCAGACGCCAGAGGGGCCAGCGTTCCTCTGCCAGGGACTTGTCTTTGGGGAAGACGTGTGTGTCTGGAGCGATTTGCTTGACAGGCAGCTGTTGGTTCTGCTGAGTTTTCTAGGATTTTGTTGACATGAACTGGTTTTGGGCAGAGAATGAGGTCGTCCATGTCTTTCATTCTTCTGTAATTGCATGTTGTGGGCACATTCTCTGTTCAGAAGGGCCGCATTTTCTCTCCTGAACTTGCAGGAGACTTGCGGCAGCGGGGTGCGGAGGTGGGAGGAAGCATCTCATGCTGGATGGAAGCTTCTCATTGGTCACAATGTCTTTATTTCAGCCCCTTATGGGATGAGTGATTTTGAAGAACCGAGAAAGGAGGAGAAATTTCTTTCTTAGAACTCTCCTTGTGAATCTTTGTCAGTGGAACATTTCCTTATGGGGTATATGAATATGGTGAAAAGTCAACTGATGTTCCTGTAGGAATTTAAAGTTGGGAACAGAATTAAGTTTCCTTTGCCAGATTAGTCATTTTTTTTTTAATACCTAAATTCCCAAGCATCAGGAACAGTCAGATACTTGCTCTGAGGGATTCTGTGATTTTTCAGACTCCTTAAATATGATTATCAGGGGGAAAGAAGCATGTACCCCTGCAAGAAAAATAGTAGATGGAGGAAAACCATGCAGATGGATAGGTCTACCTTAGCATCATTTATCTCCAGGAATGTGTAGATTGAGTAAGCCAGAGCCAAACTAAATTATTACATAGGGGCTTATGGCCCCTATAATTCTCTTCCTGCCCTTTTCGCTCTGTCTGAAATTATTTAGGATCTCATTGCTCAAAGTATATATATTCCATGCTCCATTCTTTCAACATTGATCAGTTAGAGCTAATCTGATAAATTAAATTTATTGCTCTTTTATTCATCCTTCACTCAAAAAATTATTGGATTTGTTGAAGACTGTGAAAAAGCTATGGAGTTTTCTTCTGACCTAGGTATAAATAAGAGGCTGTCATGAATATCAACAGATGTAAATACATATTAGGGCTGGTTTGGGGAGGTGTTTTCTGGTCTCCCAACACTTGAATTTAAGGTTAGAGAGAAAAGGTTGCAGCGCTCTGTTTGAAGATCAGTAGTTGATTATCACCTGCTTCCTTTTATCAGAAAGTACTATGTGAAGCAGTCTGGAGGTATAATCCTATCTTTTATTTTCAGAAATCCTCCTATGAGGAATCAGTTTTCTCCCAATTTTACAGATATGGAACCGAGCCTAGGAAAATTTAAGTTGCCCAAGTTAGACGTTTCCAGCTTGCCGTGTGCTCGGCAATGAGGAAATTCAGAGATTTTAACAAGTGCTCCGTCGTTTTTGTCCGTATTCCTCATTCTTCTTGTAATATACAAGGGAAAGGAGCACTGTTAACACTTGTCTGTTTTTGGCTGCGCCGTCCTCACTGCCATGTGGGCTTTCGTTGTCGCGAGTGTGTGGTGTGCGGGCTCCTCATGCGGTGGCTTCTCCTGTCGTAAAGCACAGGCTCTAGAAGCACAGGCTTCAGTAGCTGTGGCGCACAGGCTTAGCTGCTCTGTGGCATGTGGGATCTTCCTGGGCCAGGGATCGAACCTGTGTCCTCTGCACTGGCAGGCAGATTCTTAACCCCTGGACCAGCAGGGAAGTCCTGGGAAAGAACCATTTAGTGAACATCTTCTATTTATTGAGCACCAGGAGAATTACTCTCTGTTATTTTAATTTTTAGAGCTATCTTTGGAGATAGTATTAATATGTCTGCTTTACAGATGGAAACGTTGAGGTTCAGAGTTGCAAAGTCATTTTTCTCATCTAAAAGAACTGGTGAGATGTGTTGTCAACAGTTGAACCAGAGCTAGATGGGTCAGAGGAAGCAGATGCAGAGAGAGAGATCATCCTCTGCAACCTTGTGTGCGCTGAGAGCGTGGTTGGACGCTGGTGGAGGGGTGGGCAGTGCCTGTGCACGTTCCTCTGTTGTCATGGAGAATTCCTCTCCATCTCCACCCTCCAGTGAGATGCAGCATTCAACTGTCAGACAGGCGAGCACTTCCCTTTACCAGCTGAACTGTGAAAGCTTGGTTAGCCCTTCTTCCAACCCAATTCCCACCCCACTCATGGTTGGACCATAAAGAAGGTTGAGTACTGAAGAACTGATGCTTTTGAACTGTGGTGTTGGAGAAGACTTTTGAGAGTCCCTTGGACAGCAAGGAGATCCAACCAGTCCATTCTAAAGGAGATCAATCCTGAATATTCATTGGAAGGACTGATGCTGAAGCTGAAGCTCCAATACTTTGACCTCCTGGTGCGAAGAGCCAACTCTTTGGAAGAGACCCTGATGCTGGGAAAGACTGAAGGCAGGAGGAGAAGGGGATGACAGAGGATGAGATGGTTGGATGGCATCACCAACTCAATGGACACGGAGTTTGAGCAAACTCTGGGAGATGGTGAAGGACAGGGAAGCCTGGTGTGCTGCAGTCCATGGGGTTACAAAGAGTTGGATATGACTGAACAACTGAAAAACCACCACCTCAATTCCTTATGCACATAGACCTACGCTGAGGCAAGGCTGACTCAAGAACCAGTCTGACTTAAGAGATGCTTCATGAGGAGTAGAAGTGTGTAAGTAAGGGACAGTGACCTGCCATCATGAAAGGAGTCCATCTCAAGAGAGAGCCTGTTCTCACATGGACTTCAGAAGATGGTGTGGAATAGGTCTTTCATCTTGAGGTTGGGTCTTCTACTCTTCCGTGTCTGTCTGACTCAGGTGGGAGCGTGCAAGCTCTTTCCCTCATATTGTTTCATCTCCTTTCCTCATTTTCTAGCTCCTCCATCCTCTCCAGGCTGCTGGCTTCATCTTGACCTTGGTGATCATGAGCAGAGAGTCCTATTTTCCTTGATTCATTGTGTCCTCCAGATCTTCAACCCTTCTTCAGCTAATATGAATCCCCCATGCTTTCACTTCGGAGAAGGCAATGGCAAGCCACTCCAGTACTATTGCCTAGAAAATCCCATGGATGGAGGAGCCTGGTAGGCTGTAGTCCATGGGGTCGCTAAGGGTCGGACACGACTGAGCGACTTCACTTTCACACATTGGAGAAGGAAATGGCAACCCACTCCAGTGTTCTTGCCTAGAGAATCCCAGGGATGGGGGAGCCTGGTGGGCTTCCATCTATGGGGTCACACAGAGTCGGACACGACTGAAGTGACTTAGCAGCAGCAGTAGCAGCATGCTTTCACTTGGGGCTGCTATAGCAGAAAACCACAGACTGAGTGGGTTAAGTAATAGACATTTACCCCTCACAGTTCTGGAGGCTGGAAGCTCCAGATCAAAGTGTCAGCTCACTCAGCTCCTGGGGAGGCCCCCTTCCTGGCTTCAGATTGGCTGCGTGCTTGTGTTCTCACATGGCAGAGAGAGAACGCTGGTGCTTCTTCCTCTTCTCATAAGGACACTAATCCCACTGTGGCTCTCCTGTCCCATGCCCTCATCTAAGTCTCCCTCCTAAGGCCCCATCTCCCAATATTAGTACCTAAACATATGCCTTTTGGGGTGACACAAACGTTCAGTCCCTAACTCCCTGTCAGCACACATCTGAGATGCATCATTAGGCTAAGGGACCTCCTTCCTCACAGAGGTGCAGATGAGGCCAAACTGGGAAAAGAAGGCGGAGAGTTCTGCCCTGAAAAACTCAGATCTTAAGGGACATACCAACAAGATTTTAAATATTTGGGCTAGATTCTGCCTTCCAAGAGTTGTAAGCAAGGAACTCCAAAGCTAGATGAACAGTAGAAAACTGAGTGACCTGTGAGTTTCCCAGGTGGGGCCTGAACTCGAATGTCCTCTGTTAATGTCTCATTTTTGGGCTTCCTGTCCTGGTGGACCACTCTTGCACTGAATTTCAACTTTACTCTGGTTCCTTCTGTGACCAGAAATATCCCTCCGTGTGATGTCTGAGTGACCCCCATGCCAAGGAAACGGGTTGTGCAGCCAGTGAATCACATCTGTGGGCTTCCCCAGTGGCTCAGTGGTAAAGAACTGCCTGCAATGCAGGAGTTGCTGGAGACTCAGGTTTGACCCTGGGTGGGGAAGATCCCCTGAAGGAGGAAGTGGCAACCCTCTACAGTCCCGTTGCCTGGAAAACCCCATGGACAGAGGAGCCTGGCGGGCTCCAGTCCATGGGGTCACAAAGAGTTGGACACAGCTGAGGCAACTTAGCAGCAATCACACTTTTACCCAACACTTGTTTGTTTGTCCCCTCTTTCTTCTTCCTTATATAAAATAATCCAGATGACATTGAGAGTACACTGAAATTGTCAAGGGAAAAAACCGCCATCAGAGTCCTTACAAATATCTGCATATTGAGAGAAATCACTTGCCAAGTATTAACATACAAGAGTGAGCAAATCACATGGGAAAAGGGAAAAGGCCAGGTTCCAGCTTCACGAAGCAACAGCTGCCATAGCTGAGAAAGAGAAAAATCATGACGGTACAACACCGATTGCTTTTTAAGGTGTAACAAAGTAGCACCTGTCCAATCACAGGGTTGTTTTTTTTTTTTTTGGCAGTGCCCTTGATATATTAATTTTTACATAAGTGGATTTGGTTGCTTTTACTTTGGTATCAAATTTCTAGAACGTTTTATCTACAGTGAGGTCAAACTTAGTGTGGGGTTTGTAAAGACCTCAGACTGGAGGTCTCGGAGTCTTGGGTTTGTGGCCTGGTTCAGGTCTGGATCAGGTGGGATTTGCTTGTCGGTGGCCAGAGCTGTAGTGCCTTAAATCAGAGAAAGGTGCCTTTCATCTAGTCCCAGAAAAATCCAGGGATGGGCAGTCTGGGAGGGTCCCCTGACCTTAGGGATCCTGAGTCTTTCTAGCCCTTGTCTCCATCATGCCTAAATCTCGCGCCCACTCTCCAGCATCTTAAAGCAGGCACCAGCTGTCGCCAAAGCATTCAAGGCTGCAGGAAGGCGGGTAATGAAGAACAAGGAACACGGGTGCTCTTTTTTTTTTTTTTCAGAGCTGTCTTAATAGACATCAGATGGGCACAGACAGAATGCACACTCAGATGGCAGCTTAATAATTACTGTCAAGAACATGGTGACAGCATCCCCAGCAGGGGACTGGAAGCGATGGCAGCGCGTGGCTGTCCTCACCTCCTTTTGCCATCTCTGCGGCAGCATCACTTCCACCTCCTCGAAGGTGGCTGCTGTCCTGACTTCTCGGCCTAAATTTGAATCTTCGGTGAATTGAATCATACAGCACATATTCTTTGAATCCACCTTCTTTCAGGCTTCCCTGGTGGCACAGATGGTAAAGCATCTGTCTGCAATGCAGGAGACCTGGGTTCGATCCCTGGGTTGGGAAGATCCCCTGGAGGATGAAATGGCAGCCCACTCCAGTATTCTTGCCTGGAGAATTCCATGGACAGAGGAGCCTGGTGGGTTACCGTCCATGGGATCCCAAAGAGTCAGACATGACTGAGCAACTCCACTTTCACTTTCTTCCTTTTCTTTCATTTATTGTATATATTTGTGACATTCATCCATGGTGTCATGTGTAGCTGTAGTTAATTTCATTTCATTGCTGTATCTGTTGAATTAATGTTTTCTGCTGTTGACTGGGATTGTTTCAGATTTGAGGCTGTCGGGAATTGTGCTGCTGTGAACATTCTCTCACATGTCTCTTAGTGTTCCTATGTACGTATTCTGTCAATGTGTGTATGTTCAGAGTGTATGAATTCACCGCCAACAGTGCACAAGTTTCCAATGCTCCCTGTACTTGTCAACACTTGGTATTGTCTTTTTCACCTTAGCTATTCCCACCGGTTTATAGTGGTATCTTATCGTGGTTTTTGTTTTCATTCCACAGATTATTAATGAGATTGCATGTGTAGTGTGCTTAGTTGCTCAGTTGTGTCCAGCTCTCTGTGACCCCATGGACTGTAACCCACCAGGCTCTTCTGTCCATGGAATTCTCCAGGCAAGAATACCCTAGTGGGTAGCCATCTGCAGGGGATTTTCCCGACCCAGAGGATCTTCCCAACCCAGGGATCGAACCCAAGTCTCCCGCATAGCAGGCGGATTCTTTACCAGCTGAGCCACAATACAAGCCCCATGAGATTGAATACCTTTTTATATGTTTATGGCCTTTTGGATATGCTCATCTGTGAAGGGCCAATTCAGTAATTCTCTTGCTCAATTTTCTAACGTCTGTCTTTTTCCTGTTGATTTTGAGGGATTCTCACTATGTTCCGGATCCCTTTCTAGTGCCAGTTGAATGTGCTCCAATATTTCCCTCCACTGTGTGGCTTACCTTTTCATTTTTGTAATAGTGTTTTTTCCATGAACAGAGGTTTTTTAATTTTAATGGGATCTAAATTATAAGTATCTTGTTTTTGTGCTTTTGCCTTTTTTTTTGTTTCTTGTTTAATCTTGCCCTGTCACAAGATCAGGAAGATGCCTGGCCTTTGAAGATTTACTGTGCTTCATATTTAGATTTAAATCTCAATAATATTTGTGAGTGGTGTAAGAAGGAGATGAAGCTTTGCTTTTCCACTTCTGTATATATTTAATCAAGAACATTTATTGGAAGAATGTCCTCGCCTCTGCTGTGCAGTGCCAGCTGTTTCCTAACTCATAGTTTCATATGCGAGTGGATCCGCATCTGAAACCTGTATTCTGTCCTACTAGTTCATTTGCCTATATCCATGGCTCACTAGAAAAAACTCTGATGCTGGGAGGGATTGGGGGCGGGAGGAGACGGGGACGACAGAATGAGATGGCTCGATGGCATCACGACTTGATGGACATGAGTTTGAGTGAACTCCGGGAGTTGGTGATGGACAGGGAGGCCTGGAGTGCTGTGGTTCATGGGGTTGTGGAGAGTCGGACATGACTGAGCGACTGAACTGAACTGAACTGATGGCAGTGCCACACAGTTTTAATTCCATAGCTTTCTACTGAATCTTCATGTGTGGTAGATCCATCTCTATGTTCTTTTTCAAGTGTCTTTTTGGTCTTATCACTGTTCTTTTCTGTATGAAATTTAGAAACAGCTTGCCCATTTCCACAGAAACATTCATTAGAATTTTCATTGAAACTGCATTAAAAACTTGTAGAAGAACTCTTATCTTTACCATATTGTCTTACTTCTCAATATATATTTTGATTTTTCAAATTTCTTTCAGTAATGTTTTAGTCTCTGGTGCAGTAGTCTTTGGAGAAGGAAATAGCAACCCACTCCAGTATTCTTGCCTGGAGAATCCCATGGTCGGAGGAGCCTGGTAGGCTACAGTCCACGGGGTCGCAAAGAGTGACAGCTGTATGCATTTCTCCCTAGGTACTCAATGTTTTTGAGTGATTGTAAATAGTGGTCATGTATGGATGTGAGAGTTGGACTATGAAGAAAGCTGATCGCCGAAGAATTGATGCTTTTGAACTGTGGTGTTGGAGAAGACTCTTGAGAGTCCCTTGTACTGCAAGGAGATCCAACCAGTCCATTCTAAAGGAGATCAATCCTGGGTGTTCATTGGAAGGACAGAGGCTAAAGCTGAAACTGCAATACTCTGGCCACCTCATGCGACGAATTGACTCACTGGAAAAAACTCTGATGCTGGGAAAGGTTGGGGGCGGGAGGAGAAGGGGACGACAGAGAATGAGATGGCTGGATGGCGTCACCGACTCTGTGGACATGAGTTTGAGTGAACTCCGGGAGTTGGTGATGGACAGGGAGGCCTGGCGTGCTGTGATTCATGGGGTCACGGAGAGTCAGACACGACTGAGCGACTGAACTGAACTGAACTGAAATAGTATCTTTTCAAAATTGTACTTCTAAATATTTATTGCTAATGCATAAAAATTGAATTGATTTTTGTATATTGACCTTGTAACCATAAACCTTGTTAAACTCACTAATTTTAATAATTCATATGTAGATTTACTGGGATGTATTTATTACACCATAGTGTTGTCTGCAACTCTAATAGCAAGTACAAAACTGGGTTCATACTCGATATTTAATAATTACTTGATTTTGAATTTTATTAGTTTATTGAGACAGAGATAGGAAGACATACAAGTGTCCGTGCACACACACACACACATACACACACCCCTGTGTATCTGGACTGCAGTGTAAAATGCCTCCCTCATCTGTCTTAGGAGAAGGAAATGGCAACCCACTCCAGTATCCTTGCCTGGAGAACTCCATGGTCAGAGAAACCTATAAGGCTGCAGTCCATGGGTTCACAAAAGAGCTGGACACGACTGAGTGTCTAAACCACATGTCTTAACTTCTTTCTTCAAACAGCTTTCCCAGAAGCTTTTGTGCTGTTCTTCCTTCTGGTTTCTTTCTCTTCTCGTATCCACAACCACCCTCTCTAACCACTGTACATAACTTCTTTGTTCAATGGTGCGATAAATAAAGAACACAGGTTCCAAAACATGTTTTAATCTGATCTCCTACATTTCTGAGTCCAACTCTGGTCCAAGTGAAAGTAGTATTGATGGAAGTGAGTGAAGTGAGGTCACTCAGTCGTGTCTGACTCTTTACGATCCCATGGACTGTAGCCTACCAGGCTCCTCAGTCCATGGAATTTTCCAGGCAAGAGTACTGGAGTGGGTTGCCATTTCCTTCTCCAGGGGATCTTCCCAACCCAGGGATTGAACCTGGGTCTCCTGCACTGCAGGCAGACGCTTTACCCTCTGAGCCACCAGGGAAGAACAAGATTAGTTTCTGCCATGTACCAGAATTGCATCCTTAAATATGAAATTTAAACGTCATTACCCTAATGTGGATAAAGGGAGATTTTACTTGAACATTTTACCTTAGAATGGGTCAACTAAGATGTTTTTCTCTAGCTTATTGTGTTTTATACAATATCCGGGAACATATAAGTGGCCATATAAAATCTTTTCAAGTAGCAATATAATGTTGTTGTTTAGTTGCTAAGTCTTGTTTGACTCTTTTGGCAACCCCATGGACTGCAGCCTGCCAAGCTCCTCTACCCACGGAATTCTCCAGGCAAGAATACTGGAATGGGTTGCTGTGCCCTCCTCCAGGGGATCTTCCCGACCCAGGGATTGGCTGATGTCCCCTGTGTCTCCTGCATCAACAGGAGGATTCTTTACCACTGAGCCACCAAGTATAATAGTGGCCTAGAAATATGGAATAATGCATATTGGATTTCTAGAAATATAGACATAAAATGTAGTCATTGCACCTGTTTTGTATTTATGTTTAAATATTCAGATGCTCTCAGAAGTAGGGTCTTACTTGAACATAATGATTTCCTAGAAACTGTGCTTCACTAAATAATATAAATATTTTTAATTTAGTCATTTATTGAGCCTGTCAGCCATATGGAAAATATCTTGGGTAAGCCAAAGTTGACCATGAACTTCTTGTTAATAAACCCTTAAAAATGGTGTTTTTTTTTTGATGGATCATGAAACTGTTTTTGGATGAAACACCAGGGTCATTTTCAATATTTTTCCAATAGTGCATTATCTTCTGTTATGTAGTTGAAAGCCATTAAAAGTAGTTAATGTTGAGTTGCTATTTATTATAGAAGTTTAAGCTCTTACATTAGCATTTTACTAACAAGGATATTTTAATACTTTTTTGCTATAATGTTGTATCTTACTCTAAATTAACTTTCATCAGCCCTCAATTTTATGTGGCCTGACTTTATGAAAAAATAAAATTTGATTAAATACTCTAAATAGATGAACCTGAATTTTGTGAAATGACAATGAACTGTTTTTGGAGTGTTTTTAATTACTTTTGAGTTAACTCAGAAATTTGTTATAAATGCATCTGTGCTGTTTTATTAGAGTTTTTTCCTCTCAGGATGAGCAAGCTTATATTTAATTTTAAATATGTATTTAGTGATAGCCCTGGGGTATGAATAATTAGAATGAATTTTCCAGGATTCTTTTAGTGCTGCAAAAAGTAGTTAGGTAACACATTAACTATGTACAGAAAGCTTGTTTCCCACACTTTATGATATAATTAGCAATAAAAAAATTCATACTCCTACAGTATTATAACCATGTGATATAATTTGTCCTACATAGTCATAAATGGCTTATAACCTGTAAATCTTAATGATCGTATTCATATTTAAAACTAGGTCTATTGTAATTCAAGAGGGTTAAAAAAAGTGAAAGTGTTAGTCACTCAGTCATGTCCAACTCTGTGTGACCCCGTGGAGGATAGCTTGCCAGGCTTCTCTGTCCATGGAATTCTCCAGGCAAGAATACTGGAGTGGGTTGCCCTTCCCTTCTCCAGGGCATCTTCCTGACCCAGGGATCGAACCTGGGTCTCCTGATTGCAGGCAGATTCTTTACCATCTGAACCACCAGGGAAATGTAATCTTTTGTATTGCACGTGACTCTGCAGTTAAAAAAGGAAACAGAGTAGGAATACTTGAGTGAGGGCGACCCATTCATTTGGTCAAAATAAAGCATATTTCTAAGAGCTCTCCTCCCGGCTCTGAAGCCCAGCTCTGCTGTGATGGGCTCCTCCAGTGAGCTTGGTTGCCTGGCTTAACTTCTCTTGGCCTCAGTTTCCTCCTCTGCTAAGTTGCAGTCAATCTCTGAGGGCCTTTTCCGCTCTCTCTCTCTTCGTCTGAGGATGGTGTTCAGGCGTTTATCTTCTTTCTCTTTTCCTCCTACATACATTTGGAGGCTAAAAATATGGCTTTGATTGTGAAATATTTCTAGCACAAAGAACACAGAAATACGGGCGAAAACAACGATTCGCGTGTATCTTGCCCGTGTAAATTGGTGTGTGTGACTGTCTTCCTGTGTCTGCTTCAGCCGTTCTTTTGGAGGTGATGCAACGAGCCGGGCTGGGTGAGAGCGCCTCCCTTCTCCCGGGGTGACGCCGTCGGCGCTGCCCTGCCTCCCGCCTCCGCGTCCCCGTCGGTCCGTCAGTCCGTCCGTGCGTCCGCTGAGCTCCTCGCCGGCTCCTGCTTCTGTGCGCACCCCCTCTCTGGCGGGGTGCCCTCCCGGCACTCTCACCACTCCATCCACTTGGGCCGCCAGGTGATCGCCTCCCCCGCTCAGCTCAAGGGTCCCAGACGCTGCTTCCTTAAGCTTCTGCGACCCAGTTCCAGTATGTGTGTGTGTCCACGTGTGTGTTCGGCAGGTGCTCGATATCGGGAAATAGCGAGAGTGTTAGCAGCTCTGTCAGAAACCGGGGAGACCGACTGTGCATTGCAATCACAGCATTGCACCCTCTCCACCGGGACGCCCCTCCTCCCAGGACCCCGCTCCTTCCTCTCCGCATCCTCAGAGCGCTCACGGGCCCCTCGCCTGAGCGCACCCTCGGTCACTTCGGTCCAACTCTGTGTGACCCCATCACTGTAGCCGCTGTGTCCATGGCGTTTCCCAGGCAAGAACACTGGCATGAGTTGCCATTCCCTGTTCCAGGGGATCTTCCTGGCCCAGGGATCGAACCCCCGTCCCCTGCATCTCATGTAGGTGGATTGTTTGCCGCTGAGCCACGGGGGAAGCCCCACCTCACCTGTGTACCTTCCGCTTATTTTTATCGCTGGAGTGAAACCTCCTTTTTTTTTTATTTTTTATTTTACAATATTATATTGGTTGGTTTTGCCATACATTGACATGAATCCGCCCCTGGTGCTTGGAGGGAGGGAGACCCTCAACAAGCTGCTTGGTGAGTGAATGAACGAAATGATGTCTGGTGTCCTTTTCTGAAAGTTTTTGAGTAGGTTCTTTTGTGGGTCCTCAAGCTCATTATAATTGGGAGGACCTTCTTTAAGATGAACACAAAAATTCAAATAAAAAAGTCAAACTGAATATTTAGAACCAAAAATGGAATAAGGACACATTTCAAATTTTATGAAGGTGGCAAATACCGTGTCATAAAATCCACTTAAATAACACAATATTTTAATTAATTGCCTAACATACCTCCGGAGAAGGCAATGGCACCCCACTCCAGTACTCTTGCCTGGAAAATCCCATGGATGGAGGAGCCCGGTGGACTGCAGTCCATGGGGTCGCTCAGAGTTGGACACGACTGAGCGACTTCACTTTCACTTTTCACTTTCATGCATTGGAGAAGGAAATAGCAATCCATTCCAGTATTCTTGCCTGGAGAATCCCAGGGACGGGGGAGCCTGGTGGGCTGCCATCTATGGGGTCTCACAGAGTCGGTCACGACTGAAGTGACTTAGTAGCAGCAGCAGCAGCAGCAACATACCTCTGTCATACTTTTTCTTACAATTTATGGCTCATATTCTGATTGGTCCTTTATATGAGAATTATTTTATAAAAAGATTTTTTTCTGGCATGACTGATCAAAATTTGCATTTTATTATTGATAATTTAGATAACTACCTTCCAGCTTCACAATGCTGAGTATGTCATGACAAATATTAGGAACTTTATCAGGTTTGGGAAAACCTGTATCAACTTTCTCTGTGCATGAGTTTCAGCATATCAGGACATATTCAAGCTTTCTTAAGCAATGACTAATCTGACATAATTTTATGAACTGAAGTCACTCATTTCCTGATATGTTTGAATTTTGGTATTACTAACGATTTTGGGAAGTTATATAAAATTAATTGTCTAAAATATAAAAGTTACATAAAATTGATTGACATAATCAAGAGCATTCCCAGCATTTGTGACTATAGGCTGCTCACCTGCTCATGGTGGCAAATGTCGAGTGTCTCCACATCTAGACCTTCCAGACTTCATCCAGGTGAGATTCATTCAGTGACATCAAACTGTCAAATCTGATAAACTGCAATATCTGAAATCTAAGACTTCACATATGGACTTACTTGTATGTAGTATTGTTATAGGTTTTTGCCTTATAAACAAGGAGTTTGGGTAAATTTTATTTTGTGTGGATCCCACCAAAAACAGCAAAAAATATGGTGCATTTGTAATTGTAGATGCTGCCTTTTATCAAGTCTGTTCCTGACAAAGGGCTTCCCCGGTGGTTCAATGGTAAAGAATCCTCCTGCTAAAACAGAAGACACAGGAGACAAGGGTTCAATCACTGGGTTTAGAAGATCCCCTGGAGGAGGGCATGGCAAACCACTTCAGCATTCCTGCTGGGAGATTCCCATGGTCAGAGGAGCCTGGCGGGCTGCAGTCCTTGGGGTTTCAAAGAGTTGGACACAACTGAAGCGACTAAACACAACATACACGTTCCTGACAAAAGAGACTGTGTACTGTATAGACATGAATGAGCATCTGGTCTTCTGTGTATAATTTTACATATCTGATGATTAAAAGAATTTCCCTTAGCTTTGGGTTCTGTGCGTTTCAAACCTCCTTTAGTTTCTGTTACTTACATAGTCCAATGCCAGGTTCAGGGGAGGCATATCCCATTTGACCTCTCACCCTGCACTTTTCTGTCTCTTTGCCAGGAGAATCGACACAGTGGGAGGTAGGAGATTTCTAGAAGCCATTTCTTCACCGAGACAGTTAGTGACAGCCTGGTTACTTCAGGTGTCCACCAACCACATATGCAGATAACACCAAGCATGGACTAACATGAAGAGAATACAGAGGGAACAGCGGCAGCCATTCTCCTGAGTGTATTCGTTCAAACTTTACAAATACCTGCAACTTTGTGAACACCAGAAGGGACGGTTTTATAAGTGAGTGCTCAGATCAAACGAGAGTCCTATTTCCACACAGGCTAATCAGTTGAAATAGCATTCTCTTCAACCACAAGCTCCCAGAACAATGGATTTTAGTCCAGTTAAGGAAATCGGTTCAGTAGTTCAGTTCATTTCACAGTGGGACAGGCTACGGACTGAAGTTCATGGTATAGCTGACTAACACATTTCATAGCCCCAACTTACAGATTCTGGTTGATGTCAGCGGCATCTGGGAATCTGTTACTTTTGCCCTTAATATGACTATTCCTCTCACTGGGATATTTTCAAGTTAATGTATCAAATATATTTTGAAATGCAGAATGTGTCATATGGATTAAGAATTGTAAAGATAAAGATGCCTAAGATTTAGGCTTTGCTCTTAAGAAACTTAATATAGATACTTAAATTCTTATATCACAAAGATGAATAAGATAAAATCCACAGTGAAAGTCACTCAGTCATGTCCAACTCTTTGTGACCCCATGGACACTACAGTCCAAGGAATTCTCCAGGCCAGAATACTGAGTGGGTAGCCTTTCCCTTCTCCAGGGGATCTTCCCAAACCCAGGGATTGAACCCAGGTCTCCCACATTGCAGGAGGATTCTTTACCAACTGAGCCACCAGGGAAGCCCTAACATCCATAAGAGATGAACAAAAGTGATGTGTGATTCAGAGAGGACAGAAGTACATGGGCTTCCCTGGTAGCTCAGTTGGTAAAAAATCTGCCTGCACTGCAGGAGACCAAGCTTCAATCCCTGGGTAACGACGATCCCCTGGAGAAGGAAAGGGCAAGCCACTCCAGTAGCTTTGCCTGAAAAATCCTGTGGACAGAGAAGCCTGGTGGGTTGCAGTCTGTGGGGTCACAAAGAGTCAGGCATGACTGAGCAACTAACACTTTCACTTTCTTCAGTATAAGGCCATTATTAGTTTTGGGGACTTACCAGGTGGCGATAGTGGTAAAGAACCCACCTGCCAATGCAGGAGACATAGGAGACGCGAGTTAGATCCTTGGGTCGGGAAGATCCCTGAAGGAGAGCATGGCAGCCCACTCCAGTACTCTTGCCTGGGAAATCCCATGGACAGAAGAGCCTGGTGGGTGATGGTCCACAGGGTCACAAAGAGGTTGAATATGACTGAAGTGACTTAGCACAGCATGTTGTGCTAAACAAGAACATGCTGTCGGGAGGCATCCAAAGGTCACTGAGGGACCATTTAAGATTATTCTTGCAAAGTGAAGACTTCACAGACTCTGGGGCAAAAGAATCAGGCTGGAAAGATAGAAAAACATTCAGGAAATGGTTTTATTTGGCTGCAGTTGTGTGTGTTTGTCTGTGTTAAAATGATACAACACTGGCATTATGTGGAGGAGTGCTGATTTTTAAAATACCCCTTTAAAGGTGATAGAAGAAATATTCACATATTGACACGTGAAGAAGTCATTCCGGCTTAGAGATGACTTGGCTTGAACTTCATGCTGATTAGAGCAGCCTGTCTTATGGCCAGAACACGCATTGTACATGTGCTTTAACCATTGAAGAAAAGAATGATTTGAAAAATTGAAATGGTGTAACTGTGGTTCAGGGAGTCACGTGACCATTGTGGACATGGTTGGAGACATGTTCCTGCGTTACTGAGAACTTGAATTTTCTGAGTCATATCAAATGCAAGGATACCGCCAGCCATTCTTTTTTCTTCCCCCCCAAATTTTAAACATTTTATTTTATGTTGGAGTATAGCTGATGAGCAGTGTTGTGGTAGTTTCAGCTGAATAGCAAAGGGACTAAGCCATACATAGACATGTATCCATTCTCTCCAAAAACCCCAACCCCACCATCCAGATGCCAACAGTTCTTGCAACAGTTTCTGCCAGTGGCAGCCAGTTACAACCTTGTATCTTTTTAAATTATTGGCCACACCATGGTGTGTGGGGCCTTAGTTCCTGGACCAAAGATCAAACCTGAGCCCCCTGCATTGGAAGGCAGAGTCTTAACCACTGGACCACCAAGAAAATCCCCAGCTGCAACTTTATGTTCTCTAGGTCTCTCCTTGTAATTATGCAACCATTTCGGACCCCAACCTGGAGTCCGAAAGTAAGTACGCTTACTTGCCAGCTCCAGTTACAATTCTAAAACAGCTTATGTAACTTGTGGTTTTGTCTCTCTCATTTTGTCGTCTGGTGGAACATAATTCAAGTGCTTCTTGAATCTGTGTCTCAGGCTCTAGTCCTCATTTTGACTAAAAATAAACAAAAAAACCCACCTGTCTTTCTATTCCTATTATAGATTGATTATTGATTATTCCATCACCAGAAGGAATGGTATTATTAAACACCTGAGTGAAGAAGTTTACTTGATTTGAGAGGCAGCAGGCAATAATTGACATTTTTGATGAGGAGGAAAGTGGAATTGAAGATGACTTTGGAATTGGATTGGAGTTGAGTTGCAACAGAGCAGAGAGAAGGGACCAGCTGGAAACTGTGTGTGTGGACGCATGTGAGCCAGGATGGAAGCTGGATGGGGGAGGTGGCCTTGGAGAAGGAGTGGAGATATACAGGACTGACACCAACGGTGCCCAGAGAAAAAGGAAGACAGAGAAGAGCGAGTGGCGTGGGCTTCTTTCCTTGCAGGGATGATGAGGTTTTGGATGCTTTGGATCTGAGATGAAGTGAGAATGCGTGTCAGGGACATGGAGGTGTGGTTCTGGAGCTCAGAAGAGAGACTAGGACTTGTGAGAAGGATTTTAGACGCCATTCCTGTGAACGCCGGGAACCACTGGGAAGATGCTGGCAGAAGCTCTTCCCCTCCCCTGGCCTCCCTGCCAGCCTCCTTCTCTTCCTCCTCCATCTTGGCAGGAGGATCAGTGCCCTAGAATCTGTGATATCCTGTGCACAGTACGGCACTAACCCTCAAACATGTGAAGGTAGCACAACTCCCTATGGGGATGGAGCGTTTCCCTCTGGAGCAGGACATGCATGCTATGCTAAGCCACTGTACCCACCAGGCTCCTCTGTCCTTGGGATTCTCCATGCAGAATGCTGGAGTGGGTTGCCATGCCCTGCTCCAGGGGATCTCCCCGACTTGGGGATTGAACCTGTTTTTCCTGCACTGGCAGGCACGCTCTTTACCACTGAGCCTCCTGGGGAGCTTAGCGCCGCCTGGGGCATGCGCAGTTTAAAGGGAAAATCCCTCTTTACATGAGAGTCGCTGCTCTAAGATGAGAAGGGGCTGCCATTGGTCCTTTTTGCTCTGGGGAGGCAGGTCTCCTCTGGGACAGACCGTCACCCTTTCCAGACATATACCAGAACCCAGATTGGAGGCTGAGATCGTGCAGGACGCTGAGACGCTGGACAAGTGTACCGTCAGGCAGGGGGACGGGTGCCTTTCAACTGCCCTGACTCCCAGTGTCCGATTCCCGAGCAGCTTGTGTTTATACATGACTGGATGGATAGTTGAAGGGATAAAGCACATTTTTTGTTTGCTGACTATCCCAGGCCCATCTGGTGGGTAGGGACTCTGTTCAGTGGTTTGTCCCTGTTAAGTCAACATAGGTGTCTTTTGGTACCTAGTGAGCCATAGTGAGAGATGTTCCGAGGTCAGGAGATTTGGCAGACCCCTCTAGGAGATAACAGATAAGGAAATAGGAGAGGTATTTACATTCCCTCTTCAGCTGGACCAGAATGGTTGGGCAGTTGGGGAAATTCTTCTTTTTTTTTTGCCATTCTGATGAGTACATACATTTTGTTAAATATTTCCTTCACCATAATAAAAAAAATAAAGCACATCCTTCCTATTAATCAGTGTAACTTTATTAAATAACTAGAGAAATTACAATGACCTTTTATTAAAAAGCACCATGCACATAAATCTACAGTAGGCAAATGAGATTCTGAAAGAAGCTGATTTTTAGCAGTTCCAGCCTGTCCCATATGTTGTAAGTCCCTTAGAGTGATATATAAATTGTTTGTATTACTTCTAGCTTTTAGAGATGACAGACTAATCTGAGCAATTAGATTCTTGGGAAAGATCAAAACACTTATTAAATCTTATCTTAGTCACTCCTAATTACAACCATCCATTTATCTCTGTGGAATAAATTACTAATGCAAAGCTACAATTCAATCATAGCATAACTAGTCTTTATTTTAGATGATTAAAAAAAACCAACACTAAGGCCACATATGCATAAAAGGAATCTGTAATTAATTAATAAATTCGATCCAGCAGATTGCATCCCATGAAGATGCAAAGTGTATCTTCTGATTGGTTTTGTGGAGTTAAACACATCACATTATACAGGGAGTGACTGCATTCAACAGTGCTGTGGACTGAAGTCGGTGCCCCATGCCTACCCCACATCAGAGTGCTGAGGCTCTGATCTTCCATATGATGATTTTTGGAGGTGGTGCCTTTGGGAGGTAATTAGGTCCTGAGGGTGGGGCCCTCCTGATGGGATTAGTGCTTTTACAAGAAAAGACTTAGAATCTCTCCCCACCATGTGAAGATCCATGAACCCACAGCCTGGGGCTCAGTCTGCCTGCTCTCCTTCAGAAACCACGTTGTAGAAATACTGAATTCTTTTGCAAACATGCATAAATATCAGTTACTCATAATAGTTGATGTCACTGTAGCAACTTAGTTGTCCAATGTTTCTACTCTAAACCCCAGCGTTCTCTTACTATTGAGTGGACAGACCGGCTCTGATTATCCAGCTGCAGCCCCAGTCTCCTTGAAGAAGAGGTGAGGCAGAGAGTGCCTGCCCTGCCTGGAGCCCCTCCATCAGCTGTTATACAACCGCACAACCTTTGTCTGAAGGCAGAAATGTGATCTGGTCATCACTGACTTTTTCATGCTGCCAGAATATGATTTATTTTTTAAGTGGCAGGAGTTCTAGTTTCTAGTGCCACTGCATTTAGAGTGGATTCTCCCAAGTGTGTTTATCAAGTGGCATTTGTCTGTCATCAAAAGTGGACTTTGGGGCCTTTCTGCCCAGGGCGTCTTTGTGTTGGAGTCCCCAAGGAGAGCAACGCAGCCACGCGCTGATAGAAGAGACAGGGTGGGATCAGCTTCAGTCACGGGGGTGGGTCCTCCATGGCCAGTGGGTTTCTCAGTGCAGACAGTTCAGGGCACCCATTCCTGCTGTGGTAGAAGGACTGTACTTTACCCGTAGGGGACAGAGGTGGCAGTGGGGGTGTCCAGGTACCAAGTGACACACACATGCAACAGGACAGAGGAGCCCAGATGGACTGTGAAAAGGAGGTCGGTCCCACACAGGTGGTAAGCCCAGCACACACTCTGAGGGCTCTCTGTCTCTAGGTAGGGGCGTGTCACAAGCCTAAGACCCCCTTGAAAGTGGCTGAGTAATGCTCAGAAGACTCCCCGCAGGAGACAGACTTTCCCAATAGTATTCAACAGAATTACTCACTCATATCATGAATTTAGCATTTCCTCCAAAATGTATTAGCTGTATTTCCAAATTTTCCAAACTTTTTAGATCAGTAAATAGAGCCCTTAAAATGCTATTGCTGTCTTCATTATTCAGTCGCTAAGTCGTATCTGAACCTTTGTGCCCGTGGACTATAGCACGCCAGGCTTCCCTGTCCTTCGCTATCTCCCTGAATTTACTCAAACTCATGTCCATTGAGTCGGTGGTGCCATTCAACCATCTCATGCCCGCCTCTCCTCCTGCTTGCAATCTTTCCCAGCATCGGGGTCTTTTCCAATGAGTCGGCTCTTCACATAAGGTGGTCAAAGTATTGGAGCTTCAGCTTCAGCATCAGTCCTTCCAATGAATATTCAGGGTTGATTTCCTTTAGAATTGACTATCTCCTTGCTGACCAAGGGACTCTCAAGAGTCTTATCCAACACCATAGTTCAAAAGCATCAATTCTTTGGTGCTTAACCTTCTTTATGGTCCAATACTCACATCCATACATGACTACTGAAAAAACCATAGCTTTGACTATATGGACCTTTGTTGGCAAAGTGATGACTGCTTTTTAATATGCTGTCTAGATTGGTCATAACTTTTCTTCCAAGAAACGAGTGTCTTTTAATTTCATGGCTGCAGTCACCATCCACAGTGATTTTGGAGACCAAGAAAATAAAATCTGCCATTGTTTTCATTTTTTCCCCCATCTATTTGCCATGAAGTGATGGGACTGGATGCCATATCTTAGTTTTTTAAACATTGAGTTTTAAATCAGCTTTTTCACTCTCCTCTTTCATTTTCATCAAGAGGTTCTTTAGTTCCTCTTCACTTTCTGCCATTAGGGTTATAGCATTTGCAGTCAAAGGATATGCTATTGTAGATGATAGGTTTTTTTTTCTTTACAGAATTTTGTTGTTTTCTGTCAAACCTCAACATGAATCAGCCATAGGTATACATATATCCCTTCCCTTCTGAACCTTCCTCCCGTCTCCCTCCCCATCCCACCCCTCTAGGTTGACACAGAGCCCCTGTTTGAGTTTCCTGAGCCATACAGCAAATTCCCATTGGCTAACTATTTCACACATGGTAATGTAGGTTTCCATGTTACTGTCTCCATACCTTTCACCCTCTCCTCCCTCTCCCCATGTCCATGAGTCTGTTCTCTAGGTCTGTTTCTCCACTGCTGCCCTGTAAATAAGTTCTTCAGTGCCATTCTTCTAGATTCTGTATATATGTGTTGGAATACGATATTTATTTTTCTCTTTCTGACTCACTTCACTCTGTATAGTAGGTTCTAGGTTCATCCACCTCATCAGAACTGACTCAAATGCGTTCCTTTTTATGGCTGAGTACTATTCCATTGTGTATATGAACCACAACTTCTCTTTCCATTCATCTGTTGATGGACATCTGGGTTGCTTCCCTGTTCTAGTTATTGTAAATCGTGCTGCAGTGAACAATGAGATACATGTGTCTCTTTCAATTTTGGTTTCCTCAGGGTATATGCCTAGGGGTGGGATTGCTGGGTCATATGGTGGTTTTCTGTCCTTTATCGAGCCCATCTTTGCATGAAATGTTCCCTTGGAATCTCTAATTTTCTTGAAAGATCTCTTGTGGACAGAAACGGTATGGACCTAACAGAAGCAGAAGATATTAAGAAGAGGTGGCAAGAATACACAGAAGAACTGTACAAAAATGATCTTCACGACCAATATAGTCACGATAATGTGATCACTCACCTAGAGCCAGACATCTTGGAATGTGAAGTCAAGTGGGCCTTAGAAAGCATCACTGCGAACAAAGCTAGTGGAGGTGATGGAATTCCAGTTGAGCTATTTCAAATCTTGAAAGATGATGCTGTGAAAGTGCTTCACTCAATATGCCAGCAAATTTGGAAAACTCAGCAGTGGCCACAGGACTGGAAAAGGTCAGTCTTCATTCCAAAGAATGCTCAAACTACTGCACAATTGCACTCGTCTCACACACTAGTAAAATCATGCTCAAAATTCTCCAAGCCAGGCTTCAGCAATATGTGAACCGTGAACTTCCAGATGTTCAAGCAGGTTTTAGAAAAGGCAGAGGCACCAGAGATCAAATTGCCAACATCCGCTGGATCATGGAGAAAGCAAAAGAGTTCCAGAAAAACATCTATTTCTGCTTCGTTGACTATGCCAAAGCCTTTGACTGTGTGGATCACAATCAACTGTGGAAAATTCTGAAAGAGATGGGAATCCCAGACCACCTGACCTGCCTCTTGAGAAATCTGTATGCAGGTCAGGAGGCAACAGTCAGAACTGTACATGGAACAATAGACTGGTTCCAAATAGGAAAAGGAGTACGTCAAGGCTGTATATTGTCAAGTTGCTTATTTAACTTATATGCAGAGTACATCATGAGGAACGCTGGGTTGGAGGAAGCACAAGCTGGCATCAAGATTGCTGGGAGAAATATCAATAACCTCAGATATGCAGATGACACCACCCTTATGGCAGAAAGTGAAGAGGAACTAAAAAGCCTCTTGATGAAAGTGAAAGAGGACAGTGAAAAGGTTGGCTTGAAGCTCAACATTCAGAAAACAAAGATCATGGCATCTGGTCCCATCACTTCATGGGAAATAGATGGAAAAACATTGGAAACAGTGTCAGACTTTATTTTTTTTGGCTCCAAAATCACTGCAGATGGTGATTGCAGCCATGAAATTTAAAGACACTTACTCCTTGGAAGGAAAGTTATGACCAACATTGATAGTATATTAAATAGTATATTAAACTTTGCCAACAAAGGTTCGTCTAGTCAAGGCTATGGTTTTTCCAGTGGTCATGTATGGATGTGAGAGTTGGACTGTGAAGAAAGCTGATCGCCAAAGAATTGATGCTTTTGAACTGTGGTGCTGGAGAAGACTCTTGAGAGTCCCTTGAACTGCAAGGAGATCCAACCAGTCCATTCTAAAGGAGATCAATCCTGGGTGTTCATTGGAAGAACTGATGCTAAATCTGAAACTCTAATATTTTGGCCACCTCATGCGACGAGTTGACTCACTGGAAAAGACTCTGATGCTGGGAAAGGTTGGGGGCGGGAGGAGAAGGGGACGACAGAGAATGAGATGGTTGGATGGCATCACCGACTCTGTGGACATGAGTTTGAGTGAACTCCGGGAGTTGGTGATGGACAGGGACGCCTGGCGTGCTGTGATTCATGGGGTTGCAGAGAGTCGGACACGACTGAGTGACTGAACTGAACTGAACTGATGGTGGTTTTATTCCTAATTTTTTAAGGAATCTCCATACCATCTTCCACAGTGGTTGTGTCAATTTACTTTCCCACCAACAGTGTAAGAGGGTTCCCTTTTCTCCACACCCTCTTCAGCATTTATTGTTTGTAGACTTTTTGATGATGGTCATTCTGACTGGCGTGAGATGGTACTTCATTTTGGTTTTGATTTTCATTTCTCTGACAATGAGTGATGTTGAGCATCTTTTCATGTGTTTGTCAGCCATCTGTATGTCTTTGGAGAAATGTCTGTTTAGGTCTTTTTCCCACTTTTTGATTGGGTTGTTTATTTTTCTGGTATTGAGTTGTATAAGCTGCTTGTATGTTTTGGAGATTAATCCTTTATGTTTCCAAGAGATGAAATACAGTGTGCCTGCTGTGTTTCCCAAACTTGTGTGTGTGTGTGTGTGTGCGCACACTCGCTTGCTCAGTCATGTTGGACTCTTTGTGACCCCACGGGCTGTAGTCTGCCAGGCTCCTCTGTCTGGGACTTTTCAGGCAAGAATACTAGAATGGGCTGTCATCTCCTACTCCAGGGGTTATTCCCAATACAGGGAGATCGAACCTGCGACTCTCACATCTCCTGTATTGTCAGGTGGATATTTTACCACTGAGACACCTGGGAAGCCCTTTTCAAACCTACTTGAATGCCAATCTTAGTTTGGAGGGGAGGATCAGAGAGGGCTTGGAACATCTATTCAGAAATACTGCCTCCAGGAAGAAATCTCGTGGTGGAAAATTCAGAGGTTCTGACAAGAATGAGTTACATTTCAAAAGGTTCTTAAATTTCACTTTCAAGATACTTGGTTCTCAGGAGAGGCCATTATTGAATGATCAAAGGCAGAATCCATTCAAGAACGTCTATAAAATTGAAGATAAAGACATTCACCTAATATGTGGCCCTTTCCTTCTATTTTACTCAAGATAAATTTTAGTAGACTATAATAGCTTTGATCAATGTAGAGTGCATTTTATGTCCCCCTCAAAATATTTTAAATAATATCACAACCCTCAGTGCGCACATAATATAAAAAGATAGACAGACATGAATGTGAGTCTTCTTACCAAACGTTGCATAACATTTCTCAGTCTGCAAAGGAAGAAAGGAACAGAGTCAAACCTGGGATTGACTTCAGTTTCTGCCGCCTCACAGCTGTGTGATCAAGGATTTAGCTGTTTATGAGACGCTTTTTGGTTAAGCATGAATGAATCTTGTGGTGGGATTTCACTTTAATTTTCCCTTAACAAGACCAAAAAAAAAAAGAAGAAAAGAAAAAAATCACCAAAGTGTAGTCATTTTAAACATCTTCAGCTAAACTGTAATCTAGAGGTTTTCAACAAGGATGTACCATATAACACAGGGAACTCCGCTCAATGTTCTGAGGCAGCCTGGATGGGAGGGGAGTTTTGGGAAGAATGGATACATGTATATGTAGGACTAAGTCCCTTTGCTGTCCACCTGAAACTATCACAACATTGTTAACCAGCTATACTCTAATATAAAATAAAAAGTTAAATAATAATCTAGAGGTTTTGAATTGTTCCTTTTAGAATGGGATGCACTCATCTCTTGTTGATGAAAATGTTTTGCATCAGCAGTTTTCTTTGCTATGGTGCTGAGTCCCATCTGGGGATCACAACTGTGATTCAAAATATTGTTGTTATTGTTTAGTCACTAAGTTGTGTCTGACTCTTTGCAGCACCATGAACTGCAGCACGCTAGGCTTCCCTGTCCTTCACTATCTCCTTGAGTTTGCTCAAATTCAAAATGTTACCTTTAGTTATTTCCCCCACTATGCTTATGCTCAAATTTCCCTCTCAAATATTTCATCTGAGAATGGAGAATGTTGTTATCTCTCTTCCCTTTTATTGATAAAAAGGACAGTAAGTGAAGATACGTATTTATGTGAATTTCCTAAGTAAAGATGGATGGATTATCAAGTCACTGATTCTGAGTAACTCATTTAAAAGAAAATATCATGGCTGTCTTGGTTTTAAACAACCTTAGATCGTGCCCATGGGATCTGACACCACATACTTGGGCACTGTTTACTATTGCTTAGCTTTTGTCCTATTTAAGGTTGATATTCAGTTATTAAATTGTATCATGAAAAAGTGGCATGTTCCAATGTGCCAATTAGATTGAGACATTAAAAAAAAATAGATGTAGGGAGATTCTTCTTTAAATGGAACTGTAGCAAGCCATGTTTAAAAGGAGAGTAGCTGGTAAGTCTGTTATAAGACAGGCTCTTGGAACAACCCTAGTCTTTTGAGCACATTTTTTAAAAAATTGAAGTACGGTTGATTTACAGTGCTATGTTAGTTTCAGGCTTATAGCAAAGTGAGATCTATCTCTATTTCTGTGTCTGTATGTATGCTGTGCTGTGCTTAGTTGCTCAGTCGTGTCCGACTCTGTGTGACCCCACGGACTGTAGCCTGCCAGGCTCCTCTGTCCATGGGGATTCTCCAGGCAAGAATATTGGAATGCGTTGCCATGCCCTCTTTCAGGGGATCTTCCCAATCCAGGGATTGAACCCAGGTCTCCCACATTGCAGGTGTATTCTTTTACCTTCTAAGCCACCAGAGAAGTCCAAGAATCCTGGAGTGGGTATCCTATCTCGTCTCCAAGGTATCTTCCCAACCCAGGAATAGAACCAGGGTCTCCTGCATTGCAGGTGGATACTTTACCAGCTAGCTCCTGCTGCTGCTAAGTCACTTCAGTCGTGTCCGACTCTGTGTGACCCCATAGACGGAAGACCACCAGGCCCCCCGTCCCTGGGATTCTCCAGGCAATAACACTGGAGTGGGTTGCCATTTCCTTCTCCAATGCATGAAAGTGGAAAGTGAAAGTGAAGTTGCTCAGTCGTGCCCGACTCTTAGTGACCCCATGGACTGCAGCCTACCAGGCTTCTCTATCCACGGGATTTTCCAGGCAAGAGTACTAGAGTGGGGTGTCATTGCCTTCTTCCGATATATAAGAAAATATATACATATTCCAGATTCTTTCAGTATGGATTATTACAAGCTATTGAATAGAGTTCCTTGTGCTCTGCAATAGGTCTCTGTTGGCTGTCTGCTTTATGTGTATTGGTGTGTATATGTTAACCCTGGACTCCTATTGTCTCTCTTCTTCCCTTTCGCTGTTGGTAACCATAGTTTGTTTTCTATATCTGTGGGTCTGTTTTCTGTTTTGTATCATTTTTTTGATTCCACATATGAGTGGAATCATATGATATTTGTCTTTCTGTGTCTGGCCTGCTTCCCTTAGTATGGTCATCTCTAGGTTCATCCATGTTGCTGCAAACAGCAGAATATTATGATATGTTGTGGCTGAGTAATATTCCATTGCATATATGTACCCCATCTTCCTTCTCCATTCATCTGGAACAGTCCTACCGTTTAGCTAGCTGTTTTATCTCAGTCGGTACTATGCTTTCTCCTTCTCATTATTTTTAGCTCCAGCTGCAGTTTTTTCACCTTAACTTATGTGTTGTACAACCTACAGCTTCATCTCCCAGTTTCTAACATGTCCTGCTCAGCTCTGCTGAGAGCTCTTGCTTCCTGTACATACTTTTCCAACTTCATTCTTTCATTCACTCAGCAAACATTTATTGAGCCCCTACTATATGCTGGATGCTCGACTTCATCCATGAGTAATAAAGCAGGCAATGATCCCTGCTGCTCTGGAGTTTACATTCAGTAAGGGAAATAGATAATAAACAATGAGCATAGTAAAAAGTGGACTGCATAGTACAAGGGGCCCCTCAGTGTCTGTGGGCGTTAATTCCACGATCCCTGAAGATATGCTCAAATCCCTTATTTAAATTGGCGTAGTATTGCATAAAAGTTATGAACATCTTCCCATTTACTCTCAGACATCTCTAGATTACCGCAAACTTCAGTTCGGTTCAGTCGTTCAGTTGTGTCCGACTCTTTGCAACCCCATGAATCGCAGCACGTCAGGCCTCCCTGCCCATCACCAACTCCCAGAGTTCACTCAAACTCATGTCCATCGAGTCGGTGAACTTGTAGAGTGTAAATGCTGTGTAAATATTTGCCAGTATGGCCAACTCAAGCTTTGCTTTTTGGATCTTTCTGGAGTTAAAAATATATATGTGTTCAATCTGTGGTTATCTGAATCACAGATGCGGAACTTGTAGATCTGGAGGGCCAACTGTATGTTTGCATTCTACACCCTCCTCTGTAGAGCAGAGTGAGGGGATTGGAGGAACTCAGGGTGGGGAAGGGTAACAGCAGAACAGAGAAAATAGATGGTCAGTGTGTGCTTTTGAGAACACGACTTGGATTAAAGACTTGAAGGTGCAGATAGTGAGCAGTGCTCTACATGCACTTAAGCTACAGCTCATGTTAAATGTCCTTACTGTAGTAAAGCTAGATGTGTGAAGAGTGAAAGTGTTAGTTGCTCAGTCATCTCCAACTCTTTGTGACCCCATGGACTGTTGCCTGCCAGTCTCCTCCGTCCATGGGATTCTCAGGCAAGAATACTGGAGTGGGTAGCTATTCCCTTTTCCAGGGGATCTTCCTGACCCAGGGATTGAACCCAGGTCTCCCACATTGCAGGCAGATTCTTTACTGTCTAAGCCACCTGGGAAATATAAAAAATTAAAAAAACAAAAGAGAGTTTTGATGGAAATAAGGTCTGTGTTGTGTGTAAGAGTTCTATCTAAATAGGAATAAATTAGGTTGATTTCATTAGAAGTATTTTGTTCCCTTTCTTAACAATCATAAAATAGTAATGTGACATACTATATGGAGTACTATGAAATATTTGAAATAATCAAGTATTATTGAAATATTATGAAATACTAGGAAATGGTATATGAAACAAATGTTTTTGTTGTTTATAAAATGTTACAATTATACTAAGTGAATTCCTTACACCAACATATGCATTCTCAAAGTCATTTCCCAGTTGCATTTTCAAACTCCTGTTTACCTGGGATCCCATAAATTGTGTTCTCTAAGGAGAGTCATTATCCAAGTAAGGTTATTGAAGACTGGCTGATTTAGCTGAAAGATTTACAAAAATCATATGTGTAAATTATTCTACTTATGGTAGCAGTAATTTATTCCAAACAAATTGGATCCATGGCCATCTGTTTTAGCTGTTAGTCTAGGGAAAGCCTGCTCTTTTCTATCTCCACAAACTAATGTTCACATCACAAATGTAGAACTATGCAAATCAGACAATGAGTGCCCTTTGAAGTCAAGGAAAGTGTCAGCAGAGCAGCAGTTCGGCCTCCAAGTTCCTGCCAGCTTCTCATCGCAGGGACCGAGCGATTCTAACCCAAAGCCAAATTCTGAGAGTTTTCATCTTGGTTGATGATTGCAAAACAGCCACGGATCAGAGAAATGTAGAGTGACTCCTTTGGCCCTGGTCCCCCTCTTCCGTTCCTGCTCCAGCCCCCCGCCCCCGTATCCCTTCCCCTTTGTACCTTGAAGCCTTTAATGTCACGTCAAGGAAGACCACTTGGGGCAGCGGCACCACCAACTCCATCTTGAAATCTCATCATGAATTCTCTTTTAGATAGCTCTCAGATGGCTTTTAAGCTTGATGTCATCCAGGTGTGAGTGGGCCCCCCGGGAAGTTCCTGCTCTCGTGTCTTGCTCAGTGGCAGGGAAGAACCCTAACCTCTTTGAGGATGACAAAGAGTAACGAGGCCGAAGGTGACAGCTAAGCAGCTCTGTTGGTGCTGAAAGGAGGTCCTAAGACCCACCAGACAGAGCCAGACACTCTGTGCCCACAGCGCAGGAGACCAGCAGCATCAGCATGAAGCCCCACGTCTTCCCTGAGCCCCACGGACGCAGATGGCAGCTGCACACATCAGACTGAGCCGCAGCTGAGATTCCCAGGGCCAGAGCCTCAGCACCTTTTTATTAACATCAAACTCCACACAAGCTCTCTCATCCTTACATGTTCTTGGCTGAACAGGGGTTGGTGAACCATTCATGGCCCAGGGGCCAAATCCTGTCTGTTTTGATATGGCCCATGAGCTGAGAGTGTTTTTTATATTGTTAATGGTTGAGAAAAATCAAGAGAAGAATGATGTTCCATGACACATGCAAATTATGGGAAACTCAAAGTTTAGAGTCTGTAAATATTTATTGAGACATAACCACATTCATTCATTTACATATTGCCTATGGCTACCTTCGTATTAAAAAGCAGAGACATCACTTTGATGACAAAGTTCTGTATAGTCAAAGCTATGATTTTTCCAGTAGTCAAGGATGGATGTGAAAGTTGGACCATAAAGAAGGCTGAGCACAGACGAACTGATGCTTTTGAACTGAGTCGTCTCAAGAGAAGACTCTTGAGAGTTCCTTGGGTGGCAGGGAGATCAAACCAGTCAGTCCTGAAGGAAATCAACCCTTCTAATCCATATTCATTCATTAGAAAGACTGATTCTGAAGCTGAAGCTCCGCTACTTTGGCCACCTGTTGTGAAGAGCTGACTCATTGGAGAAGACCCTGATACTGGGAAAGATTGAGGGCAGGAGGAGAAGGGGATGGCAGAGGATGAGATGGTTGGATGGCATCACCAACTTAATGGATGTGAGTTTGAGCAAACTCTGGGACATGGTGAAGGACAGAGGAGTCTGGCATGCTGCATCCATGGGGTTGCGAGGAGTCAACATGGCTTAGCGACTAAACAACAACCAATGACTTCCTTAATAGTGGAGTTGAGTCATTACAACAGAGCATACAACACTCACTACTTGGCCCTTTGCAGAAAAGCTTGCTGATCCCTATCACAGAGGATGACAAGACGTAACGTGATTCCAAAGGAGGCAACTGAACAAGCAAGCAGGTTGGCTTGCTGCCCCTCCATCTGGATTAGAAGCAGACAAGGAAGATTAGTGGGTCAGAGCCAGACAGTTTGCTGCTCACAGCACAGCCAGTAGCAGGGCCAGCAGCTTGGGGGTGCTGGATCGCAGACCCCAAGTCTCACGGATCAATGCATCAGGTTCAAATGGTGACCACGTGCACGATGGGTTGACACAGCTAGCGCTGATGTCTCATGACCTTTAAAAATAAGCAGTACACGAGTCTGTCCCTCTCTTCTGGGGGATGAGTAGCTATAGGGTGGTCACGCTCTGATTGTCTTGACCTACTTACCTGCTTACATGGCTGTTGACAGAAATCTCAAAGTCAGAGGTTCACTTTAATATCCATACAAAGGCAGCATGATTAATAACAAATACTATTCACTTGCTGTAAATATATTTTTAAATTTTCATGTTGCAAAAATTTGAAAGTTTTCTTTTGTGTCTTGGATCAGTTCTGGCATAAGGGACCAGGGCAGGGGTATATTTATTTTGCTTCAGCTGCAGGGGTGGCTCAGCTGCCCACACAGCTTCACCTTTGTGATAATGTGAACGTCGCCTGGGTTCTGGGGTGCCTGCTGGACTGTGCTAACCAGGCTAGGTGCTGTGAACTTGAAAGGGTTTTCATGCCCTTTAATAAAGAATGACAGCACTCACCTGTCTGTAGTGTGTGAAATCTCTCTGTCTTCAGAATTTTATTTTCCAGGGTTTTGGTAGAAATACTCCTGTATTCTCCTTTCCTTGAATTCTTCTCTATGAAAATTTTCTATGGGAAAGGCGAGAGACCCAGGGATCGAGCCCGAGTCTCCTGCATTACAGTCATATTCTTTACCATTTGAGCCACCAGGGAAGCTCAGATGGTCTCCTGCAGTGTGGGAGACCCGGGTTCAATCCCTGGGTTGGGAAGATCCCCCCAATGGCAACCCACTCCACTCTTCTTGCCTGGAGAAGTCCATGGTCAGAGGAGCCTGGCGGGGTATAGCACGTGGGATCACAAAGAGTTGGACACGACTGAGCGATAGTTGTAAGTGTATGGGAATAGTTCCCGCAGGCCGTCTGCCACCTGCATCTTGCTTCCCCGTCCTGCCTGCCTGCACTTTCAGCACTCAGCTCTGAGTCACCGCGGCTCTGGGGCTCTCCCAGGCTCTCGCCCCATCAGGTGGGCTCAGGTGCCCCGTCTTCTCCAGGGTTCTGTGCCTCCATTCCTCACACTTCACTGGACCTGTTTAAGCCTCGCAAGTTGCATTCTTTCCGTGTTAGTGTCCAAAGAAATCAGCATCTCTTCCAGCACAAGTGAGGCGTTTGAGGATGCTGCTGGACTGCATGGAGTCCTCGGTCCCCTGAGCAGGGTCTGTCAGAGCCAGCATAAAGTGTTCATTGAATGAATGAGTGACCGAGTCAGGAAGTGGTGTACTTCTGTACATGTATTATACATACATATATTTAATCCTCTGTTTTCTTTATGAATTTTTTTATGGGTTTGAAACTTGAAAAAATTTCTTTTCAATAATCCATAAAGTTTGGACCAAGAAAGACCACATTTAAATGTATTCAGTTATGACTTTTTTCATGTGAGAGCTTACTGTTTGGTTCCCCCATTGTTAGAAGGCTGTTATTTTGTAAAGCAGAAGTTTGCTAGCAGTAGTCTAGACTAGAGGCTAATGCTGGCTCCTGACAAAGTATTCACTGGTGTGTGATAGGATGAGAAAATAA
This sequence comes from Moschus berezovskii, assembly GCF_049115385.1. Lineage (NCBI taxonomy): Eukaryota > Metazoa > Chordata > Mammalia > Artiodactyla > Moschidae > Moschus > Moschus berezovskii. The sequence goes on from NC_142485.1 coordinate 39,550,519, forward strand.
ATTCATAAAAGGAAATGAATTTAAGAGAATGTCCTTATTTTAAGATCATCTCTTTTTTTCTTCTTTTCAGTATAGAACATTATGTCCTGATTCTAGGAATTTTTTCAATGAATCTAGAGATAAATAAAAAATTGAGAAACCTAAAAAAAAAAATATGTTCAGTTACATATTAAACTTAGATAACCCTGTATACGAGACAGAAAAAGAGACACAGATATATAGAACAGTCTTTTGGACTCTGTGGGAGAGGGCGAGGGTGGGATGATTTGGGAGAATGGCATTGAAACACGTATATTATCATATGTGAAACAAATCGCCAGTCCATGTTCAATGCATGATACACGATGCTCGGGGCTGGTGCAGTGGGATGAACCAGAGGGATGGGATGGAGAGGGAGGTGGGAGGGGGTTTCAAGATGGGGAACACATGTACACCTGGGGCAGATTCATGTCAATGTATGGCAAAACCAATACAATAATGTAAAGTAATTAGCCTCCAATTAAAATAAATAAAAAAAGAAAACTTAGAGTATATTTAAATATAACTTCAAATATATAAAAATGGCTATAGATAAGTAGATGTGCTGTGATAGCCAGGAAAGTATGACAGTTGCGATATGAGGGGATATATATATATATATATTTGTGTTCTTGTCTGTGTGTGTGTTTTATATATATATATGTATATATGTACACAACTTTTTCTTTTAAGTCATAGTTACTTCTGTCAAGCAGATTGCATAATTAACATACAGTGAAACACACCCGTGATTATGTAATAAATAAATAGTGAAATGTTTTAGATGGTTGAGTCACAAGCCAAACGTTAAAAAAGGATGAACTACAAGCTTGCTGTAACATTAAGTGAACTTCTTACTGTGATTAGTTCGCACAGTTGTGAAGTTGTGAGCTGGGAAATGGACTGAAGCCAGCGGTCCAGGTGCACCCCAAAAGGCCCCCTTGGCCTCTAAAACACGCCCCACTAGTCAGAACCATTTGATGGCCGGCTACAGTATCACTCCTTCCTTCACCCTATTCATATTTTGATTTTCCTTTCGCTGTGACCTTTTCACTTTCTTTTTGTTGCACATGTTTTGGAGGCTGTTTTCATTTCTTTGGGACAAAGTCCTGGAGGTGGGAAGAGTGAGATTCCTGTCCTGGGATGACTTACTAGCCATCTTGGCAATATCTCAGTTTCCCCAACGTTGTCTCTTCATCTATGTGGCCATTGACAACATTGTCTAGTGTCCCATGCCTGGTGTGGAACCATCAGGAAGAAAGAAGTCCCCTCTGAGCTAGCTATCTGACCCAAGTGAGGTCCTCGCAATACTACCAGGGTCTCCAAGCCCACGCGTCCTCCTCTGTGGTTTCAGTTTTAACTTCACAGTAAGTTTTAGCTTCATGTCTCGCCTTTCCTCCTCACCTGCAGTCGGATGCTAGTGTGTCTGCATTTGCTGACTCTCCCCCGGTGCTGAGACTGCACCTCTGAAGTTTCCTCATCCATGTTGACTAAGTTCCATGATGCTCTGGTGCTCTGGACACAAGGAAGAATAAAACTTTGTTCCTGCCCTAGAAAGTGTGTCTGGGCAGGCAATCAAGACCTGTGGTTAAAACATACTGTGAAAACGATCCAATAAGAATACATATATATATATATATATATTCTATATATCCTATATATATAATAGAGTAATGGGATCGGGTGGGAAGAGAGACACTTAAATCACAGTGGGGAGGATCAGTGATGCCACCTAGAAGGGATGATTCTGGGTCTTATTCTAGAGGCAAAGGAGGCTTGGTCAGACCGAAAGCAGGAGAGCAACGTTTCTTTTTTTAGGTCCAAGAAGTTTGCTTCATAAGGGAGATCATTTAATGCTTCTTAGAAATTAGTTCCATATAATGAGTCCCATTAAATTGAAAGACACTTGCTCCTTGGAAGAAAAGCTATGACCAACCTAGACAACATAATAAAAAACAGAGATATTACTTTGCCAACATATGTCCATCTAGTCAAAGCTATAGTGTTTCCAGTGATCATGTATGGATGTGAGAGTTGGACCATAAAGAAAGCTGAGCCCTGAAGAACTGATGTTCTTGAACTGTGGTGTTGCAGAAGACTCTTGAGAGTCCCTTGGACTGCAAGGAGATCCAACCAGTCAATCCTAAAGGAAATCAGTCCTGAATATTCATTTTAAGGACTGAAGCTGAAGCTGAAACTCTATTACTTTTGGCACCTGATGTTGAAGAACTGACTCATTTGTAAAGACCCTGATGCTGGGAAAGATTGAAGGCTGGAGGAGGGGAAGGGGATGACAGATGATGAGATGGTTGGATGGCATCACTGACTCGATGGACACGAGTTTGAGCAAGCTTCAGGAGTTGGTGATGGACAGGGAGACCTGGCATGCTGCAGTCCATGGGGTCGCAAAGAGTCGACATGACTGAGTGACTGAACTGAACTGAATGAGTCCCAGATCCACCTTACTGCAACTTGTGTCGAGATCACACGTGGTCCTCTACTCTCTGGAAGTGGAAGGAAATGTCCTGATGAGCATGTCCGCAGTACTTTCCCCACTTGTTGTAGACGTGGTTCTGCTCCTTCCTGACTGTGCCCTCATGTTTCTTGCTGGACTCAACTTTGTCCAAGTCCCACTTAAACTATGACACCCGGGACTGAAAACAATACATTTATGGGCTCAACTGGCCAGAAGCACCTGGAAACCATATGTAGCCCTTGTCCTGGCTCCAGTATTTCTGTTCATCTAACCTGAGATAACATGGATTTTTTTGAGAAGGGATGGGGGAGTTTATAGACATTGCACCTTGTCATACCATTTTCATTCAGACTCTGGTACATTGGCTATGATAATGCATAATATGCTGTCTTGTGAACTGTCTTTTTCAAGATCCTAGCTCACTAAATCAGATGACACATAGTATCTGATTGCTATGTTTGCATTTCCCTCTGTCTCTTTTTGTGGGGTGTATTTTCCACTTGCCAGGAGCTTTGTGATCACTTAAGTCAACCAGGGCCTGGTTTGTGGCTCCTGGTTTGTACGTTGTACAGTCAGACAGAAACTTTTCATGACTTTATGGAAAGCTGTGGATAAGACCGGAGAGGAAAACTTCATCAGGTGGAATGCTGCCTTCACAGTTTCACCCCATCTGCTGACATTTTTAGAGGAGTTACGAATACCTGACCAGCTTTGAACTCTCCTAATTCCTCTCCTGTGTTATCCCAGTACTTTCTGCCTTATATACAGTGCAGAGGCTTGGTCAGACTTGACTGCAATCCAGTTCTGTTATGCTGGTGACCTTCTCTTGCTCTATTTATTCTATTGCAGAAAGGAGAGATGAGATTTTGGCTTCACCTGTTTTTAGTAAAAGCATGTTGGTTCCTATATTATATCTTACATACAAAGTTATAACTAATCATCCTTCTGATTGTCAGTCTTCTATTTAATGCTCGTCCATAATAATCTAAATATGATAGTTTTGCCAGGTCTGACACCTATGTTATTAGATTATATTTCCAGAGTCATTTTTTTCTCACTGTAGACAATTCAGATATTGCTGGTTTCCAGCCTTATTACATCTTTCTGTTTTATTTGATTAAATATGAACTAAACTCAACTGAGACTTTTTTTTTAGAGATGAAATCTCAAACCATTTACCATATTTTGAAATCACCTTCTGTACAATGAACCAGTAGAGAACAAAATATCAGAGCCCATGCTTGTTCATGATCTTATTTTCTCGAATAACACGTCTTCTCTGGTCTTTGCTTCATTTCTTGCTCTTTCTCAAAGTCTCTGGCTTCCAGTTCCAGGGTTTATTCTACTGTTGAGCCCTCGCCTTGTGCCTTGAACCACAGAATTGCTGTGGGATGTCTTCTGCCTCATGCGGAAGCCTCCTGTGTGGGTTTTGTCATAAAAATAACCCTCTTTCACTACCCATTCTGACCTGATCCTAATTTTATGGAGATGTGTGTTGTGGACAAAAATAATCAACATTCAATAATAGGAGTAGAAAAGAGTTTTATCTGAGGCAAACTGAGGGCTATAGTCTAGAAGCCAGCTTCCCAGATAACTGAATAACTGCTTCAGGGAAGCAGGGTTTTCAACATAGTTTTATGTCTTGTCAGAACAAAGAACATCAGATAAGTCAGGGATGCATCCTTTCAAGGTTTCAAAAAAAAGAAAAAAGAAAAAGAAATAGACCAGCTTGTGCCTAGTGAGTCAGTGTAGCCTTGCCACCTGGGAAGGGAGTCTTGTCAAAGGAGTCCGAACATCAGCATCCCAGGAAGGGAGGTATTTAATCTTTATTTTTTAACACAGACATTCTTTGCTTCTGATCAGTGAAACTTTTCTTTAATAATTAAAGCAGATGTACCATATATGTTTGATGGGCCATAAGCAGGCTGTTCTAGTTAGCATAAAATTCAAGTTAACACATGTATAAGCCAGAATGACTTCATGAACTTCCATATGTGAGCATTTCTTTTGTCAATGTACTAACATTTGATTGTAAATTAAAAAGCAGCATGGATTATTAGGGAAGTAATTTGTGAAATAAAGTTTTATAATGATGGGAAAATATTTGCTTCAGCATAAGAGCTATTTAAGTCAAAAAGATGGTGCTAGTCAATTTAAGGTAAATTCATCTTTGGTCGGTAACAGTCATATAATCTGAGATAGTACTGAACCCACATGTGCTTGCTTTGTGTTAATTAATACCCATTTGTTGAGTTAACAGAATAACCTAGATTTTGTTTGTTTTGACGTGTGCATATATTCATATGTGTATGTATATACAGAGTCCACATCCTTAAAATCCTTTTTGGGAGCAGCTTAAAATAATCCTCCTTTCTTCTTCCTAAGTGCACTGGAATGTGAACACACAGAAGAGAAATCTGATTTTTTATGAGTGTGTGGAATTTAAAGAGAATTGGGTAAATATGATTATCACATATCCAGCTTTTCAAGTGATCTCATGTTTGCCTCAGAATGTAATTGAGTTCGAATCTCTGGAAGAAATAAATGGAAACTAACAATAACTGAGCACCTTACTTTTGTTCCTAATACCATGACTGAAGTGAACTCTATCTCAAGATAGAAACATGATAATAATACCAGTTATTGACATGGTATGCATGCATGCATGCATGCTAAGTTATTCAGTTGTGTCTGACTCTTTGCAACCCCACGGACTCCACTGCCAGGCTTCTCTGTCCATGGATTTTCCAGGCAAGAATACTGTAGTGGAATGCCATTTCCTCCTCCAGGGGATCTTCCCAACCAAGAGACTGAACCTGCGTCTCTCATGTATCCTGCATTGGAAAGTGGGTTCTTTACCACTGAGCCACCTGGGAAGCCCTATTGACATGGCACCTTTTCCTAAAGATCCTGATTCACTTTACACACACTGCACTTGCTCCTAACAAAGACCAAAAAACCCCACAAAACCTTGCTTGATCAGACAAAGTGCCATGTCAAACGTGCAATACTGTGGACAACCTGAATAGCCTGGAAAACAAGCTCAGCATCATTTTAGAAAATTCATGTCTCGGTTACCACCACAGCCCTTTTCACTCTCTGTTTGTAGTGAGTGGTCCCTCCAGAGTAAAAGAGTGTTCCTTCTGCAGGTGAGGCCTTCAAATCTCAAGGGACAGCCTTTTCCTCCAGTTGCAGATCCAGTCTTTCTTCCTACAGGGACCCTGGAAGGGTTCCCAGGGATCTTTATGCGCATTTCTCTGAACTGGCTCCCTTCTGATGCGAGGATGAGGCTTTGCTCAGTTTCCTGGTCGGGGCTGGGACAGAGCAGGAGATTCTGCCTGCTCCTTCTGTGCTGCTTTCTGGGGCTCTTCAGACTTTTCTTCTTCTGCCTTTAACACCCAATCCCTTTACAAGTCTAGTAGTAAATCCCTCCCATTTCAATGAAGAAGAATCCTTCAGTAAAGGGATCTCCTGGTGAATTTATACAAATGAATATAAAATTATATCATAATGTTAGCTTATGTATTTTATATATAATAAAATTATATAGTCTATTGCTTACATGAGAGTTTCCCTGGTGGCTGAGTGGTAAAGAATCCACCTGCAATGCTGGAGACGTGGATTCGATCCCTGGGTTGGGAAGATCCCCTGGAGGAGGGCATGGCAACCCACTCCAGTATTCCTGCCTGGGGAATCCCATGGATAGACGAGCCTGGTGGGCTACAGTCCATGGGGCCATAAAGAGTTGGACAAGACTGAAGTGACTTAGCACACACACATACACTGGTTGTATGATTTTATATACTATTGTAAAGATCCCCTGGAGTAGGAAATGAAAACCCACTCTAGTATTATTGCCAGGAAAATGCCATGGACAGAGGAGCCTGGTGAGCTACAGTCCATGGGGTCACACAGGGTTGGAAACAACTGCGTGCACACACACATTCTATATTATACATAATATATATTATCCTTAGCCTTTGTTCAGTCAACAGATCTTCTGTTTAAATAACCAACACAAAGCAGCATTAGCTACACCTCTCCCCCTTGGTTCATTTTACTCCTGCTCAGCATAGTCGGTGTCTTTGAGCTCTGATAATGACCAGGCTTTGATTTACTACCTGTAAATAAACAGATGAGTAAGACCCACTCCTGCCCTCAGGAAACTCTTTAAATCTCTTTAAAGAGAGAAATAAACAGAGACTCTTTAGAAAACACACTAGATTACCAGATCCAATGTTTAATTGTAAAAGAAAAGTTGACTGGAAGATTAATTGGTCAAGAATAGGTACCATGATTTTGGCTTCCATGAGTTTAGTCAAGAGATGTGCAGCCAGCACCCTCCACCTGCAGGGCTGGGTCATCACCCTCCACCTGCAGGGCTGGGTCATCACTCTCCACCTGCAGGGCTGAGTCATCACCCTCCACCTGTTGGACTGGCCCATCACCCTCTACCTGCGTGGCTGGGTCATCACCCTCTACCTGCAGGGCTGGGTCATCACCCTTCATCTGCAGGGCTGGGTCATCACCCTCCACCTGCAGGGCTGGGTCATTGCCCTCTACCTGCAGGGCTGGGCCAGACACTGGGGATGCATTTGCACACACCTAGCTCCGTCAGGGAGCTCCTGGGAAGACAGGCACACTACCTGGTTGGCCTCCTTGCCATCTTGCGGGTCTCACACCTCCAGACCCGTTTTGGTGTGGCTCTTTGGTCATCGCCTGAACTTCACGCCCCACATTGGGTGCCTTTCCTCTGTGCTCCTCTGGGGTCCTGCACAAGCCTCTCTCACTAACCCTACATTTACTCAGTTGTTGACTTAGCATCTTACCTACCACTGGAAGAAAAAGCTCCTGTGTTACACTTCTCTGGATTAACAATCCTGTATTAGGCTTCTTCAGAGAGAGAGAACCAGTAGGATATGCACATATTTGAGAGGAGATGTATCAGTAGGAATTGGCTTATGCAGTGATGGAGGCTGAGAAGTCCTGCCATCCACCCTCTGCAGGCTGCAGACTCAGGAAAGCCAGCGGTGCAATGTGGTCTGAGTCTGAACGCCTGGGACTCTGGGGCTGGCAGCACATGTTCTGATCTGGGTTTGAAAGCCTGAGACCCGGGAGCGCTGATGTCCAAGGACAGGAGAAGATGGACATCTCAGCTCAAGTAGAGAGAGAGGATTTGTTCTTCTTCTGCATTTTTGTTCTCGGCAAGCCTATGGACTCCGCGCTGAGCAAGTACGGCCTCCCTGGCATCATTTCTTCTATGAGAAAGACTTTCCCAGCTCATGCAGAAATAGAAGCCATGGACGTTTTAGAATATTCTGTTTCTTCTGCTCCCGCTTGCCCTGTGTCTCCCACCTTGATGGAGAAGCACCTGGAGTCCAGAAGGAACTCACATCCATGTGGTGCCACATGTAAGGGGCACAATGTGTACTTGTCCACATGCGATGGTGTTTGAGCTGGTTTTCAGGGTGAAATAACAGAGTAGACGTGAAGTGAATAGAATAAATATGTTCTTAAGCACCAGATCAGGGTGACCGCTAAATGAGCCATATTACAGGTTGCTGTTGTCCTGCTGGTTCAGAGGCTGAGGGTGTAATTAGTTCACGCACTTTGCACTACGGCGAGCGAGGGCGGGGCTGTGTCTTTGTGCTCCAGGGGGCCATGGTGTTTTCTTTCTTTGGACCCATTGACACTTCAGTTCTGAGGAGGGCTTAAGGACATGAGAAGGGGAGACCTAATGCTTCTTTCTTATTTTCTCCATTCTTTGTTCAGATGGAACAGGGGCTTCTTTAGTTTGCTTCCCTGCTTACCATCTCTGCTTAAACAATACTGAACTTCTTCACAAATCAGTTAAAATAAAACTTTGCTAATAAAATATCTACTTTAATCAATATTTTTTGTTGAATAGTTGACTGACAATGTTGTGTTAGTTTCTCCTGTACAGTGAAGTGATTCAGTTACATACAAACTCACACACACACACACACACACACAATGCATTCAGCCCATCCTTTCTTCTGGGGACCGCAGGCATATGGAGCCACCTTAAATGAGTTCTTCGCACGGTCAAGGCAGACACCTTGCTCTGAAGCACAGAGCCATCCATCCTGAGCCTTTGCATGGTTCCTGGGTGGAATTCAAGGCATGTCTGGATTTCTTCACTCAGGCTGGAGAATCAGCTTTTTGGCATCGTTGATTTCCTACTGACAAAACTTTCTCTCCTGCCCACTTCTATTCTTTTTCTGCTTTAAATAATACCTTTGAAGGCATTAAAAATTTTTATAAAATTTTAAAATGCTACTTCCATTTACAGTCATTATACAATGTTGGCTATATTCCCTGTGTTGTATAATACATCTTCAGTTCAGTTCAGTTCAGTTGCTCAGCCGTGTCCAACTTGTGACACTATGGACCACAGCACGGCAGGCCCCCCTGTCCATCACCAACTCCCGGAGTTTGCTCAAGCTCATGTCCATCGAGTCAGTGATGCCATCCAACCATCTCATCCTCTGTCGTCCCCTTCTCCTTCCACCTTCAATCTTTCCCAGCATCAGAGTCTTTTCAAATGAGTCAGTTCTTCGCATCAGGTGCCCAAAGCATTGGAGTTTCACCTTCAGCATCAGTCCTTCCAATGAATATTCAGGACTGATTTCCTTTAGGATGGACTGGTTGGATCTCCTTGAGGTCCAAGGGATTCTCAAGAGTCTTCTTCAACACCACAGTTCAAAAGCATCAATTCTTCAGCACTCAACTTTCTTTATAGTCCAACTCTCACATCCATACATGACTACTGGAAAAACCAAAGCTTTGACTAGATGGACTTTTGTCACCAAAGTAATGTCTCTGCTTTTTAATATGCTGTCTAAATTGGTCATAACTTTTCTTCCAAGGAGCAAGCGTCTTTTAATTTCATGGCTGTGGTCTCCATCTGCAGTGATTTTGGAGCCCCAAAAATAAAGTCTCTCACTGTTTCCATTGTTTCCCCATCTATTTCACATGAAGTGATGGGACCAGATACCATGATCCTAGTTTTCTGAATGTTGAGCTTTAAACCAACTTTTTCACTTTTTAGCCCACCTTACACCCAATATTTTGTGCCTTCAACTCCCTTACCCTGATACTGCCCCCTGTTCGCCACCCACTGGTGAGTATAATACTAGTTTCTTCTTTGTATCTGTGAGTCGGCTTCTTTTTTGTTATATTCACTGGTTGGTTGTATTTGTTCGATTCTGCACGGAAGTGAAATCATACAGTATTTGTTTTTCTATGTCTGACTTATTTCACTCAGCATAAAACCCTACAGGTCCATCCATGCTGCTGCAAATGGCAGCCTTTTGTTCTTTTTTATGCCTGAGTAGTATTCCATTATGCATATGTACCACATAATCTAAATCTGTTCATCTGTTGATGGACATTTAGGTTGATTCCATTTTGAGGGGAGAGATTAGAGCCAATTCATAAATCCAAGTCACAAAAGAACCAAGACTACCTAAGGGAGGAGTTTAGTTCTGTGTGTGAGTGTGTGTGTGGACTTCCCTGGTGGCTCAGCAGTAAAGAATCTGTCTGCAATGCAGGAGCTGCAGGTTTGGTCTCTGGGCTGGGAAAATCCCCTGGAAGATGGCATGGAAACCCACTCCAGTATTCTTGTCTGGAGAATCCCATGGGCAGAGGAGGCTGGTGGGCTATAGTCCATGGGGTCGCAAAGAGTCTGATATGACTGAAGCTACTTAGCACACACAGTCATGTGTGTATCTGTGTGCACACATGAGAGAGAGGGAGAGAGGATTGGGAGGGGGCAGGGGGGAGGGTCTCTCAGTGGGTCCGACCCTCCCTTCCCGTGTTCTTACTGTCCCTTGGCCGTTGAGCCTCGCCATGGTCTTCAGAAGCTCTCACCGGAAAGATGCCACCATCCAGGTGAGGGCCACTGTCCAGGGAAAGGGCTCTTGACCTTTCATCTTTGCGTGGTTGTTTCACATCCCGGGCACCTTCAGGACCCAGCTTTTATTTTATTGCCTCCTTTCGGCTCCTTCCCTTTGGTTTTAGCAATTCAACAAAGTCAGAGAGAATATGTAAATCAAATGCCTTTGATGCCTAGAATTATCGTTAATTAGCTCCATTACTTATTAAATATCCACTATATGCCAGCAAGGTGGTAGACGTACAAGGAAATGTGGGACTTGTTAAAAAAAAACAAAAAAAAAACCAGAATTGAACTGAACAAAACTTAAAGATCTTATTGGTTTTACCCATGGATTGGGCAACATCTCATCTAGCAGTCAGAAAGGAGCTGCACAAAGTGAAAGATGTTGATGGGCAGAAGGAGGTGGGACGAGGAAGTTCCTAGCAAAGAGCAGTGTGGTGAGGTCACTTTCCTGTAGGGATGGCGGGACTCCATCTGGTGGTTGACCTCACCAGTGCTGACCAGGTCCTTCCAGATGGGCTGGTTTAAGGTTGCTCTCCTGGGAGGGGATGAAACTGCAGTGAAGTGACGTATTGGTGGGTTTGGCACAAGTAGCTCCATTTGGGGCCTGCCGTCTCCTTACGAGGCTGAATTGCCCCTGAATTGGTCTTTAGGGTGGCAGAGGGCACAGATTACAAATGTAGCAATAGCATTCGAGGTAAGGACGCAGGTAGTTCCTGTTACCACCTGGCATGACGGGAGGGTCATTTCTGCTTGGGGCTTCAGAGGATGTGCGGGTAGGGTGGGAAGTGAAGAACACGTCCTAGGCAGTTAATTAAAAGACATGAATAAAAGATCCTTTTGGGGAAGACTGCTGGATTGTGTAGACTGTGGTTTGAGGACTGTCTTCAAATTGAGAATTTATGGGTTAATTATCAAGAGTAATTGAGAGTTGACTCAATAGCCAAGGGGATCTTCTCCAAGTCTATTAGTTTCCTGTGTATCCAGAGCTTCAGTACACAGTCAGCATTAAATAGATGTTTGTGAATTAATGAATGAGTGAGTGAATGGGTGGATGGAAAAGCTACCTTTAAGAAAATTTATTTAATTTTGGCTTTTTTGGATTTTGTCAGTAGTTTTGGAAGTGGAATGTCTGCTTCTTAGGGCCGACTGAGATTAACAATTCATTTTATTAAGTCTTCTACTGAGTAAGACTTTTAATCACTGACAGTCCGCCCTGGCTCTGAGATTAAATGTAGCTGGAGAAGGCCTTTCAGCTCTGCTAGGAACTCCTCGGGGCCTCTGGCTGCAAACCGGCCTGCCTCTTCAGGGTTTCCATTCTGGGGATCTCAGGGTCTTCTGGAAAACTGGGGCTCCTTTTCCTCAGGCTCAGGGGGTTTCTCTCCAAGTCACAGTGAATACTGGGAGCCCTTTTCAGCAGCCTGGTGGTTGAGTGACTTTATTCTCTTGTGCAGTCAATTGCCTACCTGGAGGCATAACCTGAAAGCTGGGTTTTATTTAAATGACCAAACGTTGCCTAGCTCTTATAGATGTATGAGTTCAGTATAAATCTACCTGTTTCCTATTCTTGATGTTTCTGGTTCTGGATGGAATCTGTTTTATCACTTAAAGAAAGCTAGAGGGAGGAGGAATAAAGGAAAAAATACATATAGATTTACTCTCCAGATGAGGGATTCCCAGGTGATGCAGTGGTAAAGAATCTGCATGCCAATGCAGGCGACACAAGAGATATGGGTTCAATCCCTGGTCTGGGAAGATCCCTTGGAGGAGGAAATGGCAACCCTCTCCACTATTCTTGCCCGAAGAATCTCATGAACAGAGGAACTTGGCAGGCTACAGTCCATGGGGTTGCAAAGAGTCAGACATGATTGAGCACACACACACAAACACACACACACACACTCCAAAAGATAAAACTGTGTTTTCCTGGTGTTATTTTTAAAAATCTTTTAAAAAATTGAGCTATAGTTGATTTACAACATTATTAGTTTCAGGTGTATAACATAGTGATTCACAATTTTTAAAGGTTATATTCTATTTATAGTTATTATAAAATACTGGTTATATTCCCTATGTTGCATAGTATGGCCTAGTACCTTACTTATTTTATACATAGTATATTTTATACATACACCTTCATCCCCTATTCACAGACTGTGTGGCGCCATCAGATATTCAGGAACCACTCATACAGAGGGCCAGGCTTTATTAATATGAGTTATATTCAGATTTTTGAACATGTAGCGAGTTGTTGTTCTCTCTCATGTTGTTCAACTGTAATTTTTATATTATTTATTTGTTTGTTTATTGCTTTTCTTTTTGGGGGCAGCACTTTGTGGGATCTTAGTTCCCTGACCAGGGGCCCTCAGCAGTGAAAGCTTGGAGTCCTAACCACTGGACCACCAGGGAATTGCCTTAGCTGTAATTTGAAATCTTAGTCTTTTGAAAAAGGTCAAAAATGTTTGATTCATAAATTACAAAAGAACTCCAAAATCTTTTCTTGTCTCTTCACCCAACCCCACTCATCATAGCCTTCCAAATACTTTTAGTCTCGCTCTCTTTTTTTCAAAACTCCCTAAAACTTGCTCGACTCAGCCCAAAGTGGGCCTTGCATTTCCTGGTTTTTCTCTGGTTTGCTTTTCTTGTATAATTCAAGCAAGCTGGATTTTAAAAGATGCAGTGCTGAAGGAGCAGAGACAGAAAGGCCACCACTGGCTGTGTGCAGCGTGTTGGTGACTGAAGTGGGACAAAGGGGGAAAAGTTGGGAAAACAGGAGAAGAGAGGCTGTGAAAACTCATTTAATTTTTTCCCCTGTCACAGTTATTTTCTTGCATTAACTTTCCTCCTACTGAAGTGATTGGTACTCGTAAATATTCAGCGAGTGACCAGAGAGACATGATGTTTTATAAATGAACTTCTCTTTGAAGTGCTTGAACTTAAAATGAAATCAGAAGTTGTTTTGGACACTTTACCATTTCAAATTTCACAAAATACAAATATTACCAGAAGGATCCTTTTTTTTTCCCCTTCGTCTTTTTCTCCTATCTTCAAAAGAAACATCTTTGGGTGAAATCTAGTCATGAAGAATTAAAATCTAAATGGAAAAAAAAGGCAAACATTATAAACTATTAAAAAGGGATCTTTAAAAGGAAGACCCATTTTAAAATTCTCTCTTCCCTCTGTCAGAATAGGTTAACATTTTCATTCAGAATCAACAAATATTTATTGAGCACCCATAGAGGCTCAGGTGCTGTGTGTGCCTCACTGAATATGGAGTGTTCTCTTGGACAAGGACAGATTTAGTGTGTGTGTGTAATTTAAAATATAAAAACAGCCACAAAACACAAGTCTGTATATACACTGTGATAAGTACCCTGAAGGAAGAGTGTATAATAATAATATGGAAAGCAAAAAAGTGAGAGGTAAAGAAAGGCATCTCTGAAGGGAATGAGAGTCAAGTGAGGGGAACAGAAATATCCAGGCAAGATGGCGGCCCTGATGTGTGGCCAGAGCCTTGTACCTCATGCAGGTGAGGTGAGGTGAGGTTAGCTGAGGTGAAGTAAAATAAATTGAGGTGGAATGGGCAGGCAGGTCTCAGACCGCACAGGGCCTTGGGGGCCATTTAAGAATTTCTTGCACACTGTGGGTAGGAACGTAAATTGGTATAGCCACTGTGAAAAGCACTATGGGTGTTCCTCAAAAAATAAAAAATGGAACAACCATATGATTTAGCAATCTTGCTTCTGTGTGTAGATCCAAAGAAAATGAAATTGATATCTCAAAGAGATACCTGCCCCCCGTGTTCAAGGTGGCATTATTCACAATAGCAAAGACATGGAAACCACCAAGTGTCCACTGATGAATGGATAAAGAAAACATGTGTATATATACAATGGAGTATTATTCAGCTCAGCCATAAAAAGGAGGAAGTCTTATCATCTGTGACAATATATATGCAACTGCTAAGTGAAATCAGCCAATCACTAAAGGACGAACACTGCATGATGTCACTTGTATGTGGAATCCTACTAGTCAGACTCTTAGAGAGTAAAGTGATGGTTGTCAGGGGACAGAGGTGCAGGAAATGGGGAGACGTCAGCCAAGGGGTACAAATTTTCAGTTATAAAATAAGTTCTGGGTCTCTGACATACAGCATGCTTATCATATCAGTTAGTAATATTGTATCATATACTTGATGGGCTTCCCTGGTGGCTCAGTGACAAAGAATTCACCTGCCAATGCAGGAGACACAGATTTGATCCCTGGCTTCGGAAGACCCCCTAGAGAAGGAAATGGCAACCCACTCCAGTATTCTTGCCTGGGAAGTCCCATGGACAGAGGAGACTGTCAGGCTGCGGTCCAAGGGATCACAGACAGTTGGACACAGCTTAACGACTAAACAACAACAAAATCGTATACTTGAAATTTGCTAATAGAGTAGATCTTAAATGCTCTCACTGCAAAATAAAAGGTATCTGTGTGAGATGATGGATATGTTAATTAATTTGATTGTGGTCCTCATTTTACAATGTAAATGTATATTAAATCATCATGTTGTACCTTACAAAATCATGATTTTACAACCTAAATAAATAGAATTCATAATAGACAATAAAACTTGGGAAAATTAATAAGGTAAGAGTGAAAAATAATACGGAAGAATAGAATTTTGGCTATAATTAAAAAAACAACTAGGAATTTATCAGGAAGGTGTGGAAAGCCCAGGAAGTAAAATCTTGGAGGGAGAGGATGGAATCTCAGGGCTCATACCAAGAGTCAGTCCTGCCTTAGTTCCGCCCCTAGCTGTCTGTGCCACTGGCTCTGGACCATCAGCACTTTGATAAAAATTTCCCCCTTATTCTTTTCTTACTCATTTATAAATAATAATCTCCTGGTATTTATAACAGTTTAGGACATAAATATTATAAAGAGACTTTCACAAATAAATCCAGGCTGCACTTTATACCAGTCTCATTGGTAGCGTGGAGGTGATGCAACCATAGAGTAATTGAGCAGTGAACGTGCTCCTTGGGCTACGTAATGATTCTGATGACACGCCGCAGGTGGTGTGAACAAATGGTGACATTGCACGGAGCAGGCAGCCGAGTGCAATGTTTTCTTGCATTTTCTAAAGGGAAACTGTTGGGTTCACAGCACTTTATTTATAGGTGGTGTTCCCTGAAGGAGAAAGGCAGGATCTAATTTAATTTATTTTTTGCATCTCCTGTCAGTTCACTTAACGTATCTCTTGTGGAGTTTACAAGTTTGGAGCAGAGAGGAATGCTTCAACGTGGGCAGATTTCAGCTGAGAATTGCGTGCTGTTTTAAAATTCCTCTCCCAGACTTGTGAGGTGCTTTGGGATATCGTTGTTGAGATAATAAAACAAGCGTCCTCTGAAAGGAAGAGGAAGCAAGCTGTGCTTTTTCCTGTTGTTTCAGCTTCAGGCACCCTTTCAAAGCTTCCCATTTACCAAAGCCTTGGTCAAGATACCTTCAGAAATTGCACTGAAGTCTTGTTTGAAAGCTTAAATACTGTAGATAGATCAACACTGCGGAAAAACTACTGGAAGGCTGGTGGGTTGCTGGTAGCGTCCAAGGTGACACCCTGGTGAATGGTAAGTTTATTTGGGAGGAAATAGAGCCGTTTTCCTAACAAGCCTTGTCTTGATCCTACAGGTGGACGCCACATGGTCTTCACCTCCTTGGTGAGCAGGCAAAGACCTCTTGTACGTCTCCGTGTTGGTCACTGACTGCTGCCGCCTGATGTGCATGCATCCAGGGAAGCTTCCTGATGCCCGCGCTCGGGGTGGGGGTGTGGGGGAACTCGGTGGGCGTGCCCTGGAAATGTTTGTTTATATGTTGAGATGTCTCCTTGGCACCTGTGGTAGGAGGAACTGTCTCTTCACCAACATGGCATTTGTGAGCCATCCAGTAAGAGATTCCACACCGAACTTCCATGACCTTTTAAACCCAGGTAGGCAATAATTCTACTCTTGCCTAGAAAATCCCATGGACGGAGGAGCCTGGTTGGCTGCAGTCCATGGGGTCGCTATGAGTCAGACATGACTGAGCGACTTCACTTTCCCTTTTCACTTTCACACATTGGAGAAGGAAATGGCAACCCACTCCAGTGTTCTTGCCTGGAGAATCCCTGGGACGGGGGAGCCTGGTGGGCTTCTGTCTATGGGGTCACACAGAGTCGGACACGACTGAAGTGACTTAGCAGCAGCAGCAGGCAATAATTTGGATTTTTAGTTTCTTTAGATGTTGTGGCATGCTTGCTGAGTGGAGGGGGAATTATTTAGTGGATGCTGGGAAGTTTCTGTTGGGCCATAAACTTTTTTGAGGAATATCCATAGTGTTTTCCAAGTGACTGCACCAATTTACATTCCCACCAACAGTGTGCAAGAAATTCTTCAATGGCCCCCAAAGCCCTGTGTGGGCTGAGACCTACCTGCTCCTCCCACCTCCCCGACCCCCACCTTACCTCACCTCCTCACCTTACCTCAGCCCAGCTTATCTC
Organism: Moschus berezovskii; assembly: GCF_049115385.1. NCBI lineage: Eukaryota > Metazoa > Chordata > Mammalia > Artiodactyla > Moschidae > Moschus > Moschus berezovskii. The sequence goes on from NC_142485.1 coordinate 39,567,457, forward strand.
ATCTCACTTCACCCCACCTCACCTCACTCTGCACATCATCTCACCCCACCACCTCAACTCACCTCATCTCTCCTCACCTCACCTCCTACCTCACCTCACCTCATCTCCCCTTACCTCAGCTCACCTCCCCCATCTCATCTCCCACTTCACCTCACCCCCACCTCACCTCACCTCCGCTCACCTCACTTCACTTCCCCTCCCCTCGCTCACTTCCATTTCACCTCCCCTCCCCCTGCCTTACCTCACCTCACCTCACCTCACTTCACCTCCCACCTCTTCTCACCCCCGACCTCAGCTCACCTCCCCAACCTCGCCTCCCCCACCTTACCTCACTTCAACTCCCCTCACCTCACTTCACCTCAGCTGACCTCACCTCCCCCCACGCCACCTTACCCTGCTCCACGTCACCTCCCCTCCCCTCCCCTTACCTCACATCTCCTCCCCTGGCCCTGAGTGGCTTTGATTTTCATTCCTGTTTGAAATTACTGTGTTCCTTTCCTTATTCTTCTGTGCAGTCAAGTGCCTGCTCCTTCCGTGCTCTTTTCCATATCTTCATTTTATATTTTATTTGAAGCAGTCAGTACTAGATCATTCAATTCCAACAGTTAATGGACTTAAATTAACTGAGTCTAACTGAGCCTTGCGTTTCCCGCCACACTCAGGGTCCTGCCCTGGGCTCCCTCTCGTTTTCCTCTCTCTGTCTCCGTCTTTCCTGAGGTTTCTTTATTTATTCCTTATTTTCCCCTCTCCTTTTTATTTTGTCTTATCTTACTTCTCATACTTACTTTGACTCTTGCTTCTCAATTTCAAGTGTTATTAGTTAGAGTCACATAAGCTATGAGGTGATCAAAATAAAGCATGAACTTATCTGTTTCAATCCAGTAAAAGTGTATTTCTAACGTGCGTCAAAGTCCAGTACCAGCTGGATGGTTCTCCTGAGGGGCTGTCCTCCAGGCTATGACTCAGGAATTCAAGTTCCTTTTTGTTAAAACTGGAATATAACTTCTTGATGATGTGGTGCTGGTTTCTGCTGTACAGCAACATGAATCAGCTCTATGTGTACACATATCCTTTCCCTCCGGCTTGAGCCTCCCCCACTGCCCCCATCTCACCCCTCTCTGTCGTCACAGAGCGCCTGGCTGAGCTCCCTGTGTTGTACAGCAGCTTCCTACTAGCTGTCTGTCTTGCACACGGCAGTGCATTTATGTCACTGCTACTGTCTCAGTTTGCTCCTCCTCTTTCCCCCGTGTCCTTCCATCCTGTGATGTCACTGTTCTGAGTCACAGGCCTGAGTCACACGAGGGGTTCCCAGGGGCTTCAGGCTGGGGCTGGAAACAATGTACTTTGCATCGATACGAGTTCTACTAGCTGAGCCCAGGCATGTGGTCCCTTTTTAACTGTAGAGGACACCTGTACGTTATTCTGCCTGAATGGCCACATCTGCATCTTGTCATCTCAACCAAATCATGTTAAAGTCTAGGTGTTTGGAAAGGAGAAAATTGTACAATGAGGCCAGTTGAGAAACTGATCAACTAGGGAGGAAGAAATAAATGAGATTTCGTACTCATAAGTTAAAGACATAAAAAATAATTTTAGTTAATTTGTGACTATAAAATCAATTGCTATGGTAATGATGACAAGGGTAATAATCCTGTTCGTAGAGACGGAATGTTTTTTCTGTGGAGGCTACTGTGCAGTGTACCTCACCTCCTGATCAGCTCTCTAGATTCCGGCTAGTCCACTTGAGGTGAAGGGGCTGAGGCTTGGCGATTAAGCCTGAGTTCTCTTAGAGAGTAACTGACTCCAAAGCTGGAGTCTAGAGCTGGGCCCCCTCCCCTGCCTCCCCTGAAATAATGATGATGCATTTCCTTGTTTAATTTGATCCTCACTACAGACCTAGGAAGTAGGGGCTTTCACCACCTCACAGATGTGGAAATTGAAATTTGGAGAGTTACGCAGCTTGCACTCAAGCCACAGTTCTTAAAAATAACAAGGCTCAGTGATAAGTAAACAAATCTAATTGAGTTCATCCAAGTTTTGCAGTAGGACCTTCAAACCTAGAACACCTGCCCTTACTCCTAGTGCTACCAGCTAGGTGACCTCCAAGTTATTTTTGCCACTACCATTTCAAAACAGTGTCTATCGTGGTCGCTGAGCCTGGGCATGATTCCCAAGGTGATGTTGCGAGAGAGGGATTGGTCCTAGTTTGATTCTAACTTGACTTTTTTGATGACTGCTGCTGCTTTCTGATAACACTGTGCTATATTTCCACTCTGTTTTGATGTGTTTATGCAAACAATTCTCAATTATTAAATTTCACTGAAGTGTACCACAAGTCACCTTTTATTTTATAGTATTCTATATCTTTAGATATATCACAGAATTGGGTAAAGATTTCTTGAAAGACCAGAACATAAAATATGGTGTTGCTTATTTGAGAGCAATTTGTTTTGAAGGCCTCTGCTGTATTTATGGGGAGAAGAAAGCAGCTATGATAACACCATAAAGCACAATATTGTGAAAGGTTACGTGACATTGGGCTATTCAAGTTGCTTTCATCTGTTGCCTGAGAAACTGGATCATCTAACTTCAGGCATGCAATTCAAAGACATAACCTCTAAATTGCATTCTTATTATTTGGTACACTTTCCTTACAGTGACAATAAACTAATTGGATATAATAAATCTGCAGTTTATAATAACAAGCTTTTTTTTCCTCTCTCCCTTTCTTTTTAAACCCACACTCCAAACCCATATGCAGCATTATTGGAGTTAAAGGCTGGACCCAGACTGTCTGCCATGAATGTACTTAGTGAGTGACCTTGCTCAGGTCATTTACCCTCTGTGTCTTAGATTCTATAAATGGAGTAATAACAGCACCCACTTCATACAGTGGCTATGAAATTAAACAAGCAATATTTAGAAACTAAGAAAGGGCAATTCCTGGCACAATGAAATAGCTTATAAATATTTGACTTAAAAAGAAAAGATCTGGTTTTTTAGTGTCATTAATCAGCAGCACATCCTTGCCTGGAGCCAATATCATGTACATTTTGCTTAGAAGTTGGTTTTCTTTTGGGAGAGTTCAACTCAATGAGACTAGGGACAGAATGGCCTTTTAGTGACCAGTACCCGTCTAGTTACTGAGAACAGGATGCGCTGTTGATTCTTTATCCTGTTGAGAAAAGACTCTGAAAAAACAGACTAAATTGTGGAAAATCAAATACAAGGACTCGTTTTGAATCTTCTTAAGTAGCCGGCTCACATCTGAGAGGCTGGGACAGAAATGCACATGGCTGAGCCCGAGGATGGGACACGAGCTCTAACAGAGGACACCTGAGAAAGGAGGGCGCGGGGCAGAGCAGTTCATTCTGTACCATCAGGGAGGTTCGTGGAGGAGACAGTCTCTACCAAGGGACACCCAGGACATGATTCCTCTGGATATGTTTACAGATCATTTTCTTCCTTTGGTTCTTCTTTGAAGAATCTGTTTTCTCTTTTCCATCCTGCTTGTCAAGACTCCTCCGTATCTTAAGGCCAGTCAATTCCTGTGCTTTCCTCCCTGGTTTTCTGTGATATTCTGTGCCTTTCTGCTTTATTCTTGTTTATTTATTCTGTTTGGGAAGGGTTCATGGCTCCTTAGAGTGTGTTGCTCTCATAAAGCTGCAATTTGTGCCACTGTGAGGCCAGGTATTTAGTTTTATGATAAGATTCAGAATGAAGAAATGTAGTGTAAAAGGAACACTTCTTGGAAAAGATGACAGTGGCTGGCCCTGGATTGTGTGGGGGAGGTTCAGAAACCAAATGGTCCTGTGGCAGAACGTGCAGGGAGTGGGTGTGGATGAAGGTGGTTGAAAGAGGCCTCGGGGAGCAGTTTTACGGAGCCTTGAAAGAGGAGACATCTGTTATGTGATTCCCAGTGGCCTTCATCCTACTGGGAAGAATCTGGATGCTCAGATCAGCTGAATCCACTTGGGTAATCAGAGGATTCCCGCATTCCATCGGGGCTATTGGTACCTGACACAGCTTGCTTCCTTGTCTGGACTGAGACATGGGTTGCTCGGGAATGTGAGGGACCTGAATTCTCTCATGAGGGACCGGGGAGCCTGCCTAGTCCTCCTGAGCATCTTCAGTGAGGGACTTCTACAGGTTTTGATGGAGGCAAAGGATGCAGGTTCTGAGGTCAGTCTGTGTTCAAGGCAGAGAATGTTGAGAACAAAACCAGCCATGCGTGCTCCCTGGAGAGAAGCCCCAACAGGGATGGACTGAGTATGGGAGCAGTAACATGGTTCCCTTTGCTCTCCTTCCCTGGATGTCGGGGGCCAACAAAGGAAGATGGTGTGACTGTTTGTCTCCACCGGGGCACACACTGTGAAGTAGGCTCGAACATTGCACTATGAGACATCACCTGCAAGACAGAGGTGTATTCATGACTACACTCTGCTTCCCTCTGCAGCCTCCTAATAGGGACAAACCACAGGGCCAGCATCCCGCATCTGGGGGCCATTCAGCCAGCTTTCCTTGTCCACCTAGAAGTATAATTGGAATGAAACAGATGTGCCTGTTAATAGTCATTTTGGGTCCATCTTCTTGTTTGCACCTGTTTCAGGAAAATAAATAAATCTGTCCTTGCTCACGGGTACTCTAGGAGTCTACTAAGTGGGTGTCATGTTTTCAGATTTTAAAGCAATTTAAAAGTGTCCCATGACTGTTTGCTAAATATTTGCAGATGAACTGCAAATATTTTTACTGTTCTATATGTGTGGAACACAGAAGAAATGACTGGCTTAGGTCACAGCACTGGTTCGTTTTTGCATTATGCTACCTTGGCCATCAGATGATTATGAATTTCAAGCCAACAGTTTCCAGGAATTGAATATTCTCAGAACGAGAAATCCATGCATTGTCAAATTACACCATTCATTATTTTTAATAGGCTAGGAATTCCAGGAAAGTATAGTTCACTTGCATTTTTAATCTTGGGCTTCCCTGGTAGTTCAGCTGGTAAAGAATCTGCCTGCAATGTGGGAGACCTGGGTTTGATCCCTGGGTTGGGAAGATCCCCTGGAGAAGGGAACAGCTACCCATGCCAGTCTTCTGACCTAGAGAATTCCATCGACTGTATAGTCCATGGAATTGCTAGGAATTTCAGGAAAGTATAGTTAACTTGCATTTTTAATATTATGAAAAGGAGAGAAAAAAGAAGACATTGAAGCAAACCTGTATCTCCTTGTGTCTCAGAGTGACCTCCAAAAGAGATTATATATACACATGCATACATATACACATATATACAATTTAAAGATTATATTTAAGCTACTGAATTGGATATAATTAATTAGTTAATTATATTCATTCATTATTTTTTTTAACTGAAGAATTGAAGCACTGGATGTTCATGTCCTATTTGGGGCCATAGTGAACCGAGGGTTTGGTCTGGCTTTTGATCCTTGGGATGTGATCTGGTTTCAACTGGGCATTTATCACAGATCACATAACACAAGGCATGCATGGACACAGTTGGTGAAAGCATCAGGAAGTTTGCAGAGAACAGAAACAGGTCTAAGAAGCAGGATACAAGGCAAGGTGAGGGGAAGTGGCTCAGGGCGCTTTGGGATCAAGGCACGGGCGGGTGTCAGGGGCCCGTCTTGTGGGTACCATCTGTCTCATGCAACTTAAGGTCAGAACGCCAGGCTGGATGGTGGACACTTCTTCTAATAGCATGACGGACAAGCCTAGGACCACTCTCAGCCCTCAATCACCCGTGAGAAAATCCAGCGCAGCATCTCCCCCATCTCCCCTCAGCACGTCTGTGATTCATGCGCACGCATTTGGGGGCTGTCATGCTGTGTGTCTCCGCGGAGAGGCAGTATTTCTCCAAGCGTCTCTCCTGTGCTGTGCTTAGTCACTCAGTCATGACCAGCTCTTTGCAAGCCCGTGGACAGTAGCCCTCCAGGCTCCCCAGTCCATGGGATTTTCCAGACAAGAATACTGGAGTGGGTTGCCATGCCTTCCTCCAGGGGATCTTCTCAACCCAGGGATCGAATCCAGGTCTCCTGCATTGAAGGCAGATTCTTTACTGTCTGAGTCACCAGAGAAGCCCAAGAATACTGGAGTGGGTAGCTTATCCCTTCTCCAGGAGATCTTCCCAACCCAAGAATCAAACTGGGGTCTCCTGAATTGCAGGCAGATGCTTTACCAGCTGAACTACTAGGGAAGCCAATGTTTCTCCAAGCATCTCTCCTATGCATTGATGACATTGACCAGGAGCCCTAAGGGAAGTGAGCAGAGTTGTTCACTTCCTAAGCACCTGGACTCACGTGAACCTGCCCGGGACGACTGGGTCTGGATCTCGTGGCCCAGAATTCACACTGCTTTCTGCTTTTTCAGTAACTGACCCCTGCCTTTTGCCCTGTGACTTTTTCTAAGGTCTCCTGCATTGGCAGGCAGATTCTTTACCACTGAGCCACCTCAGAAGTGTGGACACCCTCAAATTCTTTTTCTTTTTCATTTCCTTTTTAAAATTTAACCTTCAAGAGACAGTGCAGATTTTTTAAAAATGCAGATAGGAAAATCCTAACATAATTCTCCGTCTAGTCAAGGCTATGGTTTTTCCCGTGGTCATGTAGGGATGTGAGAGTTGGACTGTGAAGAAAACTGATCACCGAAGAATTGATGCTTTTGAACTGTGGTGTTGGAGAAGACTCTTGAGAGTCCCTTGTACCGCAAGGAGATCCAACCAGTCCATTCTAAGGGAGATTGATCCTGGGTGTTCATTGGAAGGACTGATGCTAAAGCTGAAACTGCAATACTTTGGCCACCTCATGTGACGAGCTGACTCACTGGAAAAGACTCTGATGCTGGGAAAGGTTGGGGGCGGGAGGAGAAGGGGACGACCGAGAATGAGATGGCTGGATGGCATCACTGACTCTGTGGACATGAGTTTGAGTGAACTCCGGGATTTGGTGATGGACAGGGAGGCCTGGCGTGCTGTGATTCATGGGGTCGCAGGGAGTCAGACACAACTGAGCGACTGAACTAAACTGAATTCTCATGCATATATTTCATAAGACTTTTTAAACTTTTAATATTTATTCAGGTCTAGTTGATTTACAACACCCCCAAATTCTTGCCAACAGGAGGAGCCCCAAGAATTCCTTACTGAAGATGAGAGAGGTGTATTTGCAGGCAGCTGAGGGGGTTGTCGAGGGGGTTATTGTGTCCACTTGGAGTGTGGTTGCCTGAGTCACAGGGTCAGAGGGGAATCTCTTTATTAACCACAGCAAATAAGACCATGGTAATTTATTTGGAGAAGCGGGGAAATGTAGCACACTGCCTGAACGAGACACATCAGGGCTTTCGGAGCACAGAGATTGAGCAGAAAAATCCCGGTTGCCTGTGGTTCCTCCACACTCCAGAGCTCCCTTGCCCAGCACAGACCCTCCTCCAGTCTTCCCCTGCACACCAAATTTCCCTTTATTGTGCTCCCACGGACACCCCGCCTGGAAGCCACTGAATGCAGTCTGACCTCATCCCTTGGCCTGGCCAAAGAGACCACAGGGCAAGGACTTGGGGGCGGAGCCTTGGGTACAGGCGGGAAGCTTCTGTATTGAACACGGTGACTTTTTAAAGTCCAGCATTACTGAAAATGCTTTCCTATGACTGAAACCCTTCGGTGTGACCTGGTTTTTCTTGTATGAGCAATGGAGACTATGCTTTAAGCTGGAAAGGGTGACGAGTGGACACCAGAAGTCAGCACCTCCGGAAGCAGACCTGCTGGGCCCACTGTCCTGCTGGACACGGGAAATCAGTGTCTCCTGTCGGACTGCACACGGGGAGAAAGGCGTCCTCAGTGCTCATCCTGCCTCACATTCACGGTGATCCTGTCGGCCAGGAAAACTCAGCCTAGCACCGAGGCCGAAGGTTACTGGTATCCTCTTCTTGTTGTTTAGTCACCAAGCCGTGTCCAAATCTTTGTGACCTCTTGGACCATAGCCCTCCAGACTCCTCTGTCCATGGTATTTCCCCGGCAACAATACTGGAGTGGATTGCCATTTCCTTCTCCAGGGGATCTCCCTGACCCAGGGCTCAAAGCCAAGTCTCCTGCATTGGCAGGCGGATTCTTTACCACTGAGCCACCAGGGAAGCCCCCAGATCTTCTGCCTCAGTCAATTTGGGCTGCTATGAAACATTACCCTAACCTGGGAGGCGGGGGTGTTGTTTAAAATGAGCAGGTTCTCATTTATTCACAGTCCTGGAGGCTGGGCATCCATGAGCAGGGTGTCAGCGAGATTTGGTCCTGGGGAGGGTCCTCTCTGAGATTGCAGGCAGCCAAGATCTCACTGTGCTCATGTGGCCATTCCTTGGAGTGTATGCTCGTGTTTGGAAGGAGGGAGAGTTCTCTTTCTCCCTCTCACAAGGGCACTAACCCCATCATGAGGTGCTGCCTTCATGACTACCTCTGAACATGAAATTTTTGGGTTCCAAAATCACAGCAGATGGTGACTACAGCCATGAAAGTAAAAGACACTTGCTCCTTGGAAGAAAAGCTATGAGAAACCTAGACAGCATATTAAAAAGCAGAGACATTACTTTGCTGACAAAGGTCTGTCTAGTCAAAGCTGTGGTTTTTCCAGTAGTCATGTATGGATGTGAGAGTTGGACCAGAAAGGAAGTTGAGCAATGAAGAATTGATGCTTTTGAACTGTGGTGTTGGAGAAAACTCTTCAGAGTCCCTCGGACTGCAAGAACATCAAACCAGTTCATCCTAAAGGAAATCAGTCCTGAATATTCATTGGAAGGACTGATGGTGAAACTCCAATACTTTGGCCACCTGATTCCAAGAACTGACTCATTTGGAAAGACCCTGATGCTGGGACAGATTGAAGGTGGGAGGAGAAGGGGACAATAGAGGATGAGATGGTTGGATGGCATCACCGATTCAATAGATATGAGTTTGAGTAAACTCTGGGATGTTGGTGATGGACAGGGAGGCCTGGCTTGCTGCAGTCCATGGGGTTGCAAAGAGTCAGACACGACTGAGTGACTGAACTGCACTGAATGTGATTAGTTTCCAAAGGCCCTATCTCCATACACCATCACACCAAAAGTTAAGGTTTCAACAAAGGAACTTTGAGTAGAGTCATAAATATTCAGTCCATAACAAATTCTAAAGGAGGCATATACCCAGGCTTACTGGGTATTGTATTACAAAGTATTGTACTGGCAATACTTTGGAAAACAAAACCCTTGAATGTTCAGGGTGCTTGAAGCCTGCTGCCCCTTTGGTTACCTGGTGGGATCTTGAAAAGAGAGACTCAAGTATGAGCCACTAAGAATTTTGACCACTTTGATACATAGGAGGGATTAAAGGAACTGGCAATAGTCTATAAATGACATCATTCCTACGTTCCAAATTGACGTGGAGGTCACCTTTTATTTACCTTTTAACCAAACTTCAGGGCATCCATAACTGCTTTTGCATTAGTTTCATTTGTCAAGAGTCATTTTATTGTTCATTGGAGAAACGATAATTCATCTTTGTGTGAGTGCATCCTAATGCAGAATTTGAAAGGCCGTTGCTGAATTCATCTCTTGGCTCCCAGCCTCTGCTGTGATGTGGGAAGAGTGAATCTGATTAGGAAGAGCGAGACGCTCAGAATCCTGGACGTATTCAACATTTCTACCCCTTGGTACCAAGCAGTGGAAACCTGCATTTTCTCTTTTCTGCTGTTAATCGAGCAAATGAGCAGAGAGAGGACTCTAATTAAACGCAGCATGCATGTGTCCTGGGGCTGATTCAGATTGGTGGTGGTGATTTAATTAGAAGCTGCAAGACATGTGTCTGTGCTCTGTTGTTAGAACCCACGGTCTGCTGGCCCTGGTAAGGGTAGCATGATGTCAGAGATTTGACATTGGACAGGACAGAGGATCATTCCAGGGGAGCCCAGTGATGCCACTCCATGATAAATGAAGCATCCTGGGACAGGGGGACTATGGGAAAGAGTACACTAACCCTTGGACAGTGCCTTTGAAGCATCCCTGTGCCTTATGGCATCAGACGACTTGTGAAAATTACAGGTCAGAATGTGAGTCCTTCAGAGCGGTGCCTGTGTCCTTTGCTTCCTAGCTGCACCCCCCCCCCCCCCAGCACAAGGCCAGACACGTGGTGCGTGAGTGCTAAGTCGCTTCAGTCGTGTCCGACTCTTTGAGACCCCACGGACTGTAGCCTGCCAGGCTCCTCTCTTCATGGGATTATCCAGGCGAGAATACTGGAGTGGATTGTCATTTCCTCCTCCACGGGATCTTCCTGACCCAGGGATCCAACCTGGGTCTCTTTTGTCTGCTGCATTGACAGGCGGATTCTTTACCACTAGTGCCACCTGGGGAGCCCAAATCTCAGTAACACTTCTTAAATAATAACTTCCCAACCCTCCTCCTTCAGCCTCTGGAAACCTCCCTCTCCTTCCTGTCTCTCTGAATTTGACTACTCTAGGAACTTCACACAAACAGAATCAGAAATATTTGTCCTTCTGTGGCTGGCATTTTTAACTTGGCATAATGTCTTCAAAGTTCATCCTTGTTGTAGCCTGTGTCAGTTTCCTTCCTTTAAAGGCAGGATAATAGCCCATTGTATGCTGTGAGGGTTAATTTTACATGTCCACTGCCATGGCCAAGCGCTTGTCTAGCGAGCCGATCAAGCATTCCTTCTGAGTGTGTCTTTGAGGACATCTCCAAAGGAGATCAGCGTTGAACCAGCAGGCCGAGTAAAGAAGAGCAGCCTCCCCACTGTGTGGGGGCCTCATCCAGTCTGTTGACTAGAGCAAGAAGGAGGAAGAAGGGAAAATTTGCTCTCTTGCTTAAGCTGAGATGTCCAGGTCTCCTCCTGTCCATGGACATCGGAGCTCTTTGTTCTCGGGCCTGTGGATTTGGACTTAATCCCATCACTGGTTTTCCTGGGTCTCCAGCTTGCAGAGGCAGATGATAATCACAGGAACCAATTCCCACAATAAGTCTCATCTTATCTATCTCTCTGTGTACCCTATTGGTTCAGTTTCTGTGGAGAACTTGAGAAGACAAACTGAACTTGAAGAGTGAAGACTAAATTTCTGTGGTAGGAAGGGGAACCCATTCTGGGGCCCGGAGAGGACGTTTGTCAGAAATGCATGTCTGAGGAGACACGTGGGCTGACAAAGCCAGAGACTTTACTGCGGAGGGGAGCCCGTCAGAGAGCAGCAGCGCTGCTTTGCCGCATGGCTGTCAGTCTCGGGCTTTAGGGGGATGGGGTTCGTTTCCAGGTTGTCTCTGCCAGTCTCTGATTCAGCGTCCTCTCTGGTGGTGCATTGCTCACCCAAGGTGGATTCCAGCCAGAAGGATTCTGGGAGCTTGGTAGGACGTCTGGACTGGCGTGTCCTCTCTCCTTTTGACCTTTCCCAAATCATCTGCTTGGTAGTATCTTATTGGTTCCATGTTCCTTACAAGGACCTTTCCTTAGGTCTTTGCTGCTTTTTTTTTCCCTTTTCAATATTTTTTTAATTGAAGGATAAATGCTTTACAGAATTTTGTTGTTTCCTGTCAAACCTCAGCATGAATCAGCCATAGGTATACATATGTCCCCTCCCTTTTGAACCTCCTTCCCGTCTCCCTCCCCATCCCACCCCTCTAGGGTGATACAGAGCCCCTGTTTGAGTTTCCTGAGACATACAGCAAGTTCCTGTTGGCTGTCTATTTCACACATGGTAATGTAGGTTTCCATGTTACTCTCTCCATACCTCTCACCCTCTCCTCCCCTCTCCCCATGTCCATGAGTCTGTTCTCTAGGTCTGTTTCTCCACTGCTGCCCTGTAAGTAAATTCTTCAGTGCCATTCTTCTAGATTCCATATATGTACGTTAGAATATGATATTTATCTTTCCGACTCACTTTACTCTGTATATTAGGTTCTAGGTTCATGCACCTCATCAGAACTGACTCAAATGTGTTCCTTTATATGGCTGAGTAATAAGTATTCCATTGTATATATGTACCACAACTTCTTTATCCATTCAGCCATCGATGGGCATTTAGGTTGCTTGCATGTTCTAGCTATCATAAATGGTGCTGCAATGAACACTGGGATACATGTGTCTCTTTCAATTTTGGTTTCCTCAGGGTCTATGCCTAGGAGTGGGATTACTGGGTCATATGGTGGTTTTATTCCTAGTTTTGTAAGGAATCTCTATACAGTCTTCCATAGTGGCTGTATCAATTTATGTTCCCACCAACAGTGCAAGAGCATTCCCTTTTCTCCACACCCTCTCTAGCATTTATTGTTTGCAGACTTTTTGATGATCGCTATTCTGACTGGTGTGAGGTGATATCTCATTATAGTTTTGATTTGCATTTCTCTAACAATGTTGAGGATCTTTTCATGTGTTTGTTAGCCACCTGTATGTCTTTTTTGGAGAAATGTCTGTTCAGGTTTTTCCCCTGCTTTTTGATGGGGTTGTTTGTTTTTCTGGTATTGAGTTGTATGAGCTGCTTGAATATTTTGGAAATTAATCCTTTGTCAGTTGTTTCATTTGCTATTATTTTTTCCCATTCTGAGGTTTGTCTTTTCACCTTGCTTGTAGTTTCCTTTGCTGTGCAAAAGCTTTTAAGTTTAATCAGGTCCCACTTGTTTACTTTTGTTTTTATTTCCATTACTATAGGAGGTGGGTCATAGAGGATCTTGCTTTGATTTATGTCATCGAGTGTTCTGCCTAGGTTTTCCTCTAAGAGTTTTGTAGTTTTTGTTCTTTAATCCATTTTGAGTTTATCTTTGTGAATGGTGTTAGGAAGCATTCTAATTTTATTCTTTTACATGTGAATGTGAAAATGAAGTCGCTTAATCGTGTCCAACTTTTTGTGACCCCATGGACCATAGCCTACCAGGCTCCTCCATCCATGGGCTTTTCCAGGCAAGAGTAGTGGAGTGGGTTGCCATTTCCTTCTCCAAGTGATCTTCCCAACCCAGGGATTGAACCCAGGTGTCCCGCATTGTGGGCAGATGCTTTGCCTCCTGAGCCATCAGGGAAGTTGACAGTTGACATGTAGCTTTTACATGTTACATGTAGCTCTTCAGGTTTCCCAGCACCATTTATTGAAGAGGCTGTCTTTGTCTCATTGTATACTCTTGCCTCCTTTGTCAAAAATAACATACCCATAGGTGCATGGGTTTATTTCTGGGCTGTCTACCTTGTTTCATTGGTGTATATTTCTGTTTTTGTGCCAGTACCATACTGTCTTGATGACTACAGCTTTGTAATATAATCTGAAGTCAGGACGGTTGATTCTTCCAGCTCCATTCTTCTTTCTCAAGACTGCTTTGGCTATTCAGGGTCTTTTGTGTTTCCAAAAATGCCATTGGTAATTTGATAAGGATCACATTGAATCTGTATATTGCATTTGGTAGTATAGTCATTTTCACAATATTGATTCTTCCTACCCATGAACATGGAATATCTCTCTAATGTTTATGTCATCTTTGATTTCTTTCATTAATGTCTTATAATTTTCTGTGTACAGTTCTTTTGTCTCCTTCAGTTCAGTTCAGTCGCTCAGTCGTGTCCGACTCTTAGCGACACCATGAACCACAGCACGCCAGGCCTCCCTGTCCATCATCAACTCCCGGAGTTCACTCAAACTCATGTCCATCGAGTCGGTGATGCCATCCAGCCATCTCATTCTCTGTCGTCCCTGTCTCCTCCTACCCCGAATCGCTCCCATTTGTCTCCTTAGGTAAGTTTATTCCTAGATATTTTATTCTTTTTGTTGCAATGGTGAATTGGATTGATTCCTTAATTTCTCTTTCTGATTTTTTATTGTTAGTATATAGATATGCAAGTGATTTCTGTGTATTGATTTTGTATCCTACAACTTTGCTAAATTCAATGATTAGCTCTAGTAATTTTCTGATACTATATTTCAGGTTTTTTATGTACAATATCATGTTATCTGAAAAAAGTGAGAGCTTTACTTCTTTTCTGATTTGGATTACTTTTATTTCTTTTTATTCCCTGATTGCTGTAGCTAGGACTTCCAAAACTATGTTGAGTAATAGTGGTGAAAGTGGACACCCTTGTCTTGTTCCTGATCTTAGTGGGAATGCTTTCAGTTTTCCACCAATGAGAATAAGTTTACTGTAGGTTTATCATGTATGACCTTTACTGTGTTGAGGTAGGTTCCTTCTATGCCCATTTTTTGAAGAGTTTTGATCATAAATGGGTGCTGAATTTTTGTCAAAGGCTTTTTCTGCATGTATTGAGATGATCGTATGGTTTTTATCTTTCAATTTGTTAATATGGTGTATCACATTGATTGATTTGCATATATTGAAGAATCCTTGCTTTCCTAGAATAAACCCAAGTTGATCATGGTATATGAACTTTTTGATGTGTTGCTGAATTGTTTGCTAAAATTTTGTTGAGTATTTTTACATCTATGTTCACCAGTGATATTGGCCTGTGGTTTTCTTTTTTTTGTGTTGTCTTTGTCTGGTTTTGTATCAGGATGATGGTGGCCTTGTAGAATGAGTTTGGAAGTGTTCCTTCCTCTGCAATTTTTTGAAAGAGTTTTAGAAGAATAGGCATTATATCTTTTATAAATGTTTGATAGAATTCTCCTGTGAAGCCATCTGATCCTGAGCTTTTGTTTATTGGGAGATTTTTGATCACAGCTTCAATTTCAGTGCTTGTAATTGGGTTGTTCATACTTTCTACTTCTTCCTGGTTCAGTCTTGGAAGATTGAACTTTTCTAAGAATCTGTCCATTTCTTCCAGGTTTTCCATTTTATTGCTATTTAGTTGTTCATAATGGTCTCTTGTAATCCTTTGTGTTCCTGCATTGTCGGTTGTAACATCTCCTTTTTCATTTCTAATTTTGTTGATTTGATTCTTCTCTCTTTTTTTCTTGATGAGTCTGGCTAAAAGTTTGTCAATTTTGCTTATTTTCTCAAATAACTAGCTTTTAGTTTTATTAATCTTTGCTATTGTTATTTTCATTTCTTTTTCCTTTATTTCTTCTTGGATCTTTATGATTTCTTTCCTTCTACTAATTTTGTGTTTTTTTGTTCTTCTTTTTCCAGTTGTTTTAGGTTTAAATTTAGGTTGTCTATTCAATGTTTTTCTTGTTTCTTGAGGTAGGATTGTATTGCTATAAGCTTCCCTCTTAGAACTGTTTTTGCTACATCCCATAGGTTTTGAGTTGTGTTTTCATTGTCATTTGTTTCTATAAATTTTTTTATTTCCCTTTTGATTTCTTCAGTAACCTGTTGGTTATTTAGAAATGTGTTGTTTAATCTCTATGTGTTTGTGTTTCTTATAGTTTTTTTTCTTATAATTGATATCTAATCTCATACTGTTGTGGTTGCAGAAGATGCTTGATATAATTTCAATTTTCTAAAATTTACTGAGGTTTGATTTGTGACTCAGCATGTGGTCTATCCTGGAGAATGGTCCATGTGCACTTGAGAAGAAAGTGTATTTTCTGCATTTGGGTGGAATGTCCTGAAGATATCAGAGATCCATCTTACCTAATGTGTCATTTAAGACTTGCATTTCCTTATTAATTTTCTGGTTTGATGATCTGTCCATTGGAGTGAGTTGGGTGTTAAAGTCTCCTACTATTATTGTGTTACTGTTAATTTCTTTTTATGTCAGTGTTTGTTTTGTGTATTGAGCTTCTCCTATGTTGGGTGACTAGATATTTACAATTGTTATGTCTTCCTCTTGGATTGATCCCTTGATCATTGTGTAGTGGCCTTTCTTATCTCTTGTCATCTTCTTTATTTTAAGGTCTATTTTGTCTGATATGAGGACTGCTACTCCAGTTTTCTTTTGCTTCCCATTTGCATGGAATGTATTTTTCCATCCTCTCACTTTCAGTCTATATGTGTCTTTAGGTCTGAAGTGGGTTTCTTGTAGACAGCATATATATGGGTCTTGTTTTTGTATCCATTCAGCCAGTCTGTGTCTTTTGGTTGGAGCATTTAACCCATTACATTTAAAGTAATTATTGACATATATGTCCTATTACTATTTTCTTAATTTTTGGGGGTTGATCTTTTAGATATTTTTTCTTCTCTTGTGTTTTTTGACTATATAAGTCCATTTAACATTTGTTGTAAAACTGGGTTGGTGGTATTGAGTTCTCTTAAGTTTTGCTTGTCTGAAAAGCTTTTGATTTTTCCATCAATTTTGAATGAGATCCTTGCCAGATACAGTAATCTTGGTTGTAGATTTTTTCCTTTAGTACTTTAAATATATCCTGCCATTCCCTATGGCCTGCAGAGTTTCTGCTGAAAGATCAGCTGTTAAGCATATGGGGTTTCCCTTGTGTGTTACTTGTTGCTTCTCCCTTGCTGCTTTTAATATTCTTTCCTTGTGTTTAGTCTTTGTTAGCTTGATTAGTACATGTTTTGGTGTGTTTCTCCTTGGGCTTATCCTGTATGGGACTCTTTGTGCCTCTTGGACTTGACTGACTATTTCCTTTTCCATGTTGGGAAAATTGTCGATTATAATCTCTTCCAAAATTTTCTCATACCCTTTCTTTTTCTATTCTTCTTCTGGGATCCCTATAATACAAATGTTGATGTGTTTGACATCGTCCCAGAGGTCTCTGAGATATCCTCCATTCTCTTCATTCCTTTTACTTTATTTTGCTCTTTAAAAGTTATTTACACCATTTTATCTTCCAGCTCATTGATTCATTCTTCTGCTTCAGATATTCTGCTGTTATTCTTGCTAGAGTATTTTTAATTTCAGTAATTGTGTTGTCTCTGTATGTTTATTCCTTAATTCTTCTAGGTCTTTGTTAATTGATTCTTGCATTTTGTCCATTTTGTTTTCAGGGGTTTTGATCATCTTTACTATCATTATTCTGAATTTTTTTTTCTGGTAGTTTGCCTATTTCCTCTTCATTTATTTGGACTTCTGTGTTTCTAGTTTGTTCCTTCATTTTTGTAGTATTTATCTCCCTTTTCATTCTTATTTTTTTTTAACTCACTGTGTTTGAGGTCTCCCCAGGATTCAAGGTTGAATTCTTTCTTCCTTTTGGTTTTTGCCCTTCTGAGGTTGGTCCAGTGGTTTGTGTAAGCTTTGTATAGGGTAAGATGTGTGCTGAGTTTTCGTTTGTTTGTTTGTTTTTCCTCTGATGAGCAAGGCTGCATGAGGTGGTAATCCTGTTTGCTGATGACTGGGTTTGTATTTTTGTTTTGTTTGTTGTTTAGTTGAGGTGTCCTGCACAGGGTGCTACTGGTGGTTTGGTGATGCTGGGTCTTGTATTCAAGTGGTTTTCTTTGTGTGAGTTCTCACTATTTGATACTGCCTAAGGTTAGTTCTCTGGTAATTGCACTCATATCACACGTTAGTAAAGTCATGCTCAAAATTCTCCAAGCCAGGCTTCAGCAATATGTGAACCGTGAACTCCCAGATGTTCAAGCAGGTTTTAGAAAAGGTAGAGGAACCAGAGATCAAATTGTCAACATCCGCTGGATCACGGAAAAAGCAAGAGAGTTCCAGAAAAACATCTATTTCTGCTTTATTGACTATACCAAAGCCTTTGACTGTGTGGATCACAATAAAATGTGGAAAATTCTGAAAGAGATGGGAATACCAGACCACCTGACCTGCCTCTTGAGAAACCTGTATACAGGTCAGGAAGCAACAGTTAGAACTGGACATGGAATAATAGACTGGTTCCAAATGGGAAAAGGAGTACATCAAGGCTATATATTGTCACCCTGCTTATTTAACTTATATGCAGAGTACATCATGAGGAACCCTGGGCTGGATGAAGCACAAGCTGGAATCCAGATTGCCAGGAGAAATAGCAATAACCTCAGATATGCAGATGACACCACCCTTATGGCAGAAAGTGAAGAGGAACTAAAAAGCCTCTTGATGAAAGTGAAAGAGGAGAGTGAAAAGGTTGGCTTGAAGCTCAACATTCAGAAAACGAAGATCATGGCATCTGGTCCCATCACTTCATGGGAAATAGATGGGGAAACAGTGGAAACAGTGTGAGACTTTCTTTTTTTGGGTTACAAAATCACTGCAGATGCTGATTGCAGCCATGAAATTAAAAGACGCTTACTCCTTGGAAGGGAAGTTATGACCAACCTAGATAGCATATTAAAAAGCAGAGACATTACTTTGCCAACAAAGGTCCGTCTAATCAAGGCTATGGTTTTTCCCGTGGTCATGTATGGATGTGAGAGTTGGACTGTGAAGAAAGCTGATTGCCCAAGAATTGATGTTTTTGAACTGTGGTGCTGGAGAAGACTCTTGAGAGTCCCTTGTACCTCAGGGAGATCCAACCAGTCCATGCTAAAGGAGATCAATCCTGGGTGTTCATTGGAAGGACTGACGCTAAAGCTGAAACTCCAATACTTTGGTCACCTCATGGGAAGAGTTGACTCACTGGAAAAGACTCTGAATCTGGGAGGGATTGGGGACAGGAGGAGAAGGGAATGACAGAGAATGAGATGGCTGGATGGCATCACCGACTCAATGGACATGAGTTTGAGTGAACTCCAGGAGTTGGTGATGGACAGGGAGGCCTGGCGTGCTGTGATTCATGGGGTCACAAAGAGTCGGACATGACTGAGCGAATGAACTGAACTGAACTGAACTGAGTCTATGGTCTTGGATTCAGTGCTCCCACTCCAATGGCTCATGGCTTGATATCCACAGAGACCAGGGAGAGAGTGGGAGCACTGCCTTCATGCCTGCAGAGGAGGTACCAGCATTATCATGGACCCGACGCCCCTGGCCTGCTTGCTCTCTTCTGTTCCTCTTGCAAACTTTCGGGTTCTCAGATCTTACAGAGTTTCTGGTCTTTGCTGCTTTAACTAGGGTTAAGCTGTCCTTAAAACCAACCAATTGGATGGTAGATTTATTTCTTTTTAATTGTAGTTTCAGCCTATGCACACTTCCCAACCAATCACACACGTGACCCTAACTGAGACTAATTAGGAACTGACCACAGTTTCTTCAGTGTTGAATGATTTATTCTCCTTGCTGTAGTCCTATCATCCACCGATCTGTCCTGCTTCCTCCTCTGTGTGTACCTCCTGCTGTGTGCTGCAATTGGAGTGCAGCCTTCTTTCTGACCGAGATGTTACAAGTTGTTGGAAGGAGTGTTTACAAAGAGCCTGGTGCCATCAATGCCCTTCACAGACATCCTCCTGGGCAGGGAAGCCACCAGCCTGGCCTCCTTGGAAGTTGGTCTGACAGCAAGCATCTTCATCACACACACTGGATTTGCCAAAGGAACTGATGTTTTTCTAATGGTTGGAATTTCAAAGGGGGATTTTGGGGGGGCAGCCCCTCCTCATCAGGAAACCAAAAGAAAAAATGTGTCCTGGCCAACTGGCAGAAGGGTCACACCCTCCTACGTGGAGACGGAAAACAGGTCCCTGCTGCCTGTTGGTTCACAGGAAAGAAGCTGATCAGGGACTAGATCTCAGGGCATGTTCTACAAGATAGTGAGCATCTGGAGTTAGAGATGGAGGCAGTGAGAAGGTAGGGCAAGCTAGGAGGTGTGTAAGGAGGTGGGTTGTAAAGACTGTTGGATCTTGTTGTGTTAGTTGCTCAGTTGTGTCTGACTCTTTGCGACCCTGTGGACTGTAGCCCTCCAGGCTCCTCTGTCCATGGAATTCTCCAGGTAAGGATGTTGAAGTGAGTTGCCATGCCCTTCTCTAGGGGATCTTCCTGAGCCAGGGATTGAACCTGGGTCTCCTGGATTGCAGGTTGATTCTTTACCATATGAGCCACCAGGGAAATCCCTGGGGGATCTTGGGCCCTTTAAAAGTGCAAACTAGGAGGTGGGTAAGAAGATGGGTTGTAAAGCCTGTTGGATCTTGGATCCTTTAAAAACTGGAGAAAGTGTTAGCTGCTCAGTTGTGTCTGACTCTTTGCGACCCCGTGGACTGTAGCCTGCCAGGCTCCTCTGTTCACAGAATTCTCCAGTCAAGGATACTGGAGTGGGTTTCCATTTCCTACTCCGGGAGATCTTTCTGATCCAGGGGTTGAACCTGGTTTCTCTGGCATTGTGGGCAGATTCTTTACCATCTAAACCACCAGGGAAGCCCCTGGAGAAGATACAGATCAAGTGCACATTTGCACATGCAATGTTTTCCCTGCATCATCACTGTGTCCCAGGATTGCGTCTGAGGCTCGTGGCATCAGCGGACCCCAGACTAAGACCTGACGTGTCTACTGGTTCTACTCCCTCTCTGACCACTCCCATCCTCTTCTCAACTAAGTCCTGGTTAGATTGTTCCAAAGTCTGTATCCAATTGTTGTACTCCTGGCTTAAACCGCTTTACAGCAGAAATTCTTAAGTCTGTGGCATTTGCAACCCTCTCATCCAGCTTCTGCCTGGGAACCTCCGTGGCTCATATTCTTTTGTGTTTGCATCTTGTGGCAATGCCCTCGCAGGCCTCCACGTGTCTGACATCTATGTGCGTGTGAGTGTGGCTTCTCACTTACTAAGGAAAGACCTGAAGCTGAACACCACCTGGAACACCCTGGCACACACACCTTCAACACTCAGTGTAGGAGCCCAGTCTTCTCAGAACTTTCCCGAGCCTCCCAAATCTGAATTTCCTGTCCCACTTATGTGCTCCTGAGCATTCCGCAGACACGCCGGCTTAGCGTGTTTCTCCCCACACGGAATCAGTGTCACCACTAGGTGAGAGCGGCAGTCAGCAACAGGTCATCATGGTCCCCGCTACACAGCAGACTCAGGTCGTGTAGGTTGTTGGGAGCAAATTGCCATCATTCAGTGTCAAGTTCAGTAACTATAGGAGAGAGAAGAGTTCCAGGGATGTGAGCCTTTGCAAAACGTCTAATTAAATAAAAGAATGCAGAGGAGATTTGCTTGAGGAACCAAGTAGTTTCACCCTTTAAAAAGAAAAAGGAAAAGAAGCCACCTGGCTTCCCTTTCTTGTGATAGTTGCTCAGTGGTGTCCTACTCCAGGGGACTCTTTGAGACCCTGGGGCTGTAGCTTTTCAGGCAAGAATACTGGAGGGGCTTGCCATTTCCTTTGCCAGGGGATCTTCCTGACCCAAGGATAGAACCTGGGTCTCCTGCATTGCAGGCAGATTCTTTACCATCTGAGCCATTACATTCTTAGCGTTGCATAAAATGACAGTAATTCCCTGCAGCTGCTCTCTGCCCCACGGAGGCCAGTGCTGGTCCTGGTGACGACTTTGCTTCAGTTAAATTGTACATGTCCCTGGCTAACATCACCACTGGTGACAGCTCCTTCTGGCTGCTACCTTTCAAGCTGGACTTCATGATTCTGATGGCATCGCTGCTCCAGTATCTAAGTGTGATTTGAAGACTAAAGTGTGACACACACCTTCTCTAAATGTGTGCACAGGCTGACCTGCCCCTTGCTTTTGAGACCTGGGAACTTTGTTCTCCAACTCGTGGTTTAAGCAAAACCAGAAAGGAGAAGAAGCCTGTCTTTTCTCCTCTGTCTCTTCAAAAAGGGAAACTTGTGCCATGAAAAAGTGACAGTGAGTATGTCCAAGCAGAACACACAAAGTGCCTCTTGCCTTCCTGGAGCTGACGGTAGGATCAGGCGCAGGAAGAGGGACTCGGGCTTCAGGGAAGACTGCTTGATTTCCAAGCAGGATGAAGAGGAACTCCGGAAAGGCCGGACTTGCTGCTGGGAAAATAGGACTGTTTCACATTTCCAGATGCTGAAGCTGGCAAGATTCCCAATGTCAGAAATGGCCTCCCAGTCAAGATTAAATCTGGGGTGACTCTCAGAAAACTTCGTTATGCTCTCAGGAAAGATTTAAGGCAGCCCAGATAGAACCTCTCCTCTAGATGAAAAGGCCTCTGAGAATTGCACGAACTCTCTCCCCAGCAACCTAATACATGTAAGGTAGAAAGATGCCATCTTCAGAAAGAATTATGGATGTAGATTTTAGAAGATGTAAACCTCAAAAAATTCCATGGACAGCTCACAAAGAGACGGTTTGGTGAAAGTGCCACCAGCTTGGACTGAAAGGGCCTGAGATAATTCAAGGTGACAAGAGGCCTCTCATCTTCCAGCTTTCAACAGGGAGGAAGCCCACTGAGAAAGCTACCCAGCTGCAAACACAGCTACATTTCTTTAGAGAGAGGAAGGCCCTTTCAGAATATAGAGTCTTCATTCTAGAGAATCATGGATTCAGGGATCATGCCATGGAAACAGAAGAGGTTTAGGACATTTAATAAGTTAATTTCTCTCTCTAGATGTATATAAATAGATACAGATATGCATACATAAATGCATATACAAACACATATCAAAGAAGTATAGGAGGGTGAGCTGTAAACACTTTTATGCATAACAATGTACTACAGTAAGAAACAATTCTGTGGCAGATATAAAATGAAATATAAGTTCGAGGCAAAAAAGCTATGTACAATTCCCACATTAACTAAGTAATTATTCATATCAAATGGATTTTCTTCTTAAATTCCATTGGGTTTGCATAAATGGGGCTTCCCTGATAGCTCAGTTGGTAAAGAATCCGCCTGCATTTCAGGAGACTCTGCTTTGATTCCTGCGTTGGGAAGGTTCGCTGGAGAAGGGATAGGCTAACATGCTGTACACTTCATTTTTTAATGTAAGGATTTACAATGATGCACCAGAATTTGTATTAGTGTGTTCCTGTATTGCAACTACTTAACTTCAGCCAATAAGTCTTACAGGCCAACTGTAAAGTATGTAAGGTGAGGGGCTACTGAACTTTCAGAATTATTTTGAGGAGTCAGTGAACAAGAAAGTTTGAAGACCACTGCTCTCGATTTCAGCCCAGGTTAATTTTGTGCAGGTCAAAGGTATTGAAAATTCCTGCAATAATGTAAAGTTTGATGAGATAATAAATAGTCAACTCTCAGAAAGGCAAAAGGCAAAGGAGAAGAGGAAAGATATACCCATTTGAATGCAGAGTTCCAAAGAATAGCAAGGAGAGAGAAGAAAGCATTCCTCAGTGATTAATGCAAAGAAACAGAGGAAAACAGTAGAATCAGAAAGACTAGAGATCTCTTCGAGAAAATTAGAGATACCGAAGGAACATTTCATGCAAAGATGGGCTCAATAAAGGACAAAAATGGTATAGACCTAAAAGAAGCAGAAGATATTAAGAAGAGGTGGCAAGAATACACAGAAGAACTATACAAAGAAGATCTTCATGACCCAGATAATCACAAGGGTGTGATCACTCACCTAGAGCCAGATGTCCTGGAATGTGAAGTCAAGTGGGCCTTAGGAAGCATCACGACGAACAAAGCTAGTGGAGGTGATGGCATTCCAGTTGAGCTATTTCAAATCCTAAAAGATGATGCTGTGAAAGTGTTGCACTCAATATGCCAGCAAATTTGGAAAACTCAGCAGTGGCCAAAGGACTGGAAAAGGTCAGTTTTCATTCCAATCCCAAAGAAAGGCAATGCCAAAGAACGTTCAAACTACCGCACAATTGTACTCATCTCACACACTAGCAAATTAATGCTCAAAATTCTCCAAACCAGGCTTCAGCAATATGTGAACCGTGAACTTCCAGATGTTCAAGCTGGATTTAGAAAAGGCAGAGGAACCAGAGATCAAATTGTCAACATCCATTGGATCATCGAAAAAGCAAGAGAGTTCCAGAAAAATTCCTGCTTCTGTTTTATTGACTATACCAAAGCCTTTGACTGTGTGGATCACAACAAATTGTGGAAAAGTCTTAAAGAGATGGGGATACTAACCACCTGACCTGCCTCTTGAGAAACCTGTATGCAGGTCAAGAAGCAACAGTTAGAACAGGACATGGAACAATAGACTGGTTCCAAATGGGAAAAGGAGTACATCAAGGCTGTATATTGTCACCCTGCTTATTTAACTTATATGCACAGTACATCATGAGAAATGCTGGGCTGGAGGAAGCACAAGCTGGAATTAAGATTGCTGGGAGAAGTATCAATAACCTCAGATATGCAGATGACACCATCCTTATGGCAGAAAGTGAAGAAGAACTAAAGAGCCTCTTGATGAAAGTGAAAGAGGAGAGTGAAAAAGTTGGCTTAAAACTCAACATTCAGAAAACTAAGATCATGGCATCTGGTCCCATCACTTCACGGCATATAGATGGGGAAACAGTGGGAGACTTTATTTTTCTGGGCTCCAAAATCACTGCAGATGGTAATTGTAGCCATGAAATTAGAAGACACTTGCTCCTTGGAAGGAAAGTTATGACCAACCTAGACAGTATATTAAAAAGCAGAGGTATTACTTTGTCAACAAAAGTCCGTCTAGTCAAAGGTATGGTTTTTCTAGTAGTCATATATGGATGTGAGAGTTGGACTACAAAGAAAGCTGAGCACTGAAGAATTGATGCTTTTGAACTGTGGTGTTGGAGAAGACTCTTGAGAGTCCCTTGGACAGCAAGGAGATTCAACCAGTCCATCCTCAAGGAAGTCAGTCCTGAATATTCATTGGAAGGACTGATGTTGAAGCTGAGACTCCAATACTTTGGCCACCTAATGCAAAGAACTGACTCATTTGAAAAGATCCTGATGCTGGGAATGATTGAAGGCAGGAGGAGAAGGGAACCACTGAGGATGTGATGGTTAGATGGCATCACTGACTCGATGGACATGGGTTTGGTTGAACTCCGAGTGTTGGTGATCAACAGGGAGGCCTGGTGTGCTGCATTCCATGGGATCGCAAAGAGTCTGACATGACTGAGTGACTGAACTGAACTGAACTCTCAGAAATGTGTGAAAATCGGATGAAAGTACTAAGTAGGATAATTATTTCTTCTGAATATTAGCAGAAGCCTAGTAGTACTTGGGGTTAACTATTGACATCTGAGGCTGTCTTGGTCTTTGATTCAGGTGTTTAACCTCCTGGGGCTACTTAACTTTCAAAAGTAGACGTGCGTTCTCTCTGCAGACTCAGAGCAGTGTTCAGCTGATTGACTTGGAGCACAGCCTCACACTTGCTGCTGTCCACTGCTTTATAAATAAGACTGCTAGAGAGAAGTGGTGTTTCAGGAGGGCTCTGCAATTAAGACCTGACTGTGGATTAAGTGAGACCCTAGCAGCAGAGTACCTGGATCTGATGGCTGGTCTTCCCTCAGATGTACCTTTAGCAGCGGGCCTTTGCTGGGAGGCCAGCCCATAGGGAACGGTGAAGACCTGGCTCCCTTCTTTGTGTAAACTCACAGGGGAGGGGTGTCCTGCCATTTGTGCTTTTATTTATTAAACTATTTATCTAACTCTTGTAATTAACCATCCTTCTCATTTTATGTCAACTGCTAGAAAATTGATAACTCAGCTTCTGCAGGCCTCCAGCAGAAGGCCTCATAGTCTGAGTCTTAACCCCAGTCCTGGCTTTATGTCATTTTTCTTAGTTCAGACTTCTTGCTTATTTGACTTGAGCCTAAGTTCATCTTGTACTGTCTGTAGCTCTATTGTTGTTCTTTAGTGACCAAGTTGTGCCTAACTCTTTTTGTGATCCCATGGACTGTAGCCTGCCAGGCGTCTCTGTCCATGGGATTTTCCAGGCAAGAATACGGAAGTGGGTTGCCGTTTCCTTCTGCAGGAGATATTCCCAAACGAGGGATTGAACTCAGGTCTCTGGCATTGCACGCAGAGTCTTTACTATCTGAGCCACCAGGGAAGCCTGTAGTTACCTTGAATTATATTTAACACAAGGAGCAGTATAAAGAAATAAAGCTTTAATAGTTAGGTTGTTTGTTGTTTAGTTGCAAATTCGTGTCTGACTCTTTTCTACCACACGGACTGCAGCACGCCAAGCTTCCCTCCTTCACCATCTCCTGGAGTTTGCTCAAACTCATGTCCATTGGGTTGGAGATGCCATCAACCATCTTATCCTCTGTCGTCCCCTTCTCCTCCTGCCTTCAATCTTTCCCAGCATCAGGGTCTTTCCAATGAGTTGGTTCTTAGCATCAGGCGGCCAAAGTATTGGAGCTTCAGCATCAGTCCTTCCAATGTATATTCAGGGTTGATTTCCTTTAAGACTGACTGGTTTGATCTCCTTTCTGTCCAAGAGATTCTCAAGAGTCTTTTCCAGCACCACACTTAGAAAGTATCTATTCTTCAGCACTCCGCCTTTTTTATTGTCCAGCTCTCACATCCGTACATGACTACTGGACAAACCATAGCTTTGACTATACAGACCTGTGTTAGCAAAGTGATGTCTCTGCTTTTTAATATGTTGTCTAGGTTTGTCATAGCTTTTCTTCCAAGCAGCAAGTGTGTTTTAATTTCATGGCTGCAGTCACTAAAGAGTCAGACACGACTGAGCGACTGAACTGAATTGAGTCACTATCCACTGTAATTTTGGAGCCCAAGAAAATAAAGTCTGTTACTGTTTCCATTTACCCCCATCTATTTGCCATGAAGTGATCGGACTGGATGCCATGATCTTAGTTTTTTGAATGTTGAGTTTTAAGCCATCTTTTTCACTCTACTCTTTCAACTTCATCAAGAGACTCTTTAGTTCCTCTTTGCTTTCTGCCATTAGGGTGATTTCATCTGCATGTCTGAGGTTGTTGATATTTCTCCCAGCAATCTTGAGGTGTGGTAGATGAATGCAATGGCAGTTGGGATGAGAAAAGGGATTCCATGTGGCCAGTATAGCTTCAATGGGTCTAGTTTGATGTTGCCTTGCAGCGGAGTGTTTTATAATCTGGTGTCCCCTTAGTGCCTCCTCCTTGTGTGATCAATATTTAATTCATCGAAGTAATCTGAGCCCTTCTTTCTTTCTCAATGGCTCAGAGACACTTCATGCCTGCTCATTATACATGAATCCTGAATAATGACTGGAGTTGTCCAAATATAGCTACTTTAAGAATTTTGCTAGTTTAATCATTCTGTTTCCTAAGACAAAATTCGTACTCAGTCTCATACTTTATCCACACCAAGTAACTTACTTGTTTGAGTCTGGTTCCTAAAACAAGAAAAAGGATCATTACCAAATAATTTCCATCTTCTAAAGCTCCTCTTAGTTACTGAAAGCACAATAGCGTTCACTTTGCCATTAGAGAAATCATTGCAGATAAATACACTTCTGGATTGTTGGGTTTACATTTTTTAGTTGCAGCTCTTTAGTCATAGGACTGTTTTCACCATATTGAGCCAAACACTTCTAGCCAAACAAGATAAAGAAAAAAGTCACTGTTTTTGCCAAAGCAAAACAAAGCATCCATTACATTGTTCACACATCACTTACTAAGAACAATAAAACAAAGGAAGTTGCAATACTGTGATTCATGTCTGCATAAAGGCATTGAAGGTATTGTTCCTGGGAGTGAGAAGTTTAAACAGAACTGCTATGATACCATGTAGACGGGTTGCAACCCCACTTTTCTCATTTTTTTTTTTTTTCACTTATTTTATCCAACAGGAGAGCCCACGGCCTCAGCCCACGCATCTCCCTCATGACATGTGGCTTTGCTTTCTAGAGGCTGCTCGTTAATCTCTAGTCATGTCTGACCAACAGCCTTTTTGATCAAATATCTTTTGAGGCAGGAAGAAAGCTCACAAGTATGAGTGGACCTCTGCGTCCAAGATAGTGGATGCACAAGTCCTCTATGTTTGTTCTTCACAAAAACTCAAAGAGTAGTTATCGTTTGGTCCTCGGGGGACAAAACAGAATTTGACACAGATTGTGAAACTCTTTGACGATTTGAGATGTCTTCTCTCTGATGCCAAAGCCGCTAATTCATTAGTTCGTTTACTTTTGTCACTGGATAACTATTTACTGAGGTTTCACTAGGTGGACTCAGCCTAGTAGGAGAAACAGAAATAAAAACTCATCGTTATCAATGACAGGGGGTTACAGGAGGGGAACTCATGTACTTGAAACTTAAATTAGCCTCTGGAGACCAGAGTGGGTGGTGGAAAGAAAGAATCTAAGGGGAAGTAGCACTTCATTGCAGTGATGAGGGGTGAGTTGTATATTTCCGGATGGAGATGTGAAGGAGGGTGCTTGAATGAGGGTGGGCATCGCATGTTCACGTGTCTCCCTGTAAGAGATGGCAGGGTGTGCACCGAGTGTTGAGATGCAAACAGAGGAGTCAGGCACTAGATACTGGACCTTGAGAAAGACGCCAAGTACTGTGAGTGATGCACGCACATCCATTATTGTATCCTGCCCCATTATCCCCTAGTGCAATACCCTCGAGGCAGGAATAGTCCTCCGTGTCAGTGTGAGAAAGAGGGTGGTGACCGCTTCACCTGGGGCTGTGGGAAGAACCTTGCAGAGTAGTGACACATGAGCTGGCCCTGGAAAGATGCAGGGGACTTGCCATCAGAACCCAGAGGAGGGCAGTCTAGAAAAGGAGACAGAATGAAAAGTATGTGACATGCGGTGGGGAAACGGCCAGCAGTTTTGTGTGACTGTGATGCACACTCCTGAGATTGTGTGCAGTTTTAAAGCAGACTTTGCTGCTTAAAACCATCTCAGGATTCTGAGAGAATCCTACTGTGTCGATAAACATTTCTGATCCCCACATGGGCATGGAGACTGAAGATGAGGGGTCTTTGGTGTAATGAGGGGTCACTGGTGTGCTTTCAATAATACGACGGGGGCACGTATCCACTGAGCTCCAGTTAGAGCCCAGCCTGCTAGGTTCTGAACTAAGCAAAGAAATGTGTTCCTGTGACTGTTAGCGTGGTGGGTGTAAAGTGAAAGACAGTATTAGGATGAGCTAAATGGAACAAGACTGAAAAGCAGTGAATAACATCAAATTTTTAAACAGGGCAACTCTTCTGCAAGTAAGCAGCACTTTAAAATGAAATCTGAGGCCGTTGTTTTAAATGTAACCACTTCATCTACTTCAGATATTTCAGATGTGGAGTCTGCAGCTACCACGTCGACAAGGAGTTTGTGTTCTTTGGTAGAGATGAACTTCAGGTCTTGCTTCTTATCCCAATTTCTGCAATGATGTGTGTACCCAGCAGACCTTTGTCTAAGATTCAAGCTTTTTCATGGAGAGACAAAATGGCCAGGCTCCAGACATTAGTTCTTTTTGGTTAAGTAGGAACCATCCAAGCCACCTGCTATACCATGAACTGTGAGATCAGTAAAGCTAATCCATGAGAGAGTCTGGTAGAGCTGTATTCACAGATGGTCCTTGTGCCCAGGCAGAGGGCAGCCCACGTGCCCCAGTTCACCAAAGATGCTTTCAACAGAGGCATCCTCTGAAATCACAAGGAATAAAATGCATGATGAAAGTTCTCTTTGCAGAAGATTGCAAAAACAGAAATAATATCCAATGAACAAAATTCATTGAGTCTAAACCAAGCCAAATGAAATAACTAGGACCCTCTGAATCTTCCTGAACTCCTGCTCTCCCGCACCGTCCATGCACCAAGCCATAACTCTTCATCCATCACTACAGAGTGTGAGGTGCTGAGCAGACATGAAAATCATCTCTGAGCCACAGCTGGAACCACGGACTAACACTTTCCTTCTCCAGTTTGTTAATTTTTTAGGATGATCTGTCATAAAGATCTATCAAATAAATCTCAGTGACTTTGAGGCTTATCTTTATCAAGAATTCTAAAGTTACCCAAAATACCCACCCTGAAAAATTCATGATTCAGGGTTCCTTTTTGTAACATTTCTGTATTAATGCTCTGGATAATGATTAACATTATGTATAAAGATTAGGTATTAAGATTTACTAGGTTATTGGAACAAAATACTTGCATATTTTTGAAGACTTGTGTGACCTTGCAGTTGATTTCAGTATAGTTAGAGCCTTCCAAGCTGGGGCACCTGTGTCAAACTCCTCAGTGATTTATAATATTAACATTTCCTACGTGCCTCACAGTGAACCAGGTACTGGGGTGTGTGTGTGGTGTGTACATAGCCTGAATCTCAGTAATTCCATATCAGCTCAGTAATTGAAATATACTTATCCTGTCTTTTTCAGTGAGTGCTGTTACCAATGTCTGTGTTCTGTGATGCTTTAGAATCAGGAGCTATTAGTAGCCTTTTTTTTTTTTTACTTGAAAATGATAATACAGGGGGTGAAAAGCTCATAAAAAACAATTCATATAGATGCAATAAAATGTATAACAAGGAAATAAGAGGATGATGAAAATAGGATTTAGGATTATTTCAGCTGGGTGAAAGTATGATGGGGAATAGTGGTGGGAAATAAACAGTGGTGGTGGGATAAATATATAGTGGTGGAAAATAAACAGCAAGATGAAGGCTTCTACCAGTGTCCTAACTTTTAGTGGTGGGATTATAAATGATTGATATATTATTAAAAATAACAAATAAATTACATAATATATGAATATGTACATCCATACACAAAAGTGAACCATACATAGACTAAGATGAGAGTGTGTTATTAGTCAAGGTCTCCAACTGAATTCTGTACACTGAAGGTTCAAAAGAAAAAATAACAGGAAAAGGACATTGTTCTGAGAACTTTGGAGGTTTTGCGATTTCCCCTCAAAAGCAAATAAAGCTGAGACTAAGACGATGAATAATTATGATATGGAAAACCAGAAAGGTAATCCAATTTTTGGATTATTGGTGTCCCTTAAAGAGAGTCAACATGACTTTTCAAATACAACACCAAAGGTAGGAACCATGAAAGAAAGAATTGCTAAACTGGACTTCATTAAAATTAAAAACTTCTGTTCTGCAAAAGACAATGTCAAGAGAATGAGAAGACAACCACAGAATAAGAGAAAAAGTTTTCAAAAGACACCTTCGATAAAGGACCATTATTCAGAATATACAAAGAGCACTTAAAACTCAACAATAATAAAATGAATAACCAGATTTGAAAAGGGGGAATGATGATCTGTACAGATACATCACCAAAGAGGATGTATAGGGCGCAAATAAGCACATGAAAAGATGTTCCACATCATGTGACATCCGAGAGATGCCAAGTGAAAGAATTAGATCCTGCTAAAAGTGAAGAGGAACTAAAAAGCCTCTTGATAAAAGTGAAAGAAGAGAGTGAAAAAGTTGGATTAAAGCTCAACATTCAGAAAACTAAGATCGTGGCATCTGGACCCATCACTTCATGGGAAACAGATGGGGAAACAGTGGAAACAGTGTCAGACTTTCTTTTTTTGGGCTCCAAAATCACTGCGGATGCTGATTGCAGCCATGAAATTAAAAGATGCTTACTCCTTGGAAGGAAAGTTATGACCAACCTAGGTAGCATATTAAAAAGCAGAGACATTACTTTGCCAACAAAGGTCTGTCTAATCAAGGCTATGGTTTTTCCAGTGGTCATGTATGGATGTGAGAGTTGGACTGTGAAGAAAGCTGATCGCCGAAGAATTGATACTTTTGAACTGTGGTGTTGGAGAAGACTCTTGAGAGTCCCTTGGACTGCAAGGAGATCCAACCAGTCCATTATAAAGGAGATCAGTCAGTGGTGTTCATTGGAAGGACTGATGCTGAAGCTGAAACTCCAATACTTTGGCCACCTCATGCGACGAGTTGACTCACTGGAAAAGATTCTGATGCTGGGAGGGATTGGGGGCAGGAGAAGGGAATGACAGAGAATGAGATGGCTGGATGGCATCACTGACTCGATGGATGTGAGTTTGAGTGAACTCCGGGAATTGGTGATGGACAGGGAGGCCTGGCGTGCTGTGATTCATGGGGTTCCAAAGAGTCGGACACGACTGAGTGACTGAACTGAACTGAACTGAACACACCTTTTAGAATGACCAAAATCCAAAACATTGACAACACTGAATGCTGGTGAGGATATGGAGCAGTAGTTGAATGGATAAACTGTTGTCCATCCAGACAATGCAATATTATTCAGTACTAAAAGAAATGAGCTGTCAAGCCATGCAAAGAACCTTAAATGCGTGTTACTAAGTAAAAGAAGCCAATTTGAAAAGACTGCATGCTATATGGTTCCAACTCTATGATGTGCTGTAAAAGGCAAACCTATGGAGACAGGATAAATTTCAGTGGTTGTCAGCAGTTGCGCATAAAGGGGGAAGAATGACTAGACAGATCACAGAGGATTTTTAGGGCAGTGAAACTATTTTGGATGGTGCTGTAATGGTGGATACATGGCATTATGCATTTGTCCAAACCCCAAAGAGTGTACCCAAGAGTGAACCCCAGTATAAACTATGGACTTTGGGCGATTATGCTGTGTCAATTTAGAGTCATCAATTGTAACAAGTGGGTCATTTGGTGGGGGTGTTGATAATGGGAGAGGCTGTGTTGGAGGGAAAAGGGATGTATGGGTACTCTCTGTACTGTCCAGTGTTTTCTTGTGAAACTAAAACTCCTATAAAAATAAAGTTTGTCAGTTAAAAAAGAGGGAAAGCCAAGACAAAGAGAATATTGGTAATAAAGACATAATCGAAGATGGCACACCAACTAGTGCTGCATTATGAGAATAGAGAACACACATTCATCTGCAGAATTAAATAGAGACATCAAAGAATCATAGACATGGAGTCTCTTTGCACTGTTTTTCACATAGTTCTGAGATATTTGGCAGGACAAGGCTCCAGTACAGCTGAGCCCTCTCTCTGTCTCTGCCACCAGTTCGCTGGGCAACCCTGTGCAAGTTGGCATGTCAAGGATGAAGCTAGATTTTCTCCGATCACTCTTTGTTTTTTTTGGGGGGGGGTCTTTATTTTTTTAATTGAAGTTTATTTGATTTCCAATGTTATGTTAGTTTCCAGCACACAGCAAAGTGATTCAGTTATATATATATATATATATTTTTTTTTCAGATTCTTTTCCCCCAAGGGTTCCATTGCTCTTTGAATTCTAGCACTTTTATTTAAAACTTCTTCCATTAGAGAAGGCATTGGTGAATAAATAAGTAAGCCCAAGGATGCAGCTGAATTGTGTTTTAGACAGCCAAGGAGAGAAACTCTGCTGTGAAATATGAACTAAATAAAAATGCTTTAAAAGCTGCAGTGTCATTACAGGCACTGAAAATCAATATTAAAATTATCCATTTATCCCTAATATATTAACTCACACATCTTGGTTTTCTTCTAGGAAGAAAGAAAAAGAGACATAACCATAATCTTTCACTTAAATCAGTTATTCCCCACAATTAAAAGCTATCAAAAATAACTCTTGGAAGTTTTTTTTTTTAATTTCCTTCTTTTAAAGAAAAATGAAAGAAATGTTTACAAATATCCTTGCATATATTTTCAGGTGAATTGCAGTCTTAAAGCAGTAATAAATGTGGTCAATTCAATCATTTAGATGCAAGCCAACAAAAACTGTAAGGTTTGTGCTTAGTGAGGTTAAGTCAAAGAGTTTTCAAATTTTGGGTGGTATTTTAAGGCCATTTGCCATTCTACTCTAGTTAATGAAGCTTTATTCTTATTTCAAACCTTTGCCCTCATTGTCTAGAACCTGGTCTTCTGCCTTGTGTCTGCTTATTGGGTCCTGCTGACTAGTCCAAGCTTGTCTCTGGTTTCATTTTTCTCATTTTTTAGCCAAACTTGACACCTGTGGGCTATAAAGCCCATGATTCTGTTTACTATGTTTTCCTAATTTCATATATGAGAGTTTTGTAAAAATTTTTGAGGGCAGTGATAATATCTTCTACTTCCTTTCATAAGAAAGAAATATCTGTAATATCTGTTGTTTGCAGATATGACGTTTATAGTTGTGATCACTGCATGAGACTCTAACATCCATAAGACATAAAACATGTTTGTTGTTGTAGTTTAGTTGCTAAGTCATGTCTGGCTCTTTGCAACCCTATGGACTCTAATCTTCCAGGCTCCTCTGTCCATGGGATTCTCCAGGCAAGAATACTGGCGTGGGTTGCCATTTCCTCCTCCAGAGGATCTTCTTGAACCAGGGACTGAACCCACATATCCCACATCTCCTGTACTGACAGGTGGATTCTTTACCACTGAGCCATCTGGGAAGCCCCATGAAACATGAAACAGTCATATATGATTTTTCTAAGATTTAAATTTAAATTGAAAGCACAGCATTTCATTGATCTTCAGTATGAAATCTCAGACTCCTGAAGGAGCCAGGTCAAACACCTATCATCACAATGTTTCTCTGTTTCTTTTTATTTTTTAATTTATTTATTTGGCTACATTGGATCTTAGCTGCAGCCCATGGGATTCTCTCTAGTTGTGGTGTGAGGGCTTAGTTGCCCCATGGCAGGTGGGATCTTAGTTCCCTGACCAGGGATTGAACCCATGTCCTCTGCATTGGAAGGTGGATTTTTAACCACTGGACTGCTAGAGAAGTCCCTCTATTTCTTTACTGCATCTGATAAAGCAAGAAAGAAAATTTTCTTTGTGAGAAATGGCACTGAACAATAAGGTGTTCAGTAAAAAAAAGGATTGTTCCACAACAATCTGTAGTAAGATTCATATCCTTTTTGGATGTCTAAGGTCCTGTGTATAATACTGGTTGATGACTCTTGACTTCAACCTATAAAAGACCTCCTAGGTAACATTTTCAGATAACCCAGAATCACCCTTTTTCTGGACAGTCTTAAAAATTACTGAGGTCCCTGAAAACTTGGAGTTTTTCATTTTATTTCTATCATTCTGTGTGTGTGTTTTGTGTGTGTAGTGAAGAATTGCTCACACTTTTAAATCTCAGAATTCCTTGTGTACATATGATAGTATTTTCCATAGAAATGATATTTCTGTTGAAAACAAAATTTTTAAATATTTATCTTAAATATATTTAATAATAAATGATAGGCTCGTTATATTATACCATAATTAATACATTTTCATAAAATATATTTTCCAAAGCAACACATCTTTAGTGAGAAGACTGGCATTGTTTTACATTTTCACAAATCCCCCCAAGGTCTGGTATAATAGAAGCCAGATGGGTTCCTCTATTGCTCCTGCATGCAATCTTTTACATGTTAAGGCTGAAGGATATAAAAAAAAATTGAATCTCACATAGATACATGGTTGGAAAATGGAGGGATATTTTAATAGCCTTTTCAAATAATTGTGGACACAAAAACTCAGCAATTGGTAGTTGCTTAAAGGTTAGTTGCAACCTGGAATCCAAAACCACAATAAGCTTTTTATCCTTTGTTGTGTTAAAGCCTATTGGTTGTTACTGCACTTTGAGTGGGCCTTTTACCCATGCACTATTTTATAACTTTGTGGACTGGCCACTGAGAAAATAAATATTGCTGTGCTGAGTTATATGGGTCTTACAAATATTGACACATTACACTAGACAACTTTTTTAAACTTTTATTTTGTATTAGGGTATACCAGTTGACAAGCAATATTGTGATAGTTTCAGGTGGACAGTGAATGGATTCAGTCATACATAAATACGTACCCATTCTTCCCCAATCCCCTCCCATCCAGGCTGCCACATAATATTGAGCAGAGTTCCTTGTGCTATACAGTAGGTCCTTGTTGGTTATTCATTTTAAATGTCATAGTGTGTACACATCTATCCCAAACTCTTAACTATCCCTTCCTTCCTTCTCCCCTCCAGCAACCATAAGCTCACACTCGAAGCCTGTGAATCTGTTTCTGTTCACAAGACAGTTTCAAAAGCACATTTGAACAAAAATTTCAAAAAGCACATTTGTTAATGTCATCCCCTACCCTATAGGTACATTCTTTGAAGTGTCATAAAGCTGTCACAGCTAGTCAAAACGTTGGTTTTTCCAGTGGTCGTGTATGGATGTGAGAGTTGGACTATAAAGAAAGCTGAGAGCTGAAGAATTGATGCTTTTGAACTGTGGTGTTGGAGAAGGCTCTTGAGAATCCCTTGGACTGCAAGGAGATCCAACCAGTCCATCCTAAAGGAGATCAGTCCTGAATATTCATTGGAAGGACTGATGCTGAAGCTGAAACTCCAATACTTTGACCACCTGATGCAAAGAACTGACTCATCTGAAAAGACCCTGATGCTGGGAAAGATTGAAGGCAGGAGGAGAAGGGGATGACAGAGGAAGAGATGGTTGGATGGCATCACTGACTCAATGGACATGAGTTTGGGTAAACTCTGGGAGTTGGTGATGGACAGGGAGGCCTGGCGTGCTGCAGTCCATGGGGTCGCAGAGAGTCGGACACGACTGAGCGACTGAACTAACTAATGTATATGTTTCTGTGCTGTGCTCTCAGTCCATCCTACCTTCTCCTTTCCCCTGCTGTGTCCACATTTCTGTTCTCTCTGTCTGAGTCTCCACTGCTGCTCTGCAGAGAGGTTCATTAGTACTGTTTTTCTAGATTCCCTATATGTATTAATATATATATATATATTTTCCATTTCTGACTTAATTCACTCTGTATTATAGGCTCTAGACTCATCCATTTTATTAGAACTGACTCAAATGCATTCCTTTTTATGGCTGAATAATATTCCTTTGTGTATATGTACCACAACTTCCTTATCCATTCATCTATCAATGGACATCTAGGTTGCTTCCATGTCTGAGCTATTGTAAATAGTGCTGTGAGGAACATTGGGTCACTTGTATCTTTTTCAATTATGGTTTTCTCAGGATATATGCCCAGTAGTGGGATAGTTGGATCCTATGGTAGTTTTATTCCTTGTTTTTAAAGGAATTTCCATACTGTTCTCCATAGTGTCTGTATCAATTTTCATTCCCACCAACAGTGCAAGAGGGTTCCCTTTTCTCTACACCCTCTCCAGCATTTATTGTTTGTAGGTTTTTGATGATGGCCGTTCTGACCAGTGTAAGGTGATTTTGATTTGCATTCCTCTAATGGTGAGTACTGGAGTGGGTTGCCATTTCCTTCTCCAGGGGTCTTCCCGACCTTTATTTTTTTGGGCTCCAAAATCACTGCAGATGCTGATTGCAGCCATGAAGTTAAAAGACACTTACTCCTTGGAAGGAAAGTTATGACCAACCTTGATAGTATATTAAAAAGCAGAGACATTACTTTGCCAACAAAGGTCCATCTAGTCAAGGCTATGGTTTTTCCAGTGGTCATGTATGGATGTGAGAGTTGGACTGTGAAGAAAGCTGATCGCCGGAGAATTGATGCTTTTGAACTGTGGTGTTGAAGACTCTTGAGAGTCCCTTGGACTGCAAGGAGATCCAACCAGTCCATTCTAAAGGAGATCAATCCTGGGTGTTCATTGGAAGGACTGATGCTAAAGCTGAAACTGCAATACTTTGGCCACCTCATGCGAAGAGTTGACTCACTGGAAAAGACTCTGATGCTGGGAAAGGTTGGGGGCGGGAGGAGAAGGGGACGACAGAGAATGAGATGGCTGGATGGCATCACCGAGTCTGTGGACATGAGTTTGAGTGAACTCCGGGAGTTGGTGATGGACAGGGAGGCCTGGTGTGCTGTGATTCATGGGGTCGCGGAGAGTCAGACTCGACTGAGCGACTGAACTGAACTGAACTGAATGATGAGTGGTGTTGAGCATCTTTTCATGTGTTTATTAGTCATCTGTAGGTCTTCTTTGGAAAAATGCCCTTTTATGTCTTCTGCTCACTTTTTGATTGGGTCATTCATTTTTCTGGTATTGAGCTGAATGAGCTACTTGTATATTTTGGAGATTAATCCTGTGTCAGTTGTTTCATTGGCTATTATTTTCTTCCATCCGGAGGGTTGTCTTTTCACTTTGTTTATAGTTTCCTTCATTGTGCAAAAGCTTTTAAGTCTGATTAGGTCCTGTTTGTTTATTTTTATTTCCATTACTCTAGAAGGTGTGTCATAGAGGATCTTGCTGTGATTTATGTTGAAGAGTGTTCTGTATATGTTTTCCTCTAAGATTTCTATAGTTTCTGGTCTTACATTTAGGTATTTAATCCATTTTGAGTTAATCTTTGTGTATTATCATAAGAAGTACTTTAATTTCATTCTTTTATATGTAGCTGTCCAGTTTTCCTAGCACCACTTATTGAAGACACTATCCTTTCTCCATTGTATCTTCTTGCCTCCTTTGTCAAAGATAAGGTGCCCACACATGTGTGGGTTTATCTATGGGCTTTCTATCTTGTTCCATTGGCCTATATTTCTGTTTTTTGTGCCAGTACCATACTATCTTGATGACTGTAGCTTTGTAGTATAGTCTGAAGTCAGGCAGGTTGATTAACATCAACTCTTGATTAAAATGTTTTTCTTAGGAAAGTATAATTGATCATAATTTGCTAAAACTTGAAAACAAAGACTGACTTCCAGGATAAAACCACAAAAGTCCTAGAAAAATGCCCTCTCTGAAAGTTTTCATGTCCAGACAGCTTTACAACTAAATTTTGTTCAGAGTTTTTAGGTCAATTATTCTTATGAGATGTAAACTTTCAGAACAAAACAAAAGCTAGAAATCTCCTCCTTTATCTTATTTATAGAAAATCTTTATTGTTTCTTCTGATAATGAAAGATATAAACAGTCTCAAAATAGTGAAACCATGCAGACAGTTGCAAAAGAAGAAGCAAGTATCCCCCATGTGTCAGTTTGCTCGGGCTGCCAGCAAGCTATGGTCTTAAATCACAGAAATGTATTGCCTCACAGTCCCGGAGGCCAGAAATCTGACATCAAGGCATCCTGTGGGTTGGCCCCCTTCTGAGGCTATGAGAATGAGTATATCCATGCTTTTTCACCTTAGTTTTCAATGGTTGGCCTGCAATCTTTGTCACTTTTGTCTTCTAGAAGCTTCAGTCCTTCCTTGCCTTTGTCTCTGAATGATAGTCTCTCTTAGTGTTTGCCTGTGTCCACGTTTCCCTTTTATGAAGACACCTGTCATGTTGGATTAGGGCCAACACTACTCTAGTAAAACTTCATCTTAACCAATATGATGACCCTATTTCTCAACAAGGTTGGATTCTGAGGTCCTGAGACCCAGGACTGTAGCATATGAACTTTTCTGAGGCATCCAACCCTCAAACATCCAGAAATTCATTTTTTTCTTAACATTATGTAACATGATGTATATGAGCACTTTGTGAAAAGAACCTTCTGAGATTTTTTCTTCTATTACTGTGTGAATATGCAGTCTTTACATGAGTTGTTGAAGTGAAGCGAAGTTGCTCAGTTGTGTCCGACTCTTTGTGACCCCATGGACTGTAGCCCACCAGGCTTCTCTGTCCATGGGATTTTCCAGGCAAGAGTACTGGAGTGGGTTGCCATTTCCTTCTCCAGGGGATCTTCTCGACCCAGGGATCGAACCCAGATCTCCTGCATTGCAGGCAGATGCTTTACCCTCTGAATCACCAGTGTTGTTATACTACTTCTAAGGCAGAGACTGCTGGTTACTTAGTACTTTTCTTTTTCTTTCAGCTTATGAACAGGACCCTCTTTTTATTGAGGGGCAAAAATACACTTGGCTATGTTTTCTATCTTTAATTTATGTGTGAGTCCTGGTAGCTCAGATGGTAAAGACTACAATGTGGGAGACCCAGGGATCGAACCTGGAGGAAGATCCAGATTGAACCTCCAGGAAGATCCCCCAGGAGAAGGGAATGGCAACCCACTCCAGTATCTTTGCCTGGAGAATCCCATGGGCAGAGGAGCCTGGTGGGCTTCAGTCCATGGGTTTGCAAAGAGTCAGACATGACTGAGTGACTAAGCACAGCACAATGGCATTTTAGGGGCTTCGCTGGTAGCTCAGCTGACTAAAGAATCTTCCTGCAATGCAGGAGGCCCTGGTTCAGTTCCTGGGTTGGGAAGATCCCCTGGAGAAAGGATAGGCTACTCAGTCCAGTTTTCTTGCCTGGAGAGTTCCATGGACAGAGGAGCCTGGTGGGCTCCAGTCCGTGGAGTTGCAAAGAGTCGGACACGACTGAGCGACCAAGCGCAGCACAGCACAGTGGCATTTTAACTCTATTGACCCCAAACATTTTGGCTTATTCTCTTTAATTAATGTTTGCAACAGCTTCTTCCACAGTTTCCTCATTTGTGATTTAATCTTTTCTCTGGTGTTAGTGTGTTTTGGTGCCATTTAGGATAAGATATGATGTTGGTGTTTAAAATCAGAAAATAAAGACTTAACCAAGATAGGCGTTTATCTGTCTCCCAAAACACATCTGGAAGTAGCATGGACAGGACCGAGGCTGTGGCTTCGTGAAGCCTTTGGAGCTCCAGGCTGCTGTCACCCTGGCCTCTTGTGGTCAAAGTGGCTGCAGCTGGGTGGAAGGGAAGTTGGAGAGTATAATTTTTAATCTAGGCAGCTGTGTGCCCAGTTAGGATTAGGGATCCCATCATTAAGAAGGGGGAAGTTTATATTGGGGCAGAAGCAAGCAGACTCTGGCACAGTCTTCAAATGAATATTTCCTATGAAACCTAGGAGAGTCATAGCTTCTCAGTCCTTGGAAATGCAGGACTTCTTTTTACAAATAAATGACAGTTTATAAAACTGACAGAATGCTTGCAAACCATTTTTACAATTGTCTTACTGTAAGTGTAACTTTGTTCTCTTGTGAAATCCATTCCTGTTGAGATATACATGGCCGAGATTCTCCTTAAGTAACTGGTGATTTGTCATTATGTCATTATGCTTTCCTCCTTGAATTAAGCAATGAATTGTCTCTCAGTTGTACTGGATATACGGGATGACTTTTTAATTACAGATTCACGTGTCCTTTGTTTCTGGAAACCTTTCTTACATTCTAAATATTTTGTTGTTTTTGTTACCTTTGTTTTAGTTTCCTCTTCAGAAACAATTTTGCATGTATTAGTTCTGTATTGTTTGTTTGTCCATCATGTAATTTTGAGGGTGTTTGTTTATTTCATCAGTTGATTTTTGACTGTTTTATGTGTAACTTTTCTTAAGTCTTAATGTCACTGAATTAATTTTTAACAGCACCATTTTTTAAGTCTGTGTCAGGTATGGTTTTTTAAATTTGCACCATATTTTATTTTCTCTTTAATTTCCTTCCTCAGCTTTGCCAGCTTACTTTTTGTTTTTTTCTGAAGTCTATCAAATGTTTTTTTTTTTGCTTTTATTTTGAAATAATCTCCTGTTTACAGAAATGATGCTGGATTAGTACAGAGAGTTTTATTTCTGAGTACTTTGGGAGTAAGTTAGATTTAAGGGACTAGATCTGATAGATAGAGTGCCTGATGAACTCTGGACAGAGGTTCGTGACATTGTACAGGAGATAGGAACCAAGACCATCCCCATGGAAAAGAAATGCAAAAAAGCAAAATGGCTGTCTGAGGAGGCCTTACAAATAGCTGTGAAAATAAGAGAAGTGAAAAGCAAAGGAGAAAAGGAAAGATACAAGCATCTGAATGCAGAGTTCCAAAGAATAGCAAGGAGAGATCAGAAAGCCTTCCTCATTGATCAATGCAAAGAAGTAGAGGAAAACAACAGAATAGGAAAAACAAGAGATCTCTTCAAGAAAATTAGAGATTCCAAGGGAACATTTCATGCAAAGATGGGCTCGATAAAGGACAGAAATGGTATGGACCTAACAGAAGCAGAAGATATTAAGAAGAGGTGGCAAGAATACACAGAAGAACTGTACAAAAAAGATCTTCACGACCAAGATTGTCATGATAACGTGATCACTGACCTAGAGCCAAACATCTTGGAATGTGAAGTCAAGTGGGCCTTAGAAAGCATCACTACGAACAAAGCTAGTGTAGGTAATGGAATTCCAGTTTAGCTATTTCAAATCTTGAAAGATGATGCTGTGAAAGTGCTGCAGTCAATATGCCAGCAAATATGGAAAACTCAGCAGTGGCCACAGGACTGGAAAAGGTCAGTCTTCATTCCAATCTCAAAGAAAGGCAATGCCAAAGAATGCTCAAACTACCACACAATTGCACTCATCTCACACGCTAGTAAAGTCATGCTCAAAATTCTCCAAGCCAGGCTTCAGCTATATGTGAACCGTGAACTCCCAGATGTTCAAGCAGGTTTTAGAAAAGGCAGAGGCACCAGAGATCAAATTGCCAACATCCGCTGGATCATGGAGAAAGCAAGAGAGTTCCAGAAAAACATCTATTTCTGCTTCATTGACTATGCCAAAGCCTTTGACTGTGTGGATCACAATCAACTGTGGAACATTCTGAAAGAGATGGGAATCCCAGACCACCTGACCTGCCTCTTGAGAAACCTGTATGCAGGTCAGGAAGCAACAGTCAGAACTGCACATGGAACAACAGACTGGTTCCAAATAGGAAAAGGAGTACATCAAGGCTGTATATTGTCACCTTGCTTATTTAACTTATATGCAGAGTACATCATGAGGAACGCTGGGCTGGAAGAAGCACAAGC
This sequence comes from Moschus berezovskii, assembly GCF_049115385.1. Lineage (NCBI taxonomy): Eukaryota > Metazoa > Chordata > Mammalia > Artiodactyla > Moschidae > Moschus > Moschus berezovskii. The sequence goes on from NC_142485.1 coordinate 39,609,686, forward strand.
TGGAATCAAGATTGCTGGGAGAAATATCAATAACCTCAGATATGCAGATGACACTACCTTTATGGCAGAAATTGATGAGGAATTCAAAAGCCTCTTGATAAAAGTGAAAGAGGAGAGTGAAAAGGTTGGCTTGAAGCTCAACATTCAGAAAACAAAGATCATGGCATTTGGTCCCATCACTTCACTGGAAATAGATGGAAAAACAGTGGAAACAGTGTCAGACTTTCTTTTTTTGGGCTCCAAAATCACTGCAGATGCTGATTGCAGCCATGAAATTAAAAGATGCTTACTCCTTGGAAGGAAAGTTATGACCAACCTTGATAGTATATTAAAAAGCAGAGACATTACTTTGCCAACAAAGGTCCGTCTAGTCAAGGCAATGGTTTTTCCCGTGGTCATGTATGGATGTGAGAGTTGGACTGTGAAGAAAGCTGATCGCTGAAGAATTGATGCTTTTGAACTATGGTGTTGGAGAAGACTCTTGAGAGTCCCTTGTACTGCAAGGAGATCCAACCAGTCCATTCTAAAGGAGATCAATCCTGGCTGTTCATTGGAAGGACTGATGCTAAGCTGAAACTGCAATACTTTGGTCACCTCATGCGAAGAGTTGACTCACTGGAAAAGACTCTGATGCTGGGAAAGGTTGGGGGTGGGAGGAGACGGGGACGACAGGGAATGAGATGGCTGGATGGCATCACCGAGTCTGTGGACATGAGTTTGAGTGAATTCTGGGAGTTGGTGATAGACAGGGAGGCCTGGCGTGCTGTGATTCATGGGGTCGCAAAGAGTCGGACACGACTGAGCGACTGAACTGAACTGAAATGAAGTTGTGATAGGATGCCCATCAACCATAATACTTAAGTGTATATTTCCTACAAACCATGCTGTTCTCCTGCATAATCCAATACAGCCATCACAATCATGGAAATAATGTTGGTATTGTACTACAACTTAACCTACAGATTCATTCAAGTTCTATCAGTTTTTGCTGTCATATCCTCTCGAGCACAGTGGTTTTGTCCAGGCTCAAATATTGAATTTACTCATCCTTTTTCTTTGGTATGCTTCTGCATGGAAGCCTTCTATTTTTTCTTGACTTTCATGGCCTTGGCAATTTTGTTGGTTAAAGGTCATTTACCCGCGGTGCCTGACCTTTTTACCCTCTGGGATCAGTTTCGTGAAAGACAATTTTTCCATGGACCAGGGCAGGGAGGAGGGTTTCAGGATGATTCAAGGCATGCCTTTATTGTGTACTTTATTTCTATTATGTCAGCTCCACCTCAGGTCATCAGGCATTCGATCCTGGAGGTTGGAGACCCCTGGTTTACAATATAGAATGTTCTTTCACTTGTGATTATCTGATGATCAGATTCAGGTTGGATAATGTGAGCAGGAAGATTACAGATGTGACAGTGTTCTTATGCATCTCATCACAAGACAGGTGATTGTGATTGGTCTCCTTACCAGTGAAGTTAGCTTTGATCATTTGATTAAGAAGATATCTGCCAGGTTTCTATACTGTGAAGTTACATGGGGAGGTAATTGGAGAGCATGAAATATTGCATTTCTCTTTAACTTTCACCCGTGAGTTTTAGCATCACTTGACATTTCCTGGCTGAATTGTTACAAGGATGGGGACTTCCACTTTCCTCAGTTGGGGTCTACAGGTGGAATGAGAGAAGTGTTCTCCTCTTTCCATTTATTATTTTTTATTTGTGGATATCAGGACAGGCTCATGCACTCATATTTTACATACTAGTATCATTATGTTCTTGCTCAGATTGTCATATTTGGTTAGTGGCAGCCTCTTCATGATGTTTTCAGTATCATTTTGGTGTGTTTTCATCACTGTTTTGAGCACCTCTTTTTTTCTATTTTCTGGAACAATGTTTTTAACCAATTTTTAAAACTGAAGTATGGTTAATTTACAGTTATGTTAATTTCAGGTGTACAGTGAAGTGATTCAGTTATTCATACATATATATTCTTTTTCAGATAATTTTCCTTTATGGTTTATTATAAGATGTTGAATACAGTTCCCTGTGCTATGTAATAGGTCATTGTTGTTTACCTATTTGATATATTGTAGTGTGTATGTTCGGAGAAGGAAATGCAGCCCACTCCAGTGTTCTTCTTGCCTGGAGAATCCCAGGGACGGGGGAGCCTGGTGGACTTCCATCTATGGGGTCACACAGAGTTGGACACGACTGAAGCGACTTGCAGCAGCAGCAGTGTGTATGTATTAATCCCAAACTCCTAGTTTGTCTCCACCCCTACCCCTTGCTGCCCCCTTTGGTAACCATAAGTTTATTTTCTGTGTCTGTAAGTCTCTTTCTGTGGTGAATAAGCTCATTTGTATCTTTTTTTTTAGAGTCCACATATCAGCAATATCATGCTATTAGCCTTTCTCTGTCTGTCTGACTTCACTCAATGTGATAATCTCTAGTGCATCCGTATGGTTGCAAATGGCATTGTTTCATTCTCTTTCATGGCTGAGTAATATTCCACAATGCATATACCTTCCTCATCAATAAGGTGTCTCAGGCTCATCTTGTGCCTTCTCTGCCCCGACTCTGGCAACTGCCATTTCTTTGTGGGGTCTGATTTCTTTCTTTTTATTTTGTAGGAAATTATACTGGACAGCAAACATGTAATACTTTTGTGATTTTAAATATATATATAGGACTCCATTTAGAAGTAAAAAGGCTTAGTATTTCAAACTGCAACAATAGTAAGTTGAGAATAAAACTCCAAACAAATAAATTCTCTTTACGTTAACATGTCAGTCAGTGTGTAATGTTTTCTGACATTACTTTCTGTGTCAAATTTTAAAAAGCAGTATCAATATGAGCTTTTAAAAGCAAAGCGTTTTGTCTGGGAATTGATCAGCAGTTCTGAGCCTTTGTTGAAGCAAAAGTGAAAATTGTCCAAATGAGATAATGAAAGACTAGAGCTTTGTTTTATATGCTGCACAGGCCTAGTAACTTCAATACAGGAAGATGCTTTCTACTTATAAACAGACTGTTAAAGAACTGCCTCCAGATTCAACAGCACTAAGAAAGCCCTAGTGCAGAGAACAGTTTCTGCCTTTTTCAGATCTGCTGATTCAGAGTATTCCTCATTATAGCTGTCATATTCTGGCAGCTCCCACCACTTAGCCATGGGATGAAGGATATTTAAATCCAGTTTATTCAACTCCAATCTGCTCATTTGGCAAGACGAGAATTGGGTGCTGGCGTTGTCCATTTACTCTTTTCATCTTCATGAGATGTGCGTTCCAAGGATGAGGGCCCTGTAACAGTCCTTGAAAAAATGGTATCTGCATCAATTGTGTAGACTTGATTTGTAAAACAGTAGGTATTGGGTGGAAAGTGAAAGTGAAGTCGCTCAGTCGTGTCCGACCCTTAGCGACCCCACGGACTGCAGCCTACCAGGCTCCTCCGTCCATGGGATTTTCTAGGCAAGAGTACTGGAGTGGCTTGCCATTGCCTTCTCTGACTGAGCGACTTCACTTTCACTTTCCACTTTCACACATTGGAGAAGGAAATGGCAACCCACTCCAGTGTTCTTGCCTGGAGAATCCCAGGGACGGGGGAGCCTGGTGGGCTTCCGTCTATGGGGTCACACAGAGTCGGACACGACTGAAGTGACTTAGCAGCAGCAGCAGCAGCAGGTATTGGGTGTTTCTTCTGATAACAGAGAGTGAGTGAGAAGGAATAACATCAGTCTGCACATTTATTTGCCAACAGAGGATAAAATTGGTTATGAGAGCCAAAGCCAATTATCAGGGGCCTCAATAAAGTTAAACCCTGAAGAATGGAAGCCCTTCCTGGAAGCCAAAGTCTTGGGATCTGCACACGCCACTGGAGTTTCAGGTGGTGCCCGCAGCTTAGGAGCTGGGCTGTCAGTTTTTCTTCCACTTCTGAGTCTACTTTCTCCAGGCCTGTCCCTGACATCCATGGCTGTGGATTTACTGTCCCATAGTCTTGGAACATGCCTTTCCTATAATCACACTGGAGTCTAATTTATTAAACATCCGTCTTCCAAGAGAGATTAAAAATTCATCAGAGGCAAAGATCAAATCTGTTGAGTGTTTCCTTCCGTGTTGTAAAGCACAGAACACAGCATAGAGTAGGTTCACCAGCATGCAGCTGGAAAGGATCTTTTCTTCTCAGTGTTCCCAGAAGTACAATTTTGCTTCTCTAAATAGGCATTTATTTTACTCTAGATGCAGGTTTGGTCCCTGGTCTAGGAAGATCCCCTGGAGGAGGAAATGGCAACACACACCAGGATTCTTACCTGGGAAATCCCATGGACAGAGCAGTCTGGTGGGCTACAGTCCATGGGGTCGCAAAGGAGTCAGACACGACTGAGAGACTGAACAGCACCAACAACATTGATGAAGATAACAAGGAAATGTGTTTCTCTCCCTCTGTGTATTACAGTCTTCTTGAGGATTAAATTAGTCCCCACCCTCCTCTAGCTGGGTACAGGCTCAACATTGCTTTCAGGAATTAAATTAATAGCTTTAGTATTCTAAAGATTTTAGATTTCAGTTTGGGTCGTTTCATGTGTTAATTCCTTCAGATGTAAACTGTGGTTGAGTCATGTTGACTGGGCTAGAACTGCATAGAAAAACCAGAATGTTTGACTCTCAGAGCATCTATAGACACAGGCATCTTATCCGTGGTGGGCAAGGAGCCACCTGTGCTGTGTGTTGGCTCTGAGCTTCACCTGGGTGGTGCCCCAGGGTTCCAGAGAGGAGAGAAGAGATGGGTCCACCAGCTTATGAGGAACATGCCCTGAGGTCCCTGCCCCCATGCTCCTCCCTCCCCAAGAAGAACTGGGTCACGGCAGCAAAGTCAGTGTAATGGCGCCTCTCCTGTCACCCAGATCCTTGCAGCGGCTCCTTATGATTTTCTTTCTCTTTCCAGTGGCACTTCAAATTCCCTTGAGCAGAGTTCACTCGGGAGAGTTGGGAAACCTTGGCTTCCCCAGACACGCTGAAACCCAGAACTACCTCTCTCTGTCAAGTCCTCATGTCACTAATAGGTTATTATGGATACAGAAATGAAAGCTGCAAAAAATTTTTAAAAAGTTAGTGTGTTCCCAAGTTGCTATTGGAAAATTGTGTTGGTGGGTGCTTTTCTGGGTAATTATAGTCATCATTACCATTGATCATGTGCTTTCACAGGGCTAGTGCCTTCTCTGTCTCTCTCTCTCTATATGCGTGTGTGTGTGAGAGAGAGAGCAAATGTAGCTGTGTAGAATATATTAGTTCAGAGAGAGGCTTCTATCCTAGTGTCCAGCTGTATAATTTTATATCCGTATACATCTGTAATTCTCACTTAATAATTAGAGTTGCCTCGTGTAGTTGGTACCACCGTCTCTGTTTCAGGACTGAGAAAGTGGCAGCTCAGACTGATTGAACAACTGGCCTGCAAACAGTCAGCTAGTGAGTCCAGTCAGGACCCGAAGCTGAGTATTTATGACTCCTGAGCCTTTTCCTGCCTTTTCCACGTTGTGCACCCCTCCAGGGATACCAGTGATATTCAGGTGTAGAAGTGAGCGAGTCAGGGGCTTTGCCAGGTGTGCAGGGTGCCCAGGGTGCAGCTTCTGCAGGCGGGCACCAGGGCACCTGGTCCTAACTTGGGGAAGACACTTAGGAGGTCTTAGGCGGTCAGTGTTTTGGAAGGTAGTTGGTCAGTGTTTCAGGAGGTAGTTGAGGGGTGTCAAACGCTTGACATTCTTGGGTTGAGTTTGCTCAAACCACTCCCAGGGGCTGTGCATGAAGGGCTTGGACAGTGGTGCAGCCTAACAGTTGCCACCAGGGGGCTCAGGCAGGCCATGGTTTGGAGCTGCTCTCATTAGAGTCAGTGCTGGGAGCATGGTCTGAGGCTTTCATGAACAAGGAGCTGTAAGAGGGGGTGACAGACACTGGGCGCCCCAAGGGACCTGGGGCTGCTGCTGGACATGGCCACCACGGGGGAGCTTCTCCAAGGGGACCATGCACTGGGCGAAGTGGAGGGGCGTGCTGCCATTCTGCAGTGACACCCACTGTGGCGCTGGAGAAGACTCTTGAGAGTCCCTTGGACAGTAAGGAGATCAAACCAGTCCATCCTAAAGGAAATCAACCCTGAAAACTCACTGGAAGAACTGTGCTGAAGCTCCAATACTTTAGCCATTTGATGCAAAGAGCTGACTCATTGAAAAAGACCTCGATGGTGGGAAAGATTGAGGGCAGGAGGAGAAGGGGATGACAGAGGATGAGATGGTTGGATGGCATCACCAACTCAATTGACATGAACTTGGGAGTTGGTGAGGGACAAGGAAGCCTGGTGTGCTCCCATCCATGGGGTTGTGAAGAGTCGGATACAACTCGGCAACTGAATAACAACCACTGGATTATCCCCTGGGTGAATAACAGCATCCCAGGGAAAGGTGAGGGCTGTCGGGCTTTAAAAAGTACGAGTCTCTGGAAAAGGAGACAGTTTCATTATGTTGGAGATTCCCAAAACTTGAATGGGGTCTTCCGTGGAATCCAGAGACCCCTACTCTAACCACACTCTTGTCTGGATATATAAATGGCAAAAGGAAGTTTCCATACGTGTGTTAGCCCATGTCCCCTCACTGACATGGTTCAGGATGTGCTGTAGAACCCAAACTCTCAATGCTTTGAGATTTGCAGATTTGGTCCTATTACTGAGCATTTAAAACTCACTCTGCCAGGCACCGAGCCAATGTCATCTCATTAGTTTTCACCCCGAGCTAAGAGAGGGCGTTGTGCCCTTTTTACGGATGAGAAAGCTGAAGCTCAGGAAGAACGATTGTCCCCTCTGAGGGGTGGAGCAGGAATGGAATGGAGTCTATGGATGGCATGGGCGGTGAGCCCACGGATCTCACTTCCAGTAGCACGCCTATGATTTCACACACGGGGAATCCGGGACCCAGAGAGGGAGTGGCTGGTCCCTTCAGGTCTGCAGTGCTTGGCTGGTGAATCTAGAGCACTGGCTGCGTTTGACCTGATGAGAGCAAGTCCAGGCTGGGGCGGCTCCTCGGGGTTTGGTTCGGGGTCAGCTCTGCCCAGCCCTCTGTGAGGACCGAGTGGTTGGTTGTGCAACCACCTGCCCACCTGGTGTCTTCCTTTCCATCAGGGATATGTGCAAGATTCACTTCAGAGATACTGATATTTCCGTGAGAAATCATTTAACAAAGTGCATAAAAGAGATTCTTCTAATGAAAAAAAAAATAGTAAAATGGAGAAGCATGCAGGATTGAACGTTCACTAAAGGTCACCAGAAGGTCAGTGTGTGATTCAGGTTAGGGAAGCTCTCAGGATGTAAATGATGGTGAATTTCTATGTTTTTACCCCGTGAACTAAACCACTGTAGTGGGGCAGGGGACAGGGCAGCCCTTGTGGATGAATCCTTCCAGAAGCCTGTTCTACTGCAGCTTTGTACCTGCGGTGGTGCTGGCCGTGGGGCTAGGAATTGCTGGTGCAGCCCCTTGCCTGGAGACCCCTGGTAGAGATGCCGGCCTCAACCCTGTGAGAAATTCTCTTTATCCAGAAATATGGGGTGGGGGGTTGAGTGCTCTCCAGTTGCTCAGTTCCCCTTAGTGGAGGTGAATAACGAAGACTTTGGCCTTGGAGCAAGACGATCACTGGAATGTCACAGAGGAAGGTCCAGACCCGAGAGAGGGCTTTTAATCGGAGATACGTCAGGATCCCGGCTTCTGCTGCTCAGAGATCACCTCCCTGGACTCCTCACTGGAAAGGATCGTTTCAAGCTCCCTTGTTAAGCTGTGTGAGCTCAGCAGCTTTGATGGCCTTGAACTTGTCCTTTTCTGCACTTAACTATCCCCTTGTACTAGGGCAATGGGAGAAAAAGAATTTGATATAGTCTCTTGATAAATGTGCTCAGTCACTCAGTCATGTCTGACTCTTCGACCCCGTGGACTGTAACCAGGCTCCTCTGTCCATGGGACTCTCCAGGGAAGCATACTGGAGTGGGTTGCCATGCCCTCCTCCAGGGGATTTTCCTGACCCAGGGATCAAACTAGCATCTCTTGCATCTCCTGCATTAGCAGGTGGATTCTCTACACTAGTGCCAGCTGGGGAGCCCCCGTTCAATAAAGGAGATCTTAAAAATGGTTATTACTACACTCCATGAGAAAGGGCTGCTCAAATCTCGAATGTTGATAGCCCGTGGGAGAGGGCAGCCCATCTCGCTCTTGTTTTCCCAGTTCTCTGCACCTTGCATGCTATTTATTACCAAATAGTTTTTTGAAATACAAGTTGAGATGCACTGTTGGGTGAATTTAGTTCCCCTGTCAGCTAATTAACTCTTAAAATAGACCCACTAACTTTCATTTTCAGGAAAAGAATTACTTGTTGAAGTAACACACCTATTTCTAATTCTGTAGCTTGTTATTTTAGCCAACTGCAAAAAAAAAAAAAAAAAAAAAAGAAAAGAAAGAAGAAAAAGTAGAGCTATATTTAGGAAAGTAGCAGAGTGGAAAGCAGCAGCATGCGACTTACAAGGTGTTAGGTGGGCAGAGGGCACCTGGAAGAATGCATTTCAGGTGCCAAGAACCATGGACAGAAGAGGAACCAATCCTTCACAGAGTCCACACTGGTTTTCAAACTAATGAGGTATTTCTGACGGTGGGGTTCAGGAATTTGCATTTAAATAAACACCTTGGGTGAATTGTCCCATACAATTTCCAAACTACTGCCTAGTTATTGCAATTTAAACCTGTCTTCTTGGAGTGGTGGCGTGTGAAGTGGGGGAAAGGCTTAGAGATGGTTTTGCAACCAAGTACAGGGAGGTGGATGCTCAGAGCACTGCAATGGCTGCTGTCAGGCCAACTGCACACATTCCTGCTTTACTTTCCCATCGTCCTCAGCCTGTATGGTCTCAGTACTGCAGAATTCATAGAGGTGGAGGCGCTAGCATGGTTTCCCCGAGAACGTTCTATGGATGTATGTGCAGTTTATGATGATTCTACCAGCTCTGAGTGCTCAACTATTAATAATGTAAGTTTCTCTTGCGTGTGTGCCAAGTTGCTCCAAGTCTTTGTGACCTAATCGATTGTAGTCTGCCAGGCTCTTCTGTCCATGGCATTCTCCAGGCAAAAATACTGGAATGAGTTGCCATTTCCTTCTCCAGGGGACCCTCCCAGGGATCAAACCCATGTCTCTTATGTTTCTTGTGTTGGCAGGGGTTCTTTACCATGACTGCTGCAGTAGCAGTTTCAGATTTGGGTCTGAGTTTTCCCAAATAGGACATGATTCAATCACCGAAGTGAAACATTCACTCTTAGCATTCTGATGATCAGTGGATGTGCTTTTTCCTGTAGAAATGGGCTTTCCCATTTTGAATATTGTTTATTTGCAAGATTTTTCTTGTTGATTATTGTTACCTGATGTTTCCCTTTTTAGAGAAGCTTTTTAAGGCAGCTTTAACTTTGTTGAGCCTCTCAATTTTATTTTTATTTTTATTGCATTAATACCTGGTATGTATTAGGTGCTTTCTTTTCTTTATGATTATTCTGCTTATCTTGCTAACTTCTTAAACTGGCTGTATACTTGTATACTCATTGCTTTTCCTTTTTATGTAAAGTCTACTACATTTAAGGCCTCAGTGGATAATGTTTTCCATATCCCGTAGGTTTTAAGACTTTGTATTTTTATTATATTTCTTTAATGATGTTGTTTTTAAATTCTATGTACTCAGTGAGTGATATAAACACATTGTAAATTTCAGTTTTCTAATAAAAAATAAATTAAGAAAAAAGAAGTGGGCTTTCCATTGTGATTTTCTAGAAGCTCATTTTGTCGTCCTTGATGGTGCGTGAATTTGGGTTAACAGCCGCTGGCAATGAACCGCCGATTGTCATGTGCTCATCTCTGTGAGCACTGTCCACTCATCATTACATTCACTCCCCAACAAAAATGGGGCCAGTGCTAAAAAGCCCCTGTTCTCGGGTGAGGACAGGCCCTGTCCTGGAGTCAGAGGAGGTGCCTCCTCTTAAAGAACAAGGTCTCCAGCCTGTCAGAGCTGCCAGCTCTTTATTGTTATTTTTAATTTTCAAAGTGATTAATAGCCTCATTCTTCTGAGAATTGAAAGTCAAATCCCACTGAAGCAAAGAAATTTGAATACAGTAGAACTCATCATCTCCCCCACAAATCTCCTTGGCCGTGTTCCTTTCCTCAAAGAGTCATACCCTTTGCCCACACCGGAACCCAGGGGCCCTCCCCTCTTCTCCATTCCGTGCCCCCGAATACTCACTTGTCTTCCTCCTCCTGGCGGTTCCCCCTTTGCGGGTCTCCAAGGCCACCTTCCTTCTCTTTCCACCTGCCACCATCTTGTTTCTCATTCTTGCTATTTCCCTTGGGGATTTCTGCACAGATTATTCCCTTTGTCAAGGAATCACCTGCCTCAGGGTCAGAAGTCACTGGAGAGATGAATGAATTGAAATTTGAATCTTAGGTGTATATGGTGGGAGCTCCCCACTCACCTGCTGATAACTAGCACCCTAGCCCAGATTGAGCCTGAATCCCAGCTTTGGATTCCTGGTTTGGGGAGTCATTAACAATGAGTAGGGAGTCTGGGAAAGGCTGCTGTGGAGGGTGGCCTGATGTGTGAGCTGGAGGAGATGGAGGGAGAAAAGAAAGCAGTCACGTGCCCATGTTTGTGATGAACTTGCTGTTACCCATGGTGGACACCCTGATCTGAAGGAGGAAAAGAAGGGAGCAGAGAAGGAAGGGAGAGAAGACATGCTGGAGAATTACATGCCATCAAATCATGGACGATGCACTTGGTCCAAATGGATGTTTCCTGAGCTTCAGCCCACCTCCAGAGAACTCAGGTGGAATATTAAAATGACTGTGGAGGAACTGGTGGGCACCTTGATGTGCTTTATGGGGATCTTAACTCCCAAGGAACGCCCTCCCGAAGAAACCCAGTGTCCAGCTGGTAGGGACAACACCTGGTGACTCGTTGCAGGCCCTTGCTTATAACTCATCTTCTTCTTGTCCAGTTGAGACCATCCAGTCTTGCATTAGAGCCTCTTTTGATTTAACGCCAAACGGTTTCATTGAACAAGCTGTTATTCTAACAAAGATTTACTGGTTCTATGTGTCCTGAATCTTTCAAAGGAACAACGACGTAACACTGAGGCTTTTCTGAAAAACTGCAAGTACTTGACTGTTTTTGCAAAAGCACTGTTTCTCACGGAGACGTTCCCCACAGAAGTCCCTACTGCCTGACACTCTATTTGCATTTTAGAGCAATCCCCCCACCCCCGAACTGAATGAGAAAAAGAGGGATGAGAGGTCGCCCTGAATCAAGATTCCAAACACACGTTAAGGAAAGAGCTCTTCTCCCTCCGCTTTTGCCTGAAGCTCCTCACTGCAGGATTGAGATTTATGTTTTGGGAATGAAGCCTGAGGGCTTTCCGAAGCACCTGCCAACCTGCCTAGACCAAATGCTTTTCAATGAAACGTGCATTGTTGCTTTTGTTTAAGTGCCATTCATGGGCGATAAGCAAATTACCACAGGATGAATACCTGATTCTGATTCCCAAATTGTAGGAAGACGGTTAAAATATAAAACAAGAAACACCGGTAACTGATCCATGGGGAAATTCCATAGCCCAGTAAAGCACACAAAAATGCTGTTATTTCAGCAGGGCTATCTGTAGGCTGAGATGCTATGAACTGGGCAGACTAAGGATAACACTTGACAGTGAGGGTAATTCTTCAAGAGATTTGTGTTGGCCTGGGCTGCCTGGTGTCAGCCTCCTGCCGTCAGGCTGGTCTTCTTCCTGTTTGTATCTGCTCTGCTCACCGAGGGATGGTTAGGGCCTCTGCGGGACTTCCAGATTCCAGACGCCTGGGGTATGGTCACCAAGTTTCATGGGTTGGGGGTGTAATGCCATTGATGATTATTCAGTTCAGTTCAGTTCAGTTGCTCAGTCATGTCCGACTCTTTGCGACCCCATGAATCACAGCACGCCATGCCTCCTTGTCCATCACCAACTCCCAGAGTTCACTCAAACTCATGTCCATAGAGTCGGTGATGCCACCCAGCCATCTCATCCTCTGTCGTCCCCTTCTCCTCCTGCCCCCAATCCTTCCCAGCATCAGAGTCTTTTCCAGTGAGTCAACTTGTCTCATGAGGTGGCCAAAGTATTGGAGTTTCAGCTTTAGCATCAGTTCTTCCAATGAACACCCAGGATTGATCTCCTTTAGAATGGACTGGTTGGATCTCCTTGCAGTCCAAGGGACTCTCAAGAGTCTTCTCCAGCTTAGCATGGAAAATTCAAAGATGTTTTTCTCCTGGGCAAGTCAAGATAGAAACGTTCAGTCGATTTCAGTTTTCTTTTGCCTTTGAAGGCCTTCATTACCTGTAGGATGGTTCTGGGTGTGGGAATATCTGGGACCAATACCCTCTTTCTCTTGATGAAAACACCCTCATGAGCCCCTAAGCTCATTTATCAGCTGATATAGGAACATGTCCCCCTGTCTGGGGAAGCAGCCTCAACTAAATCCCCAGAGAAGATGAGATATACATCTAAATGCCTGTTGGATCCTCCACAGTAGGAGAGCTTTTGAACTGAGACTCTTATTTTCTCATAATGAAACACTGCAAAGTAGTTAGATAGATCTATTTTTGACTGAGGTCACAGAGACACTTTAAATAAAGTCCTTTGTATCCTCGAAGTCCTTGCTAATTCTGGTGGACCAGAGGGCATATATAGAAGAGATGTGTGAGCTTCACTCAAAGGTGTGTTGAGTATCTGGGTTTTCTCCCCTTCAAACGCCTTAAACAGTTTTTTTTTTTTTTCCAGTAAAGGGGCTTCTGCTTCATTTCCTGACCAGTGCTCTTCATTCAACAAAGATTTCCTGAGTGCCTGCTATGTGCCAAACAGTGATGGAGGCACTGGGGATGTGGCATGAACAACAGAGACACAGTCTCTGAAATGCAGTTTACATTTTAATGCCTTATTTAATCCTTCCCTCCACTCCTCAGAGCTGTGGATTATCTCTGGATTATCTGGGGATATTATTATCTCCAGTGGATTATCTCTGGATAATCCACTCTGGATTATCTCTTTTCAGACAAATTTCCCTGGATTTGACCCTAGTTTTTATCAACATTCCTCTTAGATTTTTTTAAAAAGCTCTTTTCATTGTGAAACATAAAACGTGGATGGAGAAGTATATATGTGTGTGTGTGTTTAGTCACTCAGTTGTGTCCAACTCTTCGTGACCCACTGGGCTCTAGCCCGCCAGACTCTTCTGTCTTTGGGATTTCCCAGGCAAGAATACTTGAGTGGGTTGCCATTTCATTCTCCAGGGAGATCTTCTCAACCCGGGGATCGAACCGAAGTCTCCTGTGTCTCTTGCATTGCAGGAGGATTTTTTATCCTCTGAGCCATATGGGAAAGCCATATAATATTTATTATATACATTTATAAAGTGAGCAACTAAGCAATCATCACTCAAGTCAAGAGATAGAATAATGTCAATACTCTAGATTTTCCTAAGTATTCTTTCCTAATCTAAACATTTGATTCCTTCTCCAAGAGATAATTACTATTCCAGCTTTTGTGTTAAAGACTTCCTTCTTTTCATTATATTTTCATTCTCAGTTCAATTTCCTACCCCCCACCCAAATTTAGTCAAGTTTCATCTCTTTTTAAAAACATTGTATAAATGGAATATACAGTTTGGATTCTATGATCCTGGCTTCTTCCTTTCAACATTGTGCACTGGGAATTCACTCATGTTGTTACATGAATTTGTAGTTTGTCCCTGTTCAGACTTGTTAAATCATACATTGCTGACCCACACCTCCAGAATTTCTGATTTAGTTAACTTTGGGGCGGATCCCAAGAGTTTTTATATGTATATATAAAACACAAACACTCCTGTGCTAGGAACAAGAATGAAGACCAAATAAATATTTATTATAAATCACAGTATCATAGTATGTGTTCATATGTTCAGGTTATTGTAACTCTGATTCAGTCAACATTAGGAGGGGAAAAAAAAACTGCTTTCACTAGACTCTGAGACTGCATCATGAAAACCATTCTGTTCATTGCCACTCAGACTCATTACTGTGTATCTTTCTCAACTGACTGTGGTTTGACCTGTTTTTTAACAAGGCAGTGTTTCATATTTCAAGTATCTTTAACATATGGTAATGTGCATCTTATATTCCTAATAGAGTTACTTTTTTTTTTTAAGTGATAGCCTCTGACTCATTATTAAAAACCTAGAAATCTGAGTCCAGAAGACATGTTTGAACAGAAAATTTAACATTGTTTAATTTACATGATTTAGGCAATTTTCTGACTTAGGTGATGAGAGAGATTATGTGAACAGTCATTTGTACTTCAGAGACTGTAAAACCTTTCTTTCCTGCCAAAACATTGATATTAGAATTTTGTTGAATGTCAGGAATAATTAGGACATTAGCTCATGGACTTAACTATATGTATTAATATTCCAGACGTTTAGTATCTAGTCAATGGAATTGTCTTTTATAATTTAAAAAGTCAAAGCTGTTGAAAATTTTACAGGATTCAAAATTTCCTCAATTGGAATGAAAATCAAATTATTTTAACTCTAGTCTTAGTTGCATTAATGACTAATTCTGCAGTAGTAGCAAAATATTTAAATTAGTTTTGTAAAGAAGCTTAGAAATAGTAAATTTAGGTTGAAACTAGGATGACGGTAGCTCTTGAATTAATATTTTATAGGTAATCTCTTATAGAAGCATGTGTTTGAACCTATGAGATGTTGAAAGCAAGTTTTTTTTTTTTTTTTAAAGGTTGATCTACTAATGTTGCATTTTAGAGGGAAAATTCTGTTTATTGTTTGCTTGAGTCATCATTTTTGGTCACACGCAGAGCACTTAGCTCCGGCATTTTTAAGGGAAAAAAAGAGGCAATTTTTAATATGAATACTGGATAGGTCACATGAGTGCCAGAAAGGCTGAAGAGTTAGGCTGGGGAATACACAGCCTAAATTAAGCCACAGAATTGCCCTGAAGGACAGAGCACTGTTGCTCCCATGAAGCTTCAGACCAGTTTTGGTTTATAACAAGCAGCGTCACAAGTACCTGAGACGGAGGCTCGTTGCCGGTAGTGGGGTGCTTGTGCTCAGCCTCTGCCCCCCCAGGGAGGCCCTGCTCTCCACGCCCGCGTCTGCTTGTCTTGCCCCTGATTCAGGGCTGGACTAGACGTGAACGGCTTAGCCCACATCAGTGCCTGCATCCTAGCAGCAAGGCGGGCAGGAAAAGTCAGCCCAGGCACCTCAGAGACATTTTGGGTTTGTCTCCAGACCTCTGCCATAAGTCAAATACCACAATATAGCAAGTCACACACACGTGTTGGTTTTGAAGTGCATATACAAGTTATATTTGCACTGCATTGTTTATTAAGTGTGTGATAGCCTTCTGTTTTTAAAAAAAAAACAAGTGCATATGCTTAATTTAAAAATACTCTATTGCCAAAAAATGCCCAATTACAATAGTAGCATCAAAGATCGCTGATCACAGATCACCTTGACAAATATAGCAGTAATGAACAAACTTGAAATGTTACAAGAATTAGCAAATTGTGACCCAGAGACCCAAAGTGAGCAGATGCTGCTGGAAAAATAGTGTCAACAGGCACGCCGCAGGCCTGAAAGTCTGAAAACTGTGGTGTCTGTGAAGCCCCATAAACCAAAGTGCGATAAAACAAGGGCTGCCGATATGCGTCATTTTGTGCATCTAGAGAGAAAAATGTTTCTTCATCCCACCGGGAGTCATTAGGCAGGTCATCCTCCAAGCCTAGCAGAGGATGGTGGCCAAAATCCAGGTGGCCAAAATGGGATGAAAGATGAAATATTCCCAGAAGACTTCTCTATCGGCAGCTGAGTCAATCTGTAAGTAATATAGTAAGGTGGAGAGCCTTCTTACAAATAAAGGAATGAAGCATTGAAAGATAAGTACTCCGCCTGGCTGGTCACTTACCGTCATCGGAAAAGCAGGTCTAGCTCTGGCTTTGACCTTAGGTAGTGGACTGCGCCTGTTAGAACCTCAGACGTGCCTCCAATCCAGAAGTTTCTTATTATTCAATCTATCTTGACTTGCTTCCTGGCGGCAGGGATCACAGTGAGGGCCCTCCTCAGCTATTTCATCTTAAAAGTTCATGCTACGCAGGCTCAGTATTTGTGGCACACGGGCTTAGTTGCTCCAAGCATGTGGGATCTTCCCAGATCAGGGAAGGTACTCGTGTCCCTTGCATTGCAAAGCAGATTCTTAACCACTGGACCACCAGGGAAGGTCTGCTTTCTTCCTTAAAGTGAGCAAAGGAGAAAGACTTAAGCAAGAAAACCATTAAATTCTGGCCGGCGTCTCTCGCGTCACGTCTGCGCTGCCGGGGCCGCGTCTCTCGCGTCGCGTCCAAGGTAAGGTACAGCGGCTGCACTTTGCTGGAGCGGCTGTGAAGAGATTTTCCACGACCAAGGTAAGAGAAACCCAAATAAGACGGTAGGTATTGCTAGGGGGCGTCAGAGGGCAGACACACTGAAATCATAATCACTGGAAACTAGTCGATCTGATCACATGGACCACAGCCGAATGTGGTCCACTGGAGAAGGGAATGGCAAACCACTTCAGTATACTTGCCTTGAGAACCCCATGAACAGTAACAAAGGGCAAAATGATAGGATACTGAATGAGGAATTCCCCAGGTCGGTGGGTGCCCAGTATGCTACTGGAGCTCAGTGGAGAAATAACTATAGAAGGAATAAAGGGATGGAGCAGGAGCAAAAGCAAAACCAATACCCAGCTGTGGATGTGACCAGTGATAGAAGTAAGGTCCGGTGCTGTAAAGAGCAATATTGCATAGGAACCTGGAATGTTAGGTCCATGAATCAAGGCAAATTGGAAGTGGTCAAACAGGAGATGGCAAGAGTGAACGTCGACATTCTAGGAATCAGTGAATTAAAATGGACTGGAATGGGTGAATTTAACTCGGATGACCATTATATCTACTACTGTGGGCAGGAAACCCTTGGAAGAAATGGAGTAGCCATCATGGTCAACAAAAGAGTCCGAAATGCAGTACTTGGATGCAATCTTAAAAACGACAGAATGATTTCTGTTCGTTTCAATATTACAGTAATCCAGGCCTATGCCCCAACCAGTAATGCTGAAGAAGCCGAAGTTAATTGGTTCTATGAAGACCTACAAGACCTTTTAGAACTAACACCCAAAAAAGATGTCCTTGTTATTATAGGGGACTGGAATGCAAAAGTAGGAAGTCAAGAAACACCTGGAGTAACTGGCAAATTTGGCCTTGGAGCACGGAATGAAGCAGGGCAAAGGCTTATAGAGTTTTGTCAAGAGAATGCACTGGTCATAGCAAACACCCTCTTCCAACAACACAAGAGAAGACTCTACACATGGACATCACCAGATGGTCAACACCGAAATCAGATTGATTATATTCTTTGCAACCAAAGATGGAGAAGTTGTATACAGTTAGCGAAAACAAGACCAGGAGCTGACTGTGGCTCAGATCATGAACTCCTTATTGCGAAATTCAGACTTAAATTGAAGAAAGTAGGGAAAACCACTAGACCATTCAGATATGACCTCAATCAAATCCCTTATGATATACAGTGGAAGTGAGAAATAGATTTAAGGGACTAGATCTGATAGATAGAGTGCCTGATGAACTCTGGACGGAGGTTCGTGACATTGTACAAGAGACAGGGACCAAGACCATCCCCATGGAAAAGAAATGCAGAAGAGCGAAATGGCTGTCTGAGGAGGCCTTACAAATAGCTGTGAAAAGAAGAGAGGTGAAAAGCAAAGGAGAAAAGGAAAGATATAAGCATCTGAATGCAGAGTTCCAAAGAATAGCAAGGAGAGGTAAGAAAGTCTTCCTCAGTGATCAATGCAAAGAAATAGAGGAAAACAACAGAATAGGAAAAATAAGAGACCTCTTCAAGAAAATTAGAGATTCCAAGGGAACATTTCATGCAAAGATGGGCTCGATAAAGGACAGAAATGGTATGGACCTAACAGAAGCAGAAGATATTAAGAAGAGGTGGCAGGAATACACAGAAGAACTGTACAAAAAAGATCTTCACAACCAAGATAGTCACGATAACGTGATCACTGACCTAGAGCCAGACATCTTGGAATGTGAAGTCAAGTGGGCCTTAGAAAGCATCACTCCTAACAAAGCTAGTGGAGGTGATGGAATTCCAGTTGAGCTGTTTCAAGTCTTGAAAGATGATGCTGTGAAAGTGCTTCACTCAATATGCCAGCAGATTTGGAAAACTCAGCACTGGCCACAGGACTGGAAGAGGTCAGTCTTCATTCCAATCCCAAAGAAAGGCAATGCCAAAGAATGCTCCAACTACCGCACAGTTGCACTCATCTCACACGCTAGTAAAGTCATGCTCAAAATTCTCCAAACCACGCTTCAGCAGTATGTAAACCGTGAACTCCCAGATGTTCAAGCAGGTTTTAGAAAAGGCAGAGGCACCAGAGATCAAATTGCCAACATCCGCTGGATCATGGAGAAAGCAAGAGAGTTTCAGAAAAACATCTATTTCTGCTTCATTGACTATGCCAAAGCCTTTGACTGTGTGGATCATAATAAACTGTGGAACATTCTGAAAGAGATGGGAATCCCAGACCACCTGACCTGCCTCTTGAGAAACCTGTATGCAGGTCAGGAAACAACAGTTAGAACTGGACATGGAACAACAGACTGGTTCCAAATAGGAAAAGGTGTACGTCAAGGTTGTATATTGTCACCTTGCTTATTTAACTTATATGCAGAGTACATCATGAGGAATGCTGGGCTGGAAGAAGCACAAGCTGGAATCAAGATTACTGGGAGAAATATCAATAACCTCAGATATGCAGATGACACCACCCTTATGGCAGAAAGTGAAGAGGAACTCAAAAGCCTCTTGATGAAAGTGAAAGAGGAGAGTGAAAAGGTTGGCTTGAAGCTCAACATTCAGAAAACAAAGATCATGGCATCTGGTCCCATCACTTCATGGGAAATAGATGGAAAAACAGTGGAAACAGTGTCAGACTTTATGTTTTTGGGCTCCAAAATCACTGCACATGCTGATTGCAGCCATGAAATTAAAAGACGCTTACTCCTTGGAAGGAAAGTTATGACCAACCTTGATAGTATATTAAAAAGCAGAGACATTACTTTGCCAACCAAGGTCCGTCTAGTCAAGGCAATGGTTTTTCCCGTGGTCATGTATGGATGT
This sequence comes from Moschus berezovskii, assembly GCF_049115385.1. Lineage (NCBI taxonomy): Eukaryota > Metazoa > Chordata > Mammalia > Artiodactyla > Moschidae > Moschus > Moschus berezovskii. The sequence continues at coordinate 39,628,999 of NC_142485.1, forward strand.
GAGAGTAGGACTGTGAAGAAAGCTGATTGCCGAAGAATCGATGCTTTTGAACTGTGGTGTTGGAGAAGACTCTTGAGAGTCCCTTATACTGCAAGGAGATCCAACCAGTCCATTCTAAAGGAGATCAGTCCTGGATGTTCATTGGAGGGACTGATGCTAAAGCTGCAACTCCAATACTTTGGCCACCTCATGCGACGAGTTGACTCACTGGAAAAGACTCTGATGCTGGGAAAGGTTGGGGGCGGGAGGAGAAGGGGACGACGGAGAATGAGATGGCTGGATGGCATCACCGACTCTGTGGACATGAGTTTGAGTGTACTCCGGGAGTTGGTGATGGACAGGGAGGCCTGGCGTGCTGTGATTCATGGGGTCACGGAGAGTCGGACACGACTGAGCGACTGAACTGAACTGACCGTTCCTTTCTGCAAAGAGCTATGCCTGTACTGTTTGCCTTTAATTATATTCCTCCTCTAGTTTCTTCTTCCAGAAGCAAGACTTCCTGTTTTATAAACCTAATGTTTTCTTTGGCCATTTGGCACCGAAGGAAAAGAAAGGGAAAAAAGGAGATGTCTTCCATAGTCTTGTTTGTGGGTCAATTAAAAGTAAAAACAGATTTATTAAACATGAAAAGGAAGTAGAAACATGTCATGATTTTACTGTGAAAATAAAACTGTTGTTAATATCTTAGAATAGTACTTTGCAGTCTTTATCTAAATGCAAACATTTTTACAGTAACTGCCAAACTGGGTACGGAGTTTCTTCTCCTTTGCTTTGTCATAAGTAGGAATTTTCCACTTATTCTAATAACCTTCATGAATGCTATTGTTAAGGAAAAAATTGTCCATGATGCTTGCTAAAGTCATAAGGCAGACTTTATCTGGGTTTATTGTAGTAGATATAGAAATTACTGCAGTGTGATTTTGCAGTAGGGGGAGGGAGATTGGGTTTAACTGAGTACAGTCAGGAAAAGTGGGAATTTACAGTCAAGGAGCAGGGTAGGGGGGATGGTGGGTAGGCAGTTACTAAAAGGTCACAGTTATTCTCACTAAACTGACTTACATGAGCCTTGCTGAAGGCAGGCCAGGGTGACCAGTCCTCATCTGGGGAATGGAGGGGAATGAGGAAGTGATCAGCTCTTGAAGGTGGAGGATCCTGCCTAAAGGATTCTTGCTAAAATTGGGCTCTTGAGGACATGTTCAAGGATGCGTCTGAGTCAGAAAAAGAGCCTAGAGGAGCCTGATGAGAGTTTGGTCAAGGAGATAGTCTTTGTTACCATGAACAGTTTTATCCTGGAAATCTAACCAAGTGGACTTAACCATTTCTTTACTGTTGAGTATTCATTGTTTTCCTGACATTCCATGATTAAAAATAATGTTACTAGATACATATTTGTGCATGAAATACTCTCCCATTTAGAGTTCTTTTCAGAAGTAGAGTGACTAGATCAAAGAATATGGTGATTTCATGGGATTCTTAATATCGCTTCCAAAAGGATGTCACCAGCAGTGTTGCTGCTGACTCTTACAACACTGGCTCTATCATTTCCCCGAGACGGCAGCATCAAGAATCGTGTTCTGTTGTCTCGCATATTTGCTGTTCTTTATTGCTGGTGCACTTTATTTGTCAGTGTTTGTTAGCGTATTGTATATAAGGGGCTAGTGGGCAGAATCTGCGTCTTATGTTTCTTTTTGCCTCCAGAGTTGGGCTCAGTGCCCAGAAGCTAAGGACACTCAGTCAGTACCCAATGCATGAATGAGATGTGTTCATTGTCTCCTCATGAATTTTCCCCATGTATCTGTTGGAGGCTTGGTGCTTTTATCAAATTTTAATCTAATTGTAGAGATTAAGATTTTAAACACTTATGCTGGTTGCAAGTGCCTTAAGAGGATTGAGGGTTGTTACAAGAAATCATTCTAATAAGCATACCCCGCCTCACAGGCTGTTTCCATGGAAATCGATGCCTTAAATAAGAGGCCCTGAACCTTGATACTGAGTGGGTAATAAACATAATTTCCCTTTCTCACTAACCTATCATCTGAAAGTTTAAAGTTCTATAGCATCACTTTGATAGGTGCTGTCTGATGAATGGGAGAGTCTTGCAAATTCAGATTTTTAATTATGGATGTTTAGCACCAGGTGCCCAAAAGGGGTCTGTTTATTGGTACACAGACCCCTTTAGAAGTCATCAACAATCCAGCTTTTGGAGAATTCTAGAGAGAATCATCTTATCCCCTCAAGCTTTCCCAGGCTGTGTGAGAAGCTCGCCCCAGGAGCAATTAGTGGCACAGTGAAGAGATTTATGGCCCCTCAGCAGTCACTTTCTCCAGAAACTTGGAATAATTTGAATGCCCATGGAGGCATTGGTTTCTTTTCTCCTTAACCCTTACCCATTTATAGGCATTTATCCTCTCAATTGGAAGCCGTCGGTCTTCCCTGATGGCACTAGACATCAACTTTTCATTAATTTGGCAGATGTTTAATGAAGACCCATAAGATTACACCAAAATCTATACTTAAAGTATCTCCCTATCCGCTTAAAACCCGCCTACGGCCCCTTTATCCTAGGGGCCTAGATAAAAGCTTAGTTAGCGAAGGGTCAGGGGGCTTGGCCCGGAATTCCCGGGTCATCCAGGGAACCCAGGCAGCTGCTCAGCCCTGAGCCATCCTGGGCATTTATCCAGAAGCTGGTTGTAAATGGGAGCAGCCTGTTTTCCTCACTTTTTGTACTCCTTTTCCGATATAGGGGGAATGCTTTTCCAGGATGCCATGAGGGCATTAAAGGAGGAGGAAACAGCCACTCACTGCAGTATTTTTGCCTGGAGAATCCTGTGGACAGCGGAGCCTGGGGGGCTACAGTCTGTGGGGTCGCACAGAGTCGGATGCGTTCGACTGACTGAGCAGCAGCAGCAGAGGGTATTAAAATCACTTCTGCCGCAAATGGGGAAGCTGGGTACAGATGGTACCGCCTGGCACACTGTCCTTCTGACACTGAACATGCCTGACGGAGATGAATGGGGTTGCCTCTAGGTTTCAAACCTGGGTCTCCCCTGTCAGGTTCTAGGTTTAACTGAAAAGTGTAGGGTTCCAACAGTTAGACCCCTCCTCAGCCACCTGACAAAATGGAAACTGGTCAGTGGTGAGGATTGGTGGCAGCATCTTCTGAGGGTGTTCTTTCCGGGTTGTATATTGTGGCTAAAGGCAATGCTGACTCTGGCGGAGACCAGACATTCCAATATTCACTCCACTCTTCAACCACGGAGCCCTGGGCAATGCACTTACCTTTCAGTGAGACTAGTTTTGCATTTGGAAATGAGGTTAGTTCAGTATTCCTCACTGGACTGTTGGGGAGATTAAACGACACAGTTAATCACCATGTATAATGCTGGAGCTTCCCTGGTGGCTCAGATGGTAAAGCTTCCCTGGTGGCCTGCAATCCCGGAGACCCGGGTTCGATTCCTGAGTTGGGAAGATCCCCTGGAGAAGGGAAAGGCTACCCACTCCAGTATTCTTCCCACACAGACAGAGGGTCCTGGTGGGCTACAGTCCATGGGGTCACAAAGAGTTGGACATGACTGAGTGACTAACACTTTCACTACAATGCTGAGACAAGATCAGTGTTCAAAATATGAAACCCTTGGTTGCTTGCACCTCTAAGTTACAATCTTCAGGCCATTCCCCTCTTAGACCAAAAGGGCTGTCACAATTGGATTTCAAGCAGCAAAGCTGATTCATTTGGGGAAACAAAACAGGCTATTCAAATCCTACCTAAAAGACAGCAGGCCACCCACCTGTTCAGAAAGCGGATGTTAGTAGCAATTTAAGGTCCAAATTCATCTTGTTCTCCTGGACATAACTAAGAATTGGCACTAACTTCATTACAATAATCGCTGACGTATTCTAGATGTTTCAGGAAAATCATTGAAAAAAGTCAGTTTCTGCATTTCTTTCTGGGTTAGCATTGTTGTTTCCCCTGACTTTGTCTGCTAGGAACTGTTATTGTTTTGGTTATAACTTCTTGTGGTGAACACCTCCTCACCGCAATATTAATTCCTTATATGGTAGAGAAAATTGGGGTGTTAAGAAAACTTAAAGTCTGGACTTGCTCATCAAGGCTTGTAAACACTTGCGGGTCACACATGTTCTTTCCTAAAACCTTGGCTTCCCTCGGTGAGTTTGTGGTCTGTGTAAAGCCAACAGCTAAGATTCCATGTTAGACAAGGTCTCAGGTCAAACCCACTGGGAGAATTTAATTCTCAATTAAAACCGAAAGAAATCACCGAAGGCACTGTGGAATTATTTCTGTGTTTGTTTTGATTAGAAACAGCTCTCTGGGGAGCAGGTAGTTTTTCTTTTCTTGGCTCCTCTTTTTTTTTTCCTTATCTTTTGTCATTTTGTATGCCTTCTTTATCGTGTTAGATATTTATTATTTAATACAGGAAAGCAATAGAAGAAATGGCCTTACTTTCCTAAGCCGTGTTCCCTCTCCAGGGTGATTACTTTGATGAGTCCTAGAGGGTGTGTTCTTCCCAGGGGGAGCACTGCTGGCTGGAAAGGAATGATCCTCGAGACGGCTCTCGCTTTGTGGTTCTGAATTCCCAGTGCTCTGGTGGAAATAAAATATTGCAGGCAGAGGCAAGATGACATTTAAATAAGAAATTCTTTCATTAGGAGATGAACCTGTTAACAGACACAAGGAGGGAAGCGGGAAGGGCCTGTCCCCTCTAGTGGGAGCACTTAACCAGTTAAATGTAACCAAGAGCCGGACAGACTTCCAGCAAGGTGACATGCATGGTTTCAGTCTCCAGGTTTGTCATCATCCAGGCTGGCGTGTGGAGGAGAATCCACCCCCACGGCTGACAATTTTAAGAGCCTGGTCAGTACTGGAAAGTACAGGAGAGCCATAGGTGTGTGGTGTCAGCTCTTAACTTAGGAAGCATGGGTACTTTGGAGTTCACTGCTGGGCAGACCCGGCAGTGGAATGGGGATATTAGAGTGAAGGAAGTGAGAAAGACAAAGAAATATCATATGTGGGATCTAGAAAGATGGTACCAGTGATCCTGCGTGCAGGGCAGCAAAGGAGACCCAGACATAAAGAACAGACTTTTGGACTCAGTGGGAGAAGGCCAGGGTGGGATAGTTTGAGAGAATAGCATTTAGACACATACATTAGCATATGTAAAATAGATAGCCAGTGGGAGTTTGCTCTATGATTGGGAACTCAAAGCTGGTGCTCTGGCTTGGGGAGGGAGGTGGGTTCAGGAGGCAGGGGATATGTATGCCTATGGCCAACTCATGTTGCCTATGGCCACCTCATAAGGGAAAAACCATCACAATTGTCTAAAGTAGTTATCCTCCAATTAAAATTTTAAAATAAAGTAAAAATTTAGTTATCTTTTGCAAATAAAAATTGTACAGATTGAAGGTATGCAACTTTATGTTTGGATAGATGTTTGCATTGCATTAATTAAAAGAGCACCACCATCAAGACAAGTAACTTGTCCATCTCCTCCACACAGTGACTACTGTGCGTGCACGTGTGAGTCTGTCTACTGAGAAGTTTAAAGGTCTGTCCTCTTAGCAAATTTCATGTATACAACATATTACTACTAGCTATAGTCACCTTGCAGTGGATGAGACCTTCCAAACTCATTCTTGTATAATTGAAACTCTGTACCCTTATCCCTCCGGGCAACCGCCTCTGCACTCTCTGCTTCTGTGAATTTCACTCCTTGAGATTCCACATATAAGTGAGATCTTGAAATATTTCTCTTTCTGTTTCTGGCTTATTTCACTTAGCATAATGTCCTCCAGGTTCCTCTGCGTTGTTTCAAATGGCAACAGTTCCTTCTTTTTTATTATACTGAATAATATTCCATTATGTGTGTATCAAATCTTCATTATATAATATACATATTTTCTAGTGGGAGTGAGGTCTCAGGTCATAAGTGGTGGGTCCAGGATTAGAACCCAATAAGGTTGGATTCTCTAATTTTGTTTCCTCACCTAGAAAATGGAAGGTCTTCCCAGGTTGCTCTGTGGTACAGAATTCATCTGCCAATGCAGGAGACGCGGGTTCAATCCCTGGGTCAGGAGGATCCCCTGGAGGAGGAAATGACAACCTGCTCCAGTATTCTTGCCTGGAGAATCCCATGCCTGGACAGAGGAGCCTGGCAGGCTACAGTCCACGGACTGATGAGAAGGTCAGCAGACACAATGCCTGTGCCCCACAAGAATGGAGGCTATCCCTCCTTTTGGGATGCCTGACAACCTTGAAACTCATCTTACAAGTTAATATACGCACAGTGTTTGGAGGAGAGCTTATCTAATAATTTGTGAACACCTAGGAGATATTTGCTCTTGTTATCTTATTGTTAGAAAAGAGAGGTAGGGTTTTCATCCTAACAGATGATTATAGTCGATTAAACCAAATGTTAAACGTTCCCAATGTACCTCATTAGTAGGTCTGTTTTACATGTTACTTCAGGTTTCCTACTAGGGTTTATCTTTCCTTAGTCAATTCTGAAGAAGCCAAATACCATGCAGCTACAAGTGTTAACTGACATGTTGGGTCAGTGCATGACTACTCTAGGTGGGAAGATGAAGCGTGAGGGAAGGATGACAGGCATTACAGGTGGAGACTCTGGGACCAGGCGGCCTGGTCCTCGATCTTGGACCTTCTTCGGGCTGCAGAAGCTGTGTGATTCAGTGTTGAATCACCGGCCTGTTCTCTGCTTCAGATTCCAGAAGGAGATAACAATGGTTTCTGCTTGTAGGGAAGAACACGTTTTTCTCTAGTCTTCTAGGTTCTTTTGCTGGTTGTTGTTCAGTTGCTAAGTTGTGTCTGACTCTTTGTGACCCCAATGGACTGTGGCATCCCAGGCTCCCCTGTCCTTCACCGTCTCCTGGAGCTTGCTGAAACTCATTTTCATTGAATCAATGATGCCATCTCACCCTCTGTTCCTCCCTTCTTCTCCTGCCCTCCACCTTTTCCAGCATCAGGGTCTTCTCCAATGAGTCGTCTCTTCACATCAGATGGCCAAAATATTGGAGCTTCCGCTCAGCACCAGTCTTTCCAATGAATATTCGGGGTTGATTTCCTTTAGGATGGACTGGTTTGATCTCCTTGCTATCTCAAGAGTATTCTCCCCATCATAGTTCAGAAGCATCAGTTCTTGAGCACTCAGCCTTCTTTTATGGTCCAACTCTCACATCCATACACGACTACTGAGAAAACCATAGCTTTGACGATATGGACCTTTGTTGGCAAAGTGATGTCTCTGCTTTTTAATACGCTCTCTAGGTTTGTCATAATCTCTGGCATCTCCTGGTTTGATTGACGGGTTTGATCTCCTTGTGGTCCAAGGGACTCTCAAGAGTCTTCTGTAGCACCACAATTCAAAAGCATCAATTCTTTGGTGCTCAGCATTCTTTATAGTCCAACTATAAAGCTGGACTCGATGGACACCAGCTCGATAGCTGTGAGTCTGAGCAGGCTCTGGGAGTAGGTGATGGACAGGGAAGCCTGGCATGCTGCAGCCCATGGTGTTTCAAAGAGTCGGACACAACTGAGCGACTGAACGGAACTAACTGAACTAACATCTCCTGCATTGGCAGGTAGGTTCTTACCGCTAGCGCCACCTGGGAAGCCCTTTAAGTGGTTAAAGGGGAGGTAAAAACAAACCCCTGCCCTGAGTCTTTTGCTTTTAGAAATAATCAACCTAAAGCCATCTCCATGCCACAGAGACACATTCTGGGCTGGCAATGAGACAGATCACTCAGCATGTAAGGATAAATGGAATTAATGCATCTAAACCACCCAGCCCAATGCCTGACACACGGTGCAGAAGTCCAGTGAAGCTGGGCGTCGTTTCAGAGCAGAGATGCGATCCCTTCTTTGCCTGTCACTGTACCTCCCCTCGGGATATAATCTCCACGCCTCTCTTAATCCTTTCCTTCCTGAAGCCTCTTCCCCTCCCTGGCTGGTGGTCTCTGTCCCCCAGGCCTCTAACACCCTCACAGGTCACTGCAGCAGTGGACCCTCTTTTCTGGGAACTTCTAGCCGTGGAAATAGATTTGAGATATTTAAGGACTGGACTTCACTCGCGCAGTCTTAAAACTTGATGTTCAAGTACTGACACGTAGTGAAGGCTTAGCATGGCTTTTCACATCGCCACAGGTGTGAAAGTTCGAACATCACGATGAGAAAGACGAGAAAAAGATCACCTGGAGTCTAAAGCCTGCCGTTCCCAGAGTCTTGCTTTGCTTCTGAGAAGCCTCTGCTGCCCTGTCCCTTTCATCTGGTTTCCCTGAGGGTGAGCTGCCCACGGCCTTTGGGAGCCACGTCTTCCCGCTGCTGCCGTGGAGGCAGGTGCCTCAACCTTTTGTGGGCTCGCATTCCGCTGAATCCTGTGAAAAAAGGATTGTCTTGTGCACGGCTTTGTCTGCTAACATGATTGTTTCCTTGTACCTAGAGCATAAACAGGGTATGGATTAAACTAAATCCTGGGGTCTGGAAAGGGGTTTTCAAGTGTTTCAGACAGTGGGCAATTCTGGGGGCCTTTCTGCTCAGCAGAGCTCTGTCACAAAATAAAGTCAAGGTGATGCACAGCACAGCTCCTGTTGTCATGTGTTTTCCTCTGATTTGAGGTTTCTCTACTTTCTGTGACACCAACACGACATAGGTTTGTGTCTGTGAATACTGTGTTACCTAAAATTAAAGAGGATGCCCCCAAGTCCTTTGGGTTGGGTCGGGGGGGCCTTTGGCAAGCTCCCATTGACCCATCACCCCCATCACGTTACAGGCGATGAGTCCCTCTGTCCTGCTGAGGTCTCTGAGGGAAGGGAGGCGTGCTGTCGTCTGTACTGCCCGGGTGTACCACAGCTCCAGGTGCAGAGAGCATAACAAATGAAGAAGTTATTCAGGAAATGATGCTGGAGCTTTGATGTCATTTGGGTTTCAGAAGTCTCTGAGAGTGGGCAAAATGAAGCATCAGCAAAAACAGAATGTTTGATAATAAGGCACAAGATAAAATTGATGATGCATGTTTAAATGGGAAAATCTGTCATCAGAAAAGAATTTTTATTTTTTTCTCTTTTTCTGATGTTTCCAGTGCCTTTTGACAATGTGAAAGCTCTAAAGAACTGCAGAATTTTCTTTTACTATAATGTTGGCCCTATACTGTGCATATAAGTGATTGAAACTTAGAAATACTAAAGTTTCTTACACAAATGATAATATGTTTAGATAAAACCACACAATATAACTACAGTCAGTAAGTTTGTAATTGTTGTCTCATTAAGCCATTCTTTAAATGGTAAGTCAAACATGTTCCCTTCATATGCTCAGTAATTCACCTTTTTGATTACTGAAGTGGAAAATAATTATTTCATTTTCTCTGTCCTATATTTCTTAAGGGCTGGGAATAGAGGGTGATGAGTGAGTTATAAATTTAAGATATTTTCACATCTTAATCACTTAGAAAATTTGAATCAGACTTGATTTTGTATTGTGACAGTACATAATTATAATAGCTCTCATTTGTTGAATGCACCCTCTGTATTTTACTGACACCAAGCAACAAATAGTATTGTGAGTTAGAAACAATTGCTTTCATTTTACACATGAGATTGCTGAGTTTTGATCCCTAATTTGCTCAAGATCATTCTAGAGACAGGCGGAGCAGGAAGTGGGACGTCGCCCTGTTAGGGTTTTAGATTCTAAAGCACATTTTCCTAACTTTTGATTTAAAGTACAAAGTGTAGACATTGGCTCTTTTTTTTTTTTTTTTTTGCTCTTGAAAAATGATTTACACAGTTACCTTTCTCTGTGGGTGTCGTGACAAGTTATCCTGCTAGACTAGCCCCTTTGCTAATTTTTCCATTTGGCATCTTTCTCAGTTCTTAAGAAATGGTCCAGAATCCTCCACTTCCACGAGCCTTTCTGATAACAGTTGGCACCAGCCGGAGGTCCGCGGAGCCCACAGCCGCCTTCTCCCAGGCCCCCGACTGCAGGCTCTGCCCGCTCTGTGATGCAGGCCATGTGCTGAGGGACAGCCGGGCCTGGACCCTAGCATCTCTGCATGAAGAGGTGGAGGAAGGCTGAGCCAGCAGCTGGCCAGAGGTTGGTTCCTCAGTGACCACATGGGATGGAGACCCCCACTGTGCTGGGTTTCAAACGGACAAGGAAAAGCCTTTTTTATGCTGAGTGTGTGTATGTGTGTGTTCAGTCATGTCTGACTCTCTATGACCCCTTGGACTGTAGCCTGCCAGGAACCTCTGTCCATGGGGTTTTTCATGCAAGAATACTGGAGTGGGTTGCCATTTTCTGCTCCAGGGGATCTTCCTGACCCAGGGATCGAACCTGCATTGAGTCTTCACGACTGAGCCTCCTGCATTGACGGGTGAATTGGTAATCGCTAGCGCCACCAGTGTTATTGCCTGGAGAATCCCAGGGATGGGGGAGCCTAGTGGGCTTCCGTTTATGGGATTGCACAGAGTCGAACACGACTGAAGCGACTTAGCAGCAGCAGCAGCAGCAGCGCCACCTGGGAAACCCATTTTACTGAGATATTGAGGTTATTTGTTAAAGCACTGAACAAATCTTGATTATAGGATTAATTTTATTCCTATTCTTCACTCTATATCCTCGACTTATAATCAGTTGGCAAATAATGCATCTTTAACATTTTCCTTTATATATTAGTATCAGTTCAGTTCAGTTCAGTCGCTCATTCGTGACTGACTCTTTGCGACCCCATGAATCACAGCACGCCAGGCCTCCCTGTCCACCACCAACTCCCAGAGTTCACTCAAACTCATGTCCATCGAGTCAGGGATGCCATCCAGCCATCTCATTCTTTGTCGTCCCCTTCTCCTCCCACCCCCAATCCTTCCCAGCATCAGAGTCTTTTCCAGTGAGTCAACTCGTCGCATGAGGTGGCCAAAGTATTGGGGTTTCAGCTTTAGCATCAGTCCTTCCAATGAACACCCAGGACTGATCTCCTTTAGAATGGACTGGTTGGATCTCCTTGCAGTCCAAGGGACTCTCAAGAGTCTTCTTCAGCACCGTGGTTCAAAAGCATCAATTCTTCAGCGCTCAGCTTTCTTCACAGTCCAACTCTCACATCCACACTTGACCACTGGAAAAACAATAGCCTAGACTAGACGGACCTTGGTTGGCAAAGTAATGTCTCTGCTTTTTAATATGCTGTCTAGGTTGGTAATAGCGTTCCTTCCAAGGAGTGAGCGTCTATATTGACTTTGAACATTATATGTAAGCCTTATTAAATATTTAGGAGTTAATGTAAAGTACGAAGAGGGAAAATGAATGCAAACAACTGCTGTAACTGTTGGCGTGTCTCCTTTCAGGTCCTTCTCTTTTGCTTCTTTAAGGACTTTTTTCTTTATCATAGTTGGTATCTTAGGACAATCGTGCATCTTAACTTTTTTCTGTTTTTCATAATGGCATAATCCAAGTGTTTTCCAGGGTGTAAAAAATTCTTCATAACAGCTGCACATGATTCCATCTTCTGGGTGGGCCCTGGTTTATTTAACCTTCCTCTTATTGTTGATGATTTAAATTATTTCTGTTGATGATTTAAATTATTTCTGTTTATTCGCAATAAAGAAATAATGCAGTAACAGTATCTTCACCTCTCAATTCTCTTTCTGTAAGGAAATCACTTTGGACTCACCAAAGTGCCTGTTCTTAGAGGCAGGCCTGTGTTTCTATCAGTCCATGCACTGGTGTGCTGGAGTGAGTTCCCTGTCACAACAGAGGGTCAAGCAGGGCCACATGACCATCTAGCTTGACATATATTGAGTCAAAGCTGAGATAGATGATTCCATGAAACAGGTTATGGTTGTGGCCCAGACGGTAAAGAATGTGCCTATAGTGCGGGCAACCCAGGTTTGATCCCTGGGTTGGGAAGATCCCCCACTGAAGGAATGGCAGCCCACTCCATCCAGTATTCTTGCCTCGAGAATCCCATCGACAGGCTACAGTTGATGGGGCCACAGATAGGCGGACACAAGTGAGTGACTAACACACACACACAAACACTCTCTTTACAAAATCCTGAGTCTTATCCAGGTAGGTATATTTATGTTTCCAAAAGCCCAGGTGTGGGCAAGTACATCTTTGGGGCCACTTTGAAAAATTACCTACCTTTCAAACAAGTAATAAGTTAAACTGGGGCAATGTTCAAAAGATAGAAAGAATCTAGTAAAAATCATCTGTATAACTCTTGATCCTAGTTATTCAGTTCATTTTCCAGGAGGCAACCAACAATTTCTGTTTTGTGTATCTTTCCAAATAACTTATTTTGTATTTATAGAGTGAAACTTTTATCTTTTTTTCCCACATGATAGCATATTATAAACATTGTCTGAAACTTGTTTTTTGTGTGCAAGTGTATCTTTTTATTTTTTGTAATTAATTTATTTTTTATTGGAGGCAAATTATTTTACAATATTATATTGGTTGGTTTTGCCATACACTGACATGAATTCGCCCCGGGTTTACATAAGTTCCCCCTCGTGAACTCCCCTCCCACCTCCCTCCTCCCTTTATCCTCCCTCTGGGTCATCCCTGCATGCCTGCCCCGAGCATCCTATAACATGCATTGACCCTGAACTAGTGATTCATTTCACATATGACAACATACGTGTTTCAATGACATTCTCCCAAATCATCCCACCCTCACCCTCTCCCACAGAGTCCCAAAGACTGATCTATACATCTGTGTCTCTTTTGCTGTCTCATATACAGGGTTATCATTTGCATCTTTCTAAATTCCATATATATGCGTTAGTAAAGTGTATCTTTTTTATACATTCCATGTAAGTGCACCCAGAGCTTTCTTGCTCTGTTCCACGGTGCTGTTGTCATCCGCTGCATGGCGATAACCCAGTTTAATGAATAAGCTTCTCTGATGATTCCAAACAACCTTTGTCTCCAAGTTACAAACAAGCTGCAATAGCCATGGGTAGCTGGGCAAGATTTTCTGCACAATAAATTTCTAGAAGCAGAATTTCTCCCTTTGTGGGTGTGTATCAGTTAGCTATCGATGCATAAGCAACCATCTCAAAACTTGGCAGCTTAAAAGAAGAAGCAGTTAGCATTTATTATTAACCACAAGCCTGTGGGTTGGCTGGGTGGCTCTACCTCTATGGGCAAGGCCTCACTGAGATCAGGGGGGCTTGGTCACTACGTGCAGTCAGCAGATGGGCTGGGTTAGGTCTGGTGAGTCTAGGATGTATCTATGGTGGTTTCATTTCTGGTTGTAGGATGGCTGTTAGTTGGAGAGACAGTAATCTGTGTACTTACCATCCTTAGCTTGCTAACTTGTGTGTTTTAGTTGCTCACATGTGTCCGACCCTTTGCCACCCCATGGACTAGCTCACCAGACCCCAGGCTCTTCTGTCTGTGGAATTCTCCAGGCAAGAATACTGAAGTGGGTTGCCATTCCATTCTCCAGGGTATCTTTCTGACCCAGTGATCAAACTTAGGTCTCCTGCATTGCAGACAGATTATTTACTGTCTGAGCCACTAGGAAAACTCATGCTGGCTTGGATTTACTCATATGGGAGTGGTTAGGTCTCTGGGCTGTTTCTCCCCTCTCACAGCTGAGCAGTTACAAGACTTGCAAGCCTGTGGGGGTGCAGCCCATCAGGAAGCCAGAGGAGAGGTGACATCAGAGCTGAGCCGTGTCCTAGGACAGTAGCTCTGTCTAGGGTGTGAAGGGAGTTTGGCAATGGAAGCTATCCTAGCATGACTGTGGCCCAGATCCAGATGGTAGGTGTGGACAGGAGAGGGTACAGCAGGGGTGGAGTGAGTGACAGAGGATGGGCAGAGGTGGGCTTAGGGGATCTGTGCCAGACGCTTGCAAGCACAGTGCGAGCTCTTGTTAACCAGACTGTGGGATGCAGCAAAGTGAGTGTCTTAGTTGGGAGGATGGTGAGCTCTGGCTTGTCCACACTGAGTTAAGTTCACTATTGAGACATCTGTGCAGAGGTGTCTGTGGGCCATTTAGTGTCAGAGTCTGGAGCCTGGAGGACTTCCCAGGTGGCTCAGTGATTAGAAATCTACCCGCCAATGCAGGAGATGCAGGAAACACCGGTTTGATTCCTGGTTTGGGAAGATCCCCTGGAGGAGGGTATGGCACCCTACTCCAGTATTCTTGACTGGAGAATCCCACGGACAGAGGAGCCTGGTGGGCTACAGTCCATGGTTTCGCAGAGTCAGACATGACTGAGCGACTGAGCATACATGCATACTGGAGCTTAGAGACAGGGTCAAGACTGGGGATAAACATTTGTGTCATTCATATAAAAGTGATAAAGTTATCTAGAGAGAGAGCCAGTGAATGAGAAGCCAAGGACAGAGCCTAAGGAAAGAAATACTTTAAGGTATTGGTGTACAAAAGGAAATGGTAGGGGGAAAAAGGGCTGAGAAATGGCAGTCATGATTGCTAAGGTTCTTGGCAGCTCTGAAATTCAGCAATTCTTGGGACTATAATAAATGCATGTATGGTCTAGCTGCATGAAGCTCTTTTGCAAAGTGAGCCATCTCTTGTTTCCTGATTTCAGAGCGGTCCAACGGCAGTTTCCTTCATCCTAGCAGTCAGCTCCCGACGTGTCTGTTGTGTGTCAGCAGTTTGTCGCACTTGTACTCAATCTGACGACGAAGCAGCTCGCAGAGGCAAATTGCAGCAGCAGGGCCCCGTGGCTGCTGGGCTGATTGTCCTCCGTTACCACATTGTGGGTGAATTTGTCTTTCTGTTTGCTCTAAAGTTTGGGTTGTAGGGAACTCTGACAAAACAGTCTCCAAACTGAATTTGACATAGTGTGGATTTTGCATCTGCTTGGCTGGATACTTTCCCTGACCTGATTTAGAATGCCGAGTCAGGGTACTCTTCTTCCTAACCTCCCAAAGGATGTGGCACCCTGGTTTGTGCTTTTTAAATCAATAATAGTAGAAACCCAATTGATAGAGAAGGTCCAAGCTGGTCTCTGCCAAAGAAAAATTTAGATGCACAAATATGTTTTGATTTGGTAAATCATTCTTAGGTGGTAAGATATCAATTAGCCATTGGAACTACTTGGTTATGTTCCAGATGCCAAGAGGGAACAACTTGAGTAAATCAATACTGAACTTTAATCCATTTGGAGCCTAGTAACTATTAAGGGGGCTTCCCTGGTGGCTCAGAGGTTAAAGCGTCTGCCTCCAATGCGGGAGACCCGGGTTCGATCCCTGGGTCGGGAAGATCCCCTGGAGAAGGAAACGGTAACCCACTCCAGTATTCTTGCCTGGAGAATCCCATGGACGGAGAAGCCTGGTAGGCTACAGTCCACGGGGTCGCATAGAGTCGGACGACTGAGCGACGGAACGGAACGGAACTATTAAGGAGTTGAGGGTAGGGGGCAGTGTGGGAAACTTCTAAAGTGTTTCTGATGTAAGAACTGAAGCACGTTTTAAAATTCCCCGTATGCAGTTATGTGTGCGTGCAAACTCAGTGGCTCAGTCGTGTCCCACTCTTTGCAACCCCATCGTCTGCATCCCACCAGGCTCCTCTGCCCGTGGGATTTCCCAGGCAAGAATACCAGAGTGGGTTGCCGCTTCCTTCTCCAGGGGAATCTTCCCGACCCATGAATCAAACCTGCATCTCCAGTGTCTTCTGCTTTGGCAGGCAAATTCTTTACCACTGAGCCACCAGGGAAGCCCTATATAAAGTTATACTGCTGCTGCTAAGTCTCTTCAGTCATGTCCGACTCTGTGCGACCCCATAGACAGCAGCCCGCCGGGCTCCTCTGTCCCTGGGATTCTCCAGGCAAGAACACTGGAGTGGTTGCCATTTCCTTCTCCAATGCATGCATGCATGTAAAGTTGCTTCAGTTGTGTCTGACTGTGCAACCCTATGGACAGCAGCCCACCAAGCTCCTATGTCCATGGGATTCTCTAGGCAAGAATACTGGAGTGGGGTGCCATTTCCTTCTCCATATAAAGTTATAGAAACATTTAAATACAAGAGCAAGCACAGGGAGGAAAAGATGTACTTTTGGATACTTCTGGGAAGCATAGAAGTAAAAGTTGGTTAGCTATTCATCACACTAACAGTCACCATTTGGACTTGAAAAGCAGATGGTTTGTATATGGGGTATTTGCAATATACTCAAGAAGTTCCACTTGTTAGAAGGTTAGTCAGCTGAAGAAGCATAAATCTTTGGAGTGAAGAGAGCTTAAGAGTCCTGTCTACTGCAGGGGGACAAAGTTGCCCAGCTAAGAAAGGTTATGTGACTTGAACTACATGTCAGAGGCATGACTAAGCTCTAGACCCTCAGCTTCCCAAATCCTAAGTCAGAGTTGAATCCTCTCCATAAGGGCTTCTCAAACTGTGGTCCCTGGCAGGCCCCAGGAACATCACCTGGGAAGGTGTCAGAAATGCAAATTCTCAGGCTCCACCCCTGTTG
The DNA here is from genome assembly GCF_049115385.1 of Moschus berezovskii. Lineage (NCBI taxonomy): Eukaryota > Metazoa > Chordata > Mammalia > Artiodactyla > Moschidae > Moschus > Moschus berezovskii. Next base: position 39,645,469 of record NC_142485.1, read on the forward strand.
CTACTGAATCAGAGACTTTGTGAGAGGGCTCCAGCAATCTGTGTTTTTACCAGTCCTCCGGGGGATCCTGAGGTCAATAAAATTTGAGATCCACTGCTGGTAAAGATAATATTAACTTCCCTTCCTGGAACAAGCGTGTTTTTTTTTAGGTTGTAGGTATATTGCAATGTTTTAAAGAGAATGTGTGCTCTCAGGCCAAACCTGTGTTAATTAAACCTGACACGTGTTGCTGCAGAACAATCAGTTTCCACACAGCTGGTTTTTCCTTCAGGCATTGTTCAATAGGTGATGTTTCCAAACGAGAAAATGTAATCTTTACAGCTGAAGTAGCCTCAGCCAAAAATTGTAGCATGAACGTTTCAGAATGCAAAAATTCTCTGGTCAAGTAGCATTTCAAGTTCTTCTTTTTTATCTTTCCCTAAGAGATGAATATCAATAACCTCAGATATGCAGATGACACCACCCTTATGGCAGAAAGTGAAGAGGAACTCAAAAGCCTCTTGATGAAAGTGAAAGAGGAGAGTGAAAAGGTTGGCTTGAAGCTCAACATTCAGAAAACAAAGATCATGGCATCTGGTCCCATCACTTCATGGGAAATAGATGGAAAAACAGTGGAAACAGTGTCAGACTTTATTTTTTTGGGCTCCAAAATCACTGCAGATGCTGATTGCAGCCATGAAATTAAAAGACGCTTGCTCCTTGGAAGGAAAGTTATGACCAACCTTGATAGTATATTAAAAAGCAGAGACATTATTTTGCCAACCAAGGTCCGTCTAGTCAAGGCAATGGTTTTTCCCGTGGTCATGTATGGATGTGAGAGTTGGACTGTGAAGAAAGCTGAGCACCGAAGAATTGATGCTTTTGAACTGTGGTGTTGGAGAAGACTCTTGAGAGTCCCTTATACTGCAAGGAGATCCAACCAGTCCATTCTAAAGGAGATCAATCCTGGGTGTTCATTGGAGGGACTGATGCTAAAGCTGAAGCTGCAATACTTTGGCCACCTCATGCGACGAGTTGACTCACTGGAAAAGACTCTGATGCTGGGAAAGGTTGGGGGCGGGAGGAGAAGGGGACGACGGAGAATGAGATGGCTGGATGGCATCACCGACTCTGTGGACATGAGTTTGAGTGTACTCCAGGTGTTGGTGATGGACAGGGAGGCCTGGCGTGCTGTGGTTCATGGGGTTGCAGAGAGTCGGACACGACTGAGCGACTGAATTGAACTGAACTGAACTGAACTGAAGAGATGAATGGTAGATGATATTACCTCTAATTGCTGTCCACTCACCTATAACCACGGAGAAGGCAATGGCAAGCCACTCCAGTACTCTTGCCTAGAAAATCCCATGGACGGAGGAGCCTGGTAGGCTGCAGTCCGTGGGGTCACTAAGGGTCGGACACGACTGAGCGACTTCACTTTCACTTTTCACTTTCACACATTGGAGAAGGAAATGGCAACCCACTCCAGTGTTCTTGCCTGGAGAATCCCAGGGATAGGGGAGCCTGGTGGGCTTCCGTCTATGGGATCACACAGAGCCGGACATGACTGAAGTGACTTAGCAGCAGCAGCACCTATAACCACATGCAAGCATTAGATTCTTATTGAGTAAGACAGGAAGGATTTGGGCTGTCTCAAATTCTCTGCTTGAGTTGAAGGTCACCTTTTAGGTACCTACAGAAGAGGGCAGTTTGGTGCCATGTTTTTCTAAAACTCTTATCCATGCCTGACTGATGGAGATGTTCCATTTCTCAGGATCACAACTTTTAAGTATCTTTCTGTAGATATGTTAAATGGAATAAATTTTCATCAGTGAACTTCATATGCATTCTTATTGTGATTTCTTATACCAGTAAAATCATAGATTATTGTGAGGATGCTTTAAAAAAATCCTCTTAGGTGGATGTTAGGTGGTCCTAAAATTCACTTAGAACCAGTATTAAAACATTGTTTTCTTCTCTTAGGAATAGAAAATGTAATATATACTCCTTGATTCTTAGGAAATTCCAAAGTAGTCTGCACCACATTCTTATAACTTATCTCCATGTTTGAAGTTCATCCAGTTATCAGAGTCTGAGAGTTGACTTATTGGAGATATGTGTTCTTAACCTGGGAGACGTGTTCCTTTGTTTAAAGTCTAATAGGATTCTCCTAGTGGACTGTTCTTGGGCAAAATTTAAAGAAATATGTCCCAGGGAGGCTTGGGTAAATATAATCAATAGCTTTCATCTTTGTCCTGGGAAACGCAAGAAAGAGTCAGTGCTAGAAACGCACCCACATATTCATCGCAGAGGCTGCCCTGAGACTTGGACACACTTAGCCATTCATCTCCAACGTAAGCACAGGCAATTGCATTTTCCACTTTTGGACACAGAGATGAAAATATTTCTGGTTATATAGCTAAGTATTGTTTGAGTGTAACATTTCATAGGAAATAAAAGGGTGTGTGAAAACTTCAAACAATTTTTGCCTCTTGGTGATCTGAAAGGCTCACCTCATTTATTAAAAGCACTCAATATGGTCTGGCCAGAGATGAGAGTTACAAACTGTAAGAGCTAGAGGGAGCTTCAAAACCAGTGATTTGGTTTTTTTCCCTTGACATTTGAAGGGGCAGAAGAGAAAAAGCTTGCCCAGGACTGCCTTTTCTTTAGCTAGTTAACACCAGATCCCATCTCAGAATGCCTGCCTTTGGAGTCTCATTATAGAGTCCCGCTTTTCTTGCTTGTCTTTGACATTCCATTTATACCTTAGAATTCTCGGGCGTCGCCTTACCTGGAAATGGTGGAACTCCTGCAGAGATGGGCACTCGTCGTGTTTGAGCTTTGGACTGCACCGTCTTCCCTGCAGCTGGTCACTCGCATCTTGCACCCTACACTCCTACATTGTTTGATATTGTCTTAGTTGATTGGGGTTGCTATAAAAAATATCTTAGACTGAGTGGCTTACACGGTAACATCTATTTCTCATGCATCTAGATGCTGCAAGTCCAAGGTCAGGTGCCAGCATGGTCAGATTCTCATTGAGGGCTCTTTATTTGCTTTAGGCCTGGCTGCCTTCCTGCGAGATTATCTCCCTCACAACTCTTCCCATAAGGGCAGTAATCTCATTCAAAGTCATGACACACTCAACTCTCAAAGCCTCACTGACAGATACCAACGTGTTGGGGTTTAGGCCTGAGTTTTGGTGGGGGGCACAAACATTCAGTCCATAGCATATAGTCAGAAATGTAGCTCCTATTTGGAGCAGAACCAATCAGACCTATTCAACTCCAACACTGGGTTTATGTCAGGTGCCTGCATGGGCTGTCTATTTGTTGCCATTTGCAAGTTCTGAATTAGATTGGACTGGATAGTGACTCAGATTATTTACAGTAAAGTGTGGACAGTAGACTCAGGAGGATACCAATAGCTTCTGGAAGAGGGAGAGATGCGTTGATGGTGGGTAATGCACCAGGGTTGATCACCCACCTCCTGGACTCAGCCTGTACTTGCTCAGAGACTGAGGTCCCCTTTTCAGTTCAAACAACACAAGAGCCATTAACTTCCTGCATGGAAAACCTCAGGCTCTTTAGGAACTAGATGTTGGAACATACTTCCGATAGTTTCAGTTTGACAAACAGTAAGCATTCACTGTATATCCAGCACTGTGTGAAGCCCTTCCTGTACAGGATGGGAATGAGTACAGCCATGTCTCTGCTGCTGCTGCTGCTAAGTCGCTTCAGTCATGTCCGACTCTGTGCAACCCCATAGAGTCTCTAGCCTCAAGCAATTTACAGTAATGGGACTAAAAAGGGAACACTCATTATTGAAATACAAGACAGAATAAGGTAATTTTCTTTAGAGACTTTTAAAAAGTATCAAAATATTGTAGTGCAAAATCTGTTGATGTCAGAATCATATGGATGCAGTTCAATTTCTGAATTTGCTGATTACTATTGGTAAGAACTTGGGTGAGATCCTGAATATTTCAGATTCTTTTTTGCTCTTAGTAAAATCTGCTATAGGATTGTTGTAGAGAAAAAATAACATCGCACATGTAAGAGTCTGATACATTAACAGACATTGGCAGGTAGATATGAGATCTGATGGAGATAGTGGTTAGGTCAGAGAAAGGCTTCATTATTTTTCCCTGGAAGTATGAACAGAGTTCCTACAAAATGACAGAGAAGGAGCAGAAGGTAAACCATTGAAACTGAAAGTAGAGAAGGAGGTTTTCAGTTCTCCACATCTTCTCCAGCATTTATTATTTGTAGAGTTTTTGATGTTGGCCCATTCTGACTGGTATGAGATGATATCCCATTGTAGTTTGATTATTTCTCTAAGTAATTAGAGAGGTTGGGCTTATTTTCATGTCCCTTTTGGCCATCTGTATGTCTTCTTTGGAGAAATGTCTTTTTATATTTTTTTGCCCATTTTTTGTATGGATTATTTGGGTATTTTGATATTGAGCTGTGTTTGTCAGCCACTAAGTCATGTCTGACTCTTCATGACCCTGTGGACTGTAGCCCACCAGGCTCCTCTGTCCATGGTATTTCCCAGGCAGGAATACTGGAGTGGGTTTCTATTTCCTTCTCCAAGGGATTTTTCTGACCCAGGGATTGAACCCAGGTTTCCTGCATTGCAGGTGAATTCTTTACCACAGAGCCACCTGGGAAACAGTGAGCTATTTTTATATTTAGGAGATTAATCTCTTGTCAGTTGCATAATTTGCAAATATTTTCTCCCATTCTACATGCGTAATATGGCTGGAGCACCATGTGTGGTGGGTGAAGATATTTTTAAGTCTGAAAAGCATAACAAAATTTAAAGCAGGAAATTGTTACACAATGGGAGAGTATGGAGTGAAGGCAAAAGATGGCATAAACAAGTGAACATGTCCTGTGAGGGGTGGGTGTGATTGGCACAACCCCGTGGACTCCACCCCCTGCTCTTGTAGATTTCAGTGTTGTTATTGAAGAGACTGGCCTGTTGGGAGCCCACCTGAAGTGCCTGCAAGTGGAGGGAGGACCTCAGGTGGTGACCGTGTGACCTTCCATCCTCTGCTGAAAGTGCTCCCCGGAGGTGGGCAGTGATGGTCGTAGACCATGTGATTCCCAGGGTGGCGATCTGTGTGTTCAGTGGGGGGTGGGGGGCCAGTGAGTGGTGCCTTTCATACTGCCATCCTTCCTGTGTGTGATCACCCGGGTGTCAGGTGGGGGTGTCTGATGAGGCCATGTGATTCATGCACTTTTAGACACAAAGCACAACTGATTGACCATTGCAGCACACAGTTCCAGAGAGGGACACCCAGTTTCATGGCAGAGCGAGAGCTGGAACGCTAGTCAGCTGGTTTCTGGTCCAGGCCACCTCTTAGCACAGTGTGAGCTCTTCTGAGTAGAAACATAGCATGCACCCAGGCCTATCAATGTCTTTTGTCCATGTGACAGCTCTGCTTTAATTTTATAATGCCAGGATTAATTTTCTTCCCTGAAAATTTTTCTAGATGTAGTAAGTCACCTGGTCCTGGGTGCCCCCAAAGGACTTTGAGTATGTCTTAATAGTAACACATAACTGCATGTTCTTCTCAGCTAGACTGAGAATTTATTTCTTTTATTTCCATTAAAAAGTTAGTCTATTTTTATTTGGAGGATAATTGCTTTACGATGTTGTGTTGGTTTCTGCCGTACAGCGTCATGAATCAGCCGTAAGTATACATATATCCCCTCCCTCTTGAACCTGCCTCCCACCTCACCCCCACCCCAACTCCTCTAGTCATCACAGAGCACCAGGCTGAGCTCCCTGTGTTAGAGAGAAGCTTCCCTCTATCATCTGTTTTACACATGGTGGTGTGTATATTTCAGGGCCTCCCTGGTGGCTCAACAATAAAGAATCTGCCTGTAATGTCAGAGCCTCAGGAGATGTGGGTTTGATCCCTGGGTCAGGAAGGTCCCCTGGAGAAGGACATGGCAACCTACTCCAATATTCTTGCCTAGAGACTCTCACGGACAGAGGAGCCTGGTGGGTAATAGTCCATGGAGGTTGCAAAGAGTCGGACAAGACTGAAGTGACTTAGCACAGCACAGTGTATATATTTCAGTGCCACTCTCTCCTTTCCCCACCCCGCTCCTTCCCCTGCTGTGCCCACAAGTCTATTCTCTATGGCTGGGTGTCTCTGTTCCCACCCTGCAAATAAGTTCATTGGTACCATTTTTCTAGATTCCGTATATATGCATTCAGTTCAGTTCAGTTCAGTCACTCAGTCATTTCCGACTCTTTGTGACCCCATGGACTGCAGCACGCCAGGCCTCCCTGTCCATCACCAACTCCCGGAGTAACATATGATATTTGTTTTATTCTTTTTGACTTACTCTATGTAACACGCTCTAGGTTTGTCCACCTCAGTTCAACTGAGAATTCCTTTCTTATTTATTTTGAATTCTTAACTCTAATTTCCCTAGGACCTAGCTTGGAATAGGTGCTTATTGAAAGATGTTTGTTAAATGAAAAATGAGCATATGAATAAATTAATGAATGGAAGACATATCATCATGAAAAGCACTCCTTGGGATCACAGAATAATTCCAGTAATACGTATAGAAATGGTTTTCCTATGTAACTTGAAATATCTTAGTCTAAGCTTTATATCACGGGGTTGAATTTTAAAGTAGAATACCTTGTGATATTTATGGGGCTGAGCAAAGTATGACATTTTTATTGTTCAAAGGTAATGTTCTATGCAGATTGAAGGGACTTTTTGACTTTGTAATATGTAATGCTAGGAAAATATATCTGAACAGAGATGGGTTTGAATAGGAATTTAGCATTAGTGAGATTTTTTGGAAAAACTTTATGGCAGAGTGGCTTTATTTACTATCAAATCAGGCCATCCTTACCTTAGGGCCCATAAAACATAAACCAGAAGCAAAGGTCCTGCAAATTTAGTTTTGAGTCTGAATTAGTTAAGTTAGTTGTGATATTATAAAAACAGAGAGGAAACTTGCCCAAACAAACGATCATGCTTTTGCTTTTAATAAAATGTTAAAGTTTCAGAAGATTTGTACCAACCCCCAAATAGGAATAAACTTTGATGAAATTATCCCTGAGTCTGTATATGGAACCTAACCAAGTGTAAAAGGAATATGTTCATCTGACTGTCACCTCGGTTGATTTATTCCCATTGGTAACACCACATGAAGTTTAACTTTAAGTTATGATTCCAGATTGTTGCTTTAAATGACTTGAAAAGGTTACAGTCTGATGTAGCACTAAGTTACTGTGCATTCAAACGAATGAAAATATAGACCTTTAGAATATAACAAGCAAACATTTCTTAATAGTAGAGTGACTCACTTTAGAAATCTGTTACCCAGTGGCAATCAATTAACATATGAATCATGCTCCCACAAGTTGAGGTGTTCACATTTATTTAGTTTTAAAAATTAAGTATAATTGACTTTCAGCATTGTGTTAGTTTCAGAGTGTTCAACATAGTGATTTGATATTTTTATACATTACAAAATGATCAGCACCATGAGTATAGTTACCATCTGTCACCAAACAAAGTTATTGCAGTGTTGTTGACTGTAATCCCTATGCTATAGATTGCAGCCCTGTGACCTCTGTGCTTTATAACTGAAGTTTGTACCTTCCACTCTGCCTCACCTGTTTCACTCATCAGCCCCCTGCCGCACCTCCCCTCTGGCAATTACTACTTTGTTCTCTTTGAGTCTGTTTCTGTTTTTTTAAACTTTAAAAAATAATTCTATGTGAAAGTGAAATCATATGGTATTTATCTTTCTCTGTGTGACTTATTTCACTTAGCAAAATCCCCCCCAATGTTTTCACAAATGCAAGATTTCATTCTTTCTATATGGCCGAGTCACCTTTTGCTTTTCTTTTGAAAAATACTAAGAAATGGAACTGCTGGATTGTATGGTAGTTCTATTTATAATCTTTTGAAGAAACTCCATACTCTTCTCCATAGTGGCTGCATCAATTTACATTCCCACCAGCAGTGAGCAAGTGTTCCCTTTTCTCCACATCCTTGCCAACACTTGTGATTTGTGGTCCATTAGATGGTAGTTATTCTGACAGGTGTGAGGGGGCTTCTCATTGTGGTTCTGATCTGCGTTTCTCTGATGATTAGTGATGTTGAGCAACTTTTCACGTGTCTGTGGGTCACCTGTATGTCTTCTTTAGAAAAATGTTTATTTATGTCCTCTGCCAATTTTTGAATCCAGTTATTTGTTTTTTTCTTTTTTTATGTTGACATGTATGAATTATTTGTGTATTTTTGATATTAACCCTTTATCAGATATATCATTTGCAAGTGATATATTTCTCCCATTCAGTAGGCTGTCTTTTCATTTTGTCAGTAGTTTCCTTGCTGTGCTGAAGATTTTTAGTTAGATATAGCCCATTTATTTGTTTTTGCCTTTGTTTCCCTTCCCCGAGGAGAAATATCCAAAAAAAACGTTCATAACAATGTCAAAGACCACATTACCTATGTTTTCTTGTAGGAGTTTTATGGTCTCAGGACATACATTTAAGTATTTAATCCATTTTTGTGTTCCTTTTTCTATATGGTGTGTAAAAGTAACTCAGGCCAGTGTTTCCTTATTGATTTTCTGTCTGGATGATCTGTCTATTGATATAAGTATGGTGTTAAGTATTAGTCCCTTATGACTATACAGTGGAAGTGAGAAATAGATTTAATGGACTAGATCTGATAGACAGAGTGCCTGATGAACTATGGATGGAGGTTTGTGACATTGTTCAGGGGACAGGAATCAAGACCATCTGCAAGAAAAAGAAATGCAACAAAGCAAAATGGCTGTCTGAGGAGGCCTTACAAATAGCTATGAAAAGAAGAGAAGCCAAAAGCAAAGGAGAAAAGGAAAGATATACCCATTTGAAAGCAGAGTTCCAAAGAATAGCAAGGAGAGATAAGAAAGCCTTCCTCAGTGATCAATGCAAAGAAATAGAGGAAAACAATTGAATGGGAAAGCCTAGAGATCTCTTCAAGAAAATTAGAGATACCAAGGGAACATTTCATGCAAAGATGGGGTCAATAAGGGACAGAAATGGTATGGACCTAATAGAAGCAGAAGATATTAATAAGAGGTGGCAAGAATACACAGAAAAACAATACAAAGAAGATCTTCATGACCCAGATAATCATGACGGTGTGATCATTCACCTAGAGCCAGACATCCTGGAATGTGAAGTCAAGTGAGCCTTAGGAAGCATCACTACGAACAAAGCTAGTGGAGGTGATGGAATTCCAGTTGAGCTATTTCAAATCCTGAAACACGATGCTGTGAAAGTGCTGCACTCTATATGCCAGCAAATTTGGAAAACTCAGCAGTGGCCACAGGACTGGAAAAGGTCAGTTTTCATTCCAGTCTCAAACAAAGGCAATGCCAAAGAATGCTCAAACTACCACACAATTGCACTCATCTCACATGCTAGTAAAGTCATGCTTAAAATTCTCCAAACCAGGCTTCAGCAATACGTAAACCGTGAGCTTCCAGATGTGCAAGCTGGTTTTACAAAAGGCGGAGCAACCAGAGATCAAATTGCCAACATCTGCTGGATCATGGAAAAAGCAATAGAGTTCCAGAAAAACATCTATCTCTGCTTCATTGACCATGCCAAAGTCTTTGACTGTGTGCATCATAATAAACTGTGGAAAATTCTGAAAGAGATGAGCTTACCAGACCACCTGACCTGCCTCTTGAGAAACCTGTATGCAGGTCAGGAAGCAATAGTTAGAACTGGACATGGAACAACAGACTGGTTCCAAATAGGAAAAGGAGTACGTCAAGGCTGTATATTGTCACCCTGCTTATTTAACTTATATGCAGAGTACATCATGCCAAACACTGGGCTGGATGAAGCACAAGCTGGAATCAAGATTGCCGGGAGAAATAACAATAACCTCAGATATGCAGATGACACCACCCTTATGGCAGAAAGTGAAGAAGAAATAAAGAGCCTCTTGATGAAAGTGAAAGAGGAGAGTGAAAAATTTGTCTTGAAGCTCAACATTCAGAAAACGAAGATCATGGCATCTGGTCCCATCACTTCATGGGAAATAGATGGGGAAACGGTGGAAACAGTGTCAGACTATTTTTCTGGGCTCCAAAATCACTGTGGATGGTGATTGCAGCCATGAAATTAAAAGACACTTGCTCCTTGAAAGGAAAGTTATGACCAACCTAGACAGCATTTTAAAAAAGAGAGACAATACTGTTGTCAACAAAGGTCTGTCTAGTCAAGGCTATGGTTTTTCCAGTAGTCATATATGGATGTGAGAGTTGAACTATAAAGAAAGCTGAGCGTCAAACAATTGACGCTTTTGAGCTTTGGTGCTCGAGAAGACTCTTGAGAGTCCCTTGGACTGCAAGGAGATCCAACCAGTCCATCCTAATGGAGATCAGTCCTGGGTGTTCATTGGCAGGACTGATTTTGAAGGTGAAACACCAATACTTTGGCCACCTGATGCGAAGAGCTGACTCATTTCAAAAGACCCTGATGCTGGGAAAGATTGAGGGCAGGAGGAGAGGGGACGACAGAGGATGAGATGGTTGGATGTCATCACTGACTCAATGGACGTGGGTTTGGGTGGACTCCGCGAGTTGGTCATGGACAGGGAAGCCTGGCGTGTTGCGATTCATGCAGTCACAAAGAGTCAGACATGACTGAGCGACTGAACTGAACTGAACTGAACTGAACTGATGGTGTTAAAGTCTCCTATTATTATTGCATTACTATGAATTTCTTTATGTTTGTTAATGTTTGCTTTATGTTACATGCTTTAGGTTAATATTTGCTCCTGTGTTGGGTGTATATATATGTTTACAATTTTTATACCTTCTTGTTGGATTGATCCCTTTTCATCATGTAAAGTTCTTCTTTGTCTCTTGTTGCAGTTTTTGTTTTACAGTCTATTTAATCTGATGTAAGTATTGCTACCCCTGCTTTATTTTTATTTTTGTTTGCATAGAAGATGTTTTTCCATCTTCTAACTTTCAGTCTACATGTGCCTTAAAACTGAAGTGAGTTTCTTATAGGTTAACATGTCTGTCTTATTATTCTTATGCATTCAACCTCTCTATGTCTTTTGATTGAAACATTTAACCCGTTTATATTTAAAGTGCTTTTAATATTTATGTACACATTGCCATGTTGTTTTTGTTTTCTGGTTGTTTTTGTAGTTCTTTTTTGTTCCTTTTTTCTCCTTTTACTTTCTTCTTTTGTGATGATGACTACTGTAATATTATAATAATAGTGCTGTTATAATATTATGCTTGGATATATCTACTATAGCTTTTTGATATGTGTTTACCATGATATATGTATGATTATTTTAATTGATGGTTTCTTAAGTTCAAATGCATTCTAATATTCCAGTATTTTTACTTACCTCCCCCACCAGTGTTTCAAGGTTTTAACATCATATTTTACATCTTTTTCTTCTGTGTATTTCTTAACCACTTATTTAGACATCGATGATTTCACTACTCTTTACAATCACAATAGCTATCAATCCAAGACACAATTTGGAGTTCCTTTCTTGAAAGTCTTATGATCAAACCTTGCTCTTTTTGGACTCTTCTTATTTTACTATCAACACACCATCTGCAGTGACTCCAGAATCATCATTATCAACATCTTCCTTTTGAGAAATAAACTTTTCAGTTTACAAAAGAGGCCCAGTGACTCTGATGACTCTTGGGGAACAGCAAAGCAGGCAGCTTACCTTCTTCAAGGCACCCTAGTAGATCTTGTTCAAAGTGTTTATGCTCAAATTCAATTAGATAACCTTACGCTGATTTCATTTTACTCCCTATCCATTTCTTCTTGCAGGAAATACTAGTTCCTTTCCTGGTTCACTACAAATGGTACTATGTTAGGAAATATGCTGATTGATCAGTGATCAGATATGACGATGAAATATGGGTTTTATGATCAATAGTAATTTGCATAGTAAAAGTCAGAATCTGACTAGGAAGACAGAAACCACTATGTTTGAAATGAAGTTGAAAGTAGGGAATTTTTTATGCAGATGCTGAAAAGCTTAAAAAAAAAAACAAACCAAAATGGGGCCATGAGGTGACCTCAGGATGAGCACCATCAGGACCGTGGCTGGAGGGACAAGTAGGGGTGTTGGCCCGATGGGGTCTGAGAGAGGAGGCTGGACCGCGGCTGGCCTGATGGTGGGGGCAGAGCTGTGGCGGAAGTGCTGCTGCTGAACAGAGCAAGGTGTTTCCAGGGGAACCAGCCAGAAGCCTGCTGAGGATGGGGTTTGGGTGACGCAGCTGCAGGGGTCAGGCTTGGGAAGGACAGGCAGGCATGTGCGGCAGATGTGTCCAGGACGCTGACTCGTGGATGTGTTACTCTGAAGCACCATGCTGTTGATCTCTCAGTAACACGGTGACAGTTTTGTATTGTTGGCAAGAAGAACTGATTCTAACTTCGTTTTTTAAGAAAACAACTTTTTATTTTGTGTTGAGGTATAACCGATTAACAACGTTGTGATAGTTTCAGTTGAACTGCGAAGACATTCAGCCATACATATACATGTATCCATCTTTCCCCACCCCGATCCCTGCTGCCACCATGATGCTGTTAAAGTGCTGCCTTCAATATACCAGCAAATTTGGAAAACTCAGCAGTGGCCACAGGACTGGAAAAGGTCAGTTTTCATTCCAATCCCAAAGAAAAGCAATGGCAAAGAATATTCAAGCTACTGTACAATTTGCATTCATTTTACATGATAGCAAAGTAATGCTCAAAATCCTTCAAGCTAGGCTTCAAAAGTATGTGAATCAAGAACTCCCAGATGTTCAAACTGGATTTAGAAAAGGCAAAAGAACCGGAGATAAAATTGCCAACATCTATTGGTTGAGGGCGGGAGGAGAAGGGGACGACCGAGAATGAGATGGCTGGATGGCATCACCGACTCTGTGGACATGAGTTTGAGTGAACTCCGGGAGTTGGTGATGGACAGGGAGGCCTGGCGTGCTGTGATTCATGGGGTCGCGGAGAGTCGGACACGACTGAGTGACTGAACTGAACTGAACTGACTGGATCATAGAAAAGCTAGAGAATTCCAGAAAAACATCTACTTCTGCTTCACTGACTATGCTGAAGCCTTTGACTGTGTGGATCACAACAAACTGTGAAAAATTCTGGAATATATGGGAATATCATACCACCTTACCTGCCTCCTGCAAAACCTGTATGCAGATCAAGAAGCAACTGTTAGATCAAGACGTGGAACAATGAACTGGTTCCAAATTATGAAAGGAGTATGTCAAGGCCATATATTGTCACCTTGCCTATTTAACTTCTATGCAGAATGTATCATGCAAAATGCTGGGTTGGATGAAGCACTAGCTGGAATCAAGATTGCCGGGAGAAATATCAGTAACCTCAGATATGCAGACGACACCACCCTTATGGCTGAAAGTGAAGAGGAACTAAAGAGTCTCTTGATGAAGGTGAGAGAAGAGTGAAAAAGCTGGCTTAAAATTCAACATTCAAAAAATGAAGATCATGGCATCTGGTCCTGTCACTTCATGGGAAATAGATGGGTAAACAGTAGAAACAGTGATAAGAGTTTATTTTTTGTGGGCTCCAAAATCACTGCAGAAGGTGACTGGAGCCATGAAATTAAAAGACATCTGCTCCTTGAAAGGAAAGCAGTGACAAACCTAGACAGTATATTAAAAAGCAGAGACATTGCTTTGCCTACAGAGGTCTGTGTAGTTAAAGCTATGGTTTTTCCAGTAGTCATGTATGTATGTGAGAGCTGGAAAATAAAAAAGGCTGAGCACTGAAGAATTGATGCTTTTGAATTGTGGTGTTGGAGAAGACTCTTGAAAGCCCCTTGAACAGCAAGTAGATCAAACCAGTTCATCCTAAAGGAAGTCAACCCTGAACACTCATTGGAAGGACTGATGCTGAAGCTGAAGCTCCAATACTTTGGCCACCTAATATGAAAAGCCGAATCATTGGAAAAGATCCTTTTTCTGGGAAAGATTGAGGGTGAGAGGAGAAGAGGGCGACATAGGATGAGATGGTTGATGGCATCACCAACTCACTGGACATGAGTTTGAGCAAAATCCGGGAGATGGTGAAGGACTGAAGCCTGGTGTGCTGCAGTCCATGGGGTTTCAAAGAGTCAGACACAACTGAGCGACTGAATGGCAACAACTTTCTCCCTCAAACTCTCGTCCCATCTAGGCTGCCACATAGCACTGAGTGGAGTTCCCTGTGCTATACGGTAGGTCCTTGTTGATTATCCATGTTAAATATACCAGTATGTACTTCTTAAAAGAAATTTTATAGAAAAAGAAATGGAGACTGGAGACTTGAGGGGACTGGCGTCTATTTAAAAACCAATGTGTGATTTTTTTAGGCCTGACCACAAGCAATTACAAAGGTTTAGCTGGCAGACCTCCTGCGGGGGCTGCCCTCCCCGCAGCAGACCGAGTGGACAGCCAGTGCACTGTGGTCCTTGAGTGGGGGTTAGGGACCCGGGCTCCCCCGGCCGGGCATGCCCTCATGCATATCTGCACTCTCAGTCCAGATTCTCTCACCCTAGTTCTCCTTATCTGGCCTCCTTAGAATTGAATGATACATACATGTTGCAAGTGACAGGGCTCAGATATAAACCCCTCATGGTTATTGGCCATAAAGTTTGGTTGAATAACACACACATACACACAAATACACCATGTAAAAGGCTGAACCATGTCTGTCTGACTCTCAAGCCCATTTACTTACATGACCTGAGAGATTGGACATTCTCCTGGGGCCCAGATCCCCAGATTGTGTTCAGACCTCATCCAGCCATTTCTGGCTTACAGTAAGGCTCAGAGGAAACACAGCCTGTTTGGAATTCTAGGAGTACTGGGGGCATATATAGTTGGTCATTTTCAGGAGCTCAGTGTCTGAGTAGGAGCATGAGTGAAATCTCGTGAGACATCTGTCCTGCTGTTGATTGTCAGGGCTTATTCAGGTATTAGGACTTATAGAGGGTGAGCGCTCTTTTTCCCCTTAGGTCATCATGGCCATTCCTCACAAAGTTGCAGGTCTAAGAAGGTTAGTTTCCAAGAGACAGGTCCATGCTTTGCTTAAGGATATATGAAGAGTTCGTTTCCCCTTATGTTAGAGATGTAAATCTCTCTCAATCTATACTTAAAGATTCATTAGATGGGGGAGGAAGGAGAGGGTGAGATAAATGGAGAGAGTCGCGTGGACTCAGTACCACATGTAAAACAGATAACCAGTGGCATTTGCTTTGTGACTCAGGGAACTCACACTGGGGCTCTGTAACAACCTAGAGGGGTGGGAAAGGGTGGGAAGTGGGAGGGACGTTCAAGACTGGGGGGACATATGTACACCTGTGAATAATTCATGTTGATGATGGCAGAAATCAAACCAACATTCTAAAGCGATTAACTGTCAATTAAAAATAAATAAATGAAAAAGATCCATTAGAGCACATTCTGTTTACCTTAGTGTTTTGACATAATAGTTGTTCATGAAAGAAGATACGTAGATAGTCATCAAGTGAACGAACTATATGTGTCAGTGTTATAAACCCACCACGTGCCTAATTAGGATAAGCAAATGTCCAGAAGATTTAAAATACTCTGTGAATGCACTTCTTTGGGTTTTTATTGCTCTGTGAGTAATACTGATATTATGGGAGGGCACACAATCTTAAAAATTTTCTGAAAATCTGGCTCAAAGAAGGTGCGAGTTGTCTAATGTAGTCATCATCTTAAACTTTTCCTGGCTTCTAAGATCCAGGAAACAGCATCAGCTTTCAGATTGAGGCAAAATGGCAGGCTCTGCACAGTCCCTTCTTCTCCTCTCCTTCTGGCTTGTCTTTTCTCTTTCCACTGGATTTCTGAATATATTTCTCCACGTTTGGAGGAGATAATTAGGTAATTAAATGCGTGGATTTCAAAGAGCACTTGTTGGACCAAAGGCTATATGGAATAGGAACTGCAAATCCAAGCTCATAGGTGACTTCAGCAAAGTTCTTTCTTTTCTCTTCTGTATAATTGGATTTGTAAGAAGTTGAAAGCGAGACTTTCTGCAGATAAACTGTGGGGCAGATGAGTGCCCCAGGAAAATTGATAATTGGCTAGGCTAGGCTGCAGTCTTTCTGGGCTCTTTGTTATAAAGGTTTAATGGTTAGTTCTTTACCTGCAGAGTTTTCAGTCTCTGAAGTCAAGGTAAGATCTATGTGTTCTTAAGTAAATTGCACTGAAGCTGTGCTCCACCAGAATCTCAGCAATACCCCGGTCATTTGGTCCTGCAGTCACTCATTCATTCATTTGCCCTGTGAGTCTTTATTGAGTGCCCATGAATGTCAGAACCTGCTCTACACTAAGAAAGCAGCCTCAGCTATAATCTGGTCTAAGGGCTATATGGGGCAGTCTGCTTCTACAGTCATTATTTTTCTTTTCAAGAACTCATCTCTTGCTTTAACCAGTCAAGCATATTAAATAGCAAAGTGAAGTCACTCAGTCGTGTCCAGCTCTTTGCAAGCCCATGGACTGTAGCCTACCAGGTTCCTCTGTCTGCGGGATTTTCTAGGCAAGAGTACGGGAGTGGGTTGCCATTTCTTTCTCCAGGGGATCTTCCCTACCCAGGGATAGAACCTGGGTCTCCCGAACTGTAGGCAGACACTTTACCATCTGAGCCACCAGGGAAGTGATTAAATAGCAAAGACTACTTTAAGTTTTAAAAGAAATCCTCATGGTGGTTCTATTTGGAACGTTGTTGTGGATGCCTACCAATAATTAGCTTAAGTCAAGAGTTAATCTTGATTGCTTTTCACTTCTTCCCCACTGGTCACAGGACTCCGAGGTAGTGTAGTTTCCTTTGGCTGTGATGGCTTCTCTGCTCCTTCTCAGAAGTGTCGGCCATAGGGATGGCTTCTCCTGTGTACCTTTGAAAAGGTCCCGGTTTCTTTATTCGCAGAGAAATCAGATGAATGATTTTGGAGAATTCTTGACTATTTTCTTCTGGGGCCCCCAGTGAGGATGAGGGCAAGGTTCACCCTGCAGTTTCCATAGATATTAATCCTGCCTCCCAGAGGGCTTCTCTACACACTTAGGAGATGCTTCTCTATGGTGCTCCCTAAAAATTAACCAAAAACTGGAAAAGCACAGATCAATAGACTTTGTTCTACCCTCTACATTTCTTTCAGTTCAGTTCAGCCACTCAGTCATGTCTGACTCTTTGTGACCCCATGAACTGCAGCACGCCATGCCTCCCTGTCCATCACCAATTCCCAGAGTCCACCCAAACCCATGTCCATTGAGTCAGTGATGCCATCGAACCATCTCATCATCTGTCATCCCCTTCTCATCCTGCCCTCAATTTTTCCCAGCATCAGGATCTTTTCAAATGAATCAGCTCTTTGCATGAGGTGGCCAAAGTATTGGAGTTTCAGCTTCAACATCAGTCACTCCAATGAACACCCAGGACTGATCTCCTTTAGAATGGACTGGGTGGATCTCCTTGCAGTCCAAGGAACTCTCAAGAGTCTTCTCCAACACCACAGTTCAAAAGCTTCAATTCTTCAGCACTCAGCTTTGTTTATAGTCCAACTCTCACATCCATCCATGACCACTGGAAAAACCATAGCCTTAACTAGATGGACCTTCGTTGACAAAGTAACGTCTCTGCTTTTTAATATGCTCTCTAGGTTGGTCATAACTTTCCTTCCAAGGAGCAAGCGTCTTTTAATTTCATGGCTACAATCACCATCTGCAGTGATTTTGGAGTCCCCCCCCCAAAATAAAGTCACCCACTGTTTCCACTGTTTCCCCATCGATTTGCCATTCATGGGTACATATTTCACTGCCTCACCTGGTCTGCCTCTATAGCATCTCCAAATAAGCTTCTCAACATGGCATAATACAAATCTTTTTTAAAGCCTTAGCCAAGGAGTTTAACAGGGTTAAAAAAGAAATAGACTTAGAGACGCGGGAGACGCCCGGCTCCGGCGCAACCGACCACGTGCAGAATCGTGGCTGAGATGAGCTACCCCGCGCCCAGGGTTAGGGCGGTGGCCGAGAGGAGCTGTACCACGTTCAGGAGGCGGTGGCTGCTTGGGCACCGGAGGGCAGAGAGGAGCTGATCCACATTCAAAGCAGGAGGCGCGGCCTTGAGGAGACACCCCTCGTCCAAGGTAAGGTGCAGCGGCTGCGCCTTGCTGGAGCAGCTGGGAAGAGATACTCCACGACCAAGTGGAATATAAGAATCCAGTGTTCTGGGGAGGAAGGAACAAGATGGCGGAGGGATAAGATGGCAAGACCACTTTCTCCCCCACAAATTCATCAAAAGAACATTTGAACGCGGAGTAAAGTCCACAAAACAACTTCTGAATACTGGCAGAGGACATCAGGCTCCCAGAAAAGCAGCCCATTGTCTTCTAAAGGAGAGAGAAGAAATCCAGCTCCACCCACCAGAACACCGACACATGCTTCCCTAACCAGGGAACCTGGACAAGTCACCTGTCCAACCCCACACACAGCGAAGAAACTACGTAATAAAGAGAACTCCACAAACTGCAAGAAGAGGGAAAGGCCACCCCAAGCAAAGCAATATAAGCAAGATGAAGAGACAGAGAAATACCCAGCAAGTAAAGGAACAAGATAATTGCCCACCAACACAAACAAAAGAAGAAGATATAGGGAATTTACCTGATAAAGAATTTCAAATTTTGATGGTGAAAATGATTCAAAATCTTGAAAGCAAAATGGAGTTACAGATAAATAACCTGGAGAAAAGGATTGAGAAGACGGAAGAAAGATTTAATAAGGACTTAGAAGAAATAAAAAAGAGTCAATATACAATGAATAATGCAATAGATGAGATCAGAAACACTCTGGAGGGAACAAACAGTAGAATAACAGAGGCAGAAGACAGGATAAGCGAACTAGAAGATAGAATTGTAGAAATAAATGAAACAGAGAGGAAAAAAGAAAAACGAATTAAAAGAAATGAGGACAATATTAGAGACCTCTGGGACAATGTTAAACACTCCAACATTCGAATCATAGGAGTCCCAGAAGAAGAAGACAAAAAGAAAGACCATGAGAGAATACTTGAGGAGATAATAGTTGAAAACTTCCCTAAAATGGGGAAAGAAATAATCACCCAAGTCCAAGAAACCCTGAGAGTCCCCAACAGGATAAACCCAAGGCGAAATACTCCAAGACACATATTAATCAAATTAACAAAGATCAAACACAAAGAACAAATATTAAAAGCAGCAAGGGAAAAGCAGCAAATAACACATAAGGGGATTCCCATAAGGATAACAGCTGATCTTTCAACAGAAACTCTTCAAGCCAGAAGGGAGTGGCAAGACATACTTAAAGTGATGAAAGAAAATACCCTACAGCCCAGATTACTATACCCAGCAAGGATCTCATTCAGATATGAAGGAGAAATCAAAAGCTTTACAGACAAGCAAAAGCTGAGGGAATTCAGCATCACCAAACCAGCTCTCCAACAAATGCTAAAGGATCTTCTATAGACAGGAAACACAGAAAGAGTGTATAAACTTGAACCCAAAGCAATAAAGAAAATGGCTACGGGATCGTACTTATCAATAATTACCTTAAACGTAAATGGGTTGAAATTTTCAAAAAGGCTAGGAAACAATTCTCATAGCCATCATTAGCTCAGTGTTGAGTTCATGAATAGTTTTTAAAGTTTGGGACAAACTGTAGTATTTGCTATTTGAAGTACTATTTGTAATTGGCATATTACGATGTAACATTGGTCTTCATTTCCATCTTAAAACGCCTAAAAATGCCTAACAGGTTTTTAGATTTGTGAATTTTAGTTGAAATGTATTTTATGATGTTACTAAACCTGCAGAAATATTGAAATATTTCAGAGAACTTATTCACTGTACATTTAATTAATTTTATTTATAAAAGTTATGAACTGTAGAAAGTTTTACTTGTTGGGTCAAATGCTTGTTGCTTCAAATGCTTGTTGCATTTGAAGTGCTAGTTACAAGAAAATCAAATACCTTCAATGTATAAATGCTATTAAGTTTTTAAAGGACTCTGGAGTATAAGTAAGTTTGCTTAAAGAAATTTAGTCTGTTCAACTTGAAAAAAATAAATAAATAAAATTGGAAAAAAAATAAAAAAAAAAATAAAACAGATTCATGTGAAATGAAAAAAAAAATAGACTTAGAGTTTATTATTGACAGAGGCTTATATCTTAACAGAATAGGCAGTACTTATGCATTTGTGACTTTGGGATGAAGCTGAAGTGGGACAATGAGTACCCTACGCTGGGGTTTTGGATTCCAAATCAACACATCACACACGGAGCGCAGGCTCTGACTTAGAGATGATGAGGTCGTGCTCTCGTGGGGCTCACAGTCTTGCAGAGAGGCAGGTCGGTGAATAGATACACACAGCAGGGCAAGCACTTGGATACATAACTGGCTGGTGGAGGGAGCCATGAGGTCTAGCTCTGTTTCTGCGAGTAAGTCAGGTGCTAGAAGGTTGAATATCAGGGTCAGGTTTTGGAAGATGGAGATAAGAATTCTCTGTTCCTTACTTTTAGGAAGTCAGACGCAAGTCTTGCCAAATATCACCTCTCTCTGGATCGTTCATTCTCCTGCCCTTTTCTCAGCTGGCTCCTTCTCATCCTCCAGGTCTCAGTGGGAATCTCCTCTGCAAGGTCACCAGACCTTACTCTGAACCACCCCATTTCCATACCCCCCACCCCCCACAGCAGACTGTGAGTCTCCATCTCAGCCTACATCAGGCACAGAATGGACCATTCCAGGGATGGTTTTTGAGTTTCTTCCCCACCGGACAGTTAGCTTCTTATGGAAGAAGAATCATGTCTACTTTGGCTGAATCGCTGGGAATTCAGGAGAGATTTCTAATGCTGCAAAAAAGTTGGTGTTCATTAAACACTGTTGAAAAGTTGGGTGGATGTAGCTTTTCTTGTGGGTGTAGAGAAAAGCTGGAATTTAGCTTCTACCTCCTCTGTTGATATAGAGATGACATCAGATGATTTATTTGTTCTAAATGGTCAGTGATGAATATAATTCCTTGTAAGACACACTGAAACATATCCTTGTAACTTTACATATTGTGTTGAGGAGTCATACTGATAGCTTAAGGTATCAGTTCAGTTCAGTTCAATTGCTCAGTCATGTCCGACTCTTTGCGACCCCATGAATCACAGCACAACAGGCCTCCCTGTCCATCACCAACTCCCGGAGTTCACTCAAACTCATGTCCATCGAGTCGGTGATGCCATCCAGCCATCTCATTCTCTGTCGTCCCCGTCTCCTCCCATCCCCAATCCCTCCTAGCATCAGACGCTTTTCCATTGAGTCAACTCATTGCATGAGGTGGCCAAAGTATTGGAGTTTCAGCTTTAGCATCAGTCCTTCCAATGAACACCCAGGATTGATCTCCTTTAGAATGGACTGGTTGGATCTCCTTGCAGTCCAAGGGACTCTCAAGAGTCTTCTCCAGCCCCACAGTTCAAAAGCATCAATTCTTCGGCGATCAACTTTCTTCACAGTCAAACTCTCACATCCATACATGACCATGGGAAAAACCATAGCCTTGACTAGACGGACCTTGGTTGGCAAAGTAATGTCTCTGCTTTTTAATATGCTATCTAGGTTGGTCATAACTTTCCTTCCAAGGAGTAAGTGTCTTTTAATTTCATGGCTGCAATCAGCATCTGCAGTGATTTTAGAGCCCCCCAAAATAAAGTCTGACACTGTTTCCCCATTTATTTCCCATGAAGTGATGGGACCAAATGCCATGATCTTTGTTTTCTGAATGTTGAGCTTCAAGCCAACCTTTTCACTCTCCTCTTTTACTTTCATCAAGAGGCCTTTGAGTTCCTCTTCACTTTCTGCCATAAGGGTGGTGTCATCTGCATATCTGAGGTTATTGATATTTCTCCCGGCAATCTCTTGATTCCAGCTTGTGCTTCTTCCAGCCCAGCATTCCTCATGATGTACTCTGCATATAAGTTAAATAAGCAGGGTGACAATATGCAACCTTGACGTACTCCTTTTCCTATTTGGAACCAGTCTGTTTTTCCTTGTTCAGTTCTAACTGTTGCTTCCTGACCTGCATACAGGTTTCTCAAGAGGCAGGTCAGGTGGTCTGGTATGCCCATCTCTTTCAGAATGTTCCACAGTTTATTATGATCCACACAGTCAAAGGCTTTGGCATAGTCAATGAAGCAGAAATAGATGTTTTTCTGGAACTCTCTTGCTTTCTCCATGATCCAGCGGATGTTGGCAATTTGATCTCTGGTTCCTCTGCCTTTTCTAAAACCTGCTTGAACATCTGAAAGTTCACGGTTCACATCCTGCTGAAGCCTGGCTTGAAGAATTTTGAGCATGACTTTACTAGCGTGTGAGATGAGTGCAATTGTGTGGTAATTTGAGCATTCTTTGGCATTGCCTTTCTTTAGGATTGGAATGAAGACTGACCTTTTCTAGTCCTGTGGCCACTGCTGAGTTTTCCAAATTTGCTGGCATATTGAGTGCAGCACTTTCACAGCATCATCTTTCAGGATTTGAAATAGCTCAACTGGAATTCCATCACCTCTACTAGCTTTGTTCATAGTGATGCTTTCTAAGGCCCACTTGACTTCACATTCCAGGATGTCTGGTTCCAGGTCAGTGATCACACCATCGTGATTATCTTGGTAGTGAAGATCTTTTTTGTACAGTTCTTCTGTGTATTCTTGTCACCTCTTCTTAATACCTTCTGCTTCTGTTAGGTCCATACCATTTCTGTCCTTTATTGAGCCCATCTTTGCATGAAATGTTCCCTTGGTATCTCTAATTTTCTTGAAGAGATCTCTTGTCTTTCCTATTCTGTTGCTTTCCTCTATGTCTTTGCATTGATCACTGAGGAAGGCTTTCTTATCTCTCCTTGCAGAGAGATAAGAACTCCTGGAACTGTTCATTTGGATGCCTATATAGTTCCTTTTCTCCTTTGCCTTTTGCTTCTCTTCTTCTCTCAGCTATTTGTAAGACCTCCTCAGACAGCTATTGTGCCTTTTTGCATTCCTTCTTCTATCATGGGTTAACTTGTCTTGGGGATTGGAGGGCCCAGCGCAGGGTGTGTGTGGGAGGCTGTATGTGACGCCACACAGCAGGAAGGAGACCCTGCCTTCATGGCTTGTGCATGGGAAGCAGCATGGCCTTGGGTTCCAGAATCTGGCTGCTCAACCTGCTACACTGCCATCCAGCTGTGTGACCTTGAGCCAGTCTCTTAGCTTCTCAGGATCTCACTGGTTCCTCTCTACTCTGACATCCTACACTTTGCCCCTTCCCAGAGATGAATCTGATAGAATACAGGACAAAACAGTCTGACTGAGAACCAAAGTCAGAAGTCCAAGTAGTGGGCAGGAGTTTGGGGAGAAGGTGGTTGATTGTGGACCTGAATGTCAGGAAGAATTTGGCGTCAGTCACCCTCTAAAGGAGCTCAGAGCCTGAGTCCTTGGAAAGAAAACCTCCTACAGTCAGTTGGAGAGAACATTCAGAGGAAAGGCCTCAAGAAGCCTGGAGCACTTCATTGGGAGTGAGAAGATCTCTGTCCTTTTAGGGGAGAAGGTGTTTCCTATATCCTCATCTTTATCTCTGAGTTTTCAGGATAAACTGGGAATAGTTTAAGTAAGTAGCTCCAGAACCTTTCAGAAAAGCAATGTTTTCTTAGTTCAGTCTCCCAAGATAATATAAATAAACACAAAAAATAAACAAATGGGACCTAATCAAACTTACAATCTGTTGCACAGCAAAGGAAGCCATAAAAAAAAACTGAAAAGACAACCTACAGAATGGGTGAAAATACTTACAAATTATGCAGCAGACAAAGGCTTAATCTCCAAGATATACAAGCTTAACAGAAAAAAAATGGACAGAAGGGCTTAAGAGAAATTTTTCCAAAGAAGACATACAGATGGCCAACAAACACATGAAAAGATGCTCAGCATCACTAATTATTAGAGAAATGCAAATCAAATCTTACAATGAGGTAATACCTCACATGGGTCAGAATGGCCATCTTAGAAAGTCTGCAAACAACAAATGTTGGAGACGGTGTGGAGAAAAGGGAACCCTCCTACACTGTTGCTGGGAATGTAAACTGGTGCCGCCACAGTGGAAAAGAGGTTTCTCTGAAAACTAAAAATGGAGTTACCATATGATCTAACAATTCTACTCCCAGGCATATACAGAGAAAATTGTGATTCAAAAAAAAAATACATGTACTGCTATGTTCACGGCAGCACTGTTTACAATAGCCAAACATGGAAGCAACCTAAATGGCCATTGACAGATGGACACGTAAAGAAGACATGGTGCATATATGCAATGGAATACTACTCAGCCATAAAAAAGAATGAAATAATGCCATTTGCAGCAAACAGATTATTATACTAAGTGAAGTATGTCAGAAAGAGAAAGACAAATACCGTATGATGTCACTTACATGTGGAATCTAAAATATGGCACAAACGAACCTATCTACGAAACAGAAAAACTCCCAGACACAGAGAACAGACTTGTGGTTGCCGAGAGGGGCTGACAGGGGAAAGGGAAGACTGGGAGTTTGGGGTTAATGGATGTAAGCGATTATATGTGGGATGGGTAAACAGCATGGTTCTACTGTACAGCACAGGGAACTATTTTCAATATCCTGTGATAAACCACAATGGAAAAGAACATAAAAAAGGATGTATGTACATGTATACCTGAATCACTTTGCTGTACAGCAGAGATTGGCACAACATTGTAAATCAACTACATGTCAATAAAGAATAAAATTAGTAAAAAAAAGAAAGCATCAATAGTTTTCAAGCAATATAAAGAGATGCTAAAAGTTATGGAGGAGTGAGTCTCACTTCCATTGATAAACATACTTATGATAGATGATAAATTCATCACATTCACTTGCATGTAGAAATTAAACTCTTCTGAAGACAAACTGTATTTCATACGAGTTTATATGATAATTATCCAAGGTTCCTCGCCTCTAGTTACAAGAGCTTAGTTAAATGTACTCCTGAATCTGACTTTATTTTTAATGATCATCTCATTTCCCTCATTAAGCATTTGAGCTATTCACTTGGAACTTCCAAATTGATAGTGTTTAGCTCATCTTATGTGACTTTCATGACAGCATGCAAAAAGATCTCAGTCACAGAAATGGCTCCACAATGCATCTGCTCCAAGCAACAAGACTAAATATCCAGGACCATTTTCTGAACACAGGGTGACTCCTGCAGGCTTACAGGGCACCTGTCAGCACCACCCCTCCTCCAGCTCTCCATCCTGGAAAGGAAGAGCAGAAGAATAAAGGGGATGCAAAGCTTTGTCCTAATGATGTGAAAATAAAACAAGCTGCTGAACTTAGAGATTGAGTTATGTAACCCCCAAACTCTATATTAAACCTCTAACCCCCAGTGTGACTGTATTTAGAGATGGGCCTTTAAAGAGGTGATGAAGGTTCAGTGAGGTCACACGTATCGTCCTTCATTGATACGACTGGGTCCTTAGACACATAAAAGGCCACTTGAGGACAGAAAAGGTGACTATTTTAAAGCCAAGAAGTGAGGCCCCAGGAGAAACCGAGCTCACCCACACTCGATCTTGGCCGTCCAGTCTCTTGAACTATGTGTACATCCATTTCTGTTGTTCAAGGCAACCCCCACTCCGAGTCTGTCTGGCATCCCTGGCACGCGTGCATGCTGAGTCGCTTCAGTCATGTCCCACTCTTTGAGACACTATGGACTGCAGCCTGTCAGGCTCCTCTGTCTATCGGATTCTCCAGGCAAGAATATTGGAGTGGGTTGCCATGCCCTTCTCCAGGGGACTTTCCTGACTCAGGAATTGAACCTGTGTCTCTTATGTCTAGCTGCATTGGCAGGTGGGTTCTTTACCCTTAGTGCCACTTGGGAAGCAATAGAAGACAAATGATCAGTATGAAGCAAAAACCAGCAGGAGGGTGTCATCTAAAATGACTGTGCAAATCCTGGAAAAATATTCCACCAGTTATGGAGTCCAGACCCGCTGGCCATGAAACAAAATAAGAATAGCCAAAACTCTCCCTCACTCCGTCCCTTCAGCATTTTCTGATGAGAAATTTAGATGTGAAAAGCCGACCAGACAGTCTCATGATTTGAGTGCAGGAAAGGTCTAGGATGCTGGGTAGTACTGATCTGCTGACCGGCTCTGCATTCTCGCCTTCAGAGCTTCTTACCAGCAGGGATACTGACACAAGCCTGGGGATAAACTTTTCCAAGTGATAAATGCTTCAGTGAATAATTTGTTCGAGGACTTCAGACGCAAGTCTGTATTCAGTTTATAATGGTTTGATTTTCTCCTTTGTGGCCGAATGGCCCTGGAGACATGAGAAGATGCTAGCTGAGGGCATGTCTTCTTTTTCCTTGTAAACCACCTGCAAACTAGTTTATAATATGGCCAACATGGCCATACCTGTGCCTTTTGTCTTATCTTGGGGGTGAGACATAGGCCAGGGCATGCAGTTTGCACTTCCATCCTGTGTAGGACATTCAGTGAACAGATAGCCCATGGATGTCCAACCTTTCTGATGACGATGGCATTAGAGCACTTCCCATGGAAGGCCTTTGCCACCAGGAGCTTGAAAAGTTGGAAGATGAGGTTCTTGAGAGTTTTACAGGAAAAACAAAACACACAAAAACCAAAAACCCAGCACCACCACCACCAAAATGAAGAAATCTTATCAAGGAGTTGATTCAGTCCACCCTAGTATACAGAGCCAGGGGATGGCTCGCTCCCCCTTCATACAGGAGGAAACGGAATTCAAATGAGCAAAATAAGGAGGAAAGCAAGAAGGAAAGAGAGGGAGAGGAGGAGGAAAGAAGGGAGGAAGATAGGAAGGGAGGGGGAGAGGAGTGAAGGTAGACAGCCAGACCCAGGCGTGCAGGCACATGTCCACCAGACTCTGGATGGTGCCTTGGGCCATGAAGCCATGACAAGCTGTTTGGAAACACACCTTCTGCTCTGCAGAGGCTCAGAGAGGGCGAGGCCATGCCAGTTGGGAGGGGCAAGGGTGCTGGTTCCCTGGAACAAGTCTTTAATCCTCACATGGTCTAGTTGTCTTAAGTCCTCCTACTGAACTTCAGTGGAGACTTGGGGTTGGATCCTGCTTCGTGTATACTGTCTGTGGGTTCTTGGGCAAATAACTTGACAGTTGGATGGGCAGTAATGGGGTGAGACCACTTGTCTGCCAGGTGGGCAGTGCTGTTATTTCAGAAAACATGCCTGTGCTGGTTATCCGCCCTCGGGGTGTGTCCCAGGATCATCATCTCCTGCTGTCCAAGCCCATCTCCATCACTTGCATCCTTGAGCTCCAATAACCCTGACGACCTTCCCTGGGTGCCTGGGACTCTGTGTGATGTTCTAGGCATGATATATATTGCTTCATTTTCTTCCCAGCTGTTTTCACCCCATTCTAGGGAAAATGAGGGAGTGACCGGGGGCCTTTATAAGAGACCAGGCCTCCACCTGGAGCCCGGGCTCCCGCAGCACCTCTGCGGCAAGCTCTTTCTTTCTCTCTCACTTTAACTTGAAGAGATTATAATTAATTCCCTGTGTCTTTCTCCACAGCCACTGATTCAGATAATTGCTTTACAGTTAATGTTCTCGTGATGTCAAACCTTTTGTCTCCAGTTCTCTGGTCCAAAATAAGGGTAAGTGAGAGGGTTTCCATGCCCCCAGGTTTGGGGCTGGAAGCGCTGCAGCAGGACTGGCCTGTATACACATGTGTATTCACATTGGCACGTGTGAGAGAGCATGCTGTTGTTGCACTTCCCCTAGAGGTCTGCACACTGAGAAGCATGAGCCCACGAACAAGGACAGGTTGGCACTAAGATGAGGCAGAGATGAGGCAGAGCTCAGATGGTCTCTGACACATACTGCAGAGTGACAGCTCCTCGCTTCCCCTCTGCGGACGTCTCCAGAGATAAGGATGCACCCTCAGTGAGGTGGCTCCATCCCAGTGAGGTGGCCCCACCCCCAGTGATGGGGCCCTACCCCCAGTGATGTAGCCCTACATTTAGTGACATGACCCCACCCCAGTGAGGTATCCCCACCCCAATGATGCGGCCCCACCCCCAATGATGTGGCCCCACCACTGGTGATGTGGCTCCACCCCTAGTGATGAGGCCCCACCCCTGTGACATGGCTTCACCAACAGTGACATGGCTCTATCCCAGCGATGAGGCTCTACCCACAGCTATGAGGCTGTACCCACACAGATGAGGCTCCACCCCTAGTGATGAGGCTCCACCCCTAGAGATGAAGCCCCACCCCCGTGAAGTGGCTTCACCCGCAGTGACATGGCTCTATCCCAGCGATGAGGCTCCACCCCCAGTGATGTGGCTCCACCCCCAATGACATGACTCCACCCCCAAGGATGTGGCCTCACTCATGGTGACATGGCCCCACCCCAGGGATGGGGCCCCACCCCACTGATGTGGTTCCGCCCCTAATGTTGTGACCCCCACCCCCAGTGGCACGGCCCCACCCCCCCAAGGGATGTGGCCCCACTGCCAATGACTTGGCTCCAACCTCAGGAATATGGCTCCACCCCAGTGATATAGCTCCATCCATAGGGACAGGTTTACTGGGAACCTGCCAGAGACAGGCACTCATTATGCATGGGCTCTGATCCCACCACCAGGCCTGCAGTCTGGTGCTGCTGTTTTCATTTGCAGAGACATGCAACCATGCCTTAGAGAGGCTGCAAATTTTTCTTCAAAGGTCATAAATGGCAGAGACCAGTTATGCCCCAAATTCTCCAGTATAAAATCCTGGAGAAAATACAGTAAACATGTAAGATCTGACTTTGGGACCACATACTACAAATAAGCATACGTGGGTAAAGTTGGTAAAGTTCTTAATAAATCCCAAATCTTCCCTTTATGTCTATTTAAAAGAACTTAAAGCCATCAAAACGTTGTGAAAACTTCCCACAGATGCACTTGCAAACACATACAAATACATGCACATATACATATATACATGTACACATACACATATGCATACACACACGTATGCATAAATACACACATGCACACACACCCTTTTATGAAAAGTGAACCGTTTAGTGAACCAAAGAGAGCTTCACCATTGAACTGTTTTTCTTTATACTTCTACCACCTAACATAATAAAATTTTCAGTGTGGAACAAAAAATAAATCCTGTCCTAGAATAAACAAGACTTCGAAAGGAATGAAATTTAGGCAATTCTTATTTACTGTCAGCAGCAGCTTTTTCTTTACTAGCATTTCAGGCCAATTAGCAAGTATGCAGGAAAAAACAATCTAAACATCAGGAACTTCTTCATAAACAAAAACTCACTAATCCTGGTCGTGAGGTAACTCTGCCCAATTATCCTTCCTAAAGCTACACACTGCTTCACTGAGGAGTCGCCTACCACACTCTGAAATGAGTCTTGATGGGTGTAGAAAACATCTAAATTAAATAATAATAGCCTACATTGGAGAAACGCTTTTTACAGGTAGAGTTTTTGAATGCTCCCTGAGCCCTTGATCCATAGGTATCATGCTCTGCACTTCATTCAGCAAGTGGGAAACTGAGGCCCAGCAGAGTAGAGAGATTCACTCAAGATCATGTGGCTCACTGGGGGAGATGGGCATCCCAGTGCTGATCCGTGACCTCTTTTATCAGCCTTTCACCTTAAATCCATGAGGAGATAAATGCAAAAAGGAAGGACTTGTGGAAAGTCTCGAATTCAGGCTCATTGAGTGGATTTAAATAAATGAGCCTTTCAACTGGAATTCTCCTCTCCCCAACGTTATCTCCCTCTCTCTTTCTCTCTCTCTCTCTCTCTCTCTCACACACACACACACACACATTCACGGTCTCCTTGGGGATGTTAACTGATCATTAAAATGAGCTTTGGATGGTAACTATTTAATAAGGCTCATCACAGTGAGCTAGTGGTTTGTGACAGGAAGTGATTTTATTTTACTAATGTGTACACAACCCCTAACAATACAGCTGGGATTTTAACTCAAATTTTGAAAAATAATTGAAGAAGAGCTCGTTAGCTTGATAAAGAGGCCAGAGAAGCAACTCGCAGAAGATGAACAGAAGAAAGCGAGGGATAGAGCTGAGAGGGAAGGCTACTTGAGGGATAGCTCAGGTCAGTAGGAGCCTGGGTCCTGGGCCACTGGCTGGAAGAGAGCAGGTGTCCAGGGAAATTCTCTCCCAAGTGCTGTATGGGATCTGTAGACCTCTTCAAGCTAAACTCCTTATTTTGAAATCTTTACTCCCTCTTAGGACTTTTTTCAGTCTCTCTAGTTTTCCATCTCATGTTTAGGGGAAGTTTTATTCTTTTCCTCTTGAATTGAGTTTGTGCTTAGACTTTGACTGAAGGGTCTGAAAGAGATTCATTTTTAAATGAATGGACTATAGCCATGGGCTGTAGCCCGCCAGGTTCCTCTGTCCATGGGATTCTCCAGGCAAGAATACTGGAGTGGGTTGCATTTCCTTCTCCAGGGGATCTTCCCAACCCAGGGATCGAACCCTCATCTTTCAAGTCTCCTGTATTGGCAGGTGGCTTCTTTACCACTGGGAAGCCCCTAAATGATTGCAATCAAAACTAAACCAATCAAATCAAAACAAAACTAAGTTGTAGATTTATTCAGAAGGTACCCCAGGGAAGGGTTCCCCAGTGAGGAAGCCCTGGTCCTCGAAGTTCACAGATGCAGCTTGGCTGTGGAGACCCGTGAGAACTCACCAGACCCTCCAGGGTTCTCTCGGAGTCACAAGAGGATGAGATTGCATCTCACTTCAGGTCTAGATTATTGAGAGTTTTATTTATCATCTGCAAGACCTTTATTTATGATCAGCAAGAATTTGACTTGAAGGAACGGCATCTCATATAATTGAAAATTTAGGGAGGAAGAATGTAATTACCACGCTTGGTAATTAGCTCTGTTGGCATAAAGGGGCCGTGGATCACAAAGGGAAATGTTGAGGGTAAATCAGGAGCCCTGACTTCTTGTTCTGGCTTCATCCCTAGTTGTCTGGGCCATGGGATGGCGAGGGTGGGGAGGGTATCATTTCTCCTTCCTCCCCTGTTTTTCTTTTTACCTTTTGCTGTCTGTGTTTTGGAACTGTCAGATCCTTGAGGGAACGATTTATCTCTAGTGAACACCAAGAAAACCGCTCCTTCTTTGACATGTTCTTTTTTGTCTGTAAAGGGATAATTTGGGAGAGGCCAGATACAAGTTTTTACATGTCATCATATCCCTTTATATGATTATTTTCCCTGGGATTTGTGACTTTATAATTGTCCTGTTCTCTAGTTATAATCTGTATACTTTCTTTTTCTTTCTTAGTCTGTGCCGCTGATGTGACTGTACCAAGGTTTCCCTCTCTTGCTATGTGTGGTGCAGATTTACTCACAAAGTGACTCTGGCCTATCTACTGACTTGAAAACAAACTAGATGGAGGTTTAAAATGAGCTTGTCTGTTTCTCAAAGGAATTGACATTCATAACGATGAGACTCTTAGAAGTTTGTTATTACTAAAAATGACTTAGTAAAGGATGGGACAGTAGACTGAACAAGTTTAAATATTGGCAGTCAGTGGATATTTGGCCTCCAGCAGCTTCTGTGGCTTCATTGCTTGTCCACCTCCAGTTCTTTATGGACACTATGGCATTTAGATTCTCTTAGCTGGTCAGGAGGAAAATTGCTCTGGCAGAGTTAAACAGAAAAGGAAGACTTCGTTCAAGTCAATTGCAACAGGGAAAGAGAAAGATTAAATTCAACTCCACTGAAACAAGAAGTTGGTATGTTTTTAAGTAAATGAAAGAGTGGAAAAGGCCCGAAGGTCATCAGAGTGTGGGGTGGTCACTGTGGGTAGACTATCCATGGCTGCTCACTGTGCTTGTAGGATTTGGTCCCCGATCTTCCCACAGAGTCTGGGAGATAGGGACCTTACTCCCCGGGGGTTATACTTCAAAGGGATGGCTCCTAGGTCCCTGGAAAAGACAGTCCTGAGTGGTAGAAGACTTATATCTCCAGGGGCAGAGGAAGAATTCACCACTGAAAGTTTTCTGAAGTAAATGCTCCAAGAAATGGGAAGTCAGAGAGGAGAGTCAGGATGATGTGTGTGTGAAGTTTCGTCAAGTTGAGGGCAGCAGGAGAGCACTCTAGATGAAGTTGAGTGATGCAGACCAAAGCCTGATACACGGGAATAGGTGATCTCTTGCAAAACTATGTGATTTATCATTGGGTTCTGGTGCACAATGTAAGGGCTAGACAATCCTTGGCCAAGAGAAACAACTTTGGCTTCAGTCAAATTGAGAGGCATTAAAACAGAAATAAACAGAACACAGTAGTGTCGTGGGAAATCTCAAGAGTGGGCCTATGGCTGGAAAACACAACCAAAAATAACACCAAGTTCCCATGGTACAATTTATTTACTTTAACTTTGTGAACTTTAACCCGTCTGTGCTGTGCTGTGCTAAGTCGCTCTTCTTGTGTCTGACCCTATGTGACCCTATGGACTGTAGCCTGCCAGGCTCCTCTGTCCGTGGGAATCCTCCAGGCAAGAATATTGGTGTGGGTTGCCATGCCCTCCTCCAGGGGATCTTCCTGACCTAAGGATCAAACCCACTAGCATGGGTTCTTTACTACTAGCACCACCTGGGAAGCCCTTATCCCATCTAATCTGGTAATTTAATCTGTGTTTGTTTCTCTTATTGTTCCCACTAATTCTTTATGGGAGATTGAGAGGCATTACCACATTGTCAGAAGGTCATGGGTTCAGATACTGGTCCTTTGTGTCACGCCAACCACCTTCAGAGTCTCTTATACAAATGGACATCAAAAAGAACCTATGTCATTATTGAGAAGATGGTTTTAGACACTCAATACATGATGATCACCATTATTAATGTTCCATGTGAAATGTGGCAAGTATCTTAAGAGACATTCTGTACAAGTCCTTTAATTTCTAGAAAGCCTCCAGGATACGAAGGTAAAGATGCACTTGGTTTTGAGGTCACAAGGTGCCCTTTGAATGACACTCCTGGGTTCTTATCACAGTGATACGATGCTATGAATGTGATGACCACAAACACAGTTAGGAATCCTCTTTGACCTGTGGGGTGACAGGTAAGAAAAGAACCATCTCAGCACCTTTCACCAGTGTAACAAGAGTCACTTTGAGGATTCCTTGTCACTTCTCTCTTTTTAATTATCTTCTTGCTTCTTTAAAGAGCACAGTTAATTATTTGCCTCAGCATCAGGGACTCAGGGACAGGGCAAAGCTTATTCTCCTTCCGGCATTTACTTCCTGGCTTTACCCCCTAGTTGACTTTATTTGATCTTCGGTGATAAATAGTTTTACCTCGGTGGCTTTAAATCATTGGTGCTTTTGTTCAGTTGTGACCCCATGGACTGCAGGACGCCAGGCTCCCCTGTCCTTCACTGTCTCCCTGTGTTTGTTCAGACTTGGTGATGCTATTCAAGTGTCTCATCCTCTGTTGCCCCCTTCTCCTCCTGTATCAGGGTCTTTTCCAGTGAGCCGGCTCTTTGATCAGGTCAAAGTATTGGAGCTTCAACTTCAGCATCAGTCCCTCCAATAAGTATTCAGGGTTGATTGACTGGTTGAATCTCTTTGTAGTTTAAGGGACTCTCAAGAGTCTTCTCCAGCACCACAGTGTAGCATCAATTCTTCGGTGCTAAGCCTTCTTTATGGCCAAACCCTAACATCTGTACATGGCTACTGGAAAAACCAGAGCTTTGGCTATACAGACAGACTTTGGTTCACAAGGTGATGTCTCTTCATGCTCCTAAGGCAATTCTCATCTTCAAATCATGTGAGAAGTCTTTGCTACCTGGTCTTTGTTGCCCAGTGATGTGAGTGCGTTAGACACTGTCTCCTTCCTCGTCCAGGGAAATGCGTGGAGTCCTGTAGTGTTTGCAAGAGAGTCATTGTCACTCTCACCTGACTTGCCAGTCAACGACTTCTTGGCACAAATTGGCCTCCATAAGAGAGGAATGGCCTTTTTGAAGATGTGCTGTATTACTGCAATTTTGTAATTGGTAGGGGACCTTGAGGTCAAAGGAGTTTGCTGAAGATGAAGAGCTCAGACCGAGTCCGTAAACCTGCCATGACCAGGAGGATGCACACTTTGAGTTTTCCTTGCTCACTGGGTGGGGGGCGGGGGTCAGGAGTTCTCCCAGAGTGTTATTGATGAGGCAAGCCACAGCTTCAGTTCCAGCTCATGACGTGTTCATAAACATATACTTAACTGATTTAAGACAAGGGATAGCTCTCTGGAAGCAATCTGAATGTGGTAATGTTGTCCCAACCAGCTGATACTTCCTATATTTGCTAGTGTTAGTATCATTTAGGTATAGTTTTGATTGGGTACATGTGTTTGCCAAGAATTGTTATAAATCATCAATGATCTTAAATCTTTAAGAAATATTTTTAAATAAAATCACTTTTTTTTTAAGAAAGTGATCCTTAAGAAAGAAAGAAAGAAAGAAAGTGAAATCGCTCAGTCGTGTCCGACTCTTTGTGACCCCATGGACTGTAGCCTACCAGGCTCCTCAGTCCATGGAATTTTCCAGGCAAAAATACTGGAGTGGGTTGCCATTTCCTTCTCCAGGGGCTTTTCCTGACCCAGGGATTTAACCTGGGTCTCCCGCATTGCAGGTAGACACTTAACCATCTAAGCCACCAGGGAAGCCTTTTAGGAGGCAATCAAATCAATCCTATGATGCTGTGTTATCAATATATTACCATTCTAATATAGTCATCCTGAGAGATGGGTAAAGACATATCTATGAGGAAATCAAGGGCTAGTTTCTTCCCAGCCTCATGTTCCCTCTGACTCATTTTAATTCACACATGCTTGAATATAAACTTACGTTTGGCTATTACTCATATCTTTTTAAGTCATTTTTTAAATTGGTGGATCATTCTTTATAATGGTGTGTTGGTTTCTGCTGTTCACCATCATGAATCAGCCGTAAGTGTACATATATCCCTCCCTCTTGAGCCTCCCTCCCACCCCCAACCCATCTGCCTCTCTAGGTATCACAGAGCACCAAGCTGGTCACTCCTATCTTTTGTGTGACAGTTTTTCTGCAAAAAAAAAAAAAAGACCCCAAACCCCAAACAAGGGTCACATTCTCTATTATGAAGTTTTGCTTTCCAGCTGATCAAGAGGCAGATGAAAAGTGGGGCAGGTATGGGGGACAGGCGCTTAGTTAACAGCCGCGGATGCAGCTGTTGGAGGTTGCATCCTTGGCTGGTTGCAGGTGACTGATGGTGAGGGCCATCACCAGTGTCACTGCCCGAGGAAGACCAGGCCCCTCACGGCGCTGCTCTGTGGTCAGGGCATGGAGCCCCCGGAAGTGCTCCCCAGATGTGCTCCCGGTTTGGACAGTGACCACTGCTCCCAGCCACCGTGCTGAAGCGGAGGAGGGGAGAACGGGGTGCTGGTGCGGAACGGGGGGCCGTGGGGTCGGAGGCACCTCGCAGGGGCCACGTCTCCCGGTGTGCTGGGTCTGGACCAGACCGCTGGGTTCTGGCTGGAGGCAGGGACTGGGCGGAACACACGGGTCTGTGCCTGCCGACGCTGAGCCAGCACCAGGGAGTGGGAGGTTGGGGGGTGGGAATGCTCTGGATGTGTTTCGAGGGTGGAGCCAATGGGGTGTCCTAGTGGATGGACTGTCTGGGGAGAGGAGAAAGGGGCTTGGCGTTGCCTCCTTTTTTGCGGTTTTTGTTTGGTTGGTTGGTTCGAGCAACTCCAGTAGATGGAATTCTCATTTACTGAGCAGGCAGTGTGTCCTGGAAGCTAAAACTGTAAGGTGTTTCCGGAAGGATGATCCGATCTTTGGAGTCGAAACCTCTGACAATTAAGTCAGGAGGCTGACCTTCATCACTGCCCCTAGGCGGGCGTGTTAGGAATCCTGGTGAGAGGTTTCAGGGAGCTGGTGGAATGGGAGGCTTGATGGGAGTGAGTTTAAGAAAAGCCAGGAGGAGCTTCGGGGAACAGGGCCCTCCTCGGGTGTTTCACTGTAAAGGACAGAGCCGTGGGGTTTACAGCCGGAAGAGGGAAAAGGCGGTGGGTTTCACTGTGTCTCATTTTTAAGAGAGGAGAAAGCACAGCAGGGTTGTAGAGTCATGCACACAATCTGGCGGAAAAGGCAGTGTTGAGAGAAGAGGGAGTTGCTGGAGCCCCTCTTAGGTGGGTGAGAAGAGGGAGTCCGGTGGGAGGGGTCACCTGAGAAGGGGGGTGATCCTGGCTGGTGGTCAGTGCCCGGAGGGAGGGAGAAGGGGTCGGTGGACCTTCCTGGGCTGGCGGCCAGCTCTGCGCTCTTTGGCTTCTCCAGCGGCATCAGGGGCGCCAGCGACCCCGGATGCTGAGCCTACAGTGGAGGGGGACTCAGGAAGGCCGTGTCCCCATCGTAGGCACTGCCCTGCTTGAAGCTGGAGGATGTCACTGTGGGAGTTGTTTCAGGATTGGGGCAAGACTTGCCAAAGGAAAAATACAGGGAGCAGGAACGGATGAGTGTGTAAGTGAGTGTGTGTATGTGTGTGTCAGTGTGTGTGTGTGTCTCGTGGATATTGGGCAGGCCTCATCATCCAGATTGGAGGAGGAAACGGCAACCCACTCCAGTGTTCTTGCCTGGAAATCCCATGCACAGAGAAGCCTGGTGGGCTACAGTCCATGGGTTGTAAAGAGGTGGACATGCCTGAAGCAACTGAACACACTGAGCACATTATCCAGAAAATTCAGGAGGCTGGAAAAGTGGTACATGAGAGTCCACTCTAGGGGTTAGCTACTGCCTAAAATTAAAAAAGAGCTCCATTCCATGGTGTCATATCTGGCCGCTTTTGAAGAAGATGAACTTTTTCAAAGGTGACATTTAAAATTTTTAAAACTATTTTTGAAATAATGTTTAAAGGTTACGATTGTTACAGAATGTTGGCTGTATTCCCCGTGTTGTACGATACATCCTCGAGCCTGTCTTACGCCCAGTAATCTGTCTCCCCCCTCTCCACTCCTGTATCACCGCTACCCGCCCTCCTCTGGTAAACTCTAGTTTGTTCTCTGTATCTCCGAGTCTGCTTCTAAAAGATGACTTTTTAAAACACAGCGGCAAGTGAACGGCCAGACGCAGGCGTAAGAAGCGGCCGTAGCCGAGGTCTGCCTTGGGCTGTTCTGAGCGGGACCAAGCCCAGGTCTCCCGTATTGCAGGCAGATTCTTTACCATCTGAACCACAGGGAAGCCCTCTGAACTGGACAAATGAGGCTCGTTTGAAGGAAGGTTAGAATTTTATTCCCCCTTCCCCAGGTGTCAAAGTTCCGCCATGCTCACCCAGGGTGGAGGAGGGGAGTGAGGAGGGTGAGCAGAACTGTGTGCCTGTGAGAGTGGATGAGGGAGCCGGGGAAGGTTCGCAGCTCAGACCTCACGAGGACTTCTCCATTTTGCAGCTGTTAATCTGATTGTGAGGCAGCGGAGGATGATCAGAAGTGGGAACCAGCAGGGATGCACTGCCTTCACCGAGAGGAAGGCAGCTGGGGACCGGGCCACGTAGAGCAGGCCTTTAGCAACTGTGGGATGCAGGAGAGAGGAGGTCCGTGTCCTTCCAGGCCTCCTGTCTGTGTGTCTGAGACAGTGAGGGGATCACAGAGTGGAACAGGTCAGGGAGGAAAATTAGACCCCTGTGGGCACATCAGTTTAAAAGGTCCGGTTCAGGAGGCTGTGAGATCTGTGAAGCCTGGGGTTATGTTTACTCTTTCCATGATAAGAAGTTCCTAGCACAATGCCTGGCAAAGATTTGGTGCTCAGTAAGTTTTTATTGAAGAGACTTCCTCAGCAGTCCACTGGTTAAGACTCCTCCTTCCAATGCAGGGGGCACAGGTTCAATCCCTAGTCAGGGAACTAAGATCCCACCTGCTGGGAGGGGTGCCCCCAATTTTTTTTTTTACAATTTTTGTTCACTATTATCAAAAGTCTGTGCATGCTTGCATACATGCATGAATGACATTAGAGTGCTTATATCATGCTGACTCTTCGAATGATGGGTCTGCAGTCCAAGAGCCAGGTCCTGGCTGGAGACAGAAGAAATGGTGGTGAGGAGTTAAGTGCTGGAAGCAGGTATCCATTTGAGGGTGGCCGTGTAGCTTGTACAGAAATGTATTCTGTTTCTAAAAGGAAGGGAATTCCGAGTCGAGTGACAGGCTGCTCTTCTGCGTGGCTGATGAAAATACTCCACGGTTTGGTTGTAAAACATCACTTGGTTTTGATTTGTCACCTGATCACCCTTGGAGGTATTAACATGAAATTGTAAACATAGGTCCAACCTTGATTTTTACCTAGTTTTTAGGCAAGGAGAATAATGAACACTTAAGGTGATAACTTTGATTTCCTGGAATTGAAGTGGCTGTTTGCTTTTCAGAATCCCATCATTTCATCAGGCAGTTTTTACTTTCCTCGTAATGCCCGTTTTTCTCTTGCAGAAAGTTTGGGGGGAGGATCATGCATATTGCTGAAGCACAGAACTCTTTTTTTTCCCTTTCAGTGAAAGTTTCTGCTGTTCATATTTGAAAGGCAGCTCAGATGGATATTGCAATTTGCTAAAATCAGTATAATTAGAGGAAAAAAAAGACATACTGAAAAGAAGACAGTTCAGGTAACTATTGAATGTGATTGAAATGTCTAATGAGCTGTCTTCAAGATCAGGATTTGAGCGTAGTGAAACCTGGACTTTTGTAATGGAAATTTTACTTGAAAGCGCTAAACTGTTTGGGGCTACTCCATGGCAGATAAATATTCAAAAAAACCTGAGTGAGAACTGACGTCCCTTTGAAAGGATGTGTGTGTTAGTCGCTCAGTCGTATCTGACTCTTTGAGACCAGGCTCTTCTGTCTGTGGAATTCTCCAGGCAAGAATACTGGAGTGGGTTGCCATTCCTTCTCCAGGGGACATTCCCAAGCCAGGGATCGAACCTGGGTATCTTGCATTGGCAGGCAGATTATTTACCATCTGAGCCACCAGGCAAGCCCCTTTTGAAAGGATGAACATGCTACATGAAATGTCATGCTCACACTCAGGTTATTAGCGTTCACCTCCAGTACCAGAGTTGCGGGGTAAAACTGTTATTTTTTTTTTGAGTACTAATTTGTTCTCTTAACAGTTTGATTTTCCTGGGTGTTCTTCTGAGTCTTTTGTTATATTAGTAACTGTTTCCTTTCTTAGACATGAACTTGGAAGGCAGTTTGGGGAGCACTGGGTGTTTACTCAAAAGATTTTGAGTTTGAGACTAGCATCACTGACTCAATGGACATGAGTTTGAGCAAGCTCCAGGAGTTGGTGATGGGCAGGGAGGCCTGGCGTGCTGCAGTCCAAGGGGTCACACAACTGAGCGACTGAACTGAACTGAATGCTCACTCATTGTGTGGGTTCCCAGCTCAGTCCTGCAGAGCCTGGAGCCTGACGTGTACCCAGGCTGCCGGCTGGAACAGTCCCTGGGGGTGCCTGGCTCATGGCTTTGCCTCCTGTGCTTTGTGCTAGG
Source organism: Moschus berezovskii (assembly GCF_049115385.1). NCBI lineage: Eukaryota > Metazoa > Chordata > Mammalia > Artiodactyla > Moschidae > Moschus > Moschus berezovskii. The sequence continues at coordinate 39,685,130 of NC_142485.1, forward strand.
TGCCCTTCAGGGAGGACTCCCGATTCCGTCCTGGGCTGGTCCTGTGTCCTGCCCTGCTTCCCTCTTCGAGGGCTGTTGTGTTTGCTCTGCTGCTTCTACTTCCTGCTCACAGTTCGATGCAGGGACATGGTCATGCCTCAATCCACGTTCAAAAGAGTGTGTTTTAGGTTAGACTGGAATTGAAAGGGGTCTTTTATTGTGCAGAACCCTGGTCCTTTGATACTTTATGAATAATAGTAAATGCATTCTGTAGGCTCCATATTCTGGGATAATTATGTTCAACTGCTGTGTCCCTGCAGTCCTGTGAACTAGAGGCATGCCTGTTACCATCCTGCCATAGCAGTTCCCTCTTATTACACATAAGAGGGGGTATGTTCTGGGACCCCCAATGGCCGCCTGAAACTGCAGACATTACTGATCCTATATATACACTTTGTTTTCTCCTATTCATACAGATCTGTGCTCAAGTTTAATTTCTAAATTGGGCATAGTAAGAGGTTAACAACCATAGCTAATTATGAAATAGAACAATTATATTAATATACTATAATAAAATTTATGTGAGTGTGGCCTTTCTCTTTTTCTCTCAAAATATCTTATGGTATAAATTTAATGCCTTTTCCATCTTAACTATTATCACACTGTGGCTGTAACTTGGGCAGTTTGAGGTGTGACAGCAAAACTCACACAGATTTCTTTTTCCTTCTTCACAGTTTCATGGCTAGAAGATTCATTCTTACCATAGATCTTAGTCAAGAACTTTCACCTTTTCACTTAGAGGAAGCACTTTCTGGCTTCTCTTGGGCTTATCTGAATTGTCAGCATCGATTCTCCTGAGCTTTGGGGTCACTATTAAGTAAAAAAAGGTCACTTGAACACAAGCACTGTGTTACTGTGGGAGTCGGTCTGGCAAACAAGTGGCTGCTAAGTGACTAACAGTTGGGACTCGCTGGATAAGGGGGATGACTTCTATTTTCATGACTAACAGTTGGAACTCGCTGGACAAGGGGATGGTTCATATTCTCGTGACTAACCGTTGGGACTCGCTGGACAAGGGGACAACTCCTATTTTTGCGGAAAAAAAACTGACATCTTGAGATTTCAGCATGGGACTCAGAATGGTTCACAATTGAAAACTTCTCAACTGTTTATTTCTGTAAATTGTTAATGTAATGTTCCCCCACCAAGGATGACCTCTGGTTACTGAAATTACAGAAAGCCGAAGTGCAGACAATGGGACCGCTGCCCAGCTTTGGTGAGAGTGGCGGCCGGTCTCCACAACTGCATAGAACAGTCCAGTTGGTTCTCATTCCTCCTGTGTTCTGGCTGCATCTTTTCCCTTGGCTTCTCTGGGCCATCCCTGAATCCTCTGGGCCCTTTCTGCTTCCTCTAGCTTGAACTGCCTACTTTTATTTGTAAGCAAATAGGTGCTTTCCTCTCCTTAGGCTTCCATCCCTTTGGTTCATGAGAAATTTCAAAAAGGGCTTTCCTATCTATGTTAGCACAAGTAGCTACTGTCTCTCCTTTGAAACTTTGTGCGAGCGTGGAAGTGTTTGGTTTGGAAGATGTTATCTGAATTCAACACTCATCAAGTCTCTTCCTGAAGGGGCTTGGCCTTTTCTCCTCTGACCTTTTATTTTTGGACAAAACATGTCTTAGACATCGTATTTCATATTGGTTTCCTTCCTTCCCCTCATTAGCACTATTTGATCTTTGACAAGTGATAAAAACGTAACATGAAATGCATACTTTCTTATAACTTGAAGCGACTCAAATTAGTGTATGAGACAGGAAAAAATAGATAAGAGGGGATTTGCTAATTAATTGAAAATCATGTTTATATTTAGAATAGTGTTTCTGAAACTATCTGAATTGGTGATCTAAAGTAAATTTATTCAAAAAAATTGCCATTAACCAATCAAAAGTAAAATAATCATTTAAACAACAGTGGTAGTACTTCTTATTTATATCATCGAAAAGAACAACATGGATCTTCTTGACCCTCTGCAATGTCTTTAATCCTACAATATCTTAAAACTACAGACAGTCCAGGGGTCATAGGTAAGATTCCAGAAATACCTAGTTTCTTTTCTTAATTTCCCCAGAATGAAAGTTTATATTCATAGATGGTCAGGATGGCAGTGGTAGTTTGATTGCTGTGTGATCTAGTCTTGGATAGTTTGTCAGATTTGGTCCCCGGGATTTACGGAGCATTCTCTTACCACAGAAATTGTGAGGGACTAAACTGATGAGCACGTATCGCATTCCAGTCTCCCTGAACATTTCCGTGGATGGGGTGGCAGGGGGTGAGGCCCCAGTTCACTCTCCACCACGGTTGGGCCTAGGAAGGGAGTCTGCGTTTTATCCCCTTGGAGTGTGAGTCCAGAGAGGCTCCTGGATGTGTATTGCCTTTGCTCTAGTGAGGAAACAGGGAAGAAAAGCTCTTTCTGGGTTGGCCTGGAGCCTCCGAGGTATCCTTTTTGGACACCCAGGTTCTGCTCTCACCTGAATATTTGGCCTTTCCTTCCTCACTTCTGGCAGGACCAACTCTTTTTCGTCTTTGGTTCTTGCTCCAGGTGTCAGCAGGGCAATCACTGACCAGCCACTTCTGGAGACTGCCCAGTCTCCTCATACAGTGCGTTCCCATCATAGAGTGTGTTCCCTTCACAGAGTCTGCAGTGACTTTGCTTACTTGTTGATGGCGTTTTCTCACTAGAACGTGAAATCCACAGATGTGTGGACTGGATTGTACAGCCCTGATCTCAGGGCCTAGGATATAGTAGGCGTCCAGTAAGCAGGACTAGAGTCCTAGCTGGCTTCCTCTGCCACTGGGTTGTGCCTTTTTAATCCTGTGAGTGTATTTAGACTTTGGTCTCTCTTTTGTCTTTTTTTTTTTTCTTCAGATGGAAAACGAATGTTGGAGGGAGGGCATTATTTTATGCATCTTCCTGGAAAAAAGATTAACTGGTTTATCAGAGAGTTTCTTTGAGATTGATGGGAGGGCTTTGACGGCTTTATGCCACCCTTCAGAAAAATTCACAGCTTCTAATCCACTGGGAGCAAATGGGGCACATGGATCATTGGTGTGTGCAAGTCCAATTTTCAGATAATCATGAATGGGTATTTTTTAATTCTCTGGTGCTCTCTTTGTCAATTGTATATATGAAATCACACTTTGGGGCTTCCCAGGTGGTACAAGTGGTAAAAAACCCACCTGCCAATGCAGGAGACATGGGTTTGTTCCCTGGGTTGTAAAGATCACCTGGAGGAGGAAACAGCATCCTACTCCAGTATTTTTACCTGGGAAGTCTGATGGACAGAGGAGCCTGGCGGGCTACAGTCCATAGGGTGGCAGAGTCAGACATGACTGAAGCTACTTAGCATGCATGCAATCATACTTTTGGATGAAATGGTCCCAACACATACAATTTCAAATTCTGTGTGCTCACAAAAGTACTGTTCCCAATTGTTATGGGGTGAATTTTCCCCCACCCCCACAAATTCATATATTAAAGACCTAACCCAGTGTGGTAGTATATGAAGTGACGCCTTCAAAGAGGTTCTTGAGGTCATTGAGGTCATAAGAGTAAGGCCCTGATTTCATAGGACTGGTGTCTTTATAAGAATAGGAAGAGACACTGAGATCCCTCTCTCTTCACCTTCTCACGCAGATGAGAGGCCACATGGGGACACATCTTAGACCAGGGAGGCAGCTTCGCCAGAAACCAGCCTTGATCTTGGACTTTCAGAACTTTTGAGAAAACACATTTCTCTTATTTAAGCTGTAATGTCCTCTACTGTTACCTCTCGACCCTGGTCTGTGCCCTGGGGTGCCGAACCCCACAGGTTGCATCAGGAGCTTCCTCTGGCCTCTGGCCTCGGTTGGGTGCAGATGATGGGAGCACTGGTGAGAGATGCGCTGGTGAGAGAGGGTTGGAGGGCGTGGCCTTGAGTCAGGCAAGACAGGGCCCCTCCGGGAGCTGTGGGAGCAAGAAGCAACTTCCCCAGGGTATGCGGCAGGGCCAGTCCAGTCCTCCCGATGCCTTTATTGTAGCCCCATGGGACTCAGCGTGAACTTCTCATCTTCAGAACTTTTAACAAGTTTTTGTTGTTTGAAGCCACTAAGTTTTTGTTTTGTTTCTGTAATTTGTTACAGCAGCAGGGCTGTGCTGTGTGCTTAGTTGCTCAGTCATGTCCAACTCTTTGAGATCCTATGGACTGTAGCCCGCCAGGCTCCTCTGTCCATGGGATTCTCCAGGCAAGAATACTGGAGTGGGTTGCCATGCCCTCCTCCAGGGGATCTTCCCAACCCAGGGATCAAACCCAGGTCTCCTGCATTGCAGGCATATTCTTTACCATCTAAGCCACCAGGGCAGGGAAGCCCACAACAGTAGTAGGGGACCAATATGGATGGAGGGAACTAGAAAATTGAGACTACGGGCTTCCCCCCACCCCCACTCAAGCTGCCTCCCTGGATAGCTTTACGGACTGGCGTGTCCTGCCCTGTCCCCTCCGCTTTTTCCCCTATGTCCTGGTCTTTCCCTTTCTGCTTCCCTCGCACTCAGGGGTGGGGAGGAGCACCCTGCATGCTGCCGCACCCCACGAATAGTCTTGGCACCAACTTACCCACCTGTTCCCTGCTGAGCTGCTGACTGATCAAGGCTTGACTACCAGGAAGCCGGGAGAGGCACCTGGGCAAACGGCTCATGTGGTTACTTTCCCTCCTCCCAGGATCAGCTTTTTTTTTTTTTTTCTGAATCCCTTTCAGGCTCTGATAAAACACAGAAACATGTTTTCCCAACTGGAGATCTTAGGTCCTCACACACCTGTGCTGTTGGCTCTTTCAAAGCAGAAAATGTGGTTTTCATGGAGGACACTTTGCTTTGGCTTCAAAATGTTAATTGTGAGGAAAGACTTGGGGGGAGGATGAAGATGCTGAAATTAATAATGCATTTGACTTTAAAAGATTATTAAAACACTACCATTAGAAATTAAAGGAGCACGATGAAACTTTTCAGCAAACTTACTGAGTTTTTTTAAACAGTATAAAACTTACTGAGTATTTATAAAAATACTTTTTTATTTTATTTTTATAACTTATCATAATGTAGAGTGAAGAACTCTTCTGTTGAGGGTGTTCTTATTTACTGTCAATGTTTGAACATAGCACTGGCAACACTTTGGAGAGCTGAGATCCTACTCCGTGGAGGAAGAAGATGGTTTGAAACAAAGTACATGTGAAACAAAACACGGAAAGGTTGCACTGCTCTTTTGGGGGTTACGTGCTGTCCCAACCAGCCTCAGGAATGTAATCTTCTGCTGTGACTTAGTGGTAATTTAAAGCTTCATGCTAAATTTTCTGGTGGCATTCGAAAATATATGACTGACCTTTAGAGCATGTTTAAGTGGCAAAACTTTATCATTTTATTTTCATTTTCTCTTTTAACCTTGGGAAAGAAGTCTCTCTACTCTTTATCTGAAACTGAATTGTTTCAACCATTTTCTTGAACATGGGGAGTAAAGAAAAGTGTTCTAGAGGTTTCAAGTTATATTCTTGTGTGTAATTGATTTAAAAGGACTGTAATAGGTAGATAAAGTAGATGGATAGATGGATAGATATACAGATACATAGATAAAGCAGCTGGATAGATGGATGGATGGATACTGATCAGAGGATATGTATAACATATAAGTGATGTGTTTGTCCTTCTGCCATTGGTCTGAGTCCACTTTTCTGTTACCTAGACACTCAGGGTGGTTGCCATGCCATCCTGGGTGCTTTGAGAGAAGACAGACGATGCGGGTATTGGATTCTGACCCACCCACCACTGGCTTGGTGACCTATGAGCATTTGGTCATTCAAAGGGCAGGGGACATGACCATGGTTACTTTCCAACACACAATTTTCTTAGTATTTTATGAACAGAAAAAGTGTTCACGAGAAGAACAAGTAGGAGGGAAGAGATCCTTGAACATCATGGTCACAGAATTCCCCCTCAGTGTGCAGTGCCTAGGGGTCCAGTCGGGCTGGATCCTGGAGGCTGTGGACAAGCAGGGCTCTGTGGATCCGATGTGGGAGGGGATAGGGGAAGCCGGGGTCCCGGGGGACTGGGCAGCAGGGCCTCCAGCGGGGTGTTCCAGGGGATGGCCTGAGCGACCACGCCACTCTCCCTCCCCAGGTCCTATCCCCAGCGTCTGTGACTGTACCACTGGGCACAGGCGAGTGAAGGACAGGTAGGGTTTCCTGCAGCGGACGAGTGACTTCACAGGGACAGGTCTCGTCTGTCCGCGTCACCCAAGCGCAGGCACGTGACAGGACTTTCTCAGTCGTTGGCTGTAATGGAAAGTTTATTCGTCAAGATAAGGGTCTGATGCCTGACTGTGAACACCCGATGTCCTTAAACCTTCTGTCTTACTCCGCATCTCCCAAAACTGGCCAGAGCATGGTAATACACCGTCTAATATCTTCCCAATCTCTACAGAAAGGCTTGCGCTTCCTCCTAAGTGTGAAAGTGTGACTTGCTCAGCCTTGTCTGACCCAAAGACTGGGACCTTTGGGAACCCAGGGACTGTCGTCCACCAACTTTCTAAGTCCATGGGATTCTTCAGCAAGAATACTTGAGTCGGTTGCCATTCTCTTCACCAGGGAATCTTCCCGGCCCAGAGATCAGACCCAGGTCTCCTGCATTGCAGGCAGGTTCTTTACCATCTGAGCCACCTAGATTTGCCACATTCTGCTGAACTGATCACTTCTTTGAATATCCACAGCCACTTCCTTAAAAGGTTGGGGGAATGTTGTCTAAGTCTTATGCAACAGGATTTAGCAAAACATATGAATAATTCCTAAATCAGTTTGTTCTGGGAGACCAAGAGTCTGAGAATCCTGGATAAATGTCAGTCCTCCAGCACCTCATTAAATGAACTCTCACTCAAGGAACTCTTTTCTTCATTTCCTTTGCAGCCTAATGTTCTTGATTGTTGATACATCTCCCCTTCCTTCCTAATTATTTCACCTGGAAGTGCTGCTTTTAGCATAACTTTCCTGGCTCCTCAGACTTTCCTTATTAATTTTCCCTTAAGTTCTGTATCTTAGATACAGAAATACAGAAGGATGGAGGCAGCCCATCCGTCTTTCCTGGGCTGCATCTCTGCTGACATCCTCTTTCTGCCCTTTGCTCCAAAGTTTGCTCTCTAAGATGCTTCTGGTTCCAATGCGTAGTGCCAAGCTGCTTCAAAATAATTTCTGAAAACTTACCATTTTGCTGAAAGTATGTTTCTTTAGTGAAGTCTCCAGTGACAGATGGTCCATTTCAATTTTCTCCTGCCCGCGGAAAAATCCCTGTAATGACGGGCAAGAAATGCAAGGAACGCTCTCTTGGTGGACTTTGAGTTTAGCTTCTTTGCCTGTCTCCTTCACTTGCTGGAAGTCCTTTAGGCAATGGCTGTGTCCTATAGAGCTGGATTTGCTCAGTGTTTCATCCACTGTCAGCACGTGTGAGCTAAAATGTGATCATGAAGTAAAGGTGTTTAAAGTTCCAGATAACTTAGCGGGGAGTCAGTCATGTGTGCTTAGTTGTCTGACTTAAGTACCTGGGTGTGTGTGTGTCTGTGTGTGTGACTTTCAATGTTCTAAGATGAGTGACCTTTTTACTTGGGATGAATTTTGTGATTTAGGTAGAATTACATGTGCTTCCTTCTTTGGGCTTCCCACGTGACTCAGTGGGTAAAGAATCTGCCAGTAATGCAGGAGGTGTGGGTTCGATCCCTGGGTTGGGAAGATCCTCTGGAGAAGGAAATGGCAACCCACTCCAGTATTCTCACTTGGAGAATCCCATGGACAGAGGAGCATGGAGGGCTACAGTCCATAAGTTCGCAAAGAGTTGGACACGACTAAAGCGACTGAGCGTGCATGCATGCACACATATTTTCTTTAAACTCTTTGGCCCAAGTTGTGTTGGAAATTACAGAAGGGTGATTTTCAGGAGAGCATTCTCTTACTTACGGTTCTGCCCCATTGAGAGCAGCTAACACTTGATTTTCATCTGTATTTCAGCGGTAATAGGACAGCTACAAATTCATTTGCCCAATCTGTTGGTAAACTGAAAACATTCTTTACATTTTGTTTCTGAAAGAAGCAAAGGCTGGAGATGGTGAGAAGGAGTAGGGAAATAAATCAATGTACTTATCTTGAGAAGGTCAAACCCTCACTCACGGCAGCATGGCTGAAAGTGGACAGAAGCCAGTGTGCAAAAGAGAGCGATATTCTCATTCTCAGATTTGCTAAGGCTCTTTTCTCCCATCTGGGAACCTTTCCATCATCATCAGTAGCTTATAAACTCTGATTGTCTGAGACTGCAGAGCCATGTAAATATATCCAGTGTACTTAGCCTTTCCTGATGGGTAAGCCTTTCTTTCTTACCCAGGATATATAGCCTTTCTATGAGGATGGATACAAATTGCATAAATATTCTCTTTTCTTAACAGAGTTTTCAGAATGGGTTCTGGGAACCATCAGGCCATGTGTAAAAGGAGGAGTGGCCTTGAGGGAGGGCACTGGTATCTGTCACGGCCACAACTTCCCACTCTCCTCTCTTCCCAGAGGAAATCCTGATTCCTTTCTTCCTCTTCCATCTACAGCTAGCTTCACTTGCAAATTTCTGGAGTTTCTGTTTTTAAAATATTTATTAATTCATTTGGCTGTGCTGGGTCTGAGTTGTGACTCTTGGGATCTTTAGTTATGTCATATGGCATATAGTTCCCTGACCAGAGATTGAACCTAGTCCCCCTTGCACTGGGAGCACAGAGTCTTAGCCACCAGGTCATCAGGGAGGTCCCTGGAATTTCTTGACTGGGACTTTTAAATGGTTTTTAGAGGTGATGTGTACTCCTCTGAAATTGCATGACAAAAATTCATGTGTGTCTATATGTGTACATGTACACAATTTTCTGGGGGAGGGGCTAAAACATTTTCATCATATTTCATCATCATTGAGGATTCTTAGAACTAAGGAAGGTAATAATGACTTCTTAAACCTGTTGAGCTGGCTCCTGCCAGTGAATTTAGACTCATGCTTCATATAGCCTATTAACTTGAGAATGGATTGTCAATGCAAAAGGCTGCAGCGGTCAGGTGGGTAAAGTAATTGGCCGTGGTCTGTGAGGCACAGGGCAGTAGGGAGTGGTGAGGTCTGTGGTCAGTTTGGGGATTGGTGGCCAATTCTCCCACTCCCTGATTCAGGATGAAACCTTACATTCTGTTCAGTAAATACAACTCAGCCCCCTGGGTTACACGATGAACCCTTCTGCTTGTTGAGGGCAAGAAAGGAAGGTCGCCTTCTTTCATCCATTTTTTCATTTATCTGTTAGGAATAAGGTGCCAGGGCAGGTGGGCGGGTAAGGATTTGGTGATGGCAGAGCCTATCCAATGCTGTCTTGACATGACTTGTGCATGTGTGCTTAGCTGCTTCAGTTGTGTCCATCTCTTTTCGACCCTATGGACTGTACCCTCCAGGCTCCTCTGTCCATGGGATTCTCCAGGCAAGAATACTGGAGAGAGTTGCCATTTCCTTCTCCAGGGGATCTTCCTGACCCAAGAATTGAACCTGTATCTCCTATGTCACAGGCAAATTCTTTACCCACTGAACCACCTGGGAAACCTGTCTTGACACAATCAACAAGGATTAAATCCCCCCAAAGTGTATTATTAAATCTAGACTGCAGGAGAGAACTCTTAATGTGGCCTCTTAGTTGGTCTATACCTACATGTCTGGCTTTCTCTGGGTGATCATTCTTGTCTTTTGCTAAGCTTTAGGTTTACTTCTTCTCCCTAAGAGCCACTGTTTTTTTTTTTTTTTTTTGCACAGTGGAGTGTGTGTTTATGTTCTTTCCTCCACCTGGTAAATGCCTATACTCACATTCCTGGCTAATTCTTGTACATCCTCTAGGTTTCAGCTTCCAGGTAACTTCCTCAGGTGAGAGTTCTATGGCTCTGCAGGTCTAGAGATGGTGAGAACCCTACTCTTTAACCCTGAAGCACTTATAAATAAAGTTAATATGCTTTTGAAAGGGTTGCTTTCCTCACTAGACCATAAGCTCCAGGAAGGCAGGGATTAACTCGAATCCCTGTAACTTAGCTTAGGTCCTGTAACTTCCAGCTCAGTGCCTGGCACACGGTAGGTGCAATACACATTCTTGAATGAATGAATGAATGGGAGCATTAATATCTAGACAGGAACAGAGACCTGGGGACCAGCTGAGCTTGTGGAATCACAGATGGTGGGGCATTGGTGGGGTCATCATACCCTAAGGTCTGATTCTCAGTGTTGTAGGTCAGCCCACTCAATGCATTTCCTTGTTAGGCATCGGTCAGCATAGAGGAACACTAGGACCCCTGATGGATCCTGAGAAAATACCAGAAAACAGGGTTGCACAGAGTAGAGTGTGTGTCTCCAGGCAGGGCCCACCGTGGCCACTGGAGCTGCAGAGTTCATGGTAATTAGATGGATCAGTGGGTCCCTCACCCCTTTAACAGGGTGGGAAACAAACTGAAGAGTTATTTTTCTCATGGTTGATTCTTTTTCTAGACTCCGTGTTAGCTGTGGCCTAATAATAAGTGCTGTGCTTCTTAAAAAACGAAAAAACTAAAAAGGACTCTGTGATTCACAGTACTAAGCTTTCATGTTCAACACTGAGTGTGAGAGCGAGACTGTCCTTTCTGCTTTTGACCTTGGAGTCACAGCACCTTCTGTGATTTCTGAAGACACCTGGTCTAGTCTAATGCGAGGTGATTTCCACCAGCTTTAGGAGGCTGAACTTACCTAGCACTTCTGATTCTTATCTGTGTTCTAAGTAACTTATTAACAATTACTAACAATTGTTGGTTGAATACATGCTGTTGGAAAGACACTGTGTTTTTATGATTTACTGTTTACAACTTGGCAAATGGTGATGGAGAAATAGGGGCTCTCCGTCTAGTCAAGGCTATGGTTTTTCCCGTGGTCAGGTATGGATGTGAGAGTTGGACTGTGAAGAAAGCTGATTGCCGAAGAATTGATGCTTTTGAACTGTGGCGCTGGAGAAGACTCTTGAGAGTCCCTTGGACTGCAAGGAGATCCAACCAGTCCATTCTAAAGGAGATCAATCCTGGGTGTTCATTGGAAGGACTGATGCTAAAGCTGAAACTCCAATACTTTGGCCACCTCATGCGACGAGTTGACTCACTGGAAAAGACTCTGATGCTGGGAAGGATTGGGGGTGGGAGGAGACGGGGACGACAGAGAATGAGATGGCTGGATGGCATCACCAACTCAATGGACATGAGTTTGTGTGAACTCTGGGAGTTGGTGATGGACAGGGAGGCCTGGCGTGCTGTGATTCATGAGGTCGCAAGGAGTCGGTCACGACTGAGCGACTGAACTGAACTAATATTATTTAATGGGCTGAATTTCATTGGATATAAATTTTCTAGCAGGTATTGAAACATTTGCAAACACATAACTTCTTAAAGTAGAAGAGACACAGATGGAAAAATGTTCAAGGAAGCAAACCTATGTTCTTTTATAACTGATACAGTAATAACCATCAATATTTCACGAAGCTATTGGTAAAAGAATATTCCTTCATCTGTTTATCTCGTGTAAAAGCACTTTGGAATGCTTTTTTTTCCCCAGGATTGGGAAGCATCATAAAATTGATAACCCTTAAAGCAACCTTATTGATTTTCTATCTGAGATCCCAATTTTGGAAAAAAAAAAAAAAAACTGCCAAGTTCCCCATGCTGATGCGAGTGGGGGTATCACACATATTTAGACTTCTGGAAAGGTCAATTAAAGGAGAAATCAACAAATGTGGATTTGCTTTTTCTTTTTAAACTCTTATAGCACAAGAGCACAACCTTTAAAGCAGGGGACTGGGATCATATTATGTTATTTATATGCCTTGAGAAGACTCTTTGATAGATGCAGAGTCCCTCGCTGCTAGGACAGCAGCCCCATGAAGGTTGTGGAGACTACATCAGTTTTGCTGTGTAGGACAAGGCAGGCAGAGACTCTGCTTTCGGGTAACTACCTTTTGCCATCACACAATAAAAGGGTGAGTAGATGTCAGGCAGGCAAAGACAAAGCTATCTGCTATGGTTGTCTCACACATGTTGTGTTATTTTAGACTTGTCCTATGATGCCAGGGTAAAAAGGTGACAAGTCAATATCCAGTTGACTTGTTTTGACTTGTTTTACTGCAAGGAGATCCAACCAGTCCATCCTAAAGGATATCAGTCCTGGGGAAGGACTGATGCTGAAGCTGAAACTCCAATCCTTTGGCCACCTGATGCGAAGAGCTGACTCATTGGAAAAGACCCTGATGCTTGGAAAGATTGAAGGCAGGAGAAGAAGGGGATGAAAGAGGATGAGATGGTTGGATGGCATCACCGACTTGATGGACAAGAGTTTGGGTAAACTATGGGATTTGGTGATGGACAGGAAGTCTGGCGTGCTGCGGTTCCTGGGGTCGTAAAGAATCGGATACGACTGAATGACTGAACTGAACTGTTTTGACAGATGGCTAAATATCTAATTTACTTAATTAGTAGGGCAGCAGAATAATGCCCCGTCCAGCAACCCACCTCCCCCACAAAAATAAAAAGATATCAAATCCTAATTCCTTCAAGCTGTAAGTATTATATTATTTGGAAAAGGCATTTTTTCAGGTGTGATTGAATTAGGAACGATGAGATGAGACTATGCTAGATGGTCCTTGATTAACCGGAGAGATTAACCAGGTCTGGTCTGGAGATTAATCAGATGGTCCCTGAATGCCATCATGAGATCCCATAAGAGAGAAGCAGAGATTGAAAGATACAGAGGGCAAGGTGATGTGAGGGGGGAAGAGAGAATAAGGCACCGATGACCCTGGGCCCTGGAGGGGTGTGGCCGCACAAGGCAGCACTGGAAACAAGGGCAGGGCGGGGCCGGGGGCTGCAGAGCAAAAGATGAATTCTGCCCTCGAGCCCCTGCAGAGTTCAGCTCTTCTGACACCTTGCCTGTGGCCCAGTGGCCCTGAATTAGGACTTCTGAACCAGAGTTCTTTCAGAACTCTGAAAGAATGCATTTCTGTTGTTGTGTGTCACCGCATTTGTGGGAGCTTGTGACAGCCACCACAGAAAACGATTTCAGCTAGGATCCGACACAACAACGCTTTAGTATCTGAAATCTTGAAAATGTTGCAAGTTCATTCGATAGAATTTGGGCTTCATTTTCTGCTCTGCTATTAACGCCGAGCTCATTTTCTATGTCTAATCTATTTTTCAGGTGAGAAAGTTCAGGTTCAGAAAAGCTAAAGAAATTTCCATATGTTTGTTATAGTCAGATTATTTTTTTTAATGGGCAAAAGAGGACATTTGTTATATTACTAAATGTTCCGCCATGTACATTTCAGCTTTAAAAATGTTATATTATTTTTCTGACATCATGCTCACTTGCTGGTTCCATATTCCTGTACACAATATTCAATTCTGATTTTAGCTCTGTGAAAGACTGTACAATCTGCAGAAAGCTGGAAATATGACCATTAGAATCAAATTACTCCAGGGGATTGCTCTGATGATTCTTATGACGGCATAGGACAAACATGCTTTTGGGGTTTTGTCGACACTCATTTTAGAGATGTACCCTCTACATGCATGATGACGCCTGCCTTTCTCATAGCCTAAAATTGCAGTATGAGTTTTAGCTTCCAAAAGCAATTTTGATTTCTTGCGAAGGTAGGAGAGAAAAATATGGAAAATGCTAAAATTGAAAAAAAAAAGTAGGACATACAGGAGTAAATACCCTCAAGGAACCTGTGTTTCTTACTTAAGATGAGGTATAGTATACAATGAAAGAGCTGGATTGTCATAGCAAATCGTTTAAAACTTTAAATTCTACCATGATTCCCCACTACCGTCTGACATAAAACTTCTAGAGAGGCTATAAAATCAACTTCCATTCCAATAAGACAGAATCATTATATTTTTATGACTCTATGGTTGACAATAAAAGAAGTGATAACAATTTTCAAAAACGTAGGTAGATTTTTTTTGAGGGGTTTTATTAATGCTGATGGGGGTAGAAGGGGCCCTCAGGAGCCCCTTGGAGATCTATAGGTGGATAGGTATAGTACATATATATTAGCAATTAACAATATGGAAATAGTCCTTATGGAACTTATGTGTTACACAAGATACAATTTCAAGTTGGCTAAGTGTCAGTTTCTTTCAAGTATTCTTGACTTGTGGATTGAGTTACGTACATATTACATAGGTTCAGTGTACTCAGCCTGATTGCTATTTTATTAGGGGTGTATTTTTAGGTCTTACAAAAATAAGTATGATATTGCTTTTTAATAATGATTTCATATTTGCTCCTGGATGACTTTAAAGGCCCCATTGAGAACATTTGGGATGATGAGTGTTCACGGATGATAACATGATGCTTTTATTAACAAGCGAACCAAGAGAAGCCACGTAGGAGAAATGTGCATCAGGAGCCATACCTGCAGTTCCCATTTTTTTCTTATAAGTGACTCATCATTGACCACGTGGGGAAAAATTATATCCTACCATCATATCCCAGTGGAATAACTGAATGCAGTTGTATTAAAAATTATTTAAATCTCACTTTTGGTAGACTATTATATTTAGTTTTGATTTTGATACTATCTCAGTGAATTTGTTTTGAATTTGTGGAAATGGTCAATTTCTCAGAGCTTAATAACCTAGCATATATTAGTCTCAATTTTCTAATCATTCAGCATGAATCAACCTCAAGACCTTTCTAAATATTTATAATTTCCAATCATTCAATTAATTGATACTTAAATATTAAATGACTTTGGATGGCCTTTATACATGGTTCTTTCATTAAACTGAAGCTAAACTTCTATCCTGAATTTGGGTTATTTTATACTCTATTACACTCCAGCTAAATTTTGCTATATCTTCATTAAATTACATATATCTGCAAAATAGACAGCGGAACACTTCTATAACAATGAATGACGTTAAAAACTGATTGAAGTTCATGAAATCACTACTCATATTTCTGCTTGAGTTGCTTTATGAAGATTATTTAATACAAGAAGAATCTACCTACTAAAAATTCCTCATTCTGAAGTTATACATATATGTATGAACTCATCAAATGATCTCCAGTCTCAGATAATAGACCAGTGTTTAGATTTCCATTTCATATACTGATAGATGCACTATGCCGCTTGCTGCAGTATTATTCCATCTATCATGAGACTACTGCTAGTGGTGAGAAATTGTTTGTTAGTTAATCAAACTATATTATAAAATTAAGTTTTCTCCAGCAGCATTCTACTCTCAAGGGTGGTATAAAAAAAAAGTAAACATTTCAATGAAGATGACCTAAGTGGTAGTTCAAAATATAGATGAAAATAAAAAATTAAAGTCTTCTGAAGTATAATCGAGATGAAATCCTCCTCCTGAGAACTGTAGGGTAGAATAATCTCAGATTCTTGAACTAAATTACTCTTCCCAGAGGCAGAGAAATGATAAGTTCCTAGAAGAGGAGGAACAGATGATAGCCAAAGTATTTAGATTTGGAAGACTGTTCACTGATAAGACTGAATGAGTGTTTTGGGCCACGGTGAAATAAGCATATCGTTAGTCATCTCCAGATGAAGCTTGGATTGCTTAGTTTTATGAGACAATTTGAGTGGGTTGCTTGAAAGTTTCAAAATAACTGAAAGGAATTAACTGAGGGCATAATATATCTTTGGGTTTCATGTGAGTGGGCCTTTGGACAGAGAATGTAGTGTAAATTAGTTTCATTGCCTTGCTGATTTGATGGATAGATGGGTATAGAGTCTCATTAATGTATGTGGCTAACAGATGTTACTCAAGCTGCCCATGGCATCGGGCACAGATGGGCTGGATATGTAGCCTGCCAACAAGACAATGCAGTTGGTCTTGGTATCCACAGGGGATTGGTTGCAGGACCCCTGTGAATACCAAAATCCCTGAAAGCTCAAGTCCCTACATACAGTGGCGTATGTGGTGTTTGCATGCAACCTATTCACATCCTCCAGTAGACTTTAAATCATCTCTAGATTACTTACAATATCTAATGCAATGTAAATTCTATGCAGATGGTTGTAAATGGTACATAAATAATTGCTGGTGCACAGCAAATTCAAGTTTTGCTTTTTGGAAATTTCTAGCTTTTTTTTTTTTAGTATTTTCAATCCCTGTTTGGCTGAATCCATAGATGCAGACCTTGTGGCTAGAGGGTAGCTGTAGATGGACTTTGCCCCCATGGCTTTATTTTCATTTACTAGAGAAGTGCAATTGGTCAACAAATGCCCGAGGCTATCCAAAAGAAAAGTTTGAAGTTCAACCACTGGAAAGAATTAAATTCTATAAATGTTGCCTGAGTGCATGCTGAGGGTTAGGCATGGTGTGTGGTATGTTTTCAAGCTCTTTATGATTTACAGACATATATGCAAGTAACCATGCATGCGTGTGTGCGAAATTGCTTCATTCACGTGTGACTCTTTGTGACCCCATGGACTGTAGACCACCAGGCTCTTCTGTCCATGGGGTTCTCCAGGCAAGAATATTGGAGTGGGTTGCCATGCCTTCCTCCAGGGTATCTTCCCAACCCAGGGTTGGAACCTGCATCTCTTATGTCTCCTGCATTGGCAGGCGAGTTCTTTACCACTTGTACCACCTGGGAAGCCCACGAGTACAATTCAAAATACAAGGTTCATCATGAAGATGGACAAAATCCCTTTGGAAAAGGGAGTATCTTAAGAGCAGAGTTTATAGAAGAGGATGAATCCGCACAGGGCTTTGAGCTGTGGTGGGATTTATGCAAACCTCCTGAAGACATTCTGGGAGAAAGGAGCTGGGGGGTTGAATGATGGAGGCAGGAACACTGGGCATGTTCAAATAGGTTCCTAGATTGCACAAACCTTTGTGAAAGTCCAGGTTTCTGGTGCAGAGGCTCCACCACTCCACTAAAACCCAAATATCTGAGTTTGGACACATGAAGACGGTCAAGGGGACAGTTTGACTTTACCCACATCACTTCTCAGCCCAGCATCTCAGCTCAGAGACTCATAGCTTCTCACCTGTGGTTTCTCCCTCAAGGGAAAGGGAGAGCATGGGAGTGGACGGCCAGCTTGTGCAGGTGGGCGGGGTGCTGCTTGAGACACCTGTGTCTCTCTCACCCCATGCAAAGCCCTGACTCAGGGGTGGGTGGGAAGAGTCTGGGAGAGCAGCAGATGGGACTCTCAGATGGTGTTAAAGGGACTCGGATGGTGTTGCTGCTGCTGCTGCTAGGTTGCTCCAGTCGTGTCTGACTCTGTGCAACCCCATAGACGGCAGCCCACCAGGATCCCCTGTCCCTGGGATTCTCCAGGTAAGAACACAGGAGTGGGTTGCCATTTTCTTCTCCAATGCATGAAAGTGAAAATTGAAAATGAAGTCACTCAGTCGTGCCCGATTCTTAGCGACCCCATGAACTGCAACCTACCAGGCTCTTCCTTCCATAGGATTTTCCAGGCAAGAGTACTGGAGTGGGTTGCCATTGCCTTTTCCTCGGATGCTGTTAGTCTGTTTCATGACCAACAGGAAGCCCTGGGATGCCTCTGGGATGCCTTGCCTGTGGATTTTCCCCAACTGGTCCACATACACCCTCAACATTACATGGACCTGACCCACTCCCACTCTGTGGCCAGCTCCCTGTGTGAGTTCTTGATGGTGACTGAAAGCATGAGCTCCAACAAGTGACTGCTGAGCATGTGCAGAAAGCCAGTGGGCCAGGAAGAGGCCACAGACTTCAGCTTCAGTGCCGCCCTTGGGGGAACAAATGGAAGAACCCTGGGAGAGTGCAGAAGCGTAGGGACTCTGCCGAGAGAGAGCGAACTGCGTGGGACAGAAATAGCCTCAGTTGTTCAAAGACACACAGGTGGCCATCGATACATGGTAAGATGCCCAGTGTCACTCATCATTAGGGAAATGCAAGTTGAAACCATGAGATACGGCCTCACAGCTGTCAGAATGGCTGTCATCAAAAAAACCACAAATCACAAGTGTTGGTAAGGAACAGAGGAAAGGAAACAGTTGTGCACTGTTGGTGGGAATGTAAATTGATGCAGCTGCCATGGAAAAAAAGTATGGAGAGTGCTCCAGAAACTAAAAATAAAACTGTCATAAGACCTTTTAGAACTAACACCCAAAACAGATGTCCTTTTCATTATAGGGGACTGGAATGCAAAAGTAGGAAGTCAAAAAACACCTGGAGTAACAGGCAGATTTGGCCTTGGAGCATGGAATGAAGCAGAGCAAAGGCTAATAGAGTTTTGCCAAGAGAACGCACTGGTCATAGAAAAAACCCTCTTCCAACAACACAGGAGAAGACTCTACACATGGACATCACCAGATGGTCAACACTGAAATCATATTGATTATATTCTTTGCAGCCAAAGATGGAGAAGCTGTATACAGTTAGCAAAAACAAGACCAGGAGCTGACTGTGGCTCAGATCATGAAGTCCTTATTGCCAAATTCAGAGTGAAATTGAAGAAAGTAGGGAAAACCACTAGACCATTCAGATATGACCTAAATCAAATCCCTTATGATTATACAGTGGAAGTGAGAAATAGATTTAAGGGACTAGATCTGATAGACAGAGTGCCTGATGAGCTCTGGACGGAGGTTTGTGACATTGTACAGAAGATAGGGACCAAGACCATCCCCATGGAAAAGAAATGCAAAAAAGCAAAATGGCTGTCTGAGGAGGCCTTACAAATAGCTGTGAAAAGAAGGGAAGCAAAAAGCAAAGGAGAAAAGAAAGCTATAAGCATCTGAATGCAGAGTTCCAAAGAATAGCAAGGAGAGATAAGAAAGCCTTCCTCAGCAATCAAAGCAAAGAAATAGAGGAAAACAACAGAATAGGAAAGACAAGAGATCTCTTCAAGAAAATTAGAGATACCAAGGGAATATTTCATGCAAAGATGGGCTCGATAAAGGACAGAAATGGTATGGACCTAACAGAAGCAGAAGATATTAAGAAGAGGTGGCAAGAATACACAGAAGAACTGTACAAAAAAGATCTTCATGACCAAGATAATCACGATGGCATGATCACTGACCTGGAGCCAGACATCTTGGAATGTGAAGTCAAGTGGGCCTTAGAAAGCATCACTACGAACAAAGCTAGTGGAGGTGATGGAATTCCAGTTGAGCTATTTCAAATCCTGAAAGATGATGCTGTGAAAGTGCTTCACTCAATATGCCAGCAAATTTGGAAAACTCAGCAGTGGCCATAGGACTGGAAAAGGTCTGTCTTCATTCCAGTCTCAAACAAAGGCAATGCCAAAGAATGCTCAAACTACCGCACAATTGCACTCATCTCACACGCTAGTAAAGTCATGCTCAAAATTCTCCAAGGCAAGCTTCAGCAATATGTGAACTGTGAACTTCCAGATGTTCAAGCAGGTTTTAGAAAAGGTAGAGGCATCAGAGATCAAATTGCCAACATCTGCTGGATCATGGAGAAAGCAAGAGAGTTCCAGAAAAACATCTATTTCTGCTTCATTGACTATACCAAAGCCTTTGACTGTGTGGATCACAACAAACTGTGGAACATTCTGAAAGAGATGGGCATACCAGACCACCTGGCCTGCCTCTTGAGAAACCTGTATACAGGTCAGGAAGCAACAGTTAGAACTGGTCATGGAACAACAGACTGGCTCCAAATAGGAAAAGGAGTATGTGAAGGTTGTATATTGTCACCCTGCTTATTTAATTTCTATGCAGAGTACATCATGAGGAATGCTGGGCTGGAAGAAGCACAAGCTGGAATCAAGATTGCCGGGAGAAATATCAATAACCTCAGATATGCAGATGACACCATCCTTATGGCAGAAAGTGAGGAAGATCTAAAAAGCCTCTTGATGAAAGTGAAAGAGGAGAGTGAAAAGGTTGGCTTGAAGCTCAACATTCAGAAAACAAAGATCACGACATCTGGTCCCATAATTTCATGGGAAATAGATGGGGAAACAGTGTCAGACTTTATTTTTTTAGGCTCCAAAATCACTGCGGATGCTGATTGCAGCCATGAAATTAAAAGACGCTTACTCCTTGGAAGGAAAGTTATGACCAACCTAGATAGCATATTAAAAAGCAGAGATATTACTTTGCCAACCAAGGTCCATCTAGTCAAGGCTATGGTTTTTCCAGTGGGCATGTATGGATGTGAGAGTTGGACTGTGAAGAAAGCTGATCGCCGAAGAATTGATGCTTTTGAACTGTCGTGCTGGAGAAGACTTTTGAGAGTCCCTTGGACTGCAAGGAGATCCACCCAGTCCATTCTAGAGGCGATCAATCCTGGGTGTTCATCGGAAGGACTGATGCTAAAGCCGAAACTCCAATACTTTTGCCACCTCTTGCGATGAGTTGACTCACTGGAAGAGACTCTGATGCTGGGAGTGATTGGGGGCCAGAGGAGATGGGGACGACAGAGAATGAGATGGCTGGATGGCATCACCGACTCAATGGACGTGAGTTTGAGTGAACTCTGTTAGTTGGTGATGGACAGGGAGGCCTGGCGTGCTGTGATTCATGGGGTAGCAAAGAGTCGGACACGACTGAGCAACTGAAGTGACTGATGATCCTTCCACTGCTAGGTATGCATTCAAAGGAAATGGATTCACCCTCTTGAGGTGGTATCTACACTCCCATGTTCATGGTGGCATTGTTCTCAATAGTGAAGACGCTGACCACCTTAGGGCCTGACTGTGGCTGAACAGATGAAGAAGACGTGGTCTGCACACACAGTGGAATGCTATGCAATCACGAGCAAGAAGGACACCCTGCCGTTTGTGACCGTATGTATAGACTTTGAGGGCGTTATGCTAACTTAAGTGGTTCAGACAGAGAAAGGCAAATACCACGTGGCATCACTTTTACATGGACTCTGAAGAGTCAAAGTGATGGAAGCAGGGAGCAGAATGGTGGTTGCCACAGGCTGAGCAGGGGGGCATGGACAGATGCTTGGCCCATGAGTATAAGCCTCCAGGTATGAGATGCGTAAGTTCTGGAGATCTAACGGGCAGCATGGCGACTACAGTCAACCACACTGTATTATACACTTGAAAGTTGCTAAGAGAGTAGATTTTAAGTGTTCCCACCATGGGAAAGAAATGGTAATTATGTGAGGAGATGGAGGTGCTGACTCACACTGATGTGATAATCACTTCAAAATACAGGTGTGTATCAACTCATCACCTGGTATCTCTTAAATGTACATGTTATAAGTCAATTATATCTCAAGAAAACTGGAAGATAGATCCATAATTTTTCCATTATTTTTATATCACCTCTGTGTTCCACAACAAGATCAAGGATGGAATCAAATCCTTTTGTTACCACATGGTTTGAACCTCAGAATTACAAAATAAATGTTTCTTAATAATCAACCACGCAGAGCTAGATCAGATATTAAGTGTTTTAGTAGCAGAATACCCTGATATTCAAATCCTCAAATGAGTGTTTGGCCAAGTGTAAATGTAAGATTATTTTAGAGCAGTTTTACAGCCAGAGATATTTTATTCAATCGTTTCCATTGACCTTGGAATTGAAGATTCTATACTAAGTTGTCATACAAAGGTTATTGTCACTATGTGAGTTGGAAGAATGGTGTGAAAAGAAGAAAAAGAATTATTTGAAGAGTAGGAGGTATTATTTTATAATATCCACATTATAGCAGGTTTATAATTTGAATGTAAAATCAGTGCTATATGTCCTTGTAAGCTGTTTACTCTATTTTAAGGGAGAAAGTACAATTCTCGAATGTGTCATGAGATGGCATTAACTTTCCCACCCAACAGCGTTTGTTGTTGAATAGTCCTGAATGTTCAGGTGCAACCTCTTGAAAATGAAGCAGAAGTGAAGATTGAAACATAATAGTCTCATTGTCGGTGGATAAATTAAAGAAAAATAAGCTTGTTTTTCCAGGTAACATGTAATTTGGAAAATGTCTGATGCAATATTATAATGCCCAGAATGTTAAAATGGTGGACAATATTAAGAATTTTAAGAAATATCTTGTTCTCACATCTGGCCAGTAAGGGAAAATTTTACTGTAAAAACTTGACAGAAAAAAAATATGGTACTTTCTCCTATTAATGGTAGTATGAATTTGAAACTGTTCTTTGCAATTTCCCCCAGATTTAAATGGTTGATAGTATTTTCTATCTCATATTTTTTTCATTAAGAGATTTGTTGGAAATGTTCTTTCAAGATTTCTCTTGCATGTATCCTTTTCTCTCCATACTTACTGTCACCATTTAAGCTGTGCTGCAGTGATGAAAGTTTCACCATTTCTTTAAAAGCTTGGTATTAGTGGCCTCCTCCAAGTTCTTCCATTTCCAATGTTTTCTAGGAAATTCTTGACCTAGTTCAAACTTCTTTAACAAAAATACTGTAGACTGCTGTCTCATAACCAATAAATGTTCATTTCCCCAGTTCTGGAGGCCAGAAGTCCAAGGTCAAGGTGCGGGTGTGTGTGGTGTTTAGCACGGGCCCCTCCTGGTTCACAGACAGTGTTTCCTCACAGAACAGGAGGGGGCTGAAGGAGGAGGGCTCCGTTCTTATGACCTGATCACCTTCCCGCCACGCCCCACCCCCACCCCCGTACCACCACATAGGGGATTAGATTTTACATGCAAACTTTGGGAGAACATAAAACTTTTACACCAATTTTGCTGGGCTACTGTTTTCCAGCATTGCTTATGTCACATTCCTCCTCTGGAATCCTTTGTTGCTCCCAATTTTTGGTTCTGTCTCATCCAGTAATTAATTTTTTCTCCATGCTTTTATGGGCTTCCCTGGTGGCTCAGCAGTGAAGAACCCCCTTGCCAACTCAGGAGACAAGGGTTTGATCCCTGGGTTGGGAAGATCCCCTAGAGAAGGAAATAGCAACCTATTCCAGTATTCTTGCCTGGGAAATCCCATGGACAGAGGAGCCTGGGGGCTACAGTCCATGGGGTCACAGAAGAGTCAGATATGACTGAGCAACTAAGCAACAACAGTAACACATTTTTATGTTCCACAATCCAGTTCCACCCCATCCATCTCATGTAATCCTTAGCACTCCTCAGGTTTATTCTCATTCACCATGGCAACCCCCATTGCAAAGGTTGTGACCCCACCTCCGCCCCTTCTGTGCCTCTCTGAGCTCTCCTCCTGTGCAGATAATGCTGTCGGCTCCATGCCCTTTGTCTTCTGGACACCCCCACTCATCTAGAACTGTTCTGTCCTTTAAAGCCATCTTGTTGCGAGTTTGGTCCTGACCCAAAAAACACAATCTGCTCTCTGCAGTTCTCTTGCTACAGTAGTGATGGCAAGGACCCTGCCACATGGCAAGTACAGACTCCAAACTCCTGATGACCTTTAAGGATTGAGGGGTCACAGCTGAAGTTCAGTTTTCTTGCCAACTGAAGGACTTTTAGGAAATCAGGATCAACTGCCTATTATCTTATCTGCAAGAGAGCGCCACAGCTTAGAGTGATGAACTATCTAGGAGTGATAGCTGAGTTCTGAGATCCATGGCGATCTAAATACTTGCAGAATTTCTAGACACAGCTGTCACTTTTTCATTTGGTGAAGATGCAGTAAATGAGCTTTACGTGAGATATAAATTGTAAAAATGCAGTGATCCTTAGGCTTGGAAATATTATAATTTTTAAATGGAAAAGTATTGCATTTTACTGAATATCAAATAAATCTTTGGTAATATTTACATATAGGGTTTCCTTGGTGACTCAATGGTAAAGAACCCACCTTCCAATGCAGGAGACACAGGTTTGATCCCTGGGTCAGGAAGATTCCTCTGGAGAAGGAAATGGCAACTCACTCCAGTATTCTTGCCTGGGAAATCCCATGGACAGAGGAGCCTGGAGGGCTACAGTCCATAGGGGTTACGAAAAAGTCAGACATGACTTAGTGATTAACAACAACAATAATATATACATATAGAGAAATAATAATTGAAGAGGAAATTTATGTTCTTTAAAAATTTTTTAATTTTTATTGAAGTATAGTTGCTCTATAATATTATATATGCAACAGATATTCAATATAGTGATTCACAATCTTTAAAGGTATACTCCATTTATAGTTATTATAAAGTATTGGCTGTATTCCCTGTGTTGTACAATAGATCCTTGTAACTTATTTTATGCCTAATAGTTTGTACCTCTAACTCCCGACCCCACCTTCCCCATCACCCCTCCTTCCCTCTTCCCACTGGTAACCCCTGGTTTGTTTTCTGTGTCTGTGAGTCTGCAGCTTTTTTGTTACATTCACTGTTGTATTTTTTAGAAGAATTTATATTCTTGAGAATATAAGTGTTATTTTGGGGGCTTGGCCAAAAGATGATTGTGGGATTAATGCTTTCTGAAAAACAAATAACTATGAGTTATAATTATTTAAAGGAAAATCTGAAAACTGAAAATTTGTCAACTCCTAATATATTTTTTTAAAATGAATCAGCTTCTTTTCCTTGTGTCCGATATATTTGTATGCTGTTTTAGAAATAACGTGTTTCTCCTGAAAATTTTTAAGTGGCCAGAAATTAGGGGTAATTGGGTTCTTAGAAAGCATCACTATGAACAAAGCTAGTGGAGGTGATGGAATTCCAGTTGAGCTATTTCAAATCTTGAAAGATGATGCTGTGAAAGTGCTGCACTCAATATGCCAGCAAATTGGGAAAACTCAGCAGTGGCCACAGGACTGGAAAAAGTCAGTCTTCATTCCAATCCCAAAGAAAGGCAATGCCAAAGAATGCTCAAACTACCGCACAATTGCACTCATCTCACATGCTAGTAAAGTCATGCTCAAAATTCTCCAAGCCAGGCTTCAGCAATATGTGAACCGTGAACTTCCAGATGTTCAAGCAGGTTTTAGAAAAGGCAGAGGCACCAGAGATCAAATTGCCAACATCCGCTGGATCATGGAGAAAGCAAGAGAGTTCCAGAAAAACATCTATTTCTGCTTCATTGACTATGCCAAAGCCTTTGACTGTGTGGATCACAATCAACTGTGGAACATTCTGAAAGAGATGGGAATCCCAGACCACCTGACCTGCCTCTTGAGAAACCTGTATGCAGGTCAGAACTGTACATGGAACAACAGACTGGTTCCAAATAGGAAAAGGAGTATGTCAAGGCTGTATATTGTCACCTTGCTTATTTCACTTCTAAGCAGAGTACATCATGAGGAACGCTGGGCTGGAAGAAGCAGAAGCTGGAATCAAGATTGCCGGGAGAAATATCAATAACCTCAGATATGCAGATGACACTACCCTTATGGCAGAAAGTGAAGAGGAACTCAAAAGCCTCTTGATGAAAGTGAAAGAGGAGAGTGAAAAGGTTGGCTTGAAGCTCAACATTCAGAAAACAAAGATCATGGCATCTGGTCCCATCACTTCATGGGAAATAGATGGGAAAACGTGGAAACAGTGTCAGACTTTATTTTGGGGGGCTCCAAAATCACTACAGATGCTGATTGCAGCCATGAAATTAAAAGACGCTTACTCCTTGGAAGGAAAGTTATGACCAACCTAGAGAGCATATGAAAAAGCAGAGACATTACTTTGCCAACCAAAGTCCGTCTAGTCAAGGCTATGTTTTTTCCTGTGATCATGTATGGATGTGAGAGTTGGACTGTGAAAAAAGCTGATCACCGAAGAACTGATGCTTTTGAACTGTGGTGTTGGAGAAGACTCTTGAGAGTCGCTTGGACTGCAAGGAGATCCAACCAGTCTATTCTAAGGGAGATCAATCCTGGGTGTTCATTGGAAGGACTGATGCTAAAGCTGAAAGTGCAATACTTTGGCCACCTCATGCGACGAGTTGACTCACTGGAAAAGACTCTGATGCTGGGAAAGGTTGGGGGTGGGTAGAGAAGGGGAAGACCGAGAATGAGATGGCTGATGGCATCACCGACTCTGTGTACATGAGTTTGAGTGAACTCCGGGATTTGTTGATGGACATGGAGGCCTGGCGTGCTGTGATTCATGGGGTCACGGAGAGTCGGACACGACGGAGCGACTGAACTGAACTGGGTTCTCCTGTGAGACACAGTAAAGAACAGTTTTTATATAAAAGGAAAGAGTTCGAAGTAGAGTTTTCTTTTTGTGGGTCTCAAAACTGAAAGGCAGTATCAGGCTTCCTTTTTAACAAATCATATGTTAGTTCCTGACGATACTGCCTTCAGCTTTTCCTAAAATTCCCTTCCCCTGACATGAACAGAAACAGAAGCTAAGTCTTCTTAAGTTTTAAGGCAATGAAGTCACCTTCCATTTCCAGTGGGAGACTACTGGATTAATGAGAATTTTAGAGCTGCTGATTTACTTCCAGGGATTCAGGTCACAGACTCTTACTTGTCCTGTTTTTGAGGTTTGATGTGCAGAAAAGGAGAAGTCTCTTCTCACAGTTTGAATTGATGATCCCGCATGTGACTCCCTCCCACCAGTCTCTTCTTTCAATTTACAGTTTTCTTCCATGTACCTTAAACAGAAACTTTTACTTGTTTTTCTTTCTTTTTTTTTGATCGAAGAAAGGGTCCTTGTTAACAATTCCGTTTGCATCCATTAGCGTGACAGATGCACTGTATGTAGCCCTGTGCCTGCTCAGGAGCGCTTCTCGCAAGGTGGTTCTCCGAGGCCTGGATCCTGGCCAGCGTCAAAAGAAGCATCGTATATGGATCAGCACAGAAGTGGATTGCAGAAGCTGACAGGTCCTACACAGAAAGGCCATTTCTTATGCATGTGGTGGGAGTGTTGGCAGGGTGCTGGTCAAGGATTACTCTGGATTCTGTGGGAGTACTTGGAAACTTCTCAAGTATAGATTTTTTTTTTTTGCTTCAAATGAACCAAAGAACAGCTTGCAGGGGTTTGTGAGAGCTACCCTCTCAACATTTAGTGTGGCCATACAGAGAAAATGGGTGTGGATTCGTGAGCTGCTCAGAATGACAAATGAGACTGATGTGTGTTCTGTGTGGAATAATCGTTGTTAAAACGTTGTGTCACAAAATGACAGATCTCCACTTTATCAGGGGGAGTTTGTGGCTTTGAGTTCCTGGAGCTTGACTGTACCAGCTTGATGCACCAGTAATCTAAGGGCACAGAAAATGTGTCAGGAGTCAGAAGACCTGGGCTTGTATTCAGCTGTTTAACTAGGAGCAACTTAGTCCTTTGGATCGTTATTACTACCCATAGGCTTGTTATGAAGATTAAATTAGATGATTAACAAGATTGGAGTGTCTTAAATGTTCAAGGCATCAAGAGCTGAGAAAGCCAAAGGCAAGAACATTTACAGCAAAGTTCTAGTTCCTTAACATATTAATATATGAAACATTTACTTTCCTTCTTGGTAGACTGTCATCTTTTCATTTGGATAAAAAGTACATATTGTAAAACTAAATACTGTCTTCCTTGCTCCTCTTTCTTTTAATGCTGCTTCCTTCTTTCCCTTTTTAATTTTTTTTTTTTGTGAGCAATGTATGTGAAAGCATTTCTGTCCTCATAAGAAGACATTATTTCTAAAGGATATGGGATAAATTAGTCCTACATTTTGGTTATCATATTTATGACTTCATTTCATTTCCACTTAATTTTTAATATTAACATATTCTAAATTATGTGGACAATAATACAACAAACGTCTGATCTAGATTTTTAACACATTTTTTGGAGTATGTTTGCTTTAGTTGCCTTTATTGAAAGATGTGAAATATTCGACATCACAGACCCACATCCATCCTGTTTTCCTGTGCGTCTTCTCTGTTAGAGGGATTCTGCATTCTGTCTCTACAAGGTTCTGGACTTTAGTAACAAAGGAAAGTCTCTGTCTCTATTTTGAAATTTATACACATTCATTCATTCTGTGTTTGTGTGCTAAGTCGCTTCAGTCATGTCCAACTCTTGACCCCATGGACTGTAACCTGCCAGGCTCCTCTGTCCGTAGGATTCTCCAGGCAAGAATATACTGGAATATACTCATTTTCACTATATTGATTCTTCCAATCCATGAACATGGTATATTTCTCTATCTATTTGTGTCATCTTCGATTTCTTTCAACAGTGTTTCATAGTTTTATATATTTAGGTCTTTTGTTTCTTTAGGTAAATTTATCCCTAAGTATTTTATTCTTTTTGATGCAGTGGTGAATGGGATTGTTTCCTTAATTTCTCTTTCTCTTTTTCATTGTTAGTGTATAAGAATGCAAGAGATTTCTGTGTATTAATTTTATATCCTGAAACTTTACTATATTCATTGATACTATCCAAAGCAATCTGTGGATTCAATACAATCACTATCAAGCTACCAATGGTATTTTTCACAGAACTAGAATAAATAATTTCATAATTTGTATGGAAAAACAAAAAATCCTTGAATAGGCAAAGCACTCTTGAGAAAAAGAATGGAACTGGAGGAATCAACCTTCCTGATTTCAGACTATACTACAAAGCTACAGTCATCAAGACAGTGTGGTACTGGCACAAAGACAGAAATATAGATTAATGGAACAAAATAGAAAGCACAGAGATAAATCCACATAGCTATGGACAACTTGTCTTTGACAAAGGAGGCAAAAATATACAATGGAAGAAAGACAAGTTCTTTAACAAGTGGTGCTGGGAAAACTGGTAAACCACTTGTAAAAGAATGAAACTAGAACACTTTCTAACACCATACACAAAAATAAACTCAAAATGGATTGAAGATCTAAATAAAAGTCCAGAAACTATAGACCTCTTAGAGGAAAGCTTAGGTAGAACACTTTCTGATATAGATCAGATCAGCAAGACCTCTATGATCCAACTCCCAGAGTAATGGGAATGGAAAAAAAATAAACAAATGAGACCTAATTAAACTTAAAAGCTTTGCACAATTGAGAAAACTATAAGCAAGGTGAAAAGGCAGCCTTCAGAATGGGATAAAATAATAGCAAATGAAACAACTGACAAAGAATTAATCTCCAGAATATACAAGCAGTTCATGAAGTTCAATGCCAGAAAAATAAATGACCCAATCAAAAAGTAGGCCAAAGAATTAAATAAGACATACAGATGGCTAACAAACACATGAAAAGATGCTCAACATCACTCATTATCAGAGAAATGCAAATCAAAACCACAATGAGGTATCATCTCATGCCGGTCAGAAAGGCTGCTATCAAAACGCATGCAAACAGTGAGTGCTGGAGAGGATGTGGAGAAAAGGGAACCCTCTTACACTGTTGGTGGGAATGCAAACTAGTACAGCCACTGTGGATAACAGTGTGGAGATTCTTAAAAAAACTGGTAATAGAACTGCCATATGACCCAGCAATCCCACTCCTGGGCATACACACTGAGGAAACCAGAACTGAAAGAGACATGTGTACCTCCGTGTTCATCGCAGCACTGTTTATAACAGCTCGGACATGGAAGCAAATTAGCAGACGAATGGATAAGAAAGCTGTGGTACATTTACACAATGGAGTATTCAGTTCAGTTCAGTCGCTCAGTCATGTCCGACTCTCCGCGACCCCATGAATCACAGCACGCCAGGCCTCCCTGTCCATCACCAACTCCCGGAGTTCACTCAAACCCATGTCCACAGAGTCGGTGATGCCATCCAGCCATCTCATTCTCTGTCCTCCCCTTCTCCTCCCGCCCCCAACCCTTCCCAGCATCAGAGTCTTTTCCAGTGAGTCAACTCGTCGCATGAGGTGGCCAAAGTATTGCAGCTTCAGCTTTAGCATCAGTCCTTCCAATGAACACCCAGGATTGATCTCCCTTAGAATGGACTGGTTGGGTCTCCTTGCAGTACAAGGGACTCTCAAGAGTCTTCTCCAACACCACAGTTCAAAAGGATCAATTCTTTGGCGATCAGCTTTCTTCTCAGTCCAGCTCTCACATCCATACATGACCACGGGAAAAACCATAGCCTTGACTAGACGGATCTTTGTTGGCAAAATAATGTCTCTGCTTTTTAATATATTACTCAGCAATAAAAAAGAACACATTTGAGTCAGTTCTAATGAGGTGGATGAAACTGGAGCCTTTTATACAGAGTGAAGTAAGTCAGAAAGAGAAACACCAATACAGTATATTAACACATATATATGGAATTTAGAAAGAAAGTAATAATGATGCTATATGCAAGGTAGCAAAAGAGACACAGATGTAAAGAGCAGACTTTTGGACTCTGTGGAAGAGGGCGAGGGAGGGATGATTTGAGAGAATAGCATGAAACATGTATATTACCATATGTGAAACAGATGACCAGTGCAAGTTCAATTCATGAAGCAGGACACTCAGAGGGATGGGGTGGGAAGGGGTGTTCAGGATGGGAGGCACACATATGCACCCCTGGCTGATTCATGTCTAGGTATTGCAAAAACCACCACAATACTGTAAAGTAATTAGCCTCCAATTTAAATGGATAAATTAATTAAAAAAAAGATACTGGAGTGGGTTGCTGTGCCTTTCTCCAAGGGATCTTCCCAACACAGGGATCGAACCTACATCTCTCACGTCTCCTGCATTGGCAGGTGGGTTCTTTACCACTAGCTCCACCTGGGAAGCCCTCATGCTCTGTTTACCATTCTCCAATTTGCTTTTTCTTTACCAATATTAGACTTGTTAAAACATATGCATCTAGTTTGTTAGTGTTTTTTATCACATATCATTTAATATTATGAACATTCCAGAATTTATCTATGATTAATTGACGGACTTTGTAAGGTTTCTTTGTAAGTTTCTGCAACTCTTAATTTATCTACAGGAATTTTTCTTGTATGTATGCATGTGAGCAAACTTCTTTGGATTATATGCCTTGCAGTGGAATTGGCTGGGCTGTAGTGGGTTTACATGTTCATCAGTTCAGTTCAGTTCAGTCGCTCAGTCGTGTCCGACTCTTTACGACCCCATGAATCACAGCACGCCAGGACTCCCTGTCCAACACCAACTCCCGGAGTTCACTCAAACTCATGTCCATTGAGCCATCCAGCCATTTCATTCTCTGTCGTCCCCATCTCCTCCCAATCCCTAGCATCAGATTCTTTTCCAGTGAGTCAACTCGTCGCATGAGGTGGCCAAAGTATTGGAGTTTCAGTTTTAGCATCAGTCCTTCCAATGAACAGCCAGGATTGATCTCCTCTAGAATGGACTGGTTGGATCTCCTTGCAGTCCAAGGGACTCTCAAGAGTCTTCTCCAGCACCACAGTTCAAAAGCATCAATTCTTTGGCGATCAGCTTTCTTCACATGTGCATATGAACTAGATATTTCCCCCTGTGCGGTAAAATGCCTGCACCAACTCCCAGCTCTGTGGGCAGGCCATGTGTTTACACTCCCTTAAATTTACTCAGTTTTGAAATGTGTGTCAAACTTTTCACTGTGGTTTACTATGAGTTTCCTCAGTTACTCATAATTTGATAGTAATTTGACCGTGTTTCTATTGGCTATTTAGATTTCATCTTTTGTTCATTTTTTTAAATTGTGTTCTTTGTTTAAGAGTATTTACAGGAATTTTAATGTTCTCCATACTAATCTTTTTTGTCAGTCATGTGCATTATAAATATCTTCTCTCTGTCTGATTTACATTGTTTTGATTATGATGTTGATATGCTTATATGTATTTTATTTTTTTATCTTTTATTGGAGGCTAATTATTTTACAATATTATATTGGTTGGTTTTGCCATACATTGACATGAATCCGCCCTGGGTGTACATGGGTTCCCCTTTCTGAACCCCCCTCCCACCTCCCTCCTCCCCTTATCCTCCCTCTGGGTCATCCCCATGCACCAGCCCCGAGCATCCTGTATCATGCGTCGAACCTGAACTGGTGATTCGTTTCACATATAATAATATACATGTTTCAATGCCATTCTCCCATATCATTCCATCCTCACCCTCTCCCTCAGAGTCCCAAAGACTGTTCTATACACCTGTGTCTCTTTTGCTGTCTCATATACAGGATTATCATTTCCATCTTTCTAAATTCCATATATATGCGTTAGTATACTGTATTGGTGTTTTTCTTTCTGACTTACTTCACTCTGTATAATAGGCACCAGTTTCATCCACCTCATTAGAACGGATTCAAATGCATTCTTTTTAATGGCTGAGTAATACTCCATTGTGTATATGTACCAAAGCTTTCTTATCCATTCGTCTGCAGATGGACATCTAGGTTGCTTCCATGTCCTCGCTATTATAAACAGTGCTGTGATGAACATTGGAATACATGTGTCTCTTTCAATTCAGGTTTCCTCGGTGTGTATGCCCAGGAATGCGATTGCTGGATTATATGGCAGTTCTATTTCCAGTTTTTAAAGGAATCTCCACATTGTTCTCCGTAGTGGCTGTACTAGTTTGCATTCCCACCAACAGTGTAAGAGGGTTCCCTTCTCTCCACATCCTCTCCAGGATTTATTGCATGTAGACTTTTGGAGAGCAGCCATTCTGACTGGTGTGAAATGGTATCTCATTGTGGTTTTGATTTGCATTTCTCGGATTATGAGTGATGTTGAGGATTTTTTCATGTGTTTGTTAGCCATCGGTATGTCTTCTTTGGAGAAATGCGTGTTTAGTTCTTTGGCCCATTTTTTGATTGGGTCGTTTATTTTTCTGGAATTGAGCTGAAGGAGCTGCTTGTATATTTTGGAGATTAATTCTTTGTCAGTTGCTTCATTTGCTATTATTTTCTCCCATTCTGAAGGCTGTCTTTTCACCTTGCTTATAGTTTCCTTTGCTGTGCATAAGCTTTTGATTTTAATTAGGTCCAATTTGTTTATTTTTGCTTTTATTTCCAATATTCTGGGAGGTGGGTCTTGGAGGATCCTGCTGTGATTTATGTCGGAGCGTGTTTTGCCTATGTTCTCCTCTAGGAGTTTTATAGGTTCTGGTCTTACATTTAGGTCTTTAATCCATTTTGAGTTTATTTTTGTGTATGGTGTTAGGAAGTGTTCTAGTTTCATTCTTTTACAAGTGGCTGACCAGTTTTCCCAGCACCACTTGTTAAAGAGACTGTCTTTCCTCCATTTTATATTCTTGCCTCCTTTGTCAAAGATAAGGTGTCCATAAGTGGGTGGATTTATCTCTGGGCTTTCTATTTTGTTCCATTGATCTATATTTCTGTCTTTATGCCAGTACCATACTGTCTTGATGACTGTGGCTTTGTAGTAGAGCCTGAGGTCCGGCAGCTTGATTCCCTCAGTTCCATTATTCTTCGTCAAGATTACTTTGGCTATTCGAGGTTTTTTGTATTTCCATACAAATTGTGAGATTATTTGTTCTAGCTCTGTGAAAAACATTGTTGGTAGCTTGATAGGGATTGTATTGAATGTATAAATTACTTTGGGTAGTATACTCATTTTCACAATATTTATTCTTCCAATCCACGAACATGGTATATTTCTCCATCTATTAGTGTCCTCTTTAATTGCTTTCACTAGTGTTTTATAGTTTTCTATGTACAAGTCTTTCGTTTCCTTAGGTCGGTATATTCCTAAGTATTTTATTCTTTTCGTTGCAACAGGGAATAGAATAGTTTCCTTAATTTCTCTTTCTATTTTCTCATTATTAGTATATAGGAATGCAAGGGATTTCTGTGTGTTGATTTTATATCCTGCAACTTTACTGTATTCATTGATTAGCTCTAGTAGTTTTCTGGTAGAGTCTTTAGGGTTTTCTGTGTAGAGAATCATGTCATCAGCGAACAGTGAAAGTTTTACTTCTTCTTTTCCAATTTGGATTCCTTTTGTATCTTTTTCTGCTCTGATTGTTGTAGCCAAAACTTCCAGAACTATGTTGAACTGTAGTGGTGAGAGTGGGCACCCTTGTCTTGTTCCTGACTTTAGGGGAAATGCTTTCAGTTTTTCACCATTGAGGATAATGTTTGCTGTGGGTTTGTCATATATAGCTTTTATTAGGTTGAGGTATGTTCCTTCTATTCCCACCTTCTGGAGGGTTTTTATCATAAATGGATGTTGAATTTTGTCGAAGGCTTTCTCTGCATCTATTGAGATAATCATATGATTTTTATTTTTCAGTTTGTTAATGTGGTGTATTACATTGATTGATTTACGGATTTTGAAGAATCCTTGCATTCCTGGGATAAAGCCCACTTGGTCATGATGTATGATCTTCTTAATGTGTTGTTGGATTCTGATTGCTAGAATTTTGTTAAAGATTTTTGCATCTATGTTCATCGGTGATATTGGCCTGTAGTTTTCTTTTTTTTTGTGGGGTCTTTACCAGGTTTTGGGATTAGGGTGATGGTGGCCTCATAGAATGAGTTTGGAAGTTTCCTTTCCTCAGCAATTTTCTGGAAGAGTTTGAGTAGAATAGGTGTTAGTTCTTTAAATTTTTGGTAGAATTCAGCTGTGAAGCCGTCTGAACCTGGGCTTTTGTTTGCTGGAAGACTTCTAATTACAGCCTCTAGTTCCGTGCTTGTGATGGGTCTGTTAAGATTTTCTATTTCTTCCTGGTTCAGTTTTAGAAGGTTGTACTTTTCTAAGAATTTGTCCATTTCTTCCCAGTTGTCCATTTTATTGCCATATAATTGCTGATAGTATTCTCTAATGATCCTTTGTATTTCTATGTTGTCGGTTGTGAACTCTTCATTTTCATTTCTAATTTTATTGATTTTGTTCTTCTCCCTTTGTTTCTTGATGAGTCTGGCTAGTGGTTTGTCTATTTTATTTACCTTCTCAAAGAACCAGCGTTTTGCTTTGTTGATTTTTGCTATGGTCTCTTTTGTTTCTTTTGCATTTATATCTGCCCTAATTTTTAAGATGTCTTTCCTTCTACTAACCCTGGGGTTCTTCATTTCTTCCTTTTCTAGTTTCTTTAGATGTACATTTAGGTTATTTAGTTGACTTTCTTCTTGTTTCTTGAGATGTGCCTGTATTGCTATGAACCTTCCCCTTAGCACTGCTTTTACAGTGTCCCAGAGGTTTTGGGTTGTTGTGTTTTCATTTTCATTCATTTCTATGCATATTTTGATTTCTCTTTTGATTTCTTCTATGATTTGTTCGTTATTCAGCAGCGTGTTGTTCAGTCTCCATATGTTGGCATTTTTAATAGTTTTTCTCCTGTAATTGAGATCTAATCTTACTGCATTGTGGTCAGAAAAGATGCTTGGAATTATTTCAAGTTTTTTGAATTTACCAAGGCTAGATTTATGGCCCAGGATATGACCTATCCTGAAAATGTTCCGTGTGCACTTGAGAAAAAGGTGAAATTCATTGTTTTGGGGTGAAATGTCCTATAGAGATCTATTAGGTCTAACTGGTCTATTGTATCATTTCAAATTTGTGTTTCCTTGTTAATTTTCTGTTTAGTTGATCTATCCATAGGTGTGAGTGGGGTATTAAAATCTCCCAGTATTATTGCATTGTTGCTAATTTCCCCTTTCATACTTGTTAGTAATTGTCTTACATATTGCGGTGCTCCTATGTTGGGTGCATAAATATTTATAATTGTTATATTTTCTTGGATTGATCCTTTGATCATTATGTAGTTTCCTTCTTTGTCTCTTTTCACAGCCTTTGTTTTAAAGTCTATTTTATCTGATATGAGTATTGCTACTCTTGCTTTCTTTTGGTCTCTATTTGTATGGAATGTCTTTTTCCAGCCCTTCACTTTCAGTCTGTATGTGTCCCTCGTTTTGAGGTGGGTCTCCTGTAGACAACATATACGGGGGTCTTGTTTTTGTATCCATTCAACCAGCCTTTGTCTTTTGGTTGGGGCATTCAACCCATTTACGTTTAAGGTAATTATTGATAAGTATGATCCTGTTGCCATTTTCTTTATTGTTTTGGATTCGAGTTTATACACCCTTTCCGTGTTTCCTGTCTAGAGAAGATCCTTTAGCATTTGTTGGAGAGCTGGTTTGGTGATGCTGAATTCTCTCAGCTTTTGCTTGTCTGTAAAGCTTTTGATTTCTCCTTCATATTTGCATGAGATCCTTGCTGGGTATAGTAATCTGGGCTGTAGGTTATTTTCTTTCATCACTTAAAGTATGTCTTGCCATTCCCTCCTGGCCTGAAGAGTTTCTGTTGAAAGATCAGCTGTTATCCTTATGGGAATCCCCTTGTGTGTTATTTGTTGCTTTTCCCTTGCTGCTTTTAATATTTGTTCTTTGCGTTTGATCTTTGTTAATTTGATTAATATGTGCCTTGGAGTATTTTGCCTTGGGTTTATCCTATTAGGGACTCTCTGTGTTTCTTGGACTTGGGTGATTATTTCCTTCCCCATTTTAGGGAAGTTTTCAACTATTATCTCCTCGAGTATTCTCTCACGGTCTTTCTTTTTGTCTTCTTTTTCTGGCACTCCTATGATTCGAATGTTGAAGCCTTTAACATTGTCCCAGAGGTCTCTAATATTGTCCTCATTTATTTTAATTCGTTTTTCTTTTTTCCTCTCTGTTTCATTTATTTCTACAATTCTATCTTCTAGCTCGCTTATCCCGTCTTCTGCCTCCGTTATTCTGTTTGTTCCCTCCAGAGTGTTTCTGATCTCATCTATTGCATTATTCATTGTATACTGACTCTTTTTTATTTCCTCTAAATCCTTATTAAACCTTTCTTCCATCTTTTCAATCCTTTTCTCCAGGTTATTCATCTGTAACTCCATTTTGCTTTCAAGATTTTGAATCATTTTCACCACCAAAATTCGAAATTCTTCATCAGGTAGATTCCCTATATCTTCCTCTTTTGTTTGTGTTGGTGGGCATACATCCTGTTCCTTTACTTGGGTATTTCTCTGCCTCTTCATCTTGCTTATATTGCTGTGCTTGGGGTGGCCTTTCCCTCTTCTGGCAGTTTGTGGAGTTCTCTTTATTATGCAGTTTCCTTGCTCTGTGTGGGGTTGGACGGATGACTTGTCAAGGTTCCCTGCTTACGGAAGCTTGTGTCAGTGTTCTGGTGGCTGGAGCTGGATTTCTTCTCTCTGGAGTGCAATGAAGTGTCCAGTAATGAATTATGAGATGTCAGTGGGTTTGGAGTGACTTTGGGCAGCCTGTATACTGAAGCTCAGGGCTATGTTCCTGTGTTGCTGGAGAATTTGCGTGGTATGTCTTGCTCTGGAACTTGGTGACCCTTGGGTGGTGCTTGGTTTCAGTGTAGGTATGGAGGCGTTTGATGAGCTCCTATCGATTAATGTTCCCCAGAGTCAGGAGTTCTCTGGTGTTCTGAGGATTTGGCCTTAAGCCTCTTGCCTCTGGTTTTCGGTCTTATTCTTGGAGTAGCCTCTAGACTTCTCTATCTGTCATTTCTAAGGTGGTTCCCTCTGTTTTAGCTTCTGTTTGCTGGTCTCTTCAGTGTCTAATTTCCGCCCTGACACTAGGGGGCAGTGGTGGACACTTTTTAAGTCTCACTTTTCAGTCCTGTTCTGGGAAGGGAGGAACGCTGCAGACAAATATCTCTGGTGTCTGTGGGGAATGCTCGCAGCGTCTCGGTCACACTGGGTTTGCCCCCACTCATGGCGCATGTGCTGTCCCAGTCTACACTGCACAGGCTCTAGGTTGCTCTGCCAGGAACTGTCTGAGGCCGGCGCTGGGTTGTATGCACTTCCCAGGTCTGAGTGGCACAGGTTCAGGCACTCGGGTACTCCACAAAGGCGCAGACTCGGTTGGCCTGCGTTTTGTGCCTTCCCCGGTCCGAGCAGCTCAGGTGACCAGGTGTTTGGCTAGTGCGGTTGCTGCGACTTATCGCCTCCCCGGTCCCTCCCACTTGGTTTTCTTGGTGTCCAGCCGGCGCACCTTCTCCGGCAGATGTTGACCGGTCAGAAACCCATGAAGTCGTTAGCAACAAAGCCTGCCTGCAGTTTGGTATCGGATGCCTCTCTGGAGCCGCGGTTGCCCCCTTCCAGCTCTGGCTGCCCTCCCCTGCCTGTCTTGGCAGGGGATGGGCCATCTGCGGCTGGCCAGCTCTGCTCAGTCCCTTGTTCTGTGAGTGGGCCTGGTGGAGTCTTAGGTTAGAGCTTTTCACCTTTTTGTGGCGTAGCTATCCCACAGTCTGCCCCGCTGTCCCCAGTTGGTTCTCTCAGATTGCCCTCGTGGCTTTCAGGCCCAGTCCTTTCTCTAAGCAGTTCAGCTGGCTCCTCCCTGCCCAGCCCCCGCTTGCTAATGGTGGATGTGTGCATCTGCGCTGCTTCTCTGCTGGAAGTTACCGTTTGGCGGGTAATCTGTGGGTTTTAATTATTTCTTTCTTTTTCCTCCCTGTTATGTGGCCCTCTGAGGTTCCAAGGCTCGCCACAGACTCACCAGTGAGAGTGTTTCCTGGTGTTTGGAAACTTCTCTCTTTTTTAAGCCTCCCTTCCCAGGATGGAGCTCCATCCCTACCTCTTTTATCTCTCTTTTTATCTTTTATGTTTTTTCCTACCTCTTTTCAAAGACAATGGGCTGCTTTTCTGGGTGCCTGATGTCCTCTGCTGGCATTCAGAAGTTGTTTTGTGGAATTTACTCAGCGTTCAAATGTTCTTTTGATGAATTTGTGGGGGATAAAGTGGTCTCGCTGTCCTATTCCTCCACCATCTTGTTCCCCTTCCCTGAAATGTTTATATGTATTTTATAACATTTCTTTTTCCTTTGAATGTAGGTAGATTCTTCCTTTATGATTTTCTGTTTTGCATTTGTGTCTTGTTTAAGTGTTCCTGTTCTACCTAAATGTCATAAATATAATTTTCTTATATTCTGTTTTGGAGGGTGTCAAAGATATTTAGGTCTTAATAATATAGGTGTCATGTGTATGGTATGAAAAGAAAATCTGTATTAGAAAATACAGTGGTAGCTACTTTAACAAATAAACTCCCAAATCTCAGTGGTCTAACCCAATAAAAGTTTGCTTCTTTCAGCTAGGGCTTTGCTGGTGGCTCAGTAGTAAAGACGGAGAAGGCAATGGCAAGCCACTCCAGTACTCTTGCCTAGAAAATCCCATGGATGGAGGAGCCTGGAAGGCTGCAGTCCGTGGTGTCGCAAAGGGTTGGACATGACTGAGCGACTTCACTTTCACTTTTCCCTTTCACACATTGGAGAAGGAAATGGCAACTCACTCCAGTGTTCTTGCCTGGAGAATCCCAGGGATAGGGGAGCCTGGTGGGCTTCCGTTTATGGGGTCACACAGAGTCGGACACGACTGAAGTGACTTAGCAGCAGCAGCAGCAGTAGTAAAGAATCCACGTGCAATATTGGAGGCTGGGTTCAATCCCTTGGTTGGGAAGATCTGGAGAAGGGAATAGCTACCCACTCCAGTATTCTTGCCCGGAGGATTCCATGGAGCCTGGCGGACTACAATCCATGGGGTCACAAAGAGCCAGATAGGACTGAGTGACTAACTCTCTTTCAGCGAAGTCCAAAACAGGTGTTTCTGATTGGCAGGAGTCCCTCCTCTAAGACTTGCCTCAGAAACCCGGGCTCCTTCCACAATGTGAAGTGAGTGAAAGTCACTCATTTGTGTCCAACTCTTGGAGACCCCATGAACTCTAGCCTGCCAGGCTCCTCTGTCCATGGAATTCTCCAGGTAGGAATGCAGTGGCTCTTCTCTTTGACACTGGACTTCAAGGCTGCCAGAGGAGTGGGGAAGCCACAGTAATAGCATAGGAATCTTCTGTGGGTCAGGCCTGGGGGTGTGTTGATCCTGCCCACCTTCCATCAGCCAGAGCTTAGGTACAAGGTCATATCTAAATTCAAGAGAGGCTAAGAAAGGCCATTTAGCCATGTGCCCATGAAGAAGAGAAATCCCTCCCCGCTGCAATGATAGGCAAATTCTCCACCACTTTTTAAAATAACCTCATTTAATTATAATAGCACCTCTATTATATACCACATTCCTCTGTATGTGGGGTTACTTTTTGACTTTTGGTTCATTTGTCTGTTTGCCTGTTCTTAAACCTTACTGTTCTTATTAATAAAAGTTTATGATTAGTTTTGACAGCTAGAAGAATAATTCTCAGTTTACTTTTATTCAGAGTGCATGTGTTGCATACCTAGAGAATTAAAAAAATGTGAATTCCAAAGTGGTAATAATATACTTGTCTTCGTGGGTATTTTTTTTTTTTTTTTAGTCTTTGCATGGTCTGTGTACATTTTTTTTTGCACCATCTTTTTCACATGTCTTTGCCCCAGGCTGGAATTGTTTCACCTGTAGGATGAATTTCCTCTGTGAATCTGATAGCCAACAACTAGACCACCATTTGTTCAGTTTCAAAAGGTGTCAAAGTCACCTCTAGTAACGCTTTGTTATTATCTTTAAAAGTAAGTGGAACATCTTAAAACCCTAGGAAGGCATCACTTTTAGACAGTTCAGAGGACCCAGCTTCTTAGACTCCTTAATAATAAGTAGATTAACAGCAAGGGCAAAACAAAGATTATGCCATGTCTTGAAATAGACATGATTACAGATACATTCACAGGGATTTGCGGTAAGACATTTAAATACAAAAATCTTAATCTTTCCTAATTTATTTCCTTTGCATGTGAGAATAGATAAGGAAAACATTCTCCTTAAGAATAGTTTTTTGTTTAAAAGTGGTTTAAGATACATTGAATGTGGAAAAAGAAGCTGTTTCTCAGCATCAGGAGAAGATGGGATGGTGTTTCCAAACTCTTGTTTTACTGTTTGTCCCCTACCCCCCTTCTGGCCATAACCCATGGCATGTAAGATCTTAGTTCCCCCACCAGGGATCAAACCCATAGCCCCAGCACTGGAAGGCAAAGTGTTAAACACTGGACCATCAGGGAAGCCCTGGGACTTCCTGTTTTGACAAGATAATGGCTCATGGACGTGGAAGAGAAGGAAGGTGACTGGTGGGAGGCTACAGAAGACTGAATGTCCTGTGCTGCCCACGTCTTTCCCTGTCTGGCATTCTCTCTCCTTGCATTCTCACCAGAAGTGTCAGTAGCCAAAGCAGAGAAGAAAGACTGCGTTCCTGCACTGCACGTATGCTTTTAACTCTCTCCCATGACTTCTTCCTAAGCTTCTCGCTTCCTCAAGCTTCCACAGGTTCTGCTTTCCTGCCTGGTTACAATCCACTTGCTTGTCACCTCCCAAAGGGTCCTGCCTTTAGAACCTTGTTTAGCTCGCTGGCAACTGAAGCCATGAAGACAGGCGGGCTGGTTGCCGAGTGAACGTAAGGGAGGTTCCACACACAGGCGCACCTACAGGGTAGATTTTGTGAGCGGTGGAGGCTGCGGTTGATTCTCTAGTTGGTAAGGCTGTGCTGCCTTGACATATCTCACCTCACTTTCTATAAGCAAACACTGCTGGAACTGGGTACACCACCCTCCACATGCTTACGTTTTCCTTAGTTGATACAAATACACATTTAAAAATAATTGAACAACTATTCAGGAAGTACCTACTATAAGCCAAGTTATGCGAAGTGTTGGGGTTCAGTGTTGAATGTTAAACAGTGTAGATATGGTCTCTGCTCTGATGGAGCTTAAGGTTTAATGAAGGAGGGAAACAGTCACACACACACACACACACACACACACACACAGATACACTGATAAGGTTGTGAAGGAAAACAGCAAGGTACAGTAGATGAAGTGGTGGGGGCAGAGGTGACCTTCTTAGGAAAAGGACTGTGTCTGGAGTGGAGGACAGAGCCTTGAGCAAAGGGTGTGGGTTCCACCAGGGCTTTCAGGAGGGATGAGGAGCATGGAACATTCTAGAAACTGAGAGAGCCCACCATAGTTTTAGAGTAGACACTGCATGGGAACTGGTGCCCAGTGAGGTCAGAGATGTAATAAGAATTTTAAGATGCAGAGATTTAGAGAATATTAGAAACCTGAGATTCCTATTTCTCCTTTAGAGCAGCTGTAATGAGATCAGATTAGGGGACACAGTGGCAGGTTTGGTTAAACTGAAGTTGCATGTTTGGACGTGACGTGACTCTAGAAGGTGGCGATGACCGTAGAGAAGATGGACAGGTGTTAATGGACAGGATCTGGGAGGGGAGATGGGAGAGGGTGACTCAGAGAAGAAATGCTTGACAGTGGACCAAAGTTAAAATGAAGCTAAAAATCAAAGCTTTACGAATGAATGCTATTTACTGCAAAGCTGCCCAATAAAAGAGTAATGACCTTCTTGTTGAAGTTGGGAAATAGCAATTCTTTTTCTTATTGAGATTTCATGTAAGTGGAAAAAGATTGCACAGACTATAAGGAAATATCAAGACACTATAGTCAATGCTGATACTTTCAACAACAAAATTCTATTCTCTGCTGCCATTTCTATTTTGGGATCTAATTAATTATAAACATAGATACCAGACTGAACTCACATGTAGGCAGCCTAAGAAATAA
This sequence comes from Moschus berezovskii, assembly GCF_049115385.1. Lineage (NCBI taxonomy): Eukaryota > Metazoa > Chordata > Mammalia > Artiodactyla > Moschidae > Moschus > Moschus berezovskii. Next base: position 39,727,505 of record NC_142485.1, read on the forward strand.
AATATGACAGGCAGAATAGGACACTGCAATTATAATCTACCTTTCAAAGCACTTTGAGGATGAAAGTCAAGTGATTTCTGTCCTAGGAGGGTTTGAAAAATTATTTGGAAGCAAACCATTAAGAACTTTCCATCTAAAATAAGGATACATTCAGAACATTTATTTACATAATTTAAAATATACAGAACAGTATTTTATAGTGATGTAAGTACATAAAGATTTTGTATCTTTAAGTAAAATAATACTTGAAAGCATGCAAAAATACCAAATTGAGTTTAGGGGTTACTTCTTGGGAGTGAGAAAATGCAGGGAGCTAGGTATATGGCAGTGGCTGGCTCCAGCTATACTTTTTTAAGCTAAAACCTAAGAAAGATATCAATCATATAGATCAAAATGTTAATAACTAGATCTAAGATTCTAAGACTCTAAGATGGTGCCTATTATTTTGCATATTTTCTGGATGGTTGAAATATCTTATTATTAAGTGTTTGAAAATTTAAAAAATGAATTTTTGTTATTATCATAGTGTGGTGATAGGATCGATCACATGGCTTGGAGAGGCCATAAATTCTGTTTTCAAACTTCTTGTGGACAAACTTTTTACTTATCAAATTTTTATTTGTGTTTCTTCTCTTTCAAAAGACATATTGAACTATACAAATGATTGAAATATTTGCCACTTTAAATAGTAAATTATTATAGAGTAATTTCATGAAGATGATCACTGGTATTAAATTATAAGACTTGCCTTTTTTGGCTATTTTACTTTCTTTTGTTTTTATGAGAAGAGTATTAAAGCATGTTGTGTGGTCGGAAAAGTACTGGATTTTTAAGCCAGAAAACTGGATCTCGTTTATCCTCTTATACAAAATAAGTAGGTCTTTCCAGGTGGTTCAGAGGTGAAAAAATCCTCCTGCCAATGGAGGAAATGTGGCTTTGATCCCTGGGTTGAGAAGATCCCCTGGAAGAGGAAATGGCAACCTATTCTTGCCTGGAAAATCTCATGGACAGAGTAGCCTGGTGGGCTGCAGTCCCTGGGGTCACAGAGAGTCAGACACGACTGAATGACTGCAACAGCAACAACAAAGAAAGTATATTAACTTGACCAAATCAAATAACTTCTGTTGGCTTTATTTTCTTTAGCTGTAAGGAAAAAAAGATTGGAAATTAATGTGTTTATGTTGTTGATGTTTTTCAACTGCTAAGTCATGTCTGACTTGTCAGTGATGCTTTATGTTGCAGTCTAGCTTTTACATCTAAGGGTTATGTTCCTATTTTGCTTATGGTGATACCACTTTATCTCATGGTAACAATACTGTACCAAATGACCATACTTCATAAATTTTTAAAATATATAAATTAATTATAATAATTTATTTTAATATATAAAATAAATACTTTTTATTGACAAAAATGTAGACACGTAAGTGAACAAATAATAAATGGGTCATTTGACTAGAGTTCAGATCAAGAACTGGAAGATCGCCAGCGCACTGTCTGACTCCTGGTCACTGCCCTGCCTCTCAGGCGATTTTCACCCCAAATTCCAACAACATAGATGAACTTTGTAGATATTAGAACTTTACATAAACTGACAGCTCAGTGTGTGCCTGATGTTTTTGCTCATCAATTTAGTAGAGGAATCATCCATATATTTTGTAGTTGTGAACTGCTGTTATTTGTTAAGACGTAACAAAGACTGGGAAGTTTTTAATTCCAAGGTGCAGTTGTAAATGTTTACAATCTCTTACAAGTGATTGTAAATATTTTCAGGCTTTTGGGCTCTTTTCCTTTAAATGAAGAACCCAGAGAAACATTACAACTTCATCTATCCATCTAATAATTACTAAAAAGGGAATGCTCAAAGTAATTCATTAGGGTACAAGAAGAATATATTAGGCATTAATTGATATTTACTTTACCTCTGTATGCTTACTTTTATTTTTATGATTTTTATTTATTATCTGGAAAAGAACAACAAAATAAATAGCTTTTTTTCAAGTCTGTTCCAAAAAGAGAAAACACAATGTTACAAATGTAAAGAAAATGTAACTACGGATTTGGGGATTTAAAATTGATGAAAGTGAAAGAGGAGAGTGAAAAGGTTGGCTTGAAGCTCAACATTCGGAAAACAAAGATCATGACATCTAGTCCCATCACTTCATGGGAAATAGATGGGGAAACAGTGGAAACAGTGTCAGACTTTATTTTTTTGGGGTCCAAAATCACTGTGGATTCTGATTGCAGCCATGAAATTAAAAGATGCTTACTCCTTGGAAGGAAAGTTATGACCAACCTAGATAGCATATTAAAAAGCAGAGACATTACTTTGCCAACCAAGGTCCGTCTAGTCAAGGCTATGGTTTTTCCAGTGGTCATGTATGGATGTGAGAGTTGGACTGTGAAGAAAGCTGATCACCGAAGAATTGATGCTTTTGAACTGTGGTGCTGGAGAAGACTCTTGAGAGTCCCTTGGACTGCAAGGAGATCCAACCAGTCCATTCTAAAGGAGATCAGTCCTGGGTGTTCATTGAAAGGACTGATGCTAAAGCTGAAACTTCAATACTTTGGCCACCTCATGCGACGAGTTGACTCATTGGAAAAGACTCTGATGGTGGGAGTGATTGGGGGCGGGAGGAGACGGGGACGACAGAGAATGAGATGGCTGGATGGCATCACCGCCTAGATGGACATGAGTTTGGGTGAACTCCGGGAGTTGGTGATGGACAGGGAGGCCTGGCGTGCTGTGATTCATGGGGTTGCAGAGAGTTGGACATGACTGAGCGACTGAACGGAACGAAACGGAGGAACATTTTATTTCAATATATTGTATTTTTTCATATTATAATTATGCCAATTACATAATTACTGGTCATTTACAATTATTACTTGCTATATATATTACATATGATTATCATCATAGATCTAAGACTGGTTATTATTATCCCTTTAAAATTAAGTCTCAGAGAGGTTAAGTGACCTACTTCCATTGACAGTATAGCAAAATTATTAATCAAACTCAGGCTGTTAAATTCTGGTACCACTTTACAACAGTGTCTTTTAAAAGAAATAAATTGTAAACTGATAACGAAAACATGACGCTTTTTCTGGTCAAACTGACTCCTTTTACTGAAGGGACTCACCATTCTGTGATCCTAAGTGCCTGAAAACCAAGTCAATAGGTCCTGATATAGATTGATTTGTGTTCATTACAGATTTCCTTGGGGGCATCACTCTGTGTTGTTTCTATAAACTCTTATTAGTATTAAGGGAAGATTTAATTGGTTCTTTCTCTGTCTAAGTTAAAAGTGCAAGTTAATATTGAATATGAGATTGAGGTTTGTTTTCCTAAAGAAGAAAGAGAGATTGCCTCAAATGAAATATTATTGACCCATTTTTTTTCTTTCCTTAGTAATCCATGTATCGAAGTGAACGGTGACTAGTGTTTCATGTTTATACAGAAAAGCATAGAAAGTCAAAACTATATTGAATGAGATGAAATGAGTTTACAGTTTTTTCTTCCTATATCAAAATGACAAAAGGGCATTTCCCGGGCAAGAATATTGGAGTGGGTAGGCATTAGCTTCTCCAGGGGATCTTTCTGACCCAGGGATTGAACCTACATCTCCTGCATTGCAGGTGGATTCTTTACCATCTGAGCCACCAGGGAAGCCCTTTAAAATAAGACTCCATCTTAAATACATGCATGACTGAGAAATTCCACTGACTTTCACATGTGGCATAAAGAAAATAGTTTTATTTCTTCATAATTGCATGTACATGAGTTGTTGTGGTAAATACAATAAGCAAGAAATTATTGAAGTGGATATTTATTCCCTGATCCTAAAGTCCTAGTCTCTTTGTGCTCAGTGTTTACTTGTGTCCAGCTCTTTGTGACTCCATGGACTGTAGCCTGCCAGGAGCCTCTGTCCATGTGATTTCTCAGGCAAGAATACAGGAGTGGGTTGCCATTTCCTCCTTAAGGGGATCTTCCTGACCCAGGGAATGAACCCAAGTCTCCTGTGTCTCCTGCATTGGCAGGTGAATTCTCTAGTCTCTTTTGAAATTCTAAATAGTGGTTAGAATAATTTGGGAATTATATTGATACTATTAGAACCACCACACAAAAATCCCTGAAGAGGTTTTCTGTTAGGAACATCTATCTCAATGTTGACTTGGTTCGGGGTTAAATTATGAGGTAATCCAGAAAATGGAGATTTAGAATCTTTGTTCTCAATGAGAGATTTTGTGAATTCCTATGGGCTTCCTGACAGCAGACTTATTTTTCAGCTTTATCTTTGTACTCTTAAGTAGTTAGTGAGTGCATGGCAATTAGTAGGGTGTCAATATATATTTGTTGGAAAAATGTACAAAAAGTCACGAAAAGATAATTGTATCATTACATAGAAAACTTCAAATATGGTGATTATATGGTGCAATTTAGAAAGCTGAGCTTTGTTAAGCAAAATTTGTGTCTTGGCTGGTTTGTTGGTTTTGCAAACAATTATTTTCCAGAAATCCCAAGGTGTACAATCGTTACAACTGAGAACCAAGAGACAGAACTTTCTCAGTTCTCATCTGCTGTATTAATGCATATATTCTGCACAACATATATTAAAAATCCCTTTTAGCACTTCTATGCAATGCAAAGTTTTACATAAAAAAAGTTGACTTCTTGGGAATGAAAATTGATTTTGTTAATTTTCATTTTTTTTAATTTTAATTTTTTTATTTTATTGGAGGCAAAAAACCTTACATTAATATATTGGTTGGTTTTGCCATACACTGACACGAATCTGCCCTGGGTGTACATGTGTTCCCTTTCTTGAACCCCCCTCCCACCTCCGTCTTCCCCCTATCCTCCCTCCAGGTCATCCCAGTGCACCAGCCCCAAGCATCCTGTATCATGCGTCAAACCTGGACTGGTGATTCATTTCACATATGATAATATACATGCTACAATGCCATTCTCCCAAATCATCCCACCTTCACCCTCTCCCACAGAGTCCCAAAGACTGTTCTATACACCTATGTCTCTTTTGCAGTCTCGTATACAGGGTTAAGGTTACCATCCTTCTAAATTCCATATATATGTGTTAGTATACTCTATTGATGTTTTTCTTTCTGGCTTACTTCACTCTGTATCAGTTCAGTTCAGTTCAGTTCAGTCGCTCAGTCATGTCTGACTCTCCGTGACCCCATGAATCACAGCATTTCAGGCCTCCCAGTCCATCACCAACTCCCAGAGTTCACTCAAACTCATGTCCACAGAGTCGGTGATGCCATCCAGCCATCTCATTCTCTGTCGTCCCCATCTCCTCCCGCCCCAAACCTTTCCCAGCATCAGAGTCTTTTCCAGTGAGTCAACTCGTCGCATGAGGTGGCCAAAGTATTGCAGTTTCAGCTTTAGCATCAGTCCTTCCAATGAACACTCAGGATTTATATCCTTTAGAATGGACTGGTTGGATCTCCTTGCAGTATAAGGGACTCTCAAGAGTCTTCTCCAACACCACAGTTCAAAAGCATCAATTCTTCGGCGATCAGCTTTCTTCATAGTCCAACTCTCACATCCATACATGACCACGGGAAAAACCATAGCCTTGACTAGACGGACCTTTGTTGGCAAAGTAATGTCTCTGCTTTTTAATATACTATCTAGGTTGGTCATAACTCTCCTTCCAAGGAGTAAGCGTCTTTTAACTTTATGGCTGCAATCAGCATCCGCAGTGATTTTGGAGCCCAAAAAAAGAAAGTCTGACACTATTTCCACTGTTTCTCCACCTATTTCCCATGAAGTGATGGGACCAGATGCCATGATCTTTGTTTTCTGAATGTTGAGCTTCAAGCCAACCTTTTCACTCTCCTCTTTCACTTTCATCAAGAGGCTTTTGAGTTCTTCTTCACTTTCTGCCATAAGGGTGGTGTCATCTGCATATCTGAGCTTATTGATATTTCTCCCAGCAATCTTGATTCTAGCTTGTGCTTCTTCCAGCCCAGCATTCCTCATGATGTACTCTGCATGGAAGTTAAATAAGCAAGGTGACAACATACAGCCTTGGCATACTCCTTTTCCTAATTTGGGACCAGTCTGTTGTTCCATGTATATTTCTGACTGTTGCTTCCTGATCTGCATACAGGTTTCTCAAGAGGCAGGTCAGGTGGTCTGGGATTCCCATCTCTTTCAGAATGTTCCACAGTTTATTGTGTTCCACACAGTCAAAGGCTTTGGCATAGTCAATGAAGCAGAAATAGATGTTTTTCTGGAACTCTCTTGCTTTCTCCATGATCCTGCAGATGTTGGCTATTTGATCTCTGGTTCCTCTGCCTTTTCTAAAACCTGCTTGAACATCTCGGAATTCACGGTTCACATATTGCTGAAGCCTGGCTTGGAGAATTTTGAGCATGACTTTACTAGCGTATGAGATGAGTGCAATTGTTCGGTAGTTTGAGCATTCTTTGGCATTCCCTTTCCTTGGGATTGGAAAGCAGACTGACCTTTTCCAGTCCCGTGGCCACTGCTGAGTTTTCCCAATTTGCTGGCATATTGAGTGCAGCACTTTCACAGCATCATCTTTCAAGATTTGAAATAGCTCAACTGGTATTCCATCACCTCCACTAGCTTTGTTCACCAGATGGTCAACACCGAAATCAGATTGATTATATTCTTTGCAGCCAAAGATGGAGAAGCTCTATACAGTTAGCAAAAACAAGACCAGGAGCTGACTATGGCTCAGATCATGAACTCCTTATTGCCAAAGTCAGACTTAAATTGAAGAAAGTAGGGAAAACCAATAGACCATTCAGATATGACCTAAATCAAATCCCTTATGATTATACAGTGGAAGTGAGAAATAGATTTAAGGGACTAGATCTGATAGATAGAGTGCCTGATGAACTGTGGACAGAGGTTCGTGACATTGTACAGGAGACAGGGACCAAGAAAATCCCCATGGAAAAGAAATGCAAAAAAGCAAAATGGCTGTCTGAGGAGGCCTTACAAATAGCTGTGAAAAGAAGAGAAGCGAAAAGCAAAGGAGAAAAGGAAAGATATAAGCATCTGAATGCAGAGTTCCAAAAAATAGCAAGGAGAGATAAGAAAACCTTCCTCAGTGATCAATGCAAAGAAATAGAGAAAAAAAACAGTACAGGAAAAACAAGAGATCTCTTCAAGAAAATTAGAGATTCCAAGGGAACATTTCATGCAAAGATGGGCTCGAGAAAGGACAGAAATGGTATGGACCTAACAGAAGCATAAGATATTAAGAAGAGGTGGCAAGAATACCCAGAAGAACTGTACAAAAAAGATCTTCATGACCAAGATAGTCACGATAATGTGATCACTGACCTAGAGCCAGACATCTTGGAATGTGAAGTCAAGTGGGCCTTAGAAAGCATCATTCTGTATAATAGGCTCCAATTTCATCCACCTCATTAGAACTGATTCAAATCCATTCTTTTTGATGGCTGAAAAATATTCCATTGTGTATATGTACCAAAGCTTTCTTATCCATTCATCTGCAGATGAACATCTAGGTTGCTTCCATGTCCTTGCTATTATAAACAGTGCTGCAATGAATATTGGCGTACACATGTCTCTTTCAATTCTGGTTTCCTCGGTGTGTGTGCCCAGGAGTACAATTGCTGGATCATATGGCAGTTCTATTTCCAGTTTTTTGAAGAATCTCCACACTGTTCTCCATAGTGGCTGTACTAGTTTGCATTCCCACCAACAGTGTAAGAGGGTTCCCTTTTCTCCACACCCTCTCCAGAATTTATTGCATGTAGACTTCTGGATAGCAGCCATTTCTGACTGGTGTGAAATGGTGTCTTATTGTGGTTTTGATTTGCATTTCTCTGATTACGAAGGATGTTGAGCATTTTTTCATGTGTTTGTTAGCCATCTTTATGTCTTCTTTGGAGAAATGTCTGTTTAGTTCTTTGGCCCATTTTTTGATTGGGTCATTTATTTTTCTGAAATTGAGCTGCAGGAGCTGCTTGTATATTTTGGAGATTAATCCTTTATCAGTTGCTTCATTTGCTATTATTTTCTCCCATTCTGCAGGCTGTCTTTTCACCTTACTTATAGTTTCCTTTGCTGTGCAGAAGCTTTTAATTTTAATTAGGTCCCATTTGTTTATTTTTGCTTTTATTTCCAATATTCTGGGAGGTGGGTCATGGAGGATCCTGCTGTGATTTATGTTGGAGAGTGTTTTGCCTACGTTCTCCTCTAGGAGTTTTATAGTTTCTGTTCTTACATTTAGCTCTCTAATCCATTTTGAGTTTATTTTGGTGTATGGTGTTAGGAAGTGATCTAGTTTCATTCTTTTACAAGTGGCTGACCAGTTTTCCCAGCACCACTTGTTAAAGAGACTGTCTTTCCTCCATTTTATATTCTTGCCTCCTTTGTCAAAGATAAGGTGTCCATAGGTGCGTGGATTTATCTCTGGGGTTTCTATTTTGTTCCATTGATCTATATTTCTGTCTTTATGCCAGTACCATACTGTCTTGATGACTGTGGCTTTGTAGTAGAGCCTGAAGTCCGGCAGGTTGATTCTTCCAGTTCCATTCTTCTTCTTCAAGATTGCTTTGGCTATTCGAGGTTTTTTGTATTTCCATACTAATTGTGAGATTATTTGTTCTAGTTCCATGAAAAATATCGTTGGTAGCTTGATAGGGATTGCATTGAATGTATAAATTACTTTGTGTAGTATACTCATTTTTACAATATTTATTCTTCCAATCCACGAACACGGTATATTTCTCCATCTATTACTGTCCTCTTTGATTACTTTCACAAGTGTTTTATAGTTTTCTATGTATGGCAGAAAGTGAAGAGGAACTAAAAAAACCTCTTGATGAAAGTGAAAGAGGAGAGTGAAAAGGTTGGCTTGAAGCTCAACATTCAGAAAACAAAGATCATGGCATCTGATCCCATCACTTCATGGGAAATATATGGAAAAACAGTGGAAACAGTGTCAGACTATTTTTTTGGGCTCCAAAATCACTGCAGATGCTGATTGCAGCCATGAAGTTAAAAGACGCTTACTCCTTGCAAGGAAAGTTATGACCAACCTAGACAGTATATTAAAAAGCAGAGACATTACTTTGCCAACCAAGGTCCGTCTAGTCAAGGCTATGGTTTTTCCCGTGGTCAGATGTGAGAGTTGGACTGTGAAGAAAGCTGATCGCCGAAGAATTGATGCTTTTGAACTGTGGTGTTGGAGAAGACTCTTGAGAGTCCCTTGTACTGCAAGGAGATCCAACCAGTCCATTCTAAAGGAGATCAATCCTGGGTGTTCATTGGAAGGACTGATGCTAAAGCTGAAACTGCAATACTTTGGCCACCTCATGCGACGAGTTGACTCACTGGAAAAGACTCTGATGCTGGGAAAGGTTTGGGGCGGGAGGAGAAGGGGACGACAGAGAATGAGATGGCTGGATGGCATCACCGACTCTGTGGACATGAGTTTGTGTGAACTCTGGGAGTTGGTGATGGACAGAGAGGGCTGGCATGCTGTGATTCATGGGGTTGCGGAGAGTCGGACATGACTGAGCGACTGAACTGAACTGAACTGACGTACAAGTCTTTTGTTTCCTTAGGTAGATATATTCCTAAGTATTTAATTCTTTTCGTTGCAACAGTGAATGGAGGAGTTTCTTTAATTTCTCTTTCTATTTTCTCATTATTAGTGTATAGGAATGCAAGGGATTTCTGTGTGTTGATTTTCTATCCTGCAACTTTACTGTATCCATTGATTAGCTCTAGTAATTTTCTGGTAGAGTCTTTAGGGTTTTCTGTGTAGAGGAACCATGTCTTCAGCGAATAGTTCAAGTTTTACTTCTTCTTTTCCTATTTGTATTCCTTTTATGTCTTTTTCTGCTCTGATTGCTGTAGCCAATACTTCCAGAACTATGTTGAATAGTAGTGGTGAGAGTGGGCACCCTTGTCTTGTTCCTGACTTTAGGGGAAATGTTTTCAGTTTTTCACCATTGAGGATAATATTTGTTGTGGGTTTGTCATATATAGCTTGTATTATGTGGAGATATTTCCCTTCTATTCCCACTTTCTGGAGGGTTTTTATCATAAATGGATGTTGAATTTTGTCGAAGGCTTTCTCTGCATCTATTGAGATAATCATGATTTTTACTTTTCAGTTTGTTAATGTGGTGTATTACGTTGATTGATTTGTGGATATTGAAGAATCCTTGCATTCCTGGTATTTTGTTAATTTTCAATGAAAATATTTATACAATTATTTCATGACATGTAAAATATGTTAATTCTTATTTTTAAAATTTAGCTTGTACATTGATATAGTTTGAAAGTCAAGAGTGTTTAAAGCCTTACTGTAAAACCAGCAGTCAATCATTTTCCCTCCCTCAGCCCCAGCTAGACAATATATTTCAATTATTTTTGTTGTTGTGTTTGTTAGGTCTTTATTGCTAAGTACTGTGCTTTATTGCTTTAACAGATTTCCATTTTAGATATTATTTATTGGTCTCCTTCTCTGACGGGTGAAGATTTAGCTCATTACCCAGCCCCCTCCATCACAATTTTTCTCTTTACATGCTTTTAATATGCCTGCATTGCATTTTTGGAAGCAAAAGCCAGACTTTTATTAATGTTCCTGGTCAAATGAAGTAGTGAGCTCATGCTCACTTTTAATTTTTCCTCAAGGAAATATTTGCCTCAATTTTGGTACTGGATTTTTATGTTCCCATCAATAATATATATATTTTTGAAATGGTTCAACATATCTGCCAAATGTCTGTCCAGAATATTTTCCAACTACTCCAGTGTAACAAATGTTTTAACATTTTCCTCCAGGAAACCTCTTTCCAGAGATTTCCGGTTTCTGCTGGGCCAGGTGTCCTCTAGCACATCGCACCACCCTCACCCTGGGCTCAAGCTCCTCATCAGCTGTCTCCCTGTATGGTGTGTTCTTGCTCACGGTTCCGGAATCCTTTTTCTTGGCTCATTACCTCATTTGATGACATCTTTATTGAGAGCCTGGTGGGTCTTTGTCTCCTTAAGATAGAGACTTTGGATACTTTTCTTCTACTACTTCACAGATTTTTTTTAAAGCTAATTCCTTAGTGTAAGGTCGGACCTCGGTGGCCATTTTCGTCTCTCCGCCTCCTCCCACCTTTCCCATCCTGCCAGAACTCTGACTATTGTGCTCTGTTCCCTCATTCCCTCCCCCACTGCTGGAGTGTCCTTGATGTATCAGTTCCTGGTAGAAATCAACCCTCTCCTAACCTCCCCCTCTTAACCTCCTGTCCAGAAATAGCATCCTGCCCAGAAACAGCTTGCCCCCCACCAGCTGCCAGCTAACTGCCCTATGAAGGACCACCATTCCAACTCTTGCCTTATTCGGGAAAAAATTTTGCTGTTTCTTACTGTAAAGCTATATAAGCTGCCTCTTGTCTTTGTTTGTGCGTGGACTTCCTTGACCTCACTTGCTTGGGTCAGGGAACCCTGCCCAGGGGCGCCTCACCATTAAAGTCTGTTACACCACCTATTTGGTATCTGATTTCTTTTTATCTAACATCATTGGGCCGTTTTGACCTTACATTTGGTGCCCAACATGGGGCTCGAGGCGAGGGCCCATCCTGCCTGCCGCGGGGTCTGTGGCTCCCTTGGGCCTGACCTGTGCCCGACCTGGCTGCTTCATTACCTCGATACGACTGCTCAACCGTTTGGTAGCATTCAGGGTAAGTCCCTCAATTCAGGTCTTGAAGAGGGCCTCCCTGTTAGCGATCGGTTCTAGGGAGTTCGGCACTGAAATCACGGCCACGTCCAGACCCCCTCCTCCCGCAGGCCAGGCCTGCTAATCCTCGGTGCCAGTCAATTCGGAGACGTCCGTCTTGGCTGTGGTGGCCTTTACTGTTCCTTTCTGAGACGTTGATTCATTTGGGGATGCCTGACTGACTCGACTCCTCAGCCTATTCTGCCGTTCACCATGGGGACTGCCACCTCCAAAGCCGACCGAACTTGGTCAACTCCACTAGAGTGTCTCCTCGCCAACCTCAAAACTTTACATATTTCTCAAAAAATCCGCCACAAACAGCTGACCTATCTATGCCCTGGGGCTTGGCCTCAATAGCCTCTTGACAATGGCTCACAATGGCCACTGACAGGGACTTTTGATTTTTATATCCTCCGCGATTTAGATAATTACTGCCAGAAGACGGGAAAACGGTCTGAAATACCCTAGACACAGGTTTTGGTGGTGACTGTGCTCCTGCCCCTCCCCCTGTACCCCTTCTTCCCCCACCTCACCCCTCCTTACCGACTCCCTCTCCATTTACCTCCTCAATACCTCCGCTCCTGTTACTCCCTTGACTCCCTCTTCCCCCGCTTCCCCAACCCCTCCTTCATTAACCCCTTCGATGCTTTCTCCACAGCCTTCCCATTCAAGAGATGGTTCCCCGGAGGCTCACTCAGGGGCTCCCTCTTTCCCATCACTATACCCACCCCTCCCTAAACTCCTTCCCCCTTCCGACTCACCAGTCAGCTCTCACACTAGGTCTCAAACCGCCACTAGCCAACACCCCAAACATCACCGGCCCCACTATTTCCTCTCTGCCAAGTGGCAGGCCCAGAGGGCCTAGCCTATGTTCATGTACCATTCTCCCTCCAGGATCTCTCACACATCGAACAAAAGCTGGGCTCTTATTCAGCCAATCCCTCCAATTATACCAAAAATTTTACCCAGCTGTCCCGGTCATATGCCCTCACCTAGCAGGATGTCTTTGTGATCCTGGGATCTACCACCACCCCAGAAGAGAGACAAGCCATCTGGGCGGCAGCCAAAACAGCTGACCAGCGACATCTGGCAAATCTGGCAGATCCCGCCTGACCCCCTGGGGTGGCTGCCATCCCGGATGTCCGTCCAGGCTGGGACTATCAGGAAGGGTAACGGGGGAAGGCCAACATCCAATACATGCTGGAATATTTGCTGGAGGGGATGGAAAATACCTCCCTCAAGGTTATTAACATGCTAAAACTAGATGAAGTAACCCAGAGCCCTGATGAAAACCCTGCAGCTTTCCTCAATAGGCTGACCGAGGCTCTCACCACTTACACCTGAATCTCCCCCGACTCTCCAGCAGGGGTTACCACCCTGGCTAATCACTTTATATCTCAGTCAGCTTCAGACATCAGGAAAAAGCTGTCCAAGGCTGAGGACAGGCCTCAGACCCCCCTCCAAGACCTGGTAAAAATTGCCTTTAAGGTGTACAATGCCCGGGAAGAAGTAGCCGAAGCCAGTCGCAAGGCGAGGCTCAAACAAATGGCCAAACTTCAGACCAACCTCCTTGAGAAGCACACCCAAGCACTGGTAGCAGCCCTGCGGCCGGCCACGGGACAAAAGGTGGGTCCCCAGAAGCCGCCACCGGGAGCCTGCTTCAAATGCAGCCATGAAGGGCATTGGGCCCACCAGTGCCCAAACCCTAGACTCCCGACTATGCCATGCCCTCGCTGCGAGCAGATGGGACATTGGGTGAGCGACTGTCCCCGGGCAGCTCAGGTCTTGACCCCGTAGGGCCGGGACTTGGGTTCCCAAAAGGATGCCCCGCCCCCATCTCCCGCCTTGGACCTCCTCTCCTTTGATGAAGATTGACGATGCCCAGACTCGGGGACCCCCATAACCCAAGCCGAGCCCAGGGTAATGCTTCAAGTGGCGGGTAAGTCTATCAATTTCTTGATAGATACGGGGGCTACTTACTCTATTCTTCCCTCTTACAGGGGCACTCTACTCCCTTCCCAGGTCTCGGTGGTGGGTATAGATGGAAAGCCCTCACACCCCCTACAGACTGGACCACAGCCTTGTCAGCTCGACCATCACCTATTTACTCACTCCTTCCTGATAATTCCTTCATGTCCCACTCTGCTATTGGGACGAGACATTCTAACTAAGCTCAAAGCCACCATACATCTGCCCTTCTCACACCCCTCACTCCTGGCTACTCTGCTGATGAGGCTAAATCCCTTCTCTCACAAGAGGGCTCCTCCAGACATCCTTCCGGTTGGATCATGCTTCACGATAAGCTGGTCCTGCCAGAAAAACAGGCACTGGAAATGAACACAGATATTCACAACTCTTTATATATAGGGCCCTGAGCCCTCCTAACTTTTCTCAGCCCCCTTTTCTCTCCACTACATCTCCAACCTGTCATATGGTCAGCACACGACAGATGCCTTATTTGTGCCAAATGCCTTATTTGTGCCAAAGCCTCTTCCCAAGGGGGACTCAGACCACCCCACAAGACTCACCAGCTGAGGGGACACATCCCGGGACAAGACTGGCAGGTTGACTTTACCCACATGCCTCGCCACAAGACCTATCATTACCTCTTAGTTTTTATCGACACATTTTCAGGATGGGTGGAAGCATTTCCAATGGCTAGAGAGATGGCAGGTGTCGTTGCTGACACAATACTCAATCACATCATCCCCAGGATTGTCAGTTGCACCATACTCTTGGGGTGCTACTCACTGGTAACAACCTATCACTCTACATGTCTCTTACCCTAGCTAGCTTCAAAGATTTCCTTAAAGATTTACTACAAGACCTCTGGCTAGCCACCCCAATAACTGACTTTGACTCTTTCACTCAGGCTATCATTGAACTCCGGCTACAGGGGACCTTCCTTCTCTATACTGACACCCAGATCAACTTTTACGCCTTAATTCTCTGCCTAATATCCTAGTCAGTCATGCTCGCTCTACGGCTTCTTCTTACTAGTCTAACTCTAGTTACCATTGTCACACAAGACAACATCTTTCTCTCATGGGCACATTCCTATGCAAACTTCCACAACTCCTTCAATTGCTGGATATGTGGGGCTATGCCCATGTCAGTGATGGACGGGTTCTCCTGGTGAATGTCACCACTTCGTTATGGAGACTTATACCACTGTGCTTCTTCCTGGAGCAACAGAAGGGAACTTTCCTTTCTCTTACTAGTCATAACCCTTCTTTACTCTCCTGGTGTAAGAAACAGCCACCAATTGACCCAGGACATAAGGTAATACTTAACCTAAACACCAGCCTTATAGAGGTAACACAGACTTATACCTTATGCATAAAAAAAAAAAAAAGAAAAGGGCACCCTTACAGAAGGGGGACAAGCCTCCTGTTACCTTGAACAATACTATCAGGTATGAGATGAATATTTCTGGATGACGCCTGAGGAAGGACAGCTAGTCACTCCCGCTACTCTCTGTTGGAAACAGAAAGTACACAAGATTGGGTTTGGAGAGCGCCCCCTAGACCCGATAGAAATAAAGTATATGGGTTATTTGTCCCCTGAACAGTGTAAACAAATCTTAGACGTTACTTACCATCCCAATCGGTCTGCTCGGTGGCCTGGTTCTGACTGGAAATATAACCCCGGAATCCACTGGGTAGCCCCCAATGGGACCCAGTGGCTCTGTGGGCTTAACCTATGGCCATGGTTACCAGTTGGCTGGGTAGGGCATTGCACACTGGGATTTGCTTTTGCCCATGTCAATATCAAACCTAGCCTACACCAACTTCCAGTGAACTTGCCCTATCTGCATGCAAGATGGACGTGGTCTGTATTCCAATGGTATGACTATTTCGCTGCCTTATTTGTACCCTCTATAGGGACAACAGATATTATGATTAAAGTAAAAGCCCTAATTTCACTAAATAGGCCCTCTTAGACAGTACAAAATCTATTCAAGCATTGAACGAAGAACAAATTCTGATGAGAAAGGCAGTAATCCAAAATAGGATGGCTTTAGACATTCTCACAGCAGCTCAAGGGGGAACATGCGCCATAATTAAAATTGAATGTTGTGTATACATCCCTGACCTGTCTGGAAACGTATCTACTGCCTTAGAAGATATACAAACTCAGATAAAGGCCATGTCTGATGAAAACATTCCTTTTCGGACTTTGGTTCTGTCTTGGATAAAAGGGGACTGGTGAAAATCTGTTTTGATTATTCTTGTAGTCATCTTGCTCATACTGCTCTTCGGCCCATTGTCCTGCAATGCATTGTTCGATGGCTGCAGAAGATGACCCAGGTCACCACCGGACAGATAATGATGGTAGCTGCCTATTCCAGACTCCCACCCAAAGACCTCAGGAACCCCTGAAAGACACCAGAGTCCGACCAATGACCCAAAAATCCCACGATGCCCCTTTTCAGCAGGAAGTAGCCAGAGATGACTACATCGCCCCTTATCCTATCAAAAGGGTCAGAATGTAAGGTCGGACCTCGGTAGCCATTTTGGTCTCTCCGCCTCCTCCCCCCTTTCCATCCCGCCAGAACTCTGACTATTGTGCTCTATTCCCTCATTCCCTCCCCCACTGCTGGAGTGTCCTTGATGTATCAGTTCCTGGTAGAAATCAACCCTCTCCTAACCTCCCCCTCCTAACCTCCTGTCCAGAAACAGCATCCTGCCCAGAAACAGCAAGAACTATTCCACTGTGTCAGCACAACCTTGAGCAGATCGGGCAACCAACCCGGTCTTGCTGCCCTCCCCGCAGCCCCCCCCCACCCCAGGTAACTGCCCTACGAGGGACAATCATTCCAACTCTTGCCTTATTCAGGAAAAATTTCGCTGTTTCTTACTGTAAAGCTATATAAGCTGCCTCTTGTCTTTGTTTGTGCGTGGACTTCCTTGACCTCACTTGCTTGGGTCAGGGAACCCTGCCCAGGGGCGCCTCACCATTAAAGTCTGTTACACCACCTATTTGGTGTCTGAGTTCTTTTTATCTAACATCATTGGGCCGTTTTGACCTTACAGTTAGCCTCCTGCTTTGCATTGCTTCAGAAACCAGCAAACATCTTGAGACTAGCTGTACTGATACACACAAGCCTCCAGTTTTGATATTCCAGCCCCTTGTGGACACCAAAATCTCCATTTTTTCTGCCCCCAGCTGTGGTTTCTGCCTAGATCAAACCTTTTTTCTCAGTGGCTTGGCAAATGCCCCTAGGGAAAGGCATCTGCAGGTATTCAGCTGACTTTCTAACATTTCTTCCTTCCCTGGACTTTGGGTCCCTTTGGTCCTGTGTATTCGGAAGTTCTCTGACACCTTTAACATCTGATTATCTCTTTCCTGAGTGATTTAAATATTGGATGGGAACCTGACTCTTAAGTGGTTTAAGTAAATCCAGACTGAAAGCAATTTAGGACAGCAAAGAAATTCCAGCAATTTCTTTCCTTTTTGTATGCAGTCTAGTATATAAGGTCAAGGCAGTCTGTCCAGTTGGTTAAATCATAGTGCTATTCAGGTAGAGATCCCTTAGTGAGTAACTTAGCTTCTAGCAGGAAAACAAAACAAAACATTTTCCTTTAAGAAATTGCTTGCCAAAAGCTGGAGAGCTCTATTCCACATCTGAGGCAACAAGGCTGGAGGTGTGATTAGCAAAACCAAAAGTGATGTCAATATGAGGAACCAAGGGGAAATCTATGGTTAGTGAAAATGAGTGGGTGGTACCTTCTAAGATAAGTACCTGAATGCTGACTCTTCAGTGTCAACATGGACTATTGTTCAGTAGTTCAGTCATGTCTGACTCTTTGCAACCCATGGACTGCAGCTTGCCAGGCCTCCCTGTCCTTCACCATCTCCTGGAACTTGCTGAAACTCATGTCCATTGAGTTGGTGATGCCATCCAACCATCTCATCCTCTATCATCCCCTTCTCCTCCTCCTTCAATCTTTCCTACTATCAGGGTCTTTTCCAATTAGTTGGTTCTTTGCATCGAGGTGGCCAAAGAATTGGAGCTTCAGCTTCAGCATCAGTCCTTCAAATTAATATTCAGGACTGAATTCCTTTAGGACTGACTGGTGTGATCTCCTTGTAGTCCAAGGGTCTCTCAAGCGTCTTCTCCAAAACCACAGTTCAAAAACATCAATTCTTCGGCGCTCAGCCCTCTTTATGGTTCAACTCTCACATCCATACATGACTACTGGAAAAACCATAGCTTTGATTCTGTGCACCTTTGTTGGCAAAGTGATGTCTCCACTTTTTAATATGTCTGTGTTTGTCATAGCTTTCCTTCCAAGAAGCTAGTGTCTTTTAACTTCATGGCTGCAGTCACCATCTGCAGTGATTTTGGAGAAAATAAGGTCTGTCATTGTTGTCATTGTTTCCCCATCTATTTGACATGGATTGCAGCCATGAAATTAAAAGACGCTTGCTCCTTGGAAGGAAAGTTATGACCAACCTTGATAGTATATTAAAAAGCAGAGACATTACTTTGCCAACCAAGGTCCGTCTAGTCAAGGCAATGGTTTTTCCCGTGGTCATGTATGGATGTGAGAGTTGGACTGTGAAGAAGGCTGATCGCCAAAGAATCGATGCTTTTGAACTGTGGTGTTGGAGAAGACACTTGAGAGTCCCTTGGACTGCAAGGAGATCCAACCAGTCCATTCTAAAGGAGATCAGTCCTGGATGTTCATTGGAGGTACTGATGCTAAAGCTGAAACTGCAATACTTTGGCCACCTCATGCGACGAGTTGACTCACTGGAAAAGACTCTGATGCTGGGAAAGGTTGGGGGCGGGAGGAGAAGGGGAGGACAGAGAATGAGATGGCTGGATGGCATCACCGACTCTGTGGACATGAGTTTGTGTGAACTCTGGGAGTTGGTGATGGACAGGGAGGCCTGGCGTGCTGTGATTCATGGGGTCGCAGAGAGTCGGACACGACTGAGTGACTGATCTGATCTGATCTGATCTGAATGGGACTGATGGAGAAGGAAATGGCAACCCACTCCAGTGTTCTTGCCTGGAGAATCCCAGGGAAGGGGGAGCATGGTGGGCTTCCATCTATGGGGTCACACAGAGTCAGACACAACTGAAGTGACTTAGCAGCAATGGGACTGAATGCCCAAATCTTAGTTTTCTGAATGTTGAGCTTTAAGTCAGCTTTTTCACTCTCCTCTTTTACCTTCATCAAGAGTTTCTTTAGTTCCTCTTCATTTTCCGCCATAAGGGTGGTGTCATCTGCATATCTGAGGTTATTGATATTTCTCCTAGCAATCTTGATTCCAGCTTATGCTTCATTCAGCCCAGCAGTTCAGTGATGTACTCTGGATAATTCTTAAAGAGTTGGAATACCAGATCACCTGACCTGCCTCCTGAGAAATCTGTATGCAAGTCAGGAAGCAAAAGTTAGAACTGGGCATGGAACAACAGATTGGTTCCAAATCAGGAAAGGGGAATGTCAAGGCTGTATATTGTCACCCTGCCTATTTAACTTATATGCAGAGTACATCATGAAAAATGCTGGGCTGGAAGAAGCACAAGCTGGAATCAAGATTTCCTGGAGAAATATCAATAACCTCAGATATAACGATGATACCACCCTTATGGCAGAAAGTGAAGAAGAACTAAAGAGCCTCTTGATGAAAGTGAAAGAGGAGAGTGTAAAAGTTGGTTTAAAACTCAACATTCAGAAAACTAAGATCATGGCATCTTGTCCCATCACTTCATGGCAAAGAGATGGGGAAACAATAGAAATGGTGACAGACTATTTTTTGGGGGCTCCAAAATCACTGCAGGTGGTGACTGCAGCCATGAAATTAAAAGACACTTGCTCTTTGGAAGAAAAGTTATGACCAACCTAGACATCATATTAAAAAGCAGAGACATTACTTTCCCAACAAAGGTCCGTCTAGTTAAAGCTATGGTTTTATCAGTAGTCATGTATAGATGTGAGAGTTGGACTATGAAGAAAGCTGAGCACCAAAGAATTGATGCTTTTGAACTGTGGTGTTGAAGGAGACTCTTGAGAGTCCCTTGGACTACAAGGAGATCCAACCAGTCCATCCTAAAGGTAATTAGTCCTGAATGTTCATTGGAAGGACTGATGTTGAAGCTGAAACTCCAATGCTTTGGCCACTTGATGCGAAAAGCTGACTCATTTGGAAAGACCCTGATGCTGGGAAAGATTGAAGGCGGGAAGAGAAGGGGACGACAGAAGATGAGATGGTTGGATGGCATCACCAAGTCGATGAACAGGAGTTTGAGTAATCTCCGGGAGTTGGTAATGGTCAGGGAGGCCTGGGGTGCTACAGTCCATGGGGTCGCAAAGAGTCAGATACGACTGAGTGACTGAACTGAAATGCCATGTAAGTTAAATAAACAAAGATGACAATATACAGCCTTGACATACTCCTTTCCCAATTTTGAACCAGTCTGTTGTTTCATGTCTGGTTCCTGACTGGCATACAGATTTCTCAAGAGGTAGGTAAAATGGTCTGGTATTCCCATCTCTCTAATAATTCTCCACAGTTTGCTGTGATCCACACAGTCAAAGGCTTTAGCATAGTCAACAAAGCAGAAGTTTTTCTGGAACTCTCTTCCTTTTTTTTTTTTCATGATGCAACGGATGTTGGCATTGTGATCTCTGGTTCCTCTTCCTTTTCTAAATCCAGCTTGTGCATCTGGAAGTTCTTTGTTCACATACTGTTGAAACCTAGCTTGATGGATTTCTAGCATTACTTTGCTAGCATGTGAAATGAGTGCAACTGTGCAGTAGTTTGAACATTCTTTGGCACTGCCATTCTTTGGGGTTGAGATGAAAAGGAGCTTTTCCAGTCCTGTGGCCACTGCTGAGTTTTCCACATTTGCTGGCATATTGAGTGTAGTACTTTAACAGCATCATCTTTTAGGATTTGAAATAGCTCAGCTGGAATTCATCACCTCCACTAGCTTTGTTCATAGTTATTCTTCCTAAGGCCCACTTGACTTCACACTCCAGGATGTCTGACTCTAGGTGAGTGTTCACACCATCGTGGTTATCTGGGTCATTAAGATCTATGTATTCTTGCACCCTCTTCTTAATATCTTCTGCTTCTGTTAAGTCCATACCATTTCTGTCCTTTATTTTTCCCATTTTTTTTCATGAAACGTTCCCTTTATATCTCTAATTTTCTTGAAGAGATCCCTAGTCTTTCCCCTTTCTATTGTTTTCCTTATTTCTTTAAATTGTTCACTTCAGAAGGCTTTCTTATCTCTTTTTGCTATTCTTTGAAACTACGCATTCACATGGGTATATCTTTCCTTTTCTCCTTTGCCTTTTGCTTTTCTTCTTTTCTCAGCTATTTGTAAGGCATTGTCAGACAACAATTTTGCCTTTTTGCATTTTTTTCCCTTAAGGATGCTTTTGATCACAGCCTCCTGTACAGTGTCATGAACTTCTGTCCATAGTTCTTCAGGCACTCTGTCTATCAGATCTAATCCCTTGAATCTGTTTGTCACTTCCATTAATCGTAAGGGATTTGATTTAGGTCGTACCCGAATGGCCTAGTGGTTTTCCCTACTTTCTTCAATTTGTGTCTGAATTTTGCAATAAAGATTTCATGATCTGAGCCACAGTCAGATCCAGGTCTTGTTTTTGCTGACTGTATAGAGCTTCTCCTTCTTCAGTCTATCTATAAACACATGCATGTTGAAAGAGGAGAGGATAGTTGCTGTCAACCATATAGCTATAATCATTGGGTTAATTGGAGCTTTCCCAAAAAGTAAAATTCCCTGTATTTTCATAGTGAAGGAAGGAAGGGAGTCCTGTACAGTGAGTTAAAGCCTGGTGTTGGACCATGATAACAAGTGATTTCCCCCAGAGGCTGTGGCTCTAGTATCATGGAGGTCTGGCTTGAGCACCTGAGAGCTGGGCTTGGCCTCTGAACAGTCTGACCGTGAACTTCCCAAAGACCATAAGACTAGCTGACTGCTTCCTAATGTCCCTGGTACAGGTGGGCACAACTGACTGACTTTCCAGGATAAATCAGAGAAACATCTGAAGAACATCGGGGAGCAGGTAGTATTTTCTTACATATTTCCCGTTGCGCATTGGGACTTTGAAAGAAGTACAGGGCATTGGAATTGATTTTTATATATTTAATGTGGCTAGAGTTAATGGCTTATAGATTTTTATAACATTAGGCACAGCGAGAGGTGTCGGCCTTGAGCCGGTTTCCAAGGACTTGGAAATAATGCTTTTTTATTTATTTTTCAGTCAGATGGAGAAAGCTTTCTGTAAGTTATTTTGGTTTACATATATACATGAAATCTTGAAAGATGTGTATTTCAGATAAGCATCATAAGTTTTTTTTTTTTTTTTTAAATTTTTAGGCCACTGATGCTGGTGTGCCTTGGATCACAGTGACAGTGATGTTAATGAAACATTCCATGCGTGTCCAACAGAAGTGCCTGTTTTCCAAGCTGATAGAGTATATTTGCATAGTAGAGGTTAATTTGTGTTTATTCCAGGGTATTTTATTCTGGATCATTTGTGTAACCACTTCCAGTTTTTCATGATTTTGGGTTTGGCATCCCAGGTGGTTCAGTGGTAAAGAATTCACTTGCGAAGCACGAGACTCAGATTCAATCCCTGGGTTGGGAAGATCCCCTGGAGAGGGAAATGGCAACCCATTCCAGTATACTTACCTGGATAATCCCATGACCGAAGAGCCTGACAGGCTATAGTTCATGGGGTTGCAAGAGTTGGACATGATTTAGTAACTGAGCATGCACTCATGCACACTTCTCTCTGGTGTCTAAAAGTGCAGTTTTTCCCACTCCTTCCCATCCAAATTCTGGGAAATGAGAAGAGTTAAGATTTTACTTTCTGATGCAGGGTTCAGGATCTTGAAACACTAAGTATAAGTTTAAGATTATGGGAGAGAATAGATTATTTGGAGAAACGCATATCTAAGCCATAGGTCTTAAAACTGAAACTAGAGGGTAAAAAAATACAACCCACACAGCAAATCAGATGTTATGGAAACATTGAGCAGGATGGTGAAAGAAGAAAAACAACTCTCAAATAAAAGAAATGGTGACAACAGAAGAAAGACCCCGGTAATTCCCAGGAACCCTTCACCAGGATAGGCATTGTTTGTTAATTAAGACTTCAGAAGTATTCAAACCTGAGTCCAGAGTGTGGAAAGGCAAAATGAATGGAAAGTTTCAGAAATATGATAATGAAGGAGGTGCTTTGTTTCTTATTTTAGAATGCATGCATGGTCAGTTGCTCAGCTGTGTTTGACTTTGTGACCCCATGGACTATATCCCACCAGGTTCCTCTGTCCAAGGAATTCTCCAGGCAAGAACACTAGGGTGGGTTGCCATTCCCTTCTGCAGGAGATCTTCACAATCCAGGGATAGAATCCGGGTCTCCTGTATTTCAGGCAAATTCTTGACCACTGAGCCAGCTGGGAATCCCCAATATTGAGATGCAATTTAAATACAAAATACATACAAATATTAAGGGTATAGCTCTGTGAACTTACACACGCCTAAGCGGTACCCAGACCAAGACAGAGATCACTTTCATCACCCTAAGGTCTTCCTGATGCCTCTTCCCATTCACTATCGGGCCATCTTGTTAACCACTTTTCTTATTTCTTTCCTTATATTTCTTACTACAAGATAGTTTGGCCAACTCCGAACTTCATGTGGGTGGGATTATATAGACTTTGTCCAGTGGCTGGACACGTACCTGTCTTTCATGTTTAAGTTCACTTCAGTTCAGCCACTCAGTCATGTCTGACTCTTTGCAACCCCATAGACTGCAGCACGCCAGGCTTCCCTGTCCATCACCAACTACCAGAGCTTACTCAAACTCATGTCAATTGAGTTGCTGATGCCATCCGAAAATTTCATCCTATCATCCCCTTCACCTCCCGCCTTCCATCTTTCCCAGCATCAGGGTCTTTTCAAATGAGTCAATTCTTCCCATCAGGTGGCCAAAGTATTGGCCAAAGTATTGACCTTCCAATGAATATTCAGGACTGATTTCCTTTATGATTGACTGGTTTGATCTCCTTGCAGTCCAAGGGGCTCTCAAGAGTCTTCTCCAACACCACAATTCAAAAGCATCAATTCTTCAGTGCTCACCTTTCTTTATCGTCCAACTCTCACATCCATACATGACCACTGGAAAAACCATAGCTTTGACTATACGGACCTTTTTCTGCAAAGTAATGTCTCTGCTTTTTAATATGCTGTCTAGGTTGGCCATAGGTTTTCTTCCAAGGAACAAGCATCTCTTAATTTCATGGTTGCAGTCACTATCTGCAGTGATTTTGGAGCCCAAGAAAATAAAGCCTGTCACTGTTTCCATTGTTTCCCCATCTATTTGCCGTGAAGTGATGGGACTGGATGCCATAATCTTAGTTTTCTGAATGTTGAGCTTTAAGCCAGCTTTCTCACTCTCTCTTTGACTTTCATCAAGAGGCTCTTTAGTTCCTCTTCACTTTCTGCCATAAGGGTGGTGTCATTGTTATATCTGAGGTTATTAATATTTCTCCTGGCAATCTTGCTTCCAGCTTGTGCTTCATCCAGCCCAGCATTTTGCATGATGTACTCTGTCTAGAGGTTAATTAAGCAGGGCGACAATATACAGCCTTGATGTACTCCTTTCCTAGTTTGGAACCAGAATGGTGTTCCATGTCCAGTTCTGTTGCTTCTTGACCTGCATACATATTTTTCAGAAGGCAGGTAGAGGTGGTCTGGCATTCCCATCTCTTTAAGAACTTTCCAGTTTGTTGTGATCCACACAGGCAGAGGTTATAGCGTAATGAATGAAGCAGAAGTAGATGTTTTTCTGGAACTCTCTTGCTTTTTCCATGATCTAGCAGATGTTGGCAATTTGATATCTGGTTCCTCTGCCTTTTCCAAATATACCTTGAACATCTGAAAGTTCTTGGTTCACTCTTGGTACTACTGAAGCCTACCTTGGAGAATTTTAAGCATTAATTTGCTTGTGTGTGAGATAAGTGCAACTGTGCGGTAATTTGAACATTCTTTGGCATTGTCTTTCTTTGAGATTGGAATGAAAACCGACCTTTTCCAGTCCTGTGGCCACTCCTGAGTTTTCCAAATTTGCTGGCATATTGAGTGTAGCATTTTAACAGCATCATCTTTTAGGATTTGAAATAGCTCAGCTGGAATTTCCTCACCTCCACTTCCTTTGTTTGCAGTGATGCTTCCTAAGGCCCACTTGACCTCTCACTCCAGGATGTCTGTCTTTAGGTGAGTGATCACACCATTGTGATTATCTGGGTCATTAAAATCTTTTTTGGTATAGTTCTTCTGTGTATTCTTGCCACCTCTTCTTAATATCTTCTGCTTCTGTTAGGTCCATATCACTTCTGTCTTTTTTGTGTCCATGTTTGCATGAACAAACTACCACACAATTGCACTCATCTCACACGCTAGTAAAGTCATGCTCAAAATTCTCCAAGCCAGGCTTCAGCAATATGTGAACCGTGAACTTCCAGATGTTCATGCAGGTTTTAGAAAAGGCAGAGGCACCAGATATCAAATTGCCAACATCCACTGGATCATGGAGAAAGCAAGAGAGTTCTAGAAAACCATCTATTTCTGCTTCATTGACTATGCCAAAGCCTTTGACTGTGTGGATCACAATAAACTGTGGAACATTCTGAAAGAGATGGGAATACCAGACCACCTAACCTGCCTCTTGAGAAAACTGTATGCAGGTCAGGAAGCAACAGTCAGAACTGTACATGGAACAACAGACTGGTTCCAAATAGGAAAGGAGTACGTCATGGTTGTATATTGTCACCCTGCTTGTTTAACTTATATGCAGAGTACATATGAGGAACGCTGCGCTGGTAGAATCACAAGCTGGAGTCAAGATTGCTGGGAGAAATATCAACAACCTCAGATATGCAGATGACACCACCCTTATGGCAGAAAGTGAATAGGAACTCAAAAGCCTCTTGATGAAAGTGAAAGAGGAGAGTGAAAAGGTTGGCTTGAAGCTCAACATTCAGAAAACGAAGATCATGGCATCTGGTCCCATCACTTCATGGGAAATAGATGGGAAAACAGTGGAAACAGTGTCAGACTTTATTTTTTGGGGCTCCAAAATCACTGCAGATGCTGACTGCAGCCATGAAATTAAAAGACGCTTACTCCTTGGAAGGAAAGTTATGACCAACCTAGATAGGAAAGTTATGACCAACCTATATAGTATATAGAGAAGGCAATGGCAAGCCACTCCAGTACTCTTGACTAGAAAATCCCATGGATGGAGGAGCCGGGTAGGCTGCAGTCCATGGGGTCGCGAAGGATCGGACACGACTGAGCGACTTCACTTTCACTTTCACACATTGGAGATGGAAATGGCAACCCACTCCAGTGTTCTTGCCTGGAGAATCCCAGGGATGGGGGAGCCGGGTGGGCTTCTGTCTATGGGGTCACACAGAGTCAGATACGACTGAAGTGACTCAGCAGCAGATAGTATATTAAAAAACAGAGACATTACTTTGCCAACCAAGGTCCGTCTAGTCAAGGCTATGGTTTTTCCAGTGGTCATGTATGGATGTGAGAGTTGGACTGTGAAGAAAGCTGATCGCCGAAGAATTGATGCTTTTGAACTGTGGTGTTGGAGAAGACTCTTGAGAGTCCCTTGGACTGTAAGGAGATCCAACCAGTCCATTCTAAAGGAGATCAATCCTGGGTGTTCATTGGAGGGACTGACTAAGCTGAAATTCCAATACTTTGGCCACCTCATGTGACGAGTTGACTCACTGGAAAAGACTCTGATGCTGGGAGGGATTGGCGGCGGGAGGAGAAGGGGATGACAGAGAATGAGATGGCTGGATGGCATCACCAACTAGATGGACATGAGTTTGAGTGAACTCCGGGAGTTGGTGTTGGACAGGGAGGCCTGGCGTGCTGTGATTCATGGGGTCACAAAGAGTCGGACACGACTGAGCGACTGAACTGAACTGACCTGAACTGAACTTGCATGAAATGTTCCCTTGGAATCTCTAATTTTCCTGAAGAGATCTCTAGTCTTTCCCCTTTCTATTGTTTTCCTTATTTCTTTGCATTGATCGCTGAGGAAGGCTTTCTTATCTCTCCTTGCTATTCTTTGGAACTCTGCATTCAGATGTGTATATCCTTCCTTTTCTCCTTTGCCTTTGTTTCTCTTTTCTCAGCTGTTTGTAAGGCCTCCTTAGACCATTTTGCCTTTTGCATTTCTTAGGGATGGTTTTGATCACCACCTCTTGTACAATGTTACAAATCTCTGTCCATAGTTTTTCAGGTACTCTATCAGATCTAATCCCTTGAACCTACTGTATAATCATAAGGGATTTGATTTAGGTCATACCTGAATGGTCTAGTGGTTTTCCCTACTTTCTTCCATTTAAGTCTGAATTTTGCAATAAGGCCTTCATGATCTGAGCCACAGTCAACACCCTGTCTTGTTTTTGCTGACTCTATAGACCTTCTATGTCTTCTGTTGCAAAGAATATAATCAGTCTGACTTCGGTATTGACCATCTAGTGATGTCCATGTAAAGAGTCATCTCCATCTCTTGTGTTGCTGGAAGAGGGTGTTTGCTATGACCAGCTCATTCTCTTGGCAAACTCTGTTAGGCTTTGCCCTGCTTCATTTTACACTCCAAGTCCAAGCTTCCCTATTGCTCCAGGTATCTCTTGAGTACCTGTACTTTGACTTCATGTTAGTATCTTTGGCTCATGTTCAAAGATGCTCTTTTCTAGGCTATATACCTAGCAGTAGAATTGCTGGGTTGTAGGTGGACATGTGTTTAACTATTTGTCTTTATGTGTGATTTCCCCAATCCCATATTCTGTCTTTACTTCCCAGAATTGAAGAGAGGGGAGAATGGCACAGTTGGCAGTCATCATGTGCACGAACGTCCTTGTGGTTCTACAGCATGTTAATGTGTGTGGTATGGACATACATGTCTGTATCCCTAATATACAGAATCCTATATGTTCCTATAAGATGTAGCCTTTTGTAGCTAACATTTCTCACATAACTTTGCATTGTCCTAGCAGGTCCTCCTTTGTTATACATGTAACTCTTGTTCATGTATATTCATTGCAGTATTGTATTCAGGGAAATCCAAAAAAGGGGATAGTCATGGCATTTAATGTATTTTAGTACTTTAAAAAAGTTCTAAGCAAATATGACATCATTCTGTTAAATACAATTATATGAGTATATTTGTGACTTTTATTCAATTATTGAACGTACTTTTTTGTATATTTTAACTATTTCATAATTATAAATTATTTTAAAATGTACATGTGGCCTCATGTCCCCCCTAAAGACAGACATCTGTCCGTGGAACAAGAACAATGATGAGGAAAGGTCACACATACAACTTGCAGCTCATAAAGGTGAACTGCAGAGACAGCTGACCAAGAGAGTGAAGCCCAGGTCTTGGCTCTGGTAGTCAGAACCAGGTACAACATCATTTTTCTTCTAAAGGACCCCTCTGCAATACTTATATGCTCCGTAGATGCTTATACTTGGAGATATGATACCGTGAGGGAGAAATATTGTAGGATTTAGAATCCTACTCCTTGGAAGGAAAGTTATGACCAACCTAGATAGCATATTAAACAGCAGAGACGTAATGTCCATCTAGTCAAGGCTATGGTTTTTCCAGTGGTCATGTATGGATGTGAGAGTTGGACTGTGAAGAAAGCTGAGCACCAAAGAATTGATGCTTTTGAACTGTGGTGTTGGAGAAGACTCTTGAGAGTCCCTTGGACTGCAAGGAGATCCAGCCAGTCCATTCTAAAGGAGATCAATCCTGGGTGTTCACTGGAGGGACTGATGAAGCTGAAACTCCAATACTTTGGCCACCTCATGCGACGAGTTGACTCACTGGAAAAGACTCTGATGCTGGGAAAGGTTGGGGGTGGGAGGAGAAGGGGAAGACAGAGAATGAGATGGCTGGATGGCATCACCGACTCGATGGACATGAGTTTGAGTGAACTCCCGGAGTTTGTGATGGACAGGGAGGCCTGGCGTGCTGTGATTCATGGGGTGGCAAAGAGTCGGACATGACTGAGCGACTGAACTGAACTGAATATATGTATATGTAAAATATATGCTAAATAAAAAACACACAAGGAAGAACAGTGAGACCAATTCAGTAAGATGATGTTTTTTCACAGGCATTAAAAAGAGTTCCACAGCCAGATTCAGAATAAAAGTTGGGGGAGAAGTCCGGAGAAGTCCTAAGTGAGTCCGAAGGTTTGTTCAGATGTGGAAAGGACCACTGTGGGATATCGAGATGAGTCTTTGTCTGGAGATTCCGGCAGCCTAAACTATGTCAGAAATTGGAAGGAAGTCAATCTCCTGTCAGAATCAGGAAAACCAGTTCATCCCAGGAGCCCAGGCTGTAACAGAGGTATCTGTACCCACTCTGGTGGTCTCTCTCTGTTTATCTCAGTTCACGGAATTGGGTGAACTGTGTTGTTGCACTTTACCCTAAATAGGGCCGGGGTCAGCCGTGAGTCACCACTGAGTGAATCTTCATTATAAGCCTAAGTTATCACCACACTGGTGATATAATAAAGACTTACTTTGTGCATAAAGAACTTAAAAACATCAGTTTGACTTCAGTGATAAAAATGATTGATGGTTATAACTCCCAAAGAGAAACTTTTGGAAACCGTGGTGGTTATTTCAAAAGATAACAACTGTATTTTTTTAAAAGTGTCAGAAAATTTGTTGGTGGAAGACTTTTCTTGACTTTCTTTTGTTAATCAAAATGATTCATGAAGGGTTATGGGAAAGTAAGGATATTAAGACAATAAATTGAAAGTGAAATGAAAAATTTGTTTAGGTGAGAGAATGACATGTTAAAATCTATAGGGATATGATATATGTGTATATAAATATATAAATTAAATTTTTTGCTTAAACTCCTATTCATTAGAAAAAGAGAGTCACTTTAGAGTCACTTTAGAGTAGTGCTTTCCAGATGAATTCAAGTGTTTAATGCTACTGTTGTTTGCTTTGTGTCAATAGACAAGATTATAATAGATTGGAATGTATCCTAAGACAAAGAGGAATCTTGTTTCTTGAAGCAATTTTCAAGTGTATGAGTGTACATGAGTGTATGTACATGGATGTGTACTAAATCTTAATGTAAAATGTATTCTTTGTTGTTCTAATTGAAACATTGTTTATGTACAGTAAAGCACATAAACACTAGAGGTATAGCTAATGATATTTACATATATGTCCACACTTATGCAATCATCCCAGAAAAACTTAATGAAAATTTCCCTTTTCATAAAATGTTCCCTGTTATTGTTTTACAAGTTTATTGATCTTTCCATTTAAGTCTCTTTCTTGGAACAATTTGCTGGTCTTGATCTTTCATATCTTCCATCCTCGCCACTCAGTGTGGGTGTGAGTTTTTATTTCTTGAAATAAGTGTAAAGTAATAGCCAGCATATTTATTAATACTAGCTAAAGCTTTTATTTTAATTATGATATAATTCATATACCATAAAATTCACCCACTTAAAGTATGTAACATAATGGTTTTCAGTATATTCACAGTATTTTGCAATGATGACCATTATCTGATTCCAGAACATTTTCATCACCCTAACAGGAAACAGTCTCATTAGCAGCCCTATATCGCCTCACCCAAGCCCTGACAGTTACCTATCTACTTCCTGTTTTGATGGATTTGCCTATCCTGGACATTTCAAAGTGAAACTGTATAATATGCGGCCTTTCCCGTCTGACTTATCTCACTTAACGTAATGTTTTCAAGGCCCCTGCAAGTTTCAGCATTCTTTTTTATGGCCAAATGCTGTTCCATTGTATGCATATGCTTTTTTTTGGCTTATCTGTTTATCATGACCTTTGGGTTGTTTCTACTTTTGGACTATTGTGAATAATGCTCCTATGAACATCTGTGCACAGGCTTGTGGGGGAGATGTGTTTTTACTTCTCTTGGCTCTATACCTTGGAACAGAATTGCTAGATCATATGATAATTCTGTAAGTAAATTTTGAGCAATTGCTGAAGTGGTTCCCAAAGTGACTGCACCATTTTGTCAAGAAGTAACCTGTTACTGGGTTTTGGTTCACAGTTCCTTTTCTGCATAATCGAATAAGGTGGAACATATCTTCACATGATACATTGTTTTCAAGCATTTTGTTGATTTCCAGAGTTCTAGTAGAGTTGATATTGACAACTTGGCCAGTATTTGCTTAATGAAGGAAATGATCGATTTTTTGGAGGTTTTGACTACTCCACTATTTCCAATAATATCCTTCTTTTCTCTTACTTCCTGCCTTTTTTAATGTTGAAACTAGCTCACACAAGAGAACAGTAGTTGTCACTTACTGGACTGTGCCCTCCTGTTCTTACTGACTGGCTTCAGGAGAGAAATACTTTCACCAATCATCCTGGCTAGGAATTCCGATGATTGCTCAGAACTTGTCTATGGGGATTCCTATTTCACACCTCTTGTTCCTTCTTGGGGTGGGGTTTTGGAGATGGCATGCCTTCTCCAGATCCCACAGAGTCAGTTGGGTGCTGAGAGTGTCTTTGTTTTCCCTTTGGTGGTCCCTGGATGCCCAAGTTTGTACCCCTTCTCCCAGTACCTCAGGGCTGTGCCAGCTTTCTGCACATGCTGGAGAGACACGTGCAAAGTCTCTCACTCACTGACCCTGGGGGCTTGTTTGGGGAGTCAGTCATGAGAAGTGGTGAGGTGCTTGGAGCACTGGGGACCCACAGTGGGTGCCTGCTCTGCCAGGCACAGAGGGCTTCAGTTCAGTTCAGTTCAGTTCAGTTGCTCAGTCGTGTCCAACTCTGCGACCCCATGAACCGCAGCACGCCAGGCCTCTCTGTCCATCACTAACTCCTGGAGTTTACCAAAACTCATGTCCATCGAGTTGGTGATGCCATCCAGCCATCTCATCCTCTGTTGTCCCCTTCTCCTCCTGACCCCAATCCCTCCCAGCATCAGGGTCTTTTCCAATGAGTCAACTCTTAGCATGAGGTGGCCAAAGTATTGGAGTTTCAGCTTTAGCATCAGTCCTTCCAATGAACACTCAGGACTGATCTCCTTTAGGATGGACGGTTGGATCTCCTAGCAGTCCAAGGGACTCTCAAGAGTCTTCTCCAACACCACAGTTCAAAAGCATCAATTCTTCGGCAATCAGCTTTCTTCACAGTCCAACTCTCACATCCATACATGACCACTGGAAAAACCATAACCTTGAATAGACAGACCTTTGTTTACAAAGTAATGTCTCTGCTTCTTAATATGCTATCTAGGTTGGTCATAACTTTGCTTTCAAGGTGTAAGCGTCTTTTAATTACACAGGGCTTAGAGGCTTGGAAATTTGGGTTTTATTCTAAAGATAACGGGAAGCTGCTGGGAGGTTATGGGGACTGATGGGGAATGACTGACTCACATGTGAGATATGTGTGGAAGATGGATAGTGAGGAGATGGCATGGACAAGGGCGGCACTGGGCTTCCCTGGTGGCTCAGATGGTAAGGAATCTGCCTGCAATGCAGGAGATGCAGGTTCGATCCCTGGGTGGGGAATATCCTCTGGAGAAGGTAATGGCAACCCACTCCAGTATTCTTGCCTGGAGAAATCCATGGACAAAGGAGCCTGGCTGGCTACAGTCCATGGACTCCAAAGAGTTGGACACAACTGAGCGACTCACACATACACACATATACACAACGGTGGCAGTATCAGGCAGTGCTACCCAAGACGCTGAGAAGTATCAGGAGCCCTGTGATTGTCCAGGGCAGTGGCAGAGATAATGTCAGCCTGGATCAGGGTGAAGCCAGTGGACATAAAAAAAGAGTAAGGCAATTAAGAACATTTCTTGGGAATAACATGACCAGAACTTACTGAGGACTTTGAAAAAAGAAGAATTAAGGGAAAAATCTAGGTTTGTATTTTCAGCAACTTAAATCCACTGAGGTGGCTGATGCTGTCATTGACTGAGATGGACAAATCTCAGCAAACATTTTGTTTACTCTCTCACCAATGAGGGCTTGGATTGAACTGGAAATGCTTTTGGGCTCTGATATGAAACAGCGCTTCATTCACCGAGCTCTCGCTCGGTCCTGGACATAAAGTTGGTTTTCCTCCCTTGCCAGAGGATGCCAGAGCCCTGGAAATCTATTCAGCCACAACCATGCAAAATGTGATTCGACGTCCACTTTATGGAACTCTGTTCCTAGTCACTGAAATAGTGTCTGTATTCACATATTGTGTAGCTATTTCCATGGATGCAATTTTTCCTTTAGTTTTCTCTCCTTATTAAATCTGATTTTTCTCCTGAGAACTATTTTGGTTAAGCTCTTTGACCTCAACTCGAGAAGACCAGCTGTACAAGCAGGTGAACCAAAAGGTACTTTGGAGGCCGAAGCCAAGCGAGTGTAGTTGGGGAGGATCTGGTTACAACAGACAGGGAGGAGAGTGACTTAATGGGATGCCAGTTGGCTGGCCCTGCTCTAAATCTTTATCACCAAACCTGCAGGTAAAAGGCAAATCTGTTTTCCTAAAAATGCACAGTCCAGAGTTATTAATGCTCCAGATTGTATTGCTGCCTCTGTGCAGCTGGCATCTTAATTGGCTGTGCTATTTCTGTAGCAGTTGCTGGAAATTCTGCCCTTTCTCCGGCCTCTCAGCCACCTTCACGGCCGCAGCACACCAGACGCGTCTTGGGTTTGTATTTGGCACGAGATGTTCATGGCTGCATTGTTCACTCCAGATGAAGCCTACCTCCAGGAGCCACTCAGGAGACTAGGGGGAAATGAACTGCCCAAGGGAAAGGCTTTTGAGAAAAGCTGGAGAAAGCTGCAGTGGAAGCCTGGGAGGGTCTCCAGAGAAGGTTTGTTTAAGCCTGGTGGTTGCCAAATTGGAGGGCTTCCCAGGTGACTCAGGGGTAAAGAATCTGCCTGCCAATGCAGGAGATGTGGGTTCAATCCCTGGGTTGGGAAGGAAGATCCCCTGGAGAAGGAAATGGCAACCCACTCCAGTATTCTTGCCTGGGAGAACCCATGGACAGAGGAGCCAGGCGGGCTACAGTCCATGTCCATGGTGTCCCAAAAAGTCCTACAGGAATGAGCACGCACACATACCTTGCCAAATAGGACATGGGTCTCACAGGAGCTCATTATTCTGAGTCAGCAAACAGGCTCTGTGGTAGGAGAGCTGGGGCTTGTGTGGGATCAGGTGAGGCCGCTCTGCAATCGCCTGGGCAGCGAGGCCCACGCAGACCCAGGTGAGAGCGAGGCTCAGTGATTGTGCCTCTCCAGGCATGGACTCCTCACTGGCTCAGCAAGGAGGGAGAAGCTGGACCGGGCCGGGTGCAGCCCTGGGGTGCTTGCTGACCTCTCCTCCTGCTCTGCTTTTGTGACGTCCCTTGAAGCCTGCGTTAGGAAATGAGAACTGTGTTCTGAACCTGCCCCTTCACTTACCATGCTTATTGTACTTGTTACATGAACTTGGGAGCTTGTTTCTCCAATGGGTCCAGTTGCCTCTCATCTGATGATGTCAGGGGAGACTTTTTCAAAAGTCCATCTGGTCCTTCTGCTCAGTTGCCTTGACTTCTTGGAATTTTTCTGGACTGACTTGGAGAGTCAGTGCCCTGCACGAGTTTGCATGCAGATGAAAATTCAGTTGCGTCTCTGTTTCTGGCTTCAAAGGTAAGAATTGTGTTGACTGGTTTGTCTGCAAAATGGCCCAGTCTAGGGGTGCAGCTGAGGACCCCATACCCTGAGAATCCTGGTTCATTGGGGTGATCATGACTTGACATCAGTTTTCAGCAACCCTTAATCTTCCCATTAGTGCCCGTCAAGAACTTTATTTTTAAAGATTAACCCCTTTGCTCTGAACTCCCTTAAAGGTCAATCAAGTGCATCCTAATGCCTGAACGTGTCCTGGAAGTTTGGATTACTTTCTTTTTCTTAGTAGTTGTTTATTTTTATCAAAATGCAATCATGTTTCTTATTCTCTGTGAAATGGGTTTTCCCTGCTACGTTTTAAGGGAGTCTTTCACCATTTGTGAAGGAAGCAACTATATCTTTAATCTATAATTTAATCACAAACCAGAGTTTACCATTTAAAATTATGCAGACTATTTTGGGTATTTTAGGGAAATTTTATTAATTGCAAAGAGCCAGTCATTTTCACGCTTTGGAGAAGGAAATGGCAACCCACTCCAGTGTTCTTGCCTGGAGAATGCCAGGGAAGGGGGAGCCTGGCAGGCTGCTGTCTATGGGGTCGCACAGAGTCAGACATGACTGAAGCGGCTTAGCAGCAGCAGCAGTCATTTTATGTCAGAGATTAAATTAGAGACTAGGATCTAAGACTCTTGAAATGCAGGAAAATGTGGACTAGACCATGAGTGTGTCATGAGGACTCAATTTCCTGGATGATTCCTGGAAATGTCCTTAGGATATTGCATGGCTCTTCGGAAACAGCTAACAGATGTAAGTGCCCAGTGGACTAACACTGTTTCAGTTCAGTTCAGTTCAGTCGCTCAGTCGTGTCCGACTCTCCGCGACCCCATGAATCACAGCACGCCAGGCCCCCCTGTCCATCACCAACTCCCGGAGTACACTCAAACTCATGTCCACAGAGTCGGTGATGCCATCCAGCCATCTCATTCTCCGTCGTCCCCTTCTCCTCCCGCCCCCAACCTTTCCCAGCATCAGAGTCTTTTCCAGTGAGTCAACTCGTCGCATGAGGTGGCCAAAGTATTGCAGTTTCAGCTTTAGCATCAGTCCCTCCAATGTTTACTCTGCTTTATTTGGAAAGTGAATTAAAACGTTTTGGATAGGGTTGAGCATGTGAAAGGTAAGTTTGTTGAAATACTGGATTAAAATAATATAAATTATTATTGTCAACTAAAATTAAAATGACAACTCCTGAGCTACGCAAAACTAGAGGGGAGACGGCTAAGCTCACAGACTCCTAGCCTCCTCGCTAATGGCTGTGCTGCTGCAGGGACTTACCTGTCCTCTCTGTGCCTTGGTGGTCTGGTCTCAGTTTAAAATGGGGCGTCTAGTTATGGTACGGTATGGTATGGGGCGTTGTTGTGAAAATTAACTAAACTCTTAGAAAAAGTACTAAAAATGGTACCTGGTATATATTAAACAATCAGCAGGCTACCACTGAGTTTTGGCAGGAATGGATATTCAATACTTTCCAGATTAACAAATCCGTGGGTACTAAACTGGAATGTGAGGACTGTGAGTTCATTCACTGCTCTGTGAGGAACAGTCTCGGGAATCTACCACAGCGTTCCAGTTACTCAGGTGTCAGACCTGCATCCATTTTGTACTTACAAAATGTCGCGGTCGGCCTTCGTGCAGGTGAGGCAGTCTCTAAGGTGATCGGAAGTGCCTCCGAGACCACAGGCTTTCCTCCTGCGCGGGGAGTGGGCGGGCTTCGCTCTCTCCTCCACGCATGCGCTGATGCCCGGGCGTCTGTTCCGTGCGGGGTGCTCGGGATTCCCACGTGAAGGCTGGTCTTGCATGTGAAAGAAGTAAGTTCATGTGTTGAGGGAAAACTGATAATACAGGGATGTGTTTTATAAAGTTTAGAAAGATTTATAACCTAAAAGGAATGAAAAAAATAACCGACCCTTGAAGGAACAAGCGTTTGGTACATGAGGAAACCCCGCCTGTGGAAGACTGTGTTGCTTAGTTGCTGCTGCTGCTGCTAAGTCACTTCATTCGTGTCCGAATCTGTGTGACCCCATAGACGGAAGCCCGCCAGGCTCCCCCGTCCCTGGGATTCTCCAGGCAAGAACACTGGAGTGGGTTGCCATTTCCTTCTCCAATGTGTGAAAGTGAAAAGTGAAAGTGAAGTCGCTCAGTCGTGTCCGACCCTTAGCGACCCCACGGACTGCAGCCTACCCGGCTCCTCCATCCATGGGGTTTTCTAGGCAAGAGTACTGGAGTGGCTTGCCATTGCCTTCTCCGGTTGCTTAGTTAGCTGTGTGTTCTTGAACGATTATTCAGGGAGAATGATGAAAGCCATATTTATTATTAATAGAGCAAAATGAGCCACAATCTAACAAGTCCATTGAGTTACTTAGGCTCTTTCATGCCTGCAGCTTCTTCAGATGGCAACAGCCTACGTTGAACATTTTCGCAATAAAATGCAAGCATCAGCCCAGTATAATTACTTGGTGCTATCCATGTTTCCTGCCCTTTTACAAGGCTGGGAGGTATCATCTCTGCCAGGAAGCCTTTCTGATTGCAGTTAACTGTGTAAATTCTCCCTGCTCGAAGCCTCAAGGCATTCCCGTGTATTTCTCTTATATTCTCGTTTTTTTGTGAGGTAGTGGTTTGTGAAACTCCCATCCTGTCTACCAAATGAAAAGGCCTTAATGGTCAGGGAATTTGTTCTTCCGAGGTGTGAATGACATAATGCCCAGTTTCAGACTGTGTCTGGCAGACAGAAGTCAATCCATAGTGGTGGTTCATTTGCTAAGTCATGTCTGACTGTTTGCTATCCCATGGACTGTGCCTGACAGGCTCCTCTGTCCATGGGATTCTCCAGGCAAGAATACCGGAGTGGGTTGCCATTTCCTTCTCCAAAGTTAATCCATCAGTTCAGTTCAGTTCAGTCTCTCAGTTGTGTCTGACTCTTTGTGACCCCATGAATCACAGCACGCCAGGCCTCCCTGTCCATCACCAACTCCCGGAGTTCACTCAAACTCATGTCCATCGAGTCGGTGATGCCATCCAGCCATCTCATTCTCTGTCGTCCCCTTCTCCTCCCGCCCGCAATCCTTCCCAGCATCAGAGTCTTTTCCAGTGAGTGAACTCGTCTCATGAGGTGGCCAAAGTATTGGAGTTTCAGCTTTAGTATCAGCCCTTCCAATGAACATCCAGGATTGATCTAGGTGCATGTAATACTAGTGGATGTTCAGCATGAAATCAAGGATGAGAATTAAGATTAGACATGGGAGAAGAAAGACCACTAGTGATTTGCATTAAGGAAATGAATCCCATGAGGAAAAATAGAAGGCAGGTAAGTATACAGTTTCTGATAATCAGGAGTTTGGCTGTGACCAGTATGGCGTTCCTTTGAAATGTTGGGTAGGACACCTTCAGGTGGAGCAGACAGGTGACATTCTTGGGCTCTGGGCCCTGGTTCACTCTGGGTCCCTCAATACAGAGCAATGGAGATGGACCCAGTACGGCTTTAGTGGAGGGTGGAAAAGTGACTGGAGGACAAAGGGTTCAAGGTCTTACACTGTCAGGTCTTGTAAGTGACAACAAATACAGAAATTTTTAAAAAAAGGAAAAGTAGGAAAAAATATTTAGTTTAATTTGGCAGAAGGATAAACTATAGACTAATACAGTTGAACTTTTGAACTGTGGTGTTGGAAAAGACTCTTGAGAGTCCCTTGGACTGCAAGGAGATCCAACCAGTCCATCCTGAAGGAAATCAGTCCTGAATGTTCATTGGAACTGAATGTTCATTGAATGTTCATTGAAGCTGAAACTCCAATACTTTGGCCACCTGATGCAAAGAGCTAACTCATTTGAAAAGACACTGATGCTGGGAGGGATTGAAGGTGGGAGAATAAGGGGACAACAGAGGATGGGATGGTTGGATGGCATCACTGACTCGATGGACATGAGTTTGAGTGAACTCCAGGAGTTGGTGATGGACAGGGAGGCCTGGAGTGCTGCAGTCCATGGGGTCGCCAAGAGTCAGACCCGACTGAGCGACTGAACAGAGTAAAATTGATTTCTTATATTCTCTTATTTTCTCATGTTTTTTGAGGTAGTGGTTTGTGAAATTAATAAAATTGGGGTGCATATTTTAAGGGAGGCTGGTGAAAGTGGGTGAAGTATCTTTATAGCTTCCAACCAAAGAGGGCTAAGTTCAGTTCAGTTCAGTCACTCAGTCGTGTCCGACTCTCCGCGACCCCATGAATCACAGCACGCCAGGCCTCCCTGTCCATCACCAACTCCCGGAGTTCACTCAAACTCATGTCCACAGAGCCGGTGATGCCATCCAGCCATCTCATTTTCGGTCGTCCCCTTCTCCTCCCGCCCCCAACCTTTCCCAGCATCAGAGTCTTTTCCAGTGAGTCAACTCTTCGCATGAGGTGGCCAAAATATTGCAGTTTCAGCTTTAGCATCCAGCTTTAGCATCAGTCCTTCCAAAGAACATCCAGAAACGATCTCCCTTAGAATGGACTGGTTGGATCTCCTTGCAGTACAAGGGACTCTCAAGAGTCTTCTCCAACACCACAGTTCAAAAGCATCAATTCTTCGGCGATCAGCTTTCTTCACAGTCCAAATCTCACATCCATACATGACCACGGGAAAAACCATTGCCTTGACTAGACGAACCTTGGTTGGCAAAGTAATGTCTCTGCTTTTTAATATATTATCAAGGTTGGTCATAACTTTCCTTCCAAGGAGTAAGCGTCTTTTAATTTCATGAATGCAATCAGCATCTGCAGTGATTTTGGAGCCCAAAAAAATAAAGTCTGACACTGTTTCCACTGTTTTTCCATCTATTTCCTATGAAGTGATGGGACCAGTTGCCATGATCTTTGTTTTCTGAATGCTGAGCTTCAAGCCAACCTTTTCACTCTCCTCTTTCACTTTCATCAAGAGGCTTTTGAGTTCCTCTTCACTTTCTGCCATAAGGGTAGTGTCATCTGCATATCTGAGGTTATTGATATTTCTCCCGGCAATCTTGATTCCAGCTTGTGCTTCTTCCAGCCCAGCGTTCCTCATCTGCATATAAGTTAAAAGAGCAAGGTGACAATATACAGCCTTGACGCACTCCTTTTCCTATTTGGAACCAGTCTGTTGTTCCATGTACAGTTCTGACTGTTGCTTCCTGACCTGCATACAGGTTTCTCAAGAGGCAGGCCAGGTGGTCTGGTATGCCCATCTCTTTCAGAAAGTTCCACAGTTTATTGTGATCTGCACAGTCAAAGGCTTTGGCATAGTCAATGAAGCAGAAATAGATGCTCTTTTGGAACTCTCTTGCTTTCTCCATGATCCAGCAGATGTTAGCAATTTGATCTCTGGTGCCTCTACCTTTTCTAAAACCTGCTTGAACATCTGGAAGTTCACGGTTCACATATTGCTGAAGCCTGGCTTGGAGAATTTTGAGCATGACTTTACTAGCGTGTGAGATGAGTGCTATTGTCCGGTAGTTTGAGCATTCTTTGGCATTGCCTTTCTTTGGGATTGGAATGAAGACTGACCTTTTCCAGTCCTGTGGCCACTGCTGAGTTTTCCAAATTTGCTGGCATATTGAGTGCAGCACTTTCACAGCATCATCTTTCAAGATTTGAAATAGGTCAACTGGAATTCCATCACCACTAGCTTTGTTCATAGTGATGCTTTCTAAGGCCCACTTGACTTCACATTCCAAGATGTCTGGCTCTAGGTCAGTGATCATGTTATAGTAACTATCTTGGTCATGAAGATCTTTTTTGTACAGTTCTTCTGTGTATTCTTGCCACCTCTTCTTAATATCTTCTGCTTCTGTTAGGTCCATACCATTTCTGTCCTTTATCGAGCCCATCCTTGCATGAAATATTCCCTTGCAATTCTAATTTTCTTGAAGAGATCTCTTGTTTTTCCTATTCTGTTGTTTTCCTCTATTTCTTTGCATTGATCACTGAGGAAGGCGTTCTTATCTCTCCTTGCTATTCTTTGGAACTCTGCATTCAGATGCTTATATCTTTCCTTTTCTCCTTTGCTTTTCACTTCTCTTCTTTTCATAGCTATTTGTAAGGCCTCCTCAGACAGCCATTTTGCTTTTTTGCATTTCTTTTCCATGGGGATTTTCTTGGTCCCTGTCTTCTTTACAATGTCAGGAACGTCTGTGCAGAGTTCATCAGGCACTCTATCTATCAGATCTAGTCCCTTAAATCTATTCCTCACTTCCACTGTATAATCATAAGGGATTTGATTTAGGTCATACCTGAATGGTCTAATGGTTTTCCCTACTTTCTTCAATTTCAGTCTGAATTTGGCAATAAGGAGTTCATGATCTGAGCCACAGTCAGCTCCTGGTCTTGTTTTTGCTAACTGTATAGAGCTTGTCCATCTTTGGCTGCAAAGAATATAATCAATCTGATTTCAGTTTTGACCATCTGGTGATGTCCATGTGTAGAGTCTTCTCTTGTGTTATTGGAAGAGGGTGTTTGCTATGACCAGTGCGTTCTCTTGACAAAACTCTATTAGCCTTTGCCCTGCTTCATTTCATGCTCCAAGGCCAAATCTTCCTGTTACTCCAGGTGTTTCTTGACTTCCTACTTTTGCATTCCAGTCCCCTATAATGAAAAGGACATCTTTTTTGGGTGTTAGTGTAAAATACATGATGAAACAGAAAAGACTGACAGGTAAAAGCAGTCTTTCAGTTTCATCTGCTTTTGCAAAGATGTTGGATTCTATTTTTTTCTGCTTCCTCTTTTCTTTCTTGGCTGTGAGTCCTGGACCACTTGGAGAATCTGCAGAGAGAGATGGAATTCTCCCTGAGAAAACGTACACGTATGCACACACTTTGGACTGCATTTCAGGGGATCATATCTGGGAACCTTACCATGGACCTTCAAGGTCCCTTGGACCCACAGCGATAGCGCCTGACCTTCCATGGCTGCCAGGCTGCTCCTTGTCCAGGCTGGCTCTGGACCCTGGCCCAGGCGCCCTTCCAAGGGTCTGTGATGTTCCCGGGCCTCCAGCTAGCATTCTTCACACAGCTCTGCATATTTCCTTATCTAAGAAGGCAGCAAGCCCGTGCTGAAGTGCTTAGGCAGAACTAAGTTCCTTTTGATTTTCTTTTCACACAATTTTTCAGTGTCATCAGCAAGCACAGCACCCTCTCTGAGGATTGTGGAACCTTGGCGGGGGATTACATAGGGACCAATCAGGCCTTTGGCGTTTTGTGCCTCTGACTTG
Organism: Moschus berezovskii; assembly: GCF_049115385.1. Classification (NCBI taxonomy): domain Eukaryota; kingdom Metazoa; phylum Chordata; class Mammalia; order Artiodactyla; family Moschidae; genus Moschus; species Moschus berezovskii. The sequence continues at coordinate 39,769,252 of NC_142485.1, forward strand.
CCATCTTGGGTCCGTTTGGACGGAGGAAGCAGAACCCTCCTGCTCGCCAAGTTTTGGATTAGTTTCTTTACTAATGAGGCAGCGCTGACAGTCTACTTCTAGGAGCCAGCATGTGCCTGACAAAGCAGTTGAATTTTAAGGCATTGCATAGAGTTGTGAGGAAGGGAACACAATCAGGGCACTCTGAGTTTAATGAGAGTGGGGGAGTGTTGGAGAAGCAGAAGTGAATGAGGTGTGGGGGCCCACATTAATTAGGCACCAGTTGTATACCAGGCAGCTTTAAGTCACTCTGTGAGGGAGAAATAGTTATCCCCATCCCATACAAACAGTTATCCCCATATGTTATTCCCATACAGATGAGAATGTAGTTGACAGAAGGCCAGTAGTCTTCCTCAGAGGCACTGTGTACACGTTGAGGAGGATTGGGATTGAGGCTGAGATGGAGCTTGGGCTTGGGAGTGGCTTGTCTGAGGATTGCATTTTTCAGGTCAAAGAGACAGCCATAACCAACTTAATAAATAATTTCAGTTTTAATAAAACTATAGTATTTAAACAAACGTGCTCTAGGCACAGGGTCAGATACATTGAAAGATGGACTGGGATATGTAGCTGCTACTGCTGCTAAGTCACTTTAGTTGTGTCCGACTCTGTGCGACCCTGTAGATGGCAGCCCACCAGGCTCCCCTGTCCCTGGGATTCTTCAGGCAAGAACACTATAGTGGGTTGCCATTTCCTTCTGCAATGCATGAAAGTGAGAAGTGAAAGTGAAGTCACTCAGTCGTGTCTGACTCTTCGCGACCCCATAGACTGCAGCCTACCAGGCTCCTCCATCCATGGGATTTTCCAGGCAAGAGTACTGGAGTGGGTTGCCATTGCCTTCTCTGGGGATATGTAGAATATTTGATGAAACTTATTCTAAATTTGTGTACATTCTCCTTCTCATATTTTAATAGTAGAAAAATAACATCTAACATTGGTATGAGAATGTTGATGCTAGGTGTATAAAATGGATCAATTGTTCTGAAAAGCAGGTTGGCAATATCAATATACATCCAAAAAAACACCTAAGCAATTCCATTTCTAGTTTTCTAGTTTGGAAAAGTGTTCACCTAATACATTGTTCATTAGCACAGTGTTCACCATTGCATCATTTGCAATAAAGAAATATTGAAGAGAAAATTAAAATAAGGGAATGGTTAGATAATTAATGGACTTCCCCAGTGACTCAGTGGTAAAGAATCCACCTGCAGCGTAGAAGCCACAGGAGACATGGGATTGATCCCTGGGTTGGAAATATTCCCTGGAAGAGGGCATGGCAACCCACTCCAATATTCTTGCCTGGAGAATTCCATGGACAGAGGAGCCTGGTGGGCTACAGTCCATGGGGTTGCAGAGTCGGACACAGAGCGACTTGGCATGCATGCACACAGATAATAACAATTATAATAATAATAATAACAATTAATAACTGAAAAGAAAGGCATATCCATGCTCTGATATACTTTCCAGTAGTAAAAAGACTGATGTATGCCTGAGTGCTTGTAAACACACTAACACATACATATAATTCTATTTTCAGCATCTTAGCCCATCCCAACCCCCATGCAGTTCGAGTGTATATAAAGTAATAAATCTATTTTTCAGAAAGATACACAATATCATCCCAAATATTAAAATATTCTTAAGGAACAAAATTTTTTCAAAAAATTTGTTTAGTATACTTGCATTTATGTGAAAGCAAAAGATTTGCATATGTGCAGATATGCATCTATACACCTATCAGATGTTCTGGAAACATTTACATCAAAATGGTAATAGAATTTGCCTTTAGAGAGGGCAGTGGTATTGGTGTGAGTAGTGATGAATGCAAATTTTTATTTTTCACTTGTATTTTTCTTCATGAATTACTTGGGACTGTATTAGATAGTTCTTTAGATAATAGTTTCTCTAAATTCAAGAATGACATTCCTCTATGCAGTAGTAAAATTAAAATTCCATATGTTAATCAATACAGCCAATAGAATTAGGAATTTCAAACGGGCACCTTGCAAACCTCTGCTGAGTGATAATGTCTTTGTGGGTGCACAGTTCGTGTTAATTGCAGTCTACCAATGATATGCGTGTAAATCAGCAAGATTGAATGTGTGCATTCTGGGGTGCTCAGCATAGACTTTCTGAAATAGAAGTTCATTGAGAATTAACAAGGTAAACTAGTTAAAATCATTAAGTTCATACCTAAACTAAACTATAACAACGAATGCAATACATTTCCTGGTGGGAGATGCAGGTGGCTGTCCTTTGACTATAGGAGAGCTTAGCTTTATAATGTCACAAAGTAGCATTAAAATATAAAATCTTTAAAACATAGAAAATAAAGACTCTGAAGTCCAGTGAAATGATTGGTGGAGGTGGCTCCTGTAAGATCCCCATGGGCCTATGCTTCTAGTACTTTCTTAGTGGTTGACCTAAACTGGTTGACTTTCAATCACCATTTGAGATCAGTAGCTCCTAATCTCAGGAAATAAATCAATCTTGAACTCTTGCTCACAGATACCCTGATTTCCCATTAGGAGAAGGGACTAATCGGTGCCTGGAACTCCCTTTTTTGCAATAACTTTTCAGGTCATGAATATAACATGAAGAGAGGAGAGGGAAAGATTAGCCTAGGTTAGGCTGAGAAAGCAAACCCCTGTGCTCAGCACTATGGCAGATTGCTTGGTGTAAGAGGCGATAAATATATTCAGTGTACATTTTGAGGTTCAGGTTTTAATAAGAAGTCCTCTGCCTCCTTTAACCTCTGTATCTCAGCATCCGCATATATCACCTCTTACAACCTGAGCGTTAATCTGGCCGCTCTTGCCCTAAGCATTTTCTGTGTTATTCTATATCAATGATAACTGCAGGCAGGTTACCTAATAATAGCCCTCAGAATACTAGGTAGTGTCTTATTGACCTTAATCTTGTTTGGTGTGCGATCCCAGAATACATTGGTGAATGGTCTGTTTTATTTTATTTATTTATTAAAAAAATTTTTTTTTTAATTGGAGGCAAATTACTTTACATTAAGCTATTGGTTGGTTTTGCCATACATTGACACGAATCTGCCCCGGGTGTACATGTGTTTCCCCTCTTGAACCCCCCTCCCACCTCCCTCTTCCCCATATCCTCCCTCCAGGTCATCCCCGTGCAACCAGCCCCAAGCATCCTGTATCATGCGTCGAACCTGGACTGGTGATTCATTTCACATATGATAATATACATGCTACAATGCCATTCTCCCAAATCATCCCAATTCACCCTCTCCCACAGAGTCCCAAAGACTGTTCTATACACCTATATCTCTTTTGCTGTCTCGTATACAGGGTTAAGGTTACCATCCTTCTAAATTCCATATATATGTGTTAGTATGCTGTATTGATATTTTTCTTTCAGGCTGACTTCACTCTGTATAATAGGCTCCAATTTCATCCACCTCATTAGAACTGACTTAAATGCATTCTTGTTGATGGCTGAAAAATACTCCATTCTGTATATATAACAAAGCTTTCTTATCCATTCGTCTGCAGATGGACATCTAGGTTGCTTCCATGTCCTGGCTATTATAAACAGTGCTGCAATGAACATTGGAGTACATGTGTCTCTTTCAATTCTGGTTTCCGTGGTGTGTACGCCCAGGAGTGTGATTGCTGGATCATATGGCAGTTCTATTTCCAGTTTTTTAAGGAATCTCCACACTGTTCTCCATAGTGGCTGTACTAGTTTGCATTCCCACCAACAGTGTAAGAGGGTTCCCTTTTCTCCACACCCTCTCCAGCATTTATTGCATGTAGACTTTTGGATAGCAGCCATTCTGACTGGTGTGAAATGGTGTCTCATTGTGGTTTTGATTTGCATTTCTCTGATTATGAGGGATGTTGAGCAATTTTTTCATGTGTTTGTTAGCCATCTTTATGTCTTCTTTGGAGAAATGTCTGTTTAGTTCTTTGGCCCATTTTTTGATTGGGTCATTTATTTTTCTGGAATTGAGCTGCAGGGGCTTGCTTGTATATTTTGGAGATTAATCCTTTATCAATTGCTTCATTTGCTGTTATTTTCTCCCATTCTGAAGGCTGTCTTTTCACCTTGCTTATAGTTTCCTTTGCTGTGCAGAAGCTTTTGATTTTAATTAGGTCCCATTTGTTTATTTTTGCTTTTATTTGCAATATTCTGGGAGGTGGGTCATGGAGGATCCTGCTGTGATTTATGTCGGAGAGTGTTTTGTCTACGTTCTCCTCTAGGAGTTTTATAGTTTCTGGTCTTACATTTAGATCTTTAATCCATTTTGAATTTATTTTTGTGTATGGTGTTAGGAAGTGATCTAGTTTCATTCTTTTACAAGTGGCTGACCAGTTTTCCCAGCACCACTTTTTGAAGATACTGTCTTTTCTCCATTTTATATTCTTGCCTCCTTTGTCAAAGATAAGGTGTCCATAGGTGCATGGATTTATCTCTGGGCTTTCTATTTTGTTCCATTGATCTATATTTCTGTCTTTATGCCAGTACCATATTGTCTTTATGACTGTGGCTTTGTAGTAGAGCCTGGAGTCCAGCAGGGTAATTCCCCCAGTTCCATTCTTCTTCCTCAAGATTGCTTTGGTTATTTGAGGTTTTTGTATTTCCATACAAATTGTGAGATTATTTGTTCTAGTTCTGTGAAAAATATCGTTGGTAGCTTGATAGGGATTGCATTGAATGTATAAATTACTTTGGGTAGTATACTCATTTTTACAATATTTATTCTTCCAATCCACGAACACAGTAAATTTCTCCATCTATTAGTGTCCTCTTTGATTACTTTCACAAGTGTTTTATACTTTTCTATGTACAAATCTTTTGTTTCCTTAGGTAGATATATTCCTAAGTATTTAATTCTTTTCGTTGCAACAGTGAATGGAATAGTTTCCTTAATTTCTCTTTCTGTTTTCTCATTATTAGTGTATAGGAATGCAAGGGATTTCTGTGTGTTGATTTTATATCCTGCAACTTTACTGTATTCATTGATTAGCTCTAGTAGTTTTCTTGTAGAGTCTTTAGGGTTTCCTGTGTAGAGGATCATGTCATCAGCGAATAGTGAAAGTTTTACTTCTTCTTTTCTAATTTGTATTCCTTTTATGTCTTTTTCTGCTCTGATTGCTGTAGCCAAAACTTCCAGAAGTATGTTGAATAGTAGTGGTGAGAGTGGGCACCCTTGTCTTGTTCCTGACTTTAGGGTAAATGCTTTCAGTTTTTCAGCATTGAGGATAATGTTTGCTGTGGGTTTGTCATATATAGCTTTTATTATGTTGAGATATGTCCCTTCTGTTCCCACTTTCTGGAGGGTTTTTATCATAAATGGATGTTGAATTTTGTCGAAGGCTTTCTCTGCATCTATTGAGATAATCATATGATTTTTATTTTTCAGCTTGTGCATGGAGAAAGCAAGAGAGTTCCAGAAAAATATCTATTTCTACTTCATTGACTATGCCAAAGCCTTTGACTGTGTGGATCACAATAAACTGTGGAACATTCTGAAAGAGATGGGAATCCCAGACCACCTGACCTGCCTCTTGAGAAACCTGTATGCAGATCAGGAAGCAACAGTCAGAACTGTACATGGAACAACAGACTGGTTCCAAATAGGAAAAGGAGTACGTCAAGGCTGTATATTGTCACCTTGCTTATTTAACTTATATGCAAAGTACATCATGAGGAACACTGGGCTGGAAGAAGCACAAGCTGGAATCAAGATTGCTGGGAGAAATATCAATAACCTCAGATATGCAGATGACACTACCCTTATGGCAGAAAGTGAAGAGGAACTAAAAAGCCTCCTGATGAAAGTGAAAGAGGAGAGTGAAAAGGTTGGCTTGAAGCTCAACATTCAGAAAACAAAGATCATGGCATCTGGTCCCATCACTTCATGGGAAATAGATGGAAAAACAGTGGAGACAGTGTCAGACTTTCTTTTTTTGGGCTCCAAAGTCACTGCAGATGCTGATTGCAGCCATGAAATTAAAAGACGCTTACTCCTTGGAAGGAAAGTTATGACCAGAGACATTACTTTGCCAACCAAGGTCTGTCTAGTCAAGGCTATGGTTTTTCCCATGGTCATGTATGGATGTGACTTTGGACTGTGAAGAAAGCTGATCACTGAAGAATTGATGCTTTTGAACTGTGGTGTTGGAGAAGACTCTTGAGAGTCCCTTGTACCGCAAGGAGATCCAACCAGTCCATTCTAGAGGAGATCAATCCTGGGTGTTCATTGGAAGGACTGATGCTAAAGCTGAAACTGCAATACTTTGGCCACCTCACGCGACGAGTTGACTCACTGGAAAAGACTCTGATGCTGGGAAAGGTTTGAGGGCGGGAGGAGAAGGGGACGACCGAGAATGAGATGGCTGGATGGCATCACCGACTCTGTGTACATGAGTCTGAGTGAACTCCGGGTGTTGGTGATAGACAGGGAGGCCTGGCGTTCTGTGATTCATGGGGTCGCGGAGAGTCTGACACGACTGAGCGACTGAACTGAACTGAACTGAATGTGGTGTATTACCTTGATTGATTTGTGGATATTGAAGAATCTTTGCTTTCCTGGGATAAAGCCCACTTATGATGGATGATCTTCTTAATGTGTTGTTGGTTTCTGATTGCTAGAATTTTGTTAAAGATTTTTGCATCTATGTTCATCAGTGATATTGGCCTGTAGTTTTCTTTTTTTGTGGGGTCTTTACCAGGTTTTGGGATTAGGGTGATGGTTGCCTCACAGAATGAGTTTGGAAGTTTTCCTTCCTCAGCAATTTTCTGGAAGAGTTTGAGTAGAATAGATGTTAGCTCTTCTCTAAATTTTTGGTAGAATTCAGCTGTGAAGCCTTCTGGACCTGGGCTTTTGTTTGCTGGAAGACTTCTAATTACAGCCTCTAATTCCGTGCTTGTGATGGGTCTGTTCAGATTTTCTATTTCTTCCTGGTTCAGTTTTGGAAGGTTGTACTTTTCTAAGAATTTGTCCATTTCTTCTCAGTTGTCCATTTTATTGCCATATAATTGCTGATAGTATTCTCTAATAATCCTTTGTATTTCTGTGTTGTCGGTTGTGATCTCCTCATTTTCATTTCTAATTTTATTGATTTTGTTCTCCCTTTGTTTCTTGATGAGTCTGGCTAGTGGTTTGTCTATTTTATTTACCTTCTCAAAGAACCAGCGTTTTGCTTTGTTGATTTTTGCTATGGTCTCTTTTGTTTCTTTTGCATTTATTTCTGCCCTAATTTTAAGATTTCTTTCCTTCTACTAACCCTGGGGTTCTTCATTTCTTCCTTTTTTAGTTTCTTTAGATGTACAGTTAGGTTATTTAGTTGACTTTCTTCTTGTTTCTTGAGGTGTGCCTGTATTGCTATGAACTTTCCCCTTAGCACTGCTTTTACCGTGTCCCAGAGGTTTTGGGTTGTTGTGTTTTCATTTTCATTCATTTATATGCATATTTTGATTTCTCTTTTGATTTCTTCTATGATTTGTTCGCTATTCAGCAGCGTGTTGTTCAGCCTTCATTTGTTGGCATTTTTAATAGTTTTTCTCCTGTAATTGAGGTCTAATCTTACTGCACTGTGGTCAGAAAAGATGCTTGGAATTATTTCAAGTTTTTTGAATTTACCAAGGCTAGATTTATGGCCCAGGATATGATCTATCCTGAAAATGTTCCGTGTGCACTTGAGAAAAAGGTGAAATTCATTGTTTTGGGGTGAAATGTCCTATAGAGATCTATTAGGTCTAACTGGTCTATTGTATCATTTAAAGTTTGTGTTTTCTTGTTAATTTTCTGTTTAGTTGATCTATCCATAGGTGTGAGTGGGGTATTAAAGTCTCCCACTATTATTGTGTTATTGTTAATTTCCCCTTTCATACTTGTTAATAATTGTCTTACGTATTGCAGTGCTCCTATGTTGGGTGCATAAATATTTATAATTGTTATATCTTCATCTTGGATTGATCCTTTGATCATTGTGTAGTTTCCTTCTTTGTCTCTTTTCACAATCTTTGTTTTAAAATCTATTTTATCTGATATGAGTGTTGCTACTCCTGCTTTCTTTTGGTCTCTATTTGCGTGGAATGTCTTTTTCCAGCCCTTCACTTTCAGTCTGTATTTGTCCCTCGTTTTGAGGTGGGTCTCCTGTAGACAACATATGTGGGGGTCTTGTTTTTGTATCCATTCAGCCAGACTTTGTCTTTTGGTTGGGGCATTCAACCCATTTACGTTTAAGGTGATTATTGATAAGTATGATCCTGTTGCCATTTTCTTTATTGTTTTGGGTTCGAGTTTATATACCTTTCTGTGTTTCCTGTCTAGAGAAGATCCTTTAGTATTTGTTGGAGAGCTGGTTTGGTGATGCTGAATTCTCTCAGCTTTTGCTTGTCTGTAAAGCTTTTGATTTCTCCTTCATATTTGAATGAGATCCTTGCTGGGTATAGTAATCTGGGCTGTAGGTTACTTTCTTTCATCACTTAAAGTATGTCTTGCCATTCCCTCCTGGCCTGAAGAGTTTCTGTTGAAAGATCAGCTGTTATCCTTATGGGGATCCCCTTGTGAGTTATTTGTTGTTTTTCCCTTGCTGCTTTTAATATTTGTTCTTTGTGTTTGATCTTTGTTAATTTGATTAATATGTGCCTTGGGGTATCTTGCCTTGGTTTTATCCTGTTAGGAACTCTCTGTGTTTCTTGGACTTGGGTGATTATTTCCTTCCCCATTTTAGGGAAATTTTCAACTGTTATCTCCTCTAGTATTCTCTCATGGTCTTTCTTTTTGTCTTCTTCTTCCAGGACTCCTATGATTCGAATGTTGGGGCGTTTAACATTGTCCCAGAGGTCTCTAATATTGTCCTCATTTCTTTTAATTCGTTTTTCTTTTTCTGTCTCTGTTTCATTTATTTCTACAATTCTATCTTCTAGCTCACTTATCCCGTCTTCTGCCTCTGTTATCTACTGTTTGTTCCCTCGAGAGTGTTTCTGATCTCATCTATTGCATTATTCATTGTATATTGACTCTTTTTATTTCCTCTAATTCCTTATTAAACATTTCTTGCATCTCATCAATCCTTTTCTCCACTTTATTTATCTGTAACTCCATTTTGCTTTCCAGATTTTGAATCATTTTCACAATTAAAATTCAAAATTCTTTATCAGGTAGGTTCCCTATGTATTCCTCTTTTGTTTGTGTTGGTGGGCATTTATCCTGTTCCTTTACTTTCTGGGTATTTCTCTGCGTCTTCATCTTGCTTATATTGCTGTGCTTGGGGTGGCCTTTCCGTCCTCTGGCAGTTTGTGGAGTTCTCTTTATTATGTAGTTACCTCGTTGTGTGTGGAGTTGGATAGGTGACTTATCAAGGTTCCCTGGTTTGGGAAGCTTGTGTCGGTGTTCTGGTGGGTGGAGCTGGATTTCTTCTCTCTGTTCCGTCCTGCTGTGGGGAGGGAGGAACGCTGCTAACAAATATCCCTGGCGTCTGTGGGGAGTGCTCGCAGTGTCTTGACTATTCTGGGAATGCTTCCGCTCGCTGAGTGTGTGCTTTCCCTGTTTATGCTGGTTAGGCTCTGGGTTGCTCTGCCGGGAGCTGTCCATGGCGGGCGCTGGGTTGCATGCACTTCCCATGTCTGAGTGGCTCAGGTTCAGGTCCTCAGGTACTCCACAAAGGTGCAGACTTGGCTGGGTCTGCGTTTTGTTCCTTCCCCGGTCTGAGCAGCTCAGGGGACCAGGCATTTGGCGAGCGCGGTCACTGTGACTTATCGCCTCCCTGGTCCCTTCCGCTCGGTTTTCTGGGAGTACAACCGGCGCACTTTCTCAGGTGGATATCGACCAACCCGAACCCGAGAAGTGTTGGTTAGCAAGGAAGCCTGCCTGCAACTTGGTATGGGAAGCCTCTCTGGGGCCACAACTGCCCCTTCCGGCGCTGGCTGCCCTCCCTGCCTGTGTCGGCAGGGGCTGGGGGCTGGTCTGCCCGCTGCTGGCTTGCTCTGCTCAGTCCTTTGTTCTGTGAGCGGGGCTGGCGGAGTCTAAGTTTGGGGCTTTTCGCTGCACAGTCTGCTTCACTCCTCTTAGCGGCTCAGCTTGGCCTCGGGGCGTTCATGCCCAGTCCTCTCTCTAAGCACCGCCACCTGCGCCTCCCTGCCCAGCCCCCGCCTGCTAGTGGGGGGTGCGGGCGTCTGCGCCGCTTCTCTGCTGAGAGTTTCCTCTGGGCACTTAGTCTGTGGGTTTTAATTATTTATGTCTTTTTTCTCCAGTTATGTGGCCCTCTGAGGTTCCAAGGCTATCCACAGACTCACCCGTGTTTCCAGGTGTTTGGGAACTTCTCTCTCTCTTTTTTTTTTAAGCCTCCCTTCCCAGGATGGAGCTCTGTCCCTCCCTCTTTTGTCTCTCTTTTTATCTTTTATACTATTTCCTACCTCTTTTCGAAGACTATGGGCTGCTTTTCTGAGTGCCTGATGTCCTCTGCCGGTATTCAGAAGTTGTTTTGTGGGATTTACTCAGTGTTCAAATGTTCTTTTGCTGATTTTGTGGGGGAGAAAGTGGTCACCCTGTCCTATTCCTCCGCCACCTTCCCATGCACCTCCCGGTTTTATTTTATTTTTAAGTAAATGTTAGGGTGTGTAACCAGAAGGTACTGCACAACCTAAACAAAAACATTTTTCTCAAGGTTATTCTCAGGCCACTGGAGCTGGTGGAGTAAATTTGACTACATGTGGTAATAGTGCTTCTCAGAGGCTAATCCCTGGCATCAATGTTAAAAATGCAATTACATGGGCTCACGCCAGACCCCCTGATTCAGACAGTTTGTGGGAAAGAGGGGATGATGGTGGTGGTCTGTTACCTGACCAGCCCCTCCTGGCAATTCTCACATGTGTTCAAGTGTGAGCATCATAGCTGTGAATATTAGACCATGGAGCATGTTGAAAGATTGATTGATTGCTCTCATCTGTAATCTATTAAGGACTATTCAGACCAGTGCTAAAACATAACATGAGCCACATGTGTAATTTCAAATTTTCCAGTACTCATATTAACATAAAACCAGATGAATTTAATTTTAGTAACATTTTAACTGGATATACACAAAATACCATTTTAACACATAACCAGTATAAACCTATTTATACTGGGTGTTGTACATTTTCTTGATACTGTATCTTGGAAATCCAGTGATTTTGCATTTACAACTTAGTTCATTCCCCCTGCAGTTTAAGTGCTCAACAGTCAGACATGGCTGATGGCTGCCACGTGGAAACACAGATTAAAATGCAGTGGCAGTTATAGCCCTTGTCTGAGGGGAATCTAGGCATCAGTTACATACTTTATTGTGAACCAGCAGCTTTGGGTTGAGAGAAGAATTATTTCTTAAATTGAATCCCAGGTCCTCAGCCATCTCTCCTCTCAGCCATCTGCTCCAATGGGCAGTAGATAGAGACTCAAAGTATCATAGCATAGGAGAGTCTTTGCTGACCAGTCCCCATGTGTGCCCTGCTGAGACTGAATATTTGTGTGTCCCCTGCCGCAAGCAAAATACATGTGTTGAATCTTAACTCCCTGTGGTGGTTTTGGTCGGGGGACTAGGTGATTAAGTCATGAGGGTGGAGCCATCATGAATGCGGTTAGTTCTCTTACAAAGGAGACCCCAGAGAGCCCCTTCACCCCTTCCACCACTGAGGAAACATTGAGAAGATACAGTCTAGATCCAGGAGGTGGGCCCTCTCCAGACACACAGTCTGGCGGTACCATGAACTTGGACTTCCCAGACTCCAGAGCTGTGGGAAATACATTTCTCCTGTTCACAGACTGCTGGGTCTATTGTAGTTTGTTACAGCAGCTCGAACAGACTGAGACGTGCCCCTTCTGGTGTGGGGGAGCCAAGGCACACCTGGCACTTTGGTAAATGGTGGTTGGTGGCATTTTTTCCAGCCTAGTGGAAAGTCTAGAATATCTTTCCTCAGGCTTACAGAATGAGCAGAATAAATGCCTCCTTGTCCAGGCAAAGAAAAAAAAAACAGGATTACTGGCAACTACCAGGGACTGGGTGCTAGAAGCCAGCAACCGAAGCCAGCATTTCTGCCGATTTGTTTAATCTTACTTCTCTTGATTCCTGTAGTGGGTAATAATTATCTCACGGGGTTGTTGAAAGTCAAATATACAAGTGAAAACCTGTGTACAATCTGTGGTCCATCAGGCACCTGTCTTGCACCTCCACAAGTATAGATTTTTTGCCCAAATCTATTTCAGGTCCTATTGCTTGCACCCTGACTTGTTGCATGTAGTCTTTGAACCCTCAAATCTGGGCATCTTGGCAAGAGGCTTCAGGGACCCCTAAGTCCTTGCAGGTGGTTCAAGCAATTTCACCTTGAAATGGGATAAGTGCAAGGATGTTCAGTTTAGTGAGACATCGTTGAGTATCAAGATCCTTCCTCCTATTTATTGGAAGTGTTAGCCCAGGTTCCTGCCTGATGCACAGTGAAGTCAAACAGAAATCTCAGTGTTCAGAGCAGAGAAAGGTTTGTTGCAGGGGCATACAAGGAGACAGGTGTCTCATGCCCTAAGAACCCTGAGCTACCCCCACCCCCAAGTACTTTTAAAAGCCAGGTGATGGCGGTGGCGGGGGTCGGGGGGAGTTGCAGGCTGTGTGATCAGCTTGTGCACAGTTCTCTGAGGTAAGGGAATCCGGTGGTGTCACAGGGAGTATCTTTATCAGCCTCAGGCTCCCGGAGGCCTGGGGCTGAGTGCCCATGGCCATCAAGTGGTTAAATCTTCCATTTGGTGGGGGTTTTCACATCTGCAAAATGACTTGGGAAATGTGCCTCAGATACTGTGATGTTGGTACTTCAGAGAGGAGCTGAAACAGATGAGGTGGGGAAATCCTGTCCCACCGCCTAGCCCTCAGAGAGCCCCCTGGGGTCCTCCTCCTTCTCAAAAGGAAGATATGTCTATGGCTGCATCTCTGTGGTTGTCTAACTGTTCTCCATTCATACACCTTGTCTTGCATTTCTTTGTGTGAATACGAAGAATTTTTAGCCTTTCAGCCATCCTGTTGCCTGTCTTTGTGATCAGTTTCATTTGCAGACTGGAAACGAGTCTTCCTCCATCCTTAAAAAATTCCTGTGTTTGTTTCATTAGTTGCTATAGTTAATTATACTAATTAGCAACGTTCTTCATGCTTAGTTTTATTTATTCTTGGTTTGTGTCAGGAATAGACCACCCACATGAGTGATATTTTCCTTTCTCCAAATTGCTTAATTGGTCTTATTCATCCTGTCAGTAAGGTTCTGCAGTGATCTCTTCATGCAAGGTTATTCCTGTTCCCTCTCTCAGCCCACCCACCACCATCTGTGGACTGAGAAACACCTCATCCTCAAGCTTGTGGGTCTCAGCACGTGTCATTTTGCCTTCATAAAAAGTGACGGCTTGGCTTCTTTCATTTCCTGGCTTTCTTGCATCACGGTTTTTAAAGGATTCTTAGACAATCATACTCTTACATTCTCACATTAACATTTTGTCATAAAATCACCCAGAGCAACTCCTGCTATGAAGAGAATCTCACTTTTCCCCTTTCCACCCTCATTCTGTCTGCCTGTCACCTGCATCTCTCTCAATCAATCTCTTTGTTTCAAAAGCAGAGGATTCTTAAATTTTAGAATAAAGAATTGGAGAATTTTATCAGTATTTGTCTTGTCATTGGTTTATATTTATTAATTTTTACTTGAGGTATTCTTAGCCCACTTGGACTTCCAGCCTTTTCAATTCCTTAAACATATTCTTCAATTATACTTAAAACACTTTTTATTGAAGTATCAGTTCAGTTCAGTTCAGTCGCTCAGTCGTGTCCGACTCTCCGCGACCCCATGAATTACAGCATGCCAGGCCTCCCTGTCCATCACCAACTCCAGGAGTACACTCAAACTCATGTCCACAGAGTCGGTGATGCCATCCAGCCATCTCATTCTCTGTCGTCCCCTTCTCCTCCCGCCCGCAACCTTTCCCAGCATCAGAGTCTTTTCCAGTGAGTCAACTCATCGCATGAGGTGGCCAAAGTATTGCAGTTTCAGCTTTAGCATCAGTCCTTCCAATGAAGATCCAGGATTGATCTCCTTTAGAATGGACTGGTTGGATCTCCTTGCAGTATAAGGGACTCTCAAGAGTCTTCTCCAACACCACAGTTCAAAAGCATCGATTCTTCGGCGATCAGCTTTATTGAAGTATAGTTGACTTAAAATGTTTCAAGTATACAGCAAAGTGATTCAGTTCTATATACATATATATATGTTCCTTTTCAAATTATTTTCCATTATAAGTTATTGCAAGAGTGACTCTAGATCCCTGTGTATACACTAGATCCTTACTGTTTATCTGTTTTATAGAAGTGTGTGTTTGTTAATCCCAGACTGCTATTTTTTTCCCTCCTCTCCTTTTCCCCCTTTGGGAACCATAGGTTTATTTTCTATGTCTGTGGGTCTATTTCTGTTTTGAAATAAGATTGTATGTATCATGTTTTTAGATACCATATATAAGTGATAGCATATGATATTTATCTTTATTTGTCTGACTTCCTTTGCTTAATCTGATAATCTCTAGGTCCAATCATGTTGCTGCAAATGGCATTATTGCATTCTTTTTATGCTGAGTAGCATTCCATTGTATGTGTGTGTACATACACACATCTTTATCAAGTCATCCAACAATGGTTGCTTCTATGTCTTGGAGGTTGTAAACCATGCTGCTTTGACTATTGTGGTGCATACATCTTTTTAAATCAAAAGTTTTCATCTTTTCCAGATACATGCCTAAAAGTGGGCTTGCAGGATGGTATGGTAACTCCATTTTTGCCTTTAAAGGAAACCACACTATTTCCTGTAGTTGCTGCACTAATTTACATTCCCACCAACAGTGTAGGAGAGTTCCCTTTTCTCCAGACCCTCTCCACCATTTGTTATTTGTAGACTTTTGGTGATGGCTATTCTGACGGGTGTGAGGTGATACGTCATTGTAATTTTGATTTGCATTTTTCTAATAATTAGTTGCATTTCTCTGTTAATTAGTGTTGTTGGCCATTTGTATGTCTTCTTTTGAAAAATATCTGTAAGTTCTAACTGGCATATTTTTGATGCCAGTATTAACGTGCCCCTTCCTCTTCATGTATTCATGGCAGTGGTGATGCAAACTTCAGGAGATGGTGAGGGACAGGGAGGCCTGGTATGCTGTAGTCCATGGGGTCTCAAAGTCAGACATAGCTCAGCAACTGAACACAACACCTCTTCAATGGTATATGTTTGTTCCTAGTTTGTCATTCTGTGTTTTTCTAGTTATGTTTTTTAAAAACTACAGTGCCCAGGGTTTTATCTTGATTGACTACAGTCTAAATTTAATTTCTTTTCAGATTGATGGAGATGATATGAAACAAGGTAGGGATTCTTTATCTTGTAAGAAACAAATTTACATTCTTTTAAGTTTCAGAATACGTCTCTTGGCTGTCTTTAATATTATTGATTTCAGGTTTCTTTGTCCCATACCAGATGATGAATTTATAAAGGAAAACAAAGGCACACACTTTCCCCTGCCTGTACCAAAGCATTTTCAAGATAATCTGCAGCTTATATCCATAGAGTAATTTCAGATAGTACAGTATTCATCTTTTAGATATCCAGTGTTAAAATGGCACTTGGCAAATATTTTCTAGCTGCTGAAATTACAAATATACATGGTCTTAAGCACTATGTGTTCTTGGCTGGAGAATTCCATAGACAGAGGAACCTGGTGGGCTCCAGTCTTTGGGGTCGCAGAGAGTCAGACATGACTGTGCGACTAAGCACAGCACAGTGGTGCTGCTAGTTAAAATGGACTCCAGGTGTGACGCGTGAGGAAAGGAAACTTTGTGAATAACTGAAGCTCCACCAAGGGGCTTAAACCCTCATGCCCCGTGGAATACAGTCCCCTTGTGAGGTGTGTGTGCATATGTACTCATGCATGTGCTTTGTGTGTAACTTCTATTACAGCCTTATTAAAGCATTGTGAAAGCCTTGGACTCTGCTAATGGAAATCTATATATGTTTTAAATCCATATTTCTGGCTCATTTGCTACCTTTTTTTGCCTTGGGCTAGTCTCTTTTGGAAAGGTTTTGGCTTTTTATAAGGATTTTTCAAGACTTCTTCCAAAGATTTCTCAGTCTTTGTGTTCAAAGGCTAAATTTTAATTATAATCTTTATCAGCACTTATTATAGGAGGTGCTTTTCATTAACAAGCGCTGTGGCTTTTCTCACAATTATTCTGTTGGAAAGAGCTTCTCCTCTAGGTGCCTGGTGCTTTGGCTTGGCTGTGAGTTGGTATGTCTGCTCAAAGGTCTCTGTGTCCTTGGATGTCTACCTTTAAAAACATTGAAACAATTTAAAGTGCTGCAGCTTTGAGTTGGAGGATACTTTTAGATTGAATTAAAGCTGGGGTTGGCAGAAAAATGGGCTCCACCATATGTCCACTGTAACCTGACCGAACATCTTTAGCTGCAGTAGCCTGGAGTTTTTCAAGATGATGATTGTGTATCCAGTCATGATTTCCTTGTCAATAGATGGTTATGTTTGTGGTTATGTAGCTGTTGCTGAGAGTTGGGCCATAAAGAAGGCAGAGCACCAATGCTTTTGAACTGTGGTGTTGGAGAAGACTCTTGAGAGTCCCTTGGACTGCAAGGAGATCCAACCAGTCCATCCTAAAGGAAGTCATCCCTGAATATTCATTAGAAGGACTGATGCTGAAGCTGGAGCTCCAATATTTTGGCCACCTGATGTGAAAAGCTGACTCACTGGAAAAGACCCTGATACTGGGAAAGATTGAGGAGAGAAGGAGAAGAGGGTGACAGAGGATAAGATGGCTGGATGGCATCACCGATTTAATGGACATGAACTTGGGCAAACTCCAGGAGCTGGTGAGAGACAGAGGCCTGGCGTGCTGCAGTCCATGGGGTCGCAAAGAGTCAGACACAAGTTGGCAACTGAACAACAAAGTTGTGGTTACATCTCAGACTCTGATTTGTGTGTGTATATTTATGAAAGTGTCTGTGGATTAAGGGACTTTTTAAATTAATGGTGTGGGGGTCCAAGGCAGATGACGTAACAGGCTCAAAGAGAAAGTCAAATAGTCAGATTTGTAAAGGGGAATGTTTATTTGTTTTTCATTAAAGTATAGTTGATTTATAATATGTAAGTTTCAGGTATATAGCATAGCACTTCAGTTATATATATATGTGTGTGTATGTATTTTTCTTCTTTAGATTCTTTCCCCTTAATTACACAATATTGAGTGTTTATTTCCTATGGTATCCTGATGCTGCTACTTAGTTGCTTCAGTCATGGCTGCCTTTGTGTGACCCTATGGACTGCAGCCTGCCAGGCTCTTCTGTCCGTGGGATTCTTCAGGCAAGAGTACTGGAGTGGGTTGCCTTGCCCTTCTCCAGGGGACCTTCCTGACCCAGGGATAGAACCTGGGTCTCCTGCAGTGCAGGCAATAGGGAGGGCACATGTGTATGCTTATGGCTGATTCATGTTGTTGTATGACAGAAGCCAACACAACTTTGTGAAATAGTTATCCTCCAATTAAAAAAAAAAAAAGAATCCACTGCAAAAAAATCATCCTTTCAAAATGCAGCTTGTAAAATTGATTCAAATATTTTATTATGAATTAGAACCATGAGATTTTACTCTTTTCAAATCTCATTTTGAAACAAGAAAATAGGTTTTCTAATGAAGAAATCCATTGACCTTTGAATTAATGCAAGATGCCATGAATGGTCAATAATCTTCCATGATGGCATTCTCAATGAGATGCTTTTCATGAAATAAAAATTGTATTAACCAAGGTTAATCTCCATCTGCAACTTACCTTCATTTTCTTTGAAGTACTTATGTATTCTATATCTTTTCTCTTCATTATCTGCATGATTTTACTGTATATAGACTAGCTCCTCTTTTTTAATACTAATTTTATGAGTTTACTTGAGCAATAGAAGCAGGAAGTTGGTGATATTTTAAACCTCTGTTAATGCATTCAACAGCATTTATTGGGCCTCACTGAGTACCAGTCACTGTGTTAGCTGCCTAGGATATAACTGTAGCCCATGCCTTTTACATGTTCTCAAGGACCTAATGGTCGGTAAGGAAAAGTGGCATGGACACAGTTACTTTCATGTGGGTGGATATTAACAAGGTGAATTAGCAGTGACACAGGGCAGGGGGAGGAGTAGTAGAAAACGTCAATGAGGGGACAGTAGAAAACATGCATTTTATGGATGGTGGAGCTGTGGAGATGTGAGAAGGCATGGTGTGGACACACACCACAGCGTATGTGAGGCAGCCTGTGTTCTCCACCGAGGCTGGAGCTGGGAGGTGTGGGGCAGGGCTACAGCAGAGAAGGGACTGCTCTTAGGTGAGAATGGAGGGGGAGGCAGGTCTGATCCTGGAAGCCGGAGTGCCAAGTTGAGTAGTTTTTACTTTACGCTGTAGGTGGAGGGGAAGGTGCTGGAGTATTTTAAATAAGGCACTGTCACAGAAAGCATGTGTTTGAAACATTTGACTCTGCCTGTTGTGGTTACTGGCTTAGAAGGGACCACGAATGGAGGCAGGTTCTCACACCGGCTCACACTAGGGGCTGACAGCTTACCTGAAGCAGTGTGCGTGGGATGGAGACAAGGCAGTCTTGGGGCTGGGGGCTGTTGAGATGCAAGGATGTGTTGGCCACTGGATTTAAGGACATGGTAGAGTCTAGGTTTTTGATGTCACTCTAGGGGGAGTGACTGGTCGCCTGTGACACACAACTCTGTGTGTTTGAATTCAGTCACTTAGTTGTGTCTGACTCTTTGGGACCCCATGCACTGTAAGCACACCAGGATCATCTGTTCATGGAATTTTCCAGGCAAGAATACTGGAGTGGGTTGCCATTTCCTTCTCCAGGGGCTCTTCCCTATCCAGGGATCAAACCCACATCTCTTGTGTCTCTTACATTGGTAGGTGGATTCTTTACCACTGAGCCACCTGGGAAGCCCCTACACAACTCTGCTGCTGCTGCTGCTAAGTCACTTCAGTCGTGTCCAACTCTGCGTGACCCCATAGACGGAAACCCACCAGGCTTCCCCGTCCCTGGGATTCTCCAGGCAAGAACACTGGAGTGGGTTGCCATTTCCTTCTCCAATGTGTGAAAGTGAAAAGTGAAAGTGAAGTCGCTCAGCCACGTCAGACTCGTAGCGACCCCATGGACTGCAACCCACCAGGCTCCCCCGTACATGGGATTTTCTAGGCAAGAGTACTGGAATGGCTTGCCATTGCCTTCTCCGTACACACACAACTCTAGGGGACCATATAATACTGTCTGTTATGTGAATGGTACCAGGGAGTTAGAAGAGCCCTATACAACTATACACGGTGGCCCTGAATTTGAATGGCACAATTTAGAAAAGGAAAACAACAGTAAAAGAGATTTGGCAGTAGGTAGTAAGTTCAGGTTTTGGACTTGATATCCTACATGTTTGGAGAAGGCAATGGCACCCCACTCCAGTACTCTTGCCTGGAAAATCCCATGGACGGAGGAGCCTGGTAGGCTGCAGTCCTTGGGGTCCCTACGAGTCAGACATGATTGAGCGACTTCACTTTCACTTTTCACTTTCATGCATTGGAGAAGGAAATGGCAACCCACTCCACTGTTCTTACCTGGAGAATCCCAGGGACGGGGGAGCCTGGTGGGCTGCCGTCTATGGGGTCGCACAGAGTCGGACACAACTGAAGTGACTTAGCAGCAGCAGCAGCCTACGTGTTAATCATATGCTGTACTTAGTCTCTCAGTCATGTCCGACTGTTTGCGACCCCATGGACTGTAGCCCACCAGGCTTTCCTGTCCATGGGATTTCCCAGGCAAGAATACTGGAGTGGGTTGCCATGCCCTCCTCCAGGGGATCTACCCAACCCAGGGATCGAATCCAGGTCTCCCGCATTGCAAGTGGATTGTTTACTGTCTGAGCCACCAGGGAAGTCCAAGAATATTGGAGTGGGTAGCCCATTCCTTCTCCAGGAATTCTTCCTGATCCAGGAATCAAACTGGGATATCCTGCATTTCAGGTGGATGTTTTTTACCAGCTAGCTGCCAAGGAAGCCTGTTAATCACATAAACAACATACAGTTTTTGCAGTACATTGTTGTATTTGATGCTCTTGGAAACCTTGGTTGGGGTCTCCCTTGTGGAGCTAGATCGCACTGCCGAGTCCACAGATGGTTATAGGGGTCTGAACAGGAGAAACAGATTGTGAAAACTGCCTAAACATACAGAATGACAGTCTGTGTATCTGAGTGACAAGTCTGTGCAGCCTTGGCATCTGGCTGTGTCTATGGGGGACTCCATGAGTCAATCTCTCTTTGACTCTAAACTCGAAGTCCATCTTGGAATCATTCTTAGCTCAGTGTTTATGAAACCTATTTTTTGTAACTAAGTGAAAAATCAAAATGTTTCAGGTACATTTTGCAGTAGACTGGTGCATGATCATCCATCTTCAAAAGCAGTGTGTATCTAAGTTTCTTATTACTTCATATTGTCAAAAAAGTTCAAGCTTACCAGCTGACTGTTTTCAGTAAAGTAGAATTTACTATCCATTGTATGACTGTTTTTGCCAGTTATTATGAGTAATAGTTATTATTTAGACAGTGTGCTCAAAATTCTTGTGTGAACATTAATCAATTTTTAAAAGTAACACATTTCTTCTCTCTCTCTTTTTTTTAAAGAACTTCCAAGGGTAATACTTACATAGCTTCAGGAGTTTAGAAACATTTGAATTTCCACCTCGTAAGAGAAGAATGTGATGACATCATGAAAACATGCTCATAAACTGACTCCTTAGAATTCTACCATGTATTACTCTCCATAAAGTGATTGTCTGGGTCATGGTAGAAGGAGAGAAAGGTGACTCCAGAGCAGTTTACAAATTTTGTGCAACCGTGTATGTAAGATAACATATTAAATCCATCATAAGGGAAGAAAAGGAAGGACAGTCTTTGCTTAGGGTGTGTACATACCCTGATTCTCTGAACCAGGCCTGTGGTTGGCCCCTTGTATCTTGAGGGCAGAGGAGCATATACTTATGTAGCTAAGAGCATTGTCAGATAGTTTTTAGCCTTAAGATAGATCATAAGATGATCGTGATTCTGGAGAATTCATTTATATGAAAAAAGTCCCATTGTTCATCCAAGGTCAAAATTTACGTGGTGATAAGCCATGAAATTAAAAGACGCTTGCTCCTTGGAAGGAAAGTTATGACCAACCTAGACAGCATATTAAAAAGCAGAGACATTACTTTGCCAACCAAGGTCCGTCTAGTCAAGGCTATGGTTTTTCCCGTGGTCATGTATGGATGTGAGAGTTGGACTGTGAAGAAAGCTGATCGCCGAAGAATTGATGTTTTTGAACTGTGGTGTTGGAGAAGACTCTTGAGAGTCCCTTGGACTGCAAGGAGATCCAACCAGTCCATTCTAAAGGAGCTCAGTCCTGGGTGTTCATTGGAAGGACTAATGCCAAAGCTGAAACTGCAATACTTTGGCCACCTCATGCGATGAGTTGACTCACTGGAAAAGACTCTGATGCTGGGAGGAGTTGGGGGCAGGAGACGGGGATGACAGAGAATGAGATGGCTGGATGGCATCACTGACTCGATGGACATGAGTTTGAGTGAACTCCGGGAGTTGGTGATGGACAGGGAGGCCTGGCGGGCTGTGATTCATGGGGTCGCAAAGAGTCGGACACGACTGAGCGACTGAACTGAACTGAACTGAACTGAAACATAATAACAGGACAATGTATGCTGAATTTAGTCACAGAACTAAAGAACTTTCAGTATTTAAAAAAAAATATCTTGACAAAATATGCTGCCCTCTAGATAATGCTTCATATGATTCATGGTGCTTTCAATTGAGTCACACAGCTATGGGATGAGGTATTATTTTACCTACTTCTACAGATTTGAAAGTCATTCACTTAGTGACCCAAGGACATCAATCGAGAGATTTTATGTACAAATTCAAAGTGATGTAAATCCATTTGCCTTTAATGGCTCTATAACCTACACTTCAAACACATACACACAGAAATGCATATATACACATAGATACAAGTGGGTGTGTGGATGGTCAATGGATAGCTGGGTGGGTGTATGAATGGGGGTCGGTGGATGGATAACTGGTTATGACACCAACCCCTGGAAGCTACCTTATTGCACTGGGTTTTTCATTGTCAACTATTACACAGAATGAGGGAAAGGGAAATTTAAGACTTGCTTTTTCACTTAGTAGTGTTTTTTTGATGAAGAGATTTTCTTGATATTGTCAATTACTACCTTTGCTTATGTTTATTGTTTATGTATTCTGTTGAAGAAAAGTTTGGCATTCACCACATCACTTTGCTTCTGTGTTTGGGTCTAGAATTCCCTTGGAAATTATTTTTCCCACCGTGTGAGGTATAGGAGTCAAAGTTAGTTTTTTCCTTTTTTTCTGTATGTGTTTGCTCCAGAACCGTTTATTGGAAAAAATCACTCTTTCTCCACTGCACTTCTCTTAAAGTTTTGTCAAAATATAGGAAGCTGTATATGTGAAAGCCAGCTTGGGGGTTATTTATCGTATTTGTTAGTTCCATTTGTCTGTGTAGAGATCATCCATATCTTATGAAATCTGATACTTTTCAGATGCTATTGTAATGAAGATATTTAAAATTCTTCTTTTCCACATTGTTCATTAAGTAGCAATACCACTGATATTTTTAAAAATAACATTTAGAGATTGCCAATTTTTTTAACTAATTCAAATACTTTGTTTCTAGATTCTTTTGGATTTTCTGTAAAGAAAATACCACGTGGGAAAGATGACGAATTTTTTCCCTATTTCCGGTCTTCAGATTTTCCACATTACTGCCTTGTTACATTGGCTGTCCCCTCAGTAAAGTACTGAATAGTCATGGCAGTGGTGGGTGTCATGATGCATTCTCAGTGAGAAAGCTTGTTTTCTATAATTCATTGATGAGTATGATGCAGTCTAATGGTATGGACTTAACAGAAGCAGAAGATATTAAGGAGGTGGCAAGAATACACAGAAGAACTGTACAAAAAAGATCTTCACGATGAAGATAATCACGATGGTGTGATCATTCACCTGGGGCCAGACATCTTGGAATGTGAAGTCAAGTGGGCCTTAGAGAGCATCACTACGAACAAAGCTAGTGGAGGTGATCAAATTCCAATTGAGCTATTTCAAATCCTGAAAGATGATACCGTGAAAGTGCTGCACTCAATATTCCAGCAAATTTGGAAAACTCAGCATTGGCCACAGGACTGGAAAAGGTCAGTCTTCATTCCAATCGCAAAGAAAGGCAATGCCAAAGAATGCTCAAACTACCGCACAATTGCACTCATCTCACACGCTAGTAAAGTCATGCTCAAAATTCTCCAAGCCAGGCTTCAGCGATATGTGAACCGTGAACTTCCAGATGTTCAAGCAGGTTTTAGAAAAGGCAGAGGCACCAGAGATCACATAGCCAACATCTGCTGGATCATGGAGAAAGCAAGAGAGTTCCAGAAAAAACATCTATTTCTGCTTCATTGACTATGCCAAAGCCTTTGACTGTGTGGATCACAATAAACTGTGGAGCATTCTGAAAGAGATGGGAATCCCAGACCACCTGGCCTGCCTCTTGAGAAACCTGTATGCAGGTCAGGAAGCAACAGTTAGAACTGGCCATGGAACAACAGACTGGTTCCAAATAGGAAAAGGAGTACGTCAAGGTTGTATATTGTCACCCTGCTTATTTAACTTATATGCAGAGTACATCATGAGGAACGCTGGCCTGGAAGAAGCACAAGCTGGAATCAAGATTGCCGGGACAAATATCAATAACCTCAGATATGCAGATGACACCACCCTTATGGCAGAAAGTGAAGAGGAACTCAAAAGCCTCTTGATGAAAGTGAAAGAGGAGAGTGAAAAGGTTGGCTTGAAGCTCAACATTCAGAAAACAAAGATCATGGCATCTGGTCCCATCACTTCATGGCAAATAGATGGGGAAACAGTGGAAACAGTGTGAGACTTTCTTTTTTTGGGCTCCAAAATCACTGCGGATGCTGATTGCAGCCATGAAATTAAAAGACGCTTACTCCTTGGAAGGAAAGTTATGACCAACCTAGATAGCATATTAAAAAGCAGAGACATTATTTTGCCAACCAAGGTCTGTCTAGTCAAGGCTATGATGTTACCAGTGGTCATGGATGGATGTGAGAGTTGGACTGTGAAGAAAGCTGATCGCTGAAGAATTGATGCTTTTGAACTGTGGTGCTGGAAAAGACTCTTGAGAGTCCCTTGGACCACAAGGAGATCCAACCAGTCCATTCTAAAGGAGATCAGTCCTGGGTGTTCATTGGAGGGACTGATGCTAAAGCTGAAATTCCAATACTTTAGCCACCTCATGCGACGAGCTGACTCACTGGAAAAGACTCTGATGCTGGGAGGGATTGCGGGCAGGAGGAGAAGGGGAAGACAGAGAATGAGATGGCTGGATGGCATCACCGACTCGATGGACATGAGTTTGAGTGAACTCCGGGAGTTGGTGATGGACAGGGAGGCCTGGCGGGCTGTGATTCATGGGGTCGCAAAGAGTCGGACACGACTGAGCGACTGAACTGAACTGAACTGATGTTGCAGTCTGTAGGCATTTTTCTGCATTGATTTTACCAGATTAAATAAATTACTTTTTATTCCTTGTCTGCTAATTTTTAAAACCATAACTGGGGTTTGAATTTTATCAAATGCTTTTTCTACAGTTATCAAGTTGATCACCATGCTAAATTTGGGAAGTCCTTTTTATTCCTTCCAAATTAACTGAATAACCCTAATTAGATTGGTATTATTTTTAGTTACGGGAGGAATTTACTGATTAAGACACCTAGAGTTTTGTTTTTGAAAATATTTTTAACTACAAATTAATTTTTAAAATAGCATTATAACCAGGCACATTTTCTATTTCTTTTGTGTCTTTTTATAAATTATATTTTTCTTGGAATTTAGTTCTTTCAAGTAGTCTTCAAAACTCTATGCTTGAAGTCACTTATAATAGAACTGTTATATTTTAGTATTCCTTTGACTTTTAGTGATACTCTTTTTTCATTTCTGATATTATAATTTGTGTTTTTTTCCCCCACTTTTATCTAATATTTTTCTTGCTAGATGTTGTGATTCCCTGATAGCTCAGCTGGTAAAGGAATGTGCCTGCAATGCAGGAGACCCTGGTTTGATTCCTGGTTTGGGAAGATCTGCTCTCTAAGGGATAGACTACCCACTCCAGTATTCTTGGGCTTCCCTGGTGGCTCAGCTGGCAAAAACATTGCCCGCAATGTGGGAGACCTGGTTTCAATCCCTGGGTTGGGAACATTCCCTGGAGAAGGGAATGGCTACCCACTCCAGTATCCTGGCCTGGAGAATTCCATGGACTGTATAGTCCCTGGGGTCACAAAAAATCAGACATGACTGGGTGACTTTCCACTTTCACTGCTACATGTTTACTGGTATTTTTTTTTTCTCCTAAAGAACCAACTTTAATCTTTCTTGAGAGCCTATTTCTCTTCTGAGATTCTCCAAATTTTCATTGTTTTTCTCCATCAAACATATTCATCATAGTTACTTTAAATCCTTTTAAGTTTCATATCTGAATGAAACATAAATCTATTTCTATTATTTTTATTGATGTGTTGGTTTCATGTTGTTTTAGTGTGCTTATTTATTTTTATTGAATGAGAAAGCTTTTATAAATAATATAGAGGATCCCTGTTTTATCCTCTTCTAGGGAGAAACAATGAGTCAAAATTAGAAACTGCAATGAATGGCAGGTGGGCTACATTCTGGACAGGGTAATGTGTCACTCATCTCAGTGGCTGTGGCATAGAAGACATGTCACCTGGACGTCAAAAGCCTCGTCTGTTTGCAGGCTGTCTCTTGAACTCGAGTTTTTGTCTCTGCCTCACTGTAAAAACTGGAAAACTCCCCTTGCTTTGCAAAGCCTATCCCATTAGAAATATAGTTTCCTGTTCAGGCAGTTTCAAAGTACAGGATATGTCTTGGGGGAAAATTCCCATGCTTTTGTCCATCTCTCAAGCATTCATTTTTTCGTTTTTCTGGCTCTGAAAGATGGTCAAAAATTCTGCTGGTTTCTCAACTCTGCAGGGACAGCAGCCCCAAATTCGTATAATTTTGCTTTGCATCTAAAACTGGCAAATACCCTGGCATCCTGTGACTTCACAACATTGGTTAGGATCTGAAGTCCACTAATTCTCACTTTGCGGTATTTCTTCTATGCCTTCAAATAGGTTTTTTTTTTTTTTTTTTTTTTTGTGGGGAGAATTGTTCACTTTATTTTCTAGTGACTTAGGATTTCCCACAATTTGCACCACTCTCCCTAGAAGCAGAAATACATTGTCTTTCAATATATCTCTCAATTTTATTACTAATGTTTTATTGAGGACGTTTTTTCTTTATCATGCCCTCATCAGATTGTAGCCATGAGCTCCCCTGGCCTCCTAGCAAATTAAAATTGGAATTAGTTCACCTTTTTTTAGTTTCTGTAAATGTTTGGCTTTATTTCTTCCTTGACGTTTTGGAAGAATTCACCAATGAAGCCCTGTAAGCAAAGAGTTTTCTTTTTAGAGAAGTCTTTAGATCTATATTTAATTTTTTAGTACATAGAAGAAAATCTTATTCAAAATTCTTAAAATGCTCAGTTTGGTTATTTGTGTTTTCTAAAATTATAGTTGTCAAATTTACCTAAATGTTTTACTTACTGGCAAAGAATTGTTCATATTCTTATAAAAGATTATTATATATGTTGGATCTATACTGTTGTTTTTTCCTATTTCCTGATGTTGGTACTGTTACCTTTTAATTTTTTATTAGTCTTCAGCTCAGTTCAGTCACCCAGTCATGTCCGACTCTTTGCGACCCCATGAATCACAGCACGCCAGGCCTCCCTGTCCATCACCAACTCCCGGAGTTCACTCAAACTCATGTCCATCGAGTCAGTGATGCCATCCAGCCATCTCATTCTCTGTCGTCCCCTTCTCCTCCTGGCCCCAATCCTTCCCAGCATCAGAGTCTTTTCCAGTGAGTCAACTCGTCGCATGAGGTGGCCAAAGTATTGCACTTTCAGCTTCAGCATCAGTCCTTCCAGTGAACACCCAGTAATGATCTCCTTTAGGATGGATGGTTGGATCTCCTTGCAGTCCAAAGGACTCTCAAGAGTCTTCTCCAACACCACAGTTCAAAAGCATCAATTCTTCAGCGCTCAGCTTTCTTCACAGTCCAACTCTCACATCCATCCATGACCACGGGAAAAACCATAGCCTTGACTAGATGGACCTTGGTTGGCAAAGTAATGTCTCTGCTTTTTAATATGCTGTCTAGGTTGGTCATAACTTTCCTTCCAAGGAGTAAGCGTCTTTCAATTTCATGGCTGCAATTAGCATCCGCAGTGATTTTGGAGTCTTACTAAGGGTTTATTGATTTTATTTAAGAAAAGAAGCAATCAGTTGAGCATTGCTGCCTTTTTCTAGGCTGTGTTTGTTTCCTACTTCCTTAAGCTTTGTTCTTTACTGTTGCCTTGTCTTGGTTGTAAACACAGCTTAGTGGAGGGAAGATCTTTCTGTTCCAAGTGTGCGTGGAGACCTGGGACGAGGTGGGAATCCAGGTAGCACAGTGGGGGTGGGAGAAGGCTCTTGTCCTGGTTTGTCTGCGTTTATAGTGGCTCAGATGCTAAAGAATCTGCCTGCAAAGCGGGAAATCTGGGTTCAGTCCTTGGGTCAGGATGTTCCCCTGGAGGAGGGCATGACAACCCACTCCTGTATAGGGCTTCCCTTGTGGCTCAGTCGTTAAAGAATCTACCTTCAATGCAGGAGACCTGGGTTTGATTCCTGGGTCAAAGGAAACGGCAACCCACTGCAGTACTCTTGCCTGGAAAATCCCATGGATGGAGAAGCCTGGTGGGCTACAGTCAAAGGGGTTGCAAAGAGTGGGACATGACTGAGCAACTAACACTTCCATTTTTTTCACATTAAAAATAGATCCTGGCGTTTGTCTAGTATCATTTATTTCTTGGGGTGGGGTGGTTTCAGGGGCTGTCTGGAAGTTCAACTTCCTCCCGCTCCTTCTCCCACACCTCAGGTCTCACTGTTTAATCCAGGAACACAGGGGCAAGACCTGTGAGGGCTTATGCAGGAGAAATTAAATTAAATTTAAAGAAATTAAGTTAAATTTAAAGAAATTAAATTAAATTTAAAGACATTAAATTCCCATTAACTTCCTGTTTGGAATGTTATAGACAAAACTGTTGTGAAATTCTCTCTCAACTACATTGTTCCTAAGGGTGTTTAAAATGAAGTGTAGGTACTCAGCAGCTCTAAGTATGAAGACAGAAAACTGAGCGACAGGGAGTCACACCTCCTCCCTTAGTTCTGTCTGGATAAAGCAAATGAGTAAGTATGGTGCGGTCAAAATAGAGATATGGCATTATTCAGCTTACTTGATTGTGTAAATTTACATAACTAATGACAGAATTGAAATTTAGAAACCGTGCAGAAGAAGTGGAAGGCACCTCCTGATAAGAATCACAGTGCAAACCCAAGTCTGAGAGACTGTAATAAACATATATTTATGTATATATATATATTAATATTTCTTTGTAAATTGTGTTATAGGATTACAAACAACTATGTAAAGACAGTTGCTTAGAAATAAAAGGCATCAACTTAAGTTTCTTCTTCAGACATTTGGATAAATTATAGTCAAGGGACTGGATACAATATTTTCAGTAAATCACCTTTGATATCTCCTTGCCAATTCAATCCCAGAAGAATCAGCAAAGAGTTCTACCAATGCCTAATTAAATATTTGGCTTGTTTGTTTTCGCTGGCTTAGGAGTGAAAGATGAGTTAAGTACAGATATTTTCTGTTAAATATGTGTGATATCCTCATTAAAATAAAACATTATCACCACAAGATGCTCCTTACCTTGTGTAGCTTTGATTTAGTTCTATGGAGTGTTGGGTAAAAAAAATCTCTCTAAAGAAAAATTCTCCTAAAATCTCAAAATCTATTTAGTAAATATTGAAATTCTGAAACAAATACACTGTTTAACATGCACTATTTATTTTGATGTGGAATTTATGCAGTACATAGGTGAATTAAATGATTATGTTTATGGAAACATGGCCTATGAATTTGAAAATATTCTGTGGTGTGATAAATAGTAGCTCCAAAATAAAACTGCTCTCATGTCTTCTTAGTGAGAGGAAATACATTTCATCATAATACATTGTTCTGTGAGTGGAGAATATTGCCAAAAATTTTTGGCCTCTCTTTGGGGTGTGTACTCATATAGTTGTTTTTATGATCCTATAACAATATTTTTTCCTTCTGCTTTAGTTAAAGTATTGTCAGGTTCTCATTAAACTCAGATTCTAATTTCTAGGTTGAGTCTGTTTCATCTTGGCAAATCAACAAGTACAGATCCTATCATAAATAATTGTTGGTTAAAATATTCTGCCCCACAGAATATGACATAGGGTTCTTGGCATCTGTACCCTCAACTCAATTTAATGCCAGTTCTGGGTAGTTTGGATTGTAGGGGGCAGTAGTGCATTGGGTGTGTGTGTCTGTGTGAAGGAGAAGGGTAGGAAAGAGGGTTTTAGAAAGTTAGTATGGACGTTGCATTCTAAATCTATGATGGACAGTTCATGTGGTACAATGGAAATCAAGTTAAAAAGAGCACATAGTGGAATAATTAATAAAGTATTTGGAGAGGTAGCAGAACTCAGATGCCTCTGTTAAAAATCCAAATTACTTTTTTTTTCCCTATGAATTTTCATTTTGAAGGTTGAAATAGAGTACATAATCTTTAATATTATTGCATGCATAATATTAAAATTTAATGTTATTAGATTATAAGAGTGCTATTTTCCTTCTGAATTCTCAAAATGCTGGTTCAGTATAATGAAGCAACCTCATCTTCTTTTGCATCTCGTGTAACATATTGAGAATACGTCATGCATGAAGACTTTTCACCTCTTGAGGAGGGATTAGTTATATTCAAGATGTTGTTTTGACTGGTGTTGTCAAGGGACTGTAGTTGGTTGATAAAAAGAAAATTATTGGGTGTTAGGAGAGTATATAAAGAATGGAGATGAGAGAAGAAACACCAGGGGCATCTGTGGCATCTGCTGGAGTTCCTTGGGGCAAAGCAAATAGCAACAGTGCAAAATACTGGACCACTTTCAGAGTTCCAAATTGTATGGCACCATGCTCCAGGGGGCTTTAACTACCTAGACATCTGCTGGGTTATAACTGCAGCCATCAGATGGTTCCTAAATTATGTCGAGGACAGCTTTATGAGGCAGTGAGTGAAAACCCAACCCGAGGTGAAGTCATTCTGACCTGGCTTGAAAACAGAGGGTGTGCCTCCAAGGATCAGGGGCCTGCAGAGAGCCGGGTGCAGATCTGGCTCGAGATGAAGGGTGATACAGCTGCTGGAACAGAGGTGTATTTCAAGCAAATACATTCATACAACAAATTTCATTGACAGTTTCTAAAAGCAAACAAACCAAAAACCAGTGCATCTATGGGAAATCTTGATGAGTGACAGCAACTGGGTTTCTTGTGTAGAGTGCAAGGTTGTTGCTGAACGAAAAGATGCCAGGATTCTTGGCCTCTGGAGGAGAAGAATTCAATCCAGGGCCAGAGATGAGGCTTGATCACTCAGAGCTTTTGATCACTCAGAGCTTTTGTGTAATAAAGTTTTATTAAAGTATAAAGGAGATAGAGAAAACTTCTGACATAGGCATCAGAAAGGGGCAGAAAGAGTACCCTCCTGCTAGTCTTCAGCTGGATGTTATACAGTCACTAGCAGTCTGTTAATGAAAGAAAGGAATGTCTTAAAACTCAGAATAGCACCAGGCCCGTCATTCATAAGATGCGTTTGGGATAATCTTGGCACCAGATGATTCATCCCGGGCCATAAAATGATTGACTTGAATCTTGTAGAAGGGCAGATTACCATACAAATAGTTTCGTTTACATAGATTAGGGGAACAATATCTGAATATAACATACTGGTTTGTTAAGTAGGTTCTGAGCCACTAGGCGGGACCCACTTGAAGACAGAGTCTGGGGTAAATGCATAGTACATTAACATAGCTTACGACCAACATTTCCATAAGAAAAATGCATTGGTTAACTCAAGGTTTAAGACTAGTTAACTTCAGGTGAAACTAGGTGTCATTATGGCACTGTTTTAAGAGAAACCTCCTTAAAATGTCTGACACTTGTAGACTATTTCCTCTGTTTGGAGACCCCTGGCCTTCCTGCCTGTTACCCTCTCAAGAGGATTTTGAGTGTTAACTCAGATTTTCAAAAAAGTGTATGAAGACTGAGGAAAATAATTGTTGAACAATTTAGAAGTAAAA
The DNA here is from genome assembly GCF_049115385.1 of Moschus berezovskii. NCBI lineage: Eukaryota > Metazoa > Chordata > Mammalia > Artiodactyla > Moschidae > Moschus > Moschus berezovskii. The sequence goes on from NC_142485.1 coordinate 39,800,794, forward strand.
TGATAGAGCATGGTTTCTGTGCTGTTTTCCCCTATGAATCCTTATGTATGGGCCAAAGGAATATAACACTCTTCGGATATTAAAACACAAGGAAGAGCAGGCAAGTCATTTGTGTATCAGTGACTGTCTAGCTGTCCACTAGACTTCTTTCTTCTCTGGTCATATAGTTACTGTACATATTATACTCCCTTCTCAGTGTTGGGCATCATATAGCTGATTTCCAGCTAGTGGAATGGACTAGAAGTGATGGACCTGATTTTTCTAACCATTGGCCAAAAGCACCGACTGAACCCTAGAGGAGATTCTGAAACAGAAGGAGCCAGGGTCTTTTCATGACTAGATGGAAGGCTCCCTAACAACCATGGACACTCTTTTTTTAATTTCTTGTGGGAAACAAGTAAACCTATTGTGTTAAGCCTCTGAGATTTTGGAAAACGTACAGATTGTGATGGCTGGCATGTTTCTGATGAATGATTCTTAAATCAGAATTGCATGAGTAAGCACAAAGTTTAAAGAAAAGAAACAAATCTAATAAGGAATCAGATTTTTTTTTTTTTTCTATTATAGAGTAAGTTGGCTTCTGGCATTGGAGAAGACATTTGCAGAAATCAGTTTAATGAGTTACTATAGAAATGAAATGAAAAGGACACCTTTTTTGGGTGTTAGTTCTAGAAGGTCTTGTAGGTCTTCATAGAACCGTTCAACTTCAGCTTCTTCAGCATTACTGGTCGGGGCATAGACTTGGATTACTGTAATATTGAATGGTTTGCCTTGGAAATGAACGGAGATCATTCTGTCTTGTTTTTTTTTTTTTTCTTTTTTAATATAACTTTTTTTATTTTAATTGGAGGCGGCAAAACCAATACAATACTGTCGTTTAGGAGATTGCATCCAATACTGCATTTCAGAGTCTTTTATTGACTATGATGGCTACTCCATTTCTTCTAAGGGATTTTCACCTACAGTAGTAGATATAATGGTCATCTGAGTTAAATCCACCCATTCCGGTCCGTTTTAGTTCGCTAATTCCTAAAATGTTGGTGTTCACTCACCATTTCCTGTTGACCGCTTCCAATTTGGCTTGATTCATGGACCTAACATTCCAGGTTCCTATGCAATATGGCTCTTTACAGAGTCGAACTTCAGTAGCATATTGGGCACCTACTGACCTGGGGAGTTCAACTTTCGGTGTCATGTCTTTTTGCCTTTTTGGTGTTGGAGAAGACTCTTGAGAGTCCCTTGGACAGCAGGGAGATCCAACTAGTCCATCCTAAAGGAAATCAGTCCTGAATATTCATTGGAAGGACTGATGCCAAAGCTGAAACTCTAATACTTTGGCCACCTGAAGTGAATAACTGACTCATTTGAAAAGACCCTGAAGCTGGGAAAGATTGAAGGTGGGAGGAGAAGGGGATTACAGGGGATGAGATGGTTGGATGGCATCACCGACTCAATGGATATGAGTTTGAGTAGGCTCTGGGGGTTGGCAAAGGACAGGGAGGCCTGGGGTGCTGCAGTCCATGGGGTTGCAAAGAGTCAGACACGACTGAGCGCCTGAACTGAACTGATAGAAATCAAATAACCTATAAGAGTTTCACTACAAGTTAATTATTAGCCGATTTGGGTAACTCAGGAGCTCAGAAAACAAATGGGTTATTATATGCTAGTTACGTTCTGTCAGTATTAAAAAGCAATAAAAAGGCAGAAGAATTCTCTCCATAAGTTAAACATTTTGTTTGGAATTTGTTGTTGTTTAGTCACTCAGTCATGTCCGACTCTGTGACCCCATGGACAGCAGCATGCCAGGCTTCCCTGTCCTTCACCATCTCCTGGAGCTTAAAATTGCTTCACAAACTAGAGATTTCCCTGTTGTAAGACACTTGACATTCTTGCAGTTTTCACTGCAATCATATTAGGAAACAAAGTGTTTATATCTTGCTAAAAAGATGTGATTTATTCTAGAAGCAGGGATGGAGGAAGAGATCTTCAGTAATGTATGTGTGTGCTCAGTAGTGTCCGACTCTTTGTGACCCCATGAACTGTAGCCCACCAGGTTTCTCTGTCCATGGACTTTTCCAGGAAAGAATCCTGGAGTGGGTTGCCATTCCTTCTCCAGGGAATCTTCCTGACCCAGGGATCGAACTCACATCTCCTGCTTCTCCTGCTTTTCAGGAGGATTCTTTACCACTGTACGACCTTGGAAGCCCATCTTCAATAATAGGGTACTCAAATTTCAAATGAGGGGTTAATACATGTAGCTCTTTTTCCTACCTTGTTTCAACAAAAATGTGTCTTTAAGGATGAAAATGTTCTTTGAATACTTTACTTACCCTTTGAACTTAAGTTTATTTGATCTATTATTTCCTCTTCTTCATCTGCTACTCACAGTCTTTTTCTTTTGATAGTATTATGATAGAAATTAAAGTTGGGTTTCTGTAACAACTTATTCAACATCAATGCTCTTTCATGTGTATTTCAAGTAAATGTGATAAAATTATCTACGTAAAGAAATCACTCTTTTCAAAAGTGCGTTCTTTTGTCTCTTTTGTTATCACTTAATGTGCTTGCAGAATTTGTATTTGTTATTTAAATTTATCATGTGAACTGTCCACATGTTGTTAATGAAGCAAGTGTTTTTTGTTCAGAGCAAATGAATGTCTACTCTTTGATTAGCTGTTATTTAAAAATGTGCTGATAAAAGCAAGTTAGCTCTTTTTCAGTTGGTTAATCTACATGTTCAGTTCAGTTCAGTTCAGTTCAGTCGCTCAGTCGTGTCCGACTCTCCGCGACCCCATGAATCACAGCACGCCAGGCCTCCCTGTCCATCACCAACTCCCGGAGTTCACTCAAACTCATGTCCACAGAGTCGGTGATGCCATCCAGCCATCTCATTCTCCGTCGTCCCCTTCTCCTCCCGCCCCCAACCTTTCCCAGCATCAGAGTCTTTTCCAGTGAGTCAACTCGTCGCATGAAGTGGCCAAAGTATTGCAGTTTCAGCTTTAGCATCAGTCCCTCCAATGAACATCCAGGATTGGTCTCCTCTAGAATGGACTGGTTGGATCTCCTTGCAGTATAAGGGACTCTCAAGAGTCTTCTCCAACACCACAGTTCAAAAGCATCGATTCTTCGGCGGTCAGCCTTCTTCACAGTCCAACTCTCACATCCATACATGACCACGGGAAAAACCATTGCCTTGACTAGACGGACCTTGGTTGGCAAAGTAATGTCTCTGCTTTTTAATATACTATCAAGGTTGGTCATAACTTTCCTTCCAAGGAGCAAGCGTCTTTTAATTTCATGGCTGCAATCAGCATCCGCAGTGATTTTGGAGCCCAAAAAAAGAAAGTCTCACACTGTTTCCACTGTTTCCCCATCTATTTGCCATGAAGTGATGGGACCAGATGCCATGATCTTTGTTTTCTGAATGTTGAGCTTCAAGCCAACCTTTTCACTCTCCTCTTTCACTTTCATCAAGAGGCTTTTGAGTTCCTCTTCACTTTCTGCCATAAGGGTAGTGTCATCTGCATATCTGAGGTTATTGATATTTCTCCCAGCAATCTTGATTCCAGCTTGTGCTTCTTCCAGCCCAGCGTTCCTCATGATGTACTCTGCATATAAGTTAAATAAGCAAGGTGACAATATACAACCTTGACGTACACCTTTTCCTATTTGGAACCAGTCTGTTGTTCCATGTCCAGTTCTAACAGTTGCTTCCTGACCTGCATACAGGTTTCTCAAGAGGCAGGTCAGGTGGTCTGGGATTCCCATCTCTTTCAGAATGTTCCACAGTTTATTGTGATAGACACAGTCAAAGGCTTTGGCATAGTCAATAAAGCAGAAATAGATGTTTTTCTGAAACTCTCTTGCTTTCTCCATGATCCAGCGGATGTTGGCAATTTGATCTCTGGTGCCTCTGCCTTTTCTAAAACCTGCTTGAACATCTGGGAGTTCACGGTTTACATACTGCTGAAGCCTGGCTTGGAGAATTTTGAGCATGACTTTACTAGCGTGTGAGATGAGTGCAATTGTGCGGTAGTTTGAGCATTCTTTGGCATTGCCTTTCTTTGGGATTGGAATGAAGACTGACCTCTTCCAGTCCTGTGGCCACTGCTGAGTTTTCCAAATCTGCTGGCATATTACTAACTTTTAAAAGAAAATTATCCTATAGGTACATATTTACAAATTGACTATAACTCAGTATCATTTTGGACTCTGTGGGAGAGGGCGAGGGTGGGATGATTTGGGAGAATAGCACTGAAACATGTATATTATCATATGTGAAATGAATCACCAGTCCAGGTTCGATGCATGATACAGGATGCTGGGAGCTGGTGTACTGGGATGACCCAGAGTGATGGGATGGGGAGGGAGGTGGGAGGGGGGTTCAAGATAGGGAACACATGTACACCCAGGGCAGATTCATGACAATGTATTGCAAAATCAATACAATAATGTAAAGTAATTAGCCTCCAATTAAAATAAATAAATTAAAAAAAAATAATTCAAGCCATCATCTAAAAATCAATGGGTGGAAATTTTTAGATTGATAAACATAACTGAAATTCAAATTATTAAAAAAATTAAGGAAATAATAAAAGTTCTTAAAAAAACCTGGTTTAAGCAATGAAAATTCTCTGAGATGGGATACCTTTTGAGTTTTATAGGTTTGCCCATAAGTAAGATTAATGAAGTTTTCTTCCTTCGTTTAACCTTGCACTTGTATTATTTCAGTTCTTGTATTAAACTGAACCTCAGCCTGGGGCATAATTGTTTTCTTTCTTTCTTTTTTTTTGTGGCTGCTGGCTGTTAGCATTACCACATTCAAAGATTGGTACTCTTAATTGAGATCTAATGATTTGTGATTTTTTTAAATTTGTTGCTGGGAAAACAAAAATATATTTTATTGAAGCATGTTTTCAAAATTCTTGATTCAACTATAATTATGTTGAAATGCCAATTGACACTAATAAGAACAGTTCAGTTCAGACGCTCTGTTGCTCATTCTTTGCAGCCCCATGGACTGTAGCACTCCAGGCCTACCTGTCCATCACTAACTCTTGAGTTGACTCAAACTCATGTCCATTGAGTTGGTGATGCCATCCAGCCATCTCATCCTCTGTTATCCCCTTCTCATCCTGCCTTCAATCTTTCCCACCATCAGGGTCTTTTCAGATGAGTCAGTTATTCACTTCAGGTGGCCAGAGTATTGGAATTTCAGCTTCAGCTTCAGCATCAGTCCTTTCAATGAGTATTCAGGACTGATTTCCTTTAGGATGGACTGGTTGGATCTCCTTGCAGTCCAAGGGACTCTCAAGAGTCTTCTCCAGCACCACAGTTTAAAAGCATTATTTCTTCAGTGCTCAGCTTTCTTTATAGTCCAACTCTCACATCCATACATGGCTACTGGAAAAACCATAGCATTGACTAAGATGGACCTTTGTTGGTAAAGAAATGTCTCTGTTTTTTAATATGCTGTCTAGGTTGGTCATAACTTTTTTTTACAAGGAGTAAGCGTCTTTGAATTTCATGACTGCAGTCACCATCTGCAGTGATTTTGGAACCCCCCCCCCCTCCAAATAAAGCCTGCCTCTGTTTCCACTGTTTCCCATCTATTTGCCATGAAGTGATGGGACCACATGCCATGATGTTAGTTTTCTGAATGTTGAGCTTTAAGCCAACTTTTCACTCTCCTCTTTCACTTTCATCAAGAGGCTCTTTAGTTCTTCTTCACTTTCTGCCATAAGGGTGGTGTCATCTACATATCTGAGGTTATTGATATTTCTCCCGGCAATCTTGATTCCAGCTTGTGCTTCATCCAGCCCAGCATTACTTATGATGTACTCTGCATATAAATTAAATAAGTAGGGTGATAATATACAGCTTTGATGTACTCCTTTCCTGATTTGGAACCAATCTGTTTTTCCATGTCCAGTTCTAACTGTTGCTTCCTGACCTTCATACCAATTTCTCAGTAGGCAGGTCAGGTGGTCTTGTGTTTCCATCTCTTTCAGAATTTTCCACATTTGTAATCTACACTGTCAAAGGCTTTGGCATAGTCAATAAAGCAGATGTATGTGCTTTTCTGGAACTTTCTTGCTTTTTCAGTGATCCAACGGATGTTGGCAATTTGATCTCTGGTTCCTCTGCCTTTTCTAAATCCAGCTTGAACATCTGGAAGTTCACGGTTCAAGTACTGCTGAAGCCTGGCTTGGAGAATTTTGAGCATTACTTTGCTAGCGTGTGAGATGAGTGCAATTGTGCAGTAGTTTGAGCATTCTTTGGCATTGCCTTTCTTTAGGATTGGAATGAAAACCAACATTTTCCAGTCCTGTGGCCACTGCTGAGTTTTCCAAATTTGCTGGCTTATTGAGTGCAACACTTTCACATCATCACCTTTAAGGATTTGAAATAGCTCAACTGGAATTCCATCACCTTTACTAGCTTTGTTCATAGTGATACTTCCTAAGGGTGCTTGACTACACATTCCAGGATGTCTGGCTCTAGGTGAGTGATCACACCATTGTGATTATCTGGGTCATGAAGATCTTTCTTGTACAGTTCTTCTGTGCATTTTTGCCACCTCTTCTTAATATCTTCTGCTTCTGTTAGGTCCCTACCATTGCTGTCCTTATTGAACCCATCTTTGCATCAAATGTTCCCTTGGTATCTCTAATTTTCTTGAAGAGATCTCTAGTCTTTCCTATTCTATTGTTTTCCTCTATTGCTTTGCATTAAGAATATAAACAACTAATAAGTAAATGTATCTACTGCTCTAAGCTGACTCTCTGTTTTTAGGATGAGTGTGTATAAACTGGTCCATATAATTCACTTGTTGAGGTCACATGTGGGGATCCTGGAGGCTAAAATGTCAGCAAAGGAAAGAACATCATGAATACAGTGTAGAAACTGAATCTTGAGGGAGTAAACCAGTGAAAGAGGAGGGTAAGATGAGAAGGGACACAGAGAGACATGCCAGATGCGTGAGTCTGCTGTGTTAGAGCATGATGAAGGAATGAATCTGGGGCTGCTGTCCACCCTGAGTTGCCATGCCCTTTCCACTCCCTCTGGCTCCTAAATGATCACAGCTGGACATGCACGATTATGGACTACCTAGTTGTGCACTAAGACTTTGGCAGTAGGGCCAGGCAGAGGTCACAGATTTGGGTGTAGGTCTGGATGTCGTAAAAAGTGGGGGGAAAAAAAGTGAAAGTGTTGGTCACTCAGTTGTATCTGACTCTATGTGATCCCATGATCTGTAGCCCACCAGGCTCCTCTGTCCATGGAATTCTCCAGACAAGAATACTGGAGTGAGTTTCCATGCCCTTCTCCAGGGGATCTTCCTGACCCAGGGATCGAACCCAGGTTTCCTGCATTGCAGACTGATTATTTACCCTATGAGCCACCAAACATGATATGTATGCAAATATTTCAGACTAGAGTGGGGGAGAGGGTATTAGGGTTCTCCAGAGAAACAGGACTAAAAGCTTTGTGTGTGTAGAAATGCCAATTATCTACACTAAATATGAAATAAAAATTAAAAACTTTAAAAATGCCAATTATAATGAATCATGTATGTATGTATGATTTACATGTATCATATATAGTCATCTATATTATTTATATATAATTGTCTATGTATTTTGCATATATAATCATTTTATGATAAAAATAATTTCTATATCTCTGTCTCATCTATATTGATTGTAAAATGTTGTCAGAAATTGGTTCATGTGATTATGGAGATTAAGAATCTCCGTGATCTGCTGTCAGTATGCTGGAGGCCAGAGTTGAGGGAGAAGGCACTGTTCCTGGCCAGAGTCCTGGGTGACTCCCTCCTGGTGATCTCCCACTCAAAATGCTAAGTTGACCCTATTCTTTTTTCTTAAAGTGAAATTAAGTGTTTTATTAGAACAGAAGTAGAAGCAATGAGTTGCCCCTGTTTAAATGCTTTAAGTTTAGGTAGCTGCATCTTTAGGGCTTCCCAAGTGGAGCTAGTGGTAAAGAACCCATTTGCTTTGGCAGGAGACATGAGAGACTTGGGTTTGTTCCCTGGGTCGGGAAGATCCCCTGGAGGAAGGCATGGCAACCTACTCCAGTGTTCTTGCCTGGAGAATCCCATGGACCTTGGAGCCTCTGGAGGGCTACAGTCCATGCGATTGCACAGAGTTGGACACAACTGAAGCAGCTTAGCGTGCACGTACCTGCATCTTTAAGTTTTACTTTTCTTTTTTTTTTTAAATTTATTTATTTTACTTTACAATATTGTATTGGTTTTGCCGTACATTGACTTGAATCCGTCATGAGTGTACATGTATTCCCCATCCTGAACCCCCCTCCCACCTGCCTCCCCATCCCATCCCTCTGGGTCATCCCAGTACACCAGCCCTGAGCACCCTGTATCAAGCATCAAACCTGGCCTGGCGATTCATTTCACATATGATAATATATATGTTTCAATGCCATTCTCCCATATCATCCCGCCCTCACCCTCTCCCACAGAGTCCAAAAGACTGTTCTATACATCTATGTCTCTTTTGCCATCTCACATACAGGGTTATCATCACCAGTGTCTCCTTTTCCCTAACACTAAAGTAACAGAGCCATTGATACTGACATCATTAATATCATAGAGATCTTGGCTTCTCGATCTCTGGATTCTGGTCCTAAATCTCCTCACTATAATGTATATGAAAACATTGATGACTGAAACTTATTCTGTATTTATAAATGAAGGCGATGCTTCCCACTTTATGAGGTAATTGTAAAGGTATGGTGATATAAAAAAAAGTATTAACTATGAAGCAGTCTGCAAAGTATTAGTAGTTGCCAATAGTCCTCTGTACTGCAATGTCATCCCACAAACCTTTATGAATTAGGTACATCAATGATTTAAACATAATTTAAATTCATCCCACATCTAGAGAAGCACACTGTGCTTCAAAAATCTTCCTAGAACACAACTCTGTTATTTCTTTGCTTGGAAATCTTCTGTGCCCACTCATTAAAGTCCACAGTTATGAAATGAAATATTCTAAGAATGCATGTGGGCATAGTGCAGGAATACATTTTCTGCAGGTAAATGATTTTTTTGTTTTTTTGCAAACCCAGTATGTATGCAGATTGTGAAACCCAGAAGAATAAGTAAGCATGAAACACATACAAGTTTAGTAGTTAAACTGAAAAGCAGTCAAGGATGGAGACAGGAGTCCCGAGAGTTGTCATGTCATCACCATGCTCAGAAAGGATAGTGTCATTGGTGTTGCACATTTCCTACTAGCACTATTGGCTTACTGTTCTTTTTTTTCACTCAGTAGAATATATTGATAAATGCAAGGGAAGGAAGATGATTGCATTTTCCATACTGCTTTCTGGTAATATGACATTTATTTGAGTTGGCATCCTTTTTTAATTTTTCTAAGTTTGATGTGAGCTGCTTTTGTCTTATTTTTCTGTAGCTATGAATTCACGTATGTTGTTGTGATTAACATGATATTTAACATGGTTCATAGAAACAGAGATAAGTCTCAAAAGCTCTTCTTAAGGGGTTAAGAAAAATGTTAGTTGCTTCAGTCGTGCCCAACTCTTTGCAATCCCATGGACTGTAGCCCACCAGGCTTCTCTATCCTTGGAATTCTCTAGACAAAAATACTGGAGTAGATAGCCATTCCCTTCTCTAGGGGATCTTCCTAACTCAGGGATCGAACCTGGGTCTCCTGCATTTCAGACAGATTCTTTACCAGCTGAGCCACTAAGGGGTTAAGAAGATGGCAAACAAAGAAGCAATTCTGAGCTTAACTGCTCTGAAAGTTTTTCATGGGGTCTTCCAGGCAAAGTCTTGTGGTGAGGGAAAGTGGCTACACCAATTTACTGTAATGAGGAGCTTTCTGCTTTGAAAGCACAATGGAGAAAAAACAGGAGACAGATTCCCAGCATTTCCCAGAGAAGTCAAAAAGGGAAGGGACATAGAAGGAGAGAGTGGTGAAGAGTGGAAGTTATGAAAAATTAAAGTATGTGTGAATGAATGCCTGAAAGAACTAGTGAATAGATTAATATGGACATGAATCAGTGGACAAATTATTGAATGAATGACAGCCAGACGAACAGGAACTTAAATACTTAAGTGACTAAAATAATTTATACAACATGGACTTATGGAATGAAAGTATTGATTGTTTTGATTGCTTTAAAAACTCTGAAGCACAGAAAGTTAGATGAACACAGCTGTTAATTGTTTATAGATAGAAGCTGTGACAGCATTTATCTCAATAAATTCCAATATTTCTTTACAGGGTACTTCAGTATTTTTTCCATTTTAAGTCATTCATCTTTATTCATCGAGTCATCAATGTATATTAAGCATCAGCTCCATGCTGGTTGCAAGGGAACCTTGGGTAATACCATGTGATCACATCAGAATCATGTGGATTCAAAATGTATTAACAATTACTGTGTCATCACCATAAGCTCTGCTACTCTGGGCACTCTAACTTAGGAAGAAGTCAAAATGTATTGATTTGTGAGTTTTATCCCAGTGTTCATATATCAATACCTTATCATCTGTTTGTGCTAATCAGTGCTCTTTCGCCACCTGTAGAGTTTCTTAAATCAGACACACGGCAGGTGATGGATCAACTGGGGGAGCTTGCCTTGCAAGTCCTGCTGTTTCCTCTATTATTACATGTCTTAACTCCTTCATGGTATCAGGTCTCCCTGTGGTTGCCGTTGTAAGTCATTTCTCTTTTCTACAGGCTCTTCATAATTTTTACGGATGGCTAAATACATTTTTACTTGTTATTGCTAGCTCCCTCTCCCCCCGCCCGACACAAAAAAGCCCCTAGGATTTGTATCTGAGCCCCTGAAGGAAATGTGCTAATGAATAAGGATGGTCAAGGCTGCTCTTGTAGGTCAAAGTAAATATCAACTCTAAAATATGCAGCTTAGGTACTAACTAATTCCAGCCATGTCTCAGCTGTTCTCCTTTCCCAATTCATCACTTTCAATGAGAAAGTCTGAAGCAGGTCAGAGACTCCATCATTTATCAGCACGTTGACTTACAGATGCGTGTGAGTGAGAGGTGCATGTGTGAGGCCCATTTTTCTTGTGGCATTTCCTGGGGATATTTTCAGACACGTTTTGTAGGGTACAGTTTAATCTAACGTCCCCCGCCCCCCCGTTTCTTGGAGGGGCTGATAGACTCCAGGGTGAAAATTACATTGACTTGTTTATTTTATTTGCTTATCCTTTTTTTTTTTCCTTTCATAGACTTATTCCTTCTCACGTAAGAACGGATATGTAATACAATAAATTTAGACTTCACACTTTTACTTCCCTGTCATACATTTTAGTTTGAATGTATTTGCTCTTAATTTTTGTCTCATTGCATCTTGTCATTCCAAAGACAGTCATTATGAAGGTACAAAATGCCATCCATGGATTTCTGTGATGGAGGTACAGTGATGAGCAAGGTGGGCATGGCACCTGACCTGGAGACTTCTGTTTTTTGGGAGGAGCACCTCATTTTCAGCTTATCTTCAGAGTATATCTGCAAGTGTTATTTTGTGAATAAAAAATTGCAGTTACACTTTGGGGCAAAATCAGCCTGACTCTGAATAGTGTTCCGTGAAGGCTTGTGGGGGAACTTTTCAACCGTTCCTGCTCGTTAATGTACATCTGTATCTTGTGCTATATTCTGGAACCTATTCTTGCTTCAGCTGCTGAAGAGTTAGCAGGAGACTATGTCTTTCATTAACTCCACAGTTTGTCATCTGTGGCAGGGCTCTGGGGCTCTTCCTGAGCCTTCTTTTTCTCAGGAGGGAGTAGAACTGGGAGGGCATCTAGAATTCCTTCCTGGAAATATTATATTTGTCTCTGTTTCCACGTTCTGCTGGCTTCCCAGGTGGTGCAGTGGTAAAGAATCTGCCCACCAATGTAGGAGACTCGGGTTTGATCTCTGGGTTGGGAAGATCCCCTGGAGTAGGAAATGGCAACCCACTCCAGTATTCTTGCCTGGAGAATCCCATTGGCAGAGGAGCCTGGAGGGCTACAGTCCATGGGGTCTCAAAGAGTTAGACATTACTGAGTACACATGCACACCCATTTTCTGTCATTATATTTGGTCTTTGATTTTGGTTCCTGACATGGAACTCCTAAAATCTTTGAATTTTCAGAGCCATGGGTGTGCTAGGATCACCTTACAAGAGCTCCTGAATTCCTTGGAATTTCCTGGGTGGTAGAAGCACCTTTTATTCAGATGAGCTGACTGCTGATGGCTCCTGTGTGGCGACCATCACAAGAAAAGTATGATTAGAACTTAGGACTTGTAGTCTCACCTCTGTCCTTTAGAGATGGGAAAGAGGCTGGAAACTGAGTTAATAATCATGCTGATGTGATGAGGTCTCTAAAAAAAGCACTAAATTATGAGCTTCCCTCGTAGCTCAGTTGGAAAAGAATCTGCCTGCAATGCAGGAGACCTGGGTTTGACTCCTGGGTTGGGAAGATCCCCTGGTGGAAGAAATGACAACCCACTCCGGTATTCTTGCCTGGAGAATCCCATGGTCAGAGGAGCCTGGCAGGCTACAATCCATGGGGTCCGCAAGAGTTGGACATGACTTAGAGATTAACCAACCAACCAAAAGACGTTCCAAGAGCTTTGGGGTTGGTGGACACATCCATGTACTGGGAAGGTTGTTGTTTAGTCTAAGTTGTCTCTAAGCTCCTCTGTCCATGGGATTTCCCAGGGAAGAGTACTGGAGTGATTGGGTACTGCATCTCCATGGGAACAGACACTCTGGGCCCTTCTGGACTCGCCCTAGTCACCTTCATCTGACTGTTCATCTGTATCCTTTGTCATTGCCTTTATTATATAATAAACTGGTAAATAATTAGTGCAGCCCTGAGTTCTGTGAGCCACCCTAGCAAATTTTTGAACCCAAAGAATGGTTGTGAGAACCCTGGGTTATAGCTGGTTGATCAGAAGTGCATGTGATAACCTGATGAAGGGTTTCTGAGCTGGGGAATCTTTTGAGACCAAGCTCCTAACTGGTGGGGTCTGTGTGAACCCTGGGGTAGATAGTGTCAGAGCTAAACTGAATCCTGGGTCACCCAGCTTTTGTCTGGAGAATGGGAGAATTGATTGGTGTGGGGAAAATCCACACAACCAGTCACAGAAGTATTCCAGGTGAGCAGTGGAGGAAAAATGAGAGCTTTTTCTTTTCACCTCTGAGTCACCCAACTCTTCGCTATTTGTCTGTTGTGTGTCATGTTTCTGAACAACAACAACAATTCAACTACAAACAAAAATCGAGGTTTTGGGAACGACTTCCTGGCACAGACCATCCCTTTGCAGACGTTTAAAGGGAGGGCTGAGCAGCAGGCAGAGCCAGGCTGGCCGATGTGCCCTCTGTTCCCTGTCAGCTGCTGCTTTCATCCACAGTCTCCCCTCAACCCACCTACTTTGCAAGAGTTGCTTTGGTTGCATTGAACCCTGACAGAATCAAAATCAGAATCCCCAAGTGGTCCAGAGAATTTTGAATGGTCATCCCAAGTGGTTTGCACACAGGAGTGTGATAGTAGAAGGCAGAGATTGGTTTTGAAGATAAATGTTTTTGTGAATGGACTTCCCACCCTGGCAGAACACCTTTCATCACTTCTCCGGTGGCACAGGCTGTGTCATGTCCATCAGAAGCATCAGTCCTTTCATGCTCGATAAACTCCTCTGTTGCAGGCACTCCCCTGTCTGTCCCTCCATGGGAATACCATCTGACCTCCCAGAGCAGACCTCAGTGACCTTGTCCAAAATGCCAGCTCACCCAGCAGCACCGAACTTGAGGACTGTGTGCTTCCCGTGTCCTGACCCACATTTCTCCAAAAGCACATGATGTCTGACTTCATCCTCTGCCAGAATGTGAGCTCCCAGAAGGCAGAGGGTGTGCTTGTCTTTGTGGCCTCAGAAAAATAAAAGCACTTGGTCACTAGTAAGCTCTCAAATGGTTGAGCAGATAAACACATAAATGAATAAATGAGCAAATGAATACATAAGTGAATCAATGAATGGACTAAATTCTCCTTGACTGTTAACTGTGTTGTATTGAACGGGTTATTCAACTGTTTGATCATGCTTCCTTATCTTAAACATGAAAGATTTTTCCTTATAAAGAGCTCACACAATTAAATGGCAAAAACAACAAATCACCTTATTAAAAAAAATGGTCAAAGGACTGAAATAGGCATTTCTCCAAAGAAGACATAGGAAAGGCCACAGGTACATACAAAGATTTTCAGCATCACTAATCATCTGCTGCTGCTGCTAAGTCACTTCAGTCGTGTCCGACTCTGTGACCCCATAGATGGCAGCCTACCAGGCTTCTTCATCCCTGGGATTCTACAGGCAAGAACACTGGAGTGGGTTGCCATTTCCTTCCCAATGCATGAAAGTGAAAAGTGAAAATGAGGATGCTCAGTCACATCCGACTCTTTGTGACCCCATGGACTGCAGCCTACCAGGCTCCTCGGTCCATGGGATTGTCCAGGCAAGAGTACTGGAGTGGGTTGCCATTGCCTTCTCCACACTAATCATCAGGTAAATGCAAAATAAAACCACAATGAGATATCACCTCATGCCTATTGGAGTTACCATCATCAAAAAGACAAGTGTTGGTGAGGATGTAGAGAAAAGGGAACACCTGGATGCTGTTGGTGTGAATGTGAACTGGCACAGCCACAAGAGAAAAAGGCATGGAGTTTCCCCAGAAAAACTAAAGCTAGAACTACCTTCAGTTCAGTTCAGTCGCTCAGTCGTGTCCGACTCTTCGTGACCCCATGAATCACAGCACGCCAGGCCTCCCTGTCCATCACCAACTCCCGGAGTACACTCAAACTCATGTCCATCGAGTCGGTGATGCCACCCAGCCATCTCATTCCCTGTCGTCCCCTTCTCCTCCCGCCCCAATCCCTCCCAGCATCAGACTCTTTTCCAGTGAGTCAACTCGTCGCATGAGGTGGCCAAAGTATTGCAGTTTCAGCTTTACCATCAGTCCTTCCAATGAACACCCAGGATTGATCTCCTTTAGAATGGACTGGTTGGATCTCCTTGCAGTACAAGGGACTCTCAAGAGTCTTCTCCAACACCACAGTTCAAAAGCATCAATTCTTCGGCGATCAGCCTTCTTCACAGTCCAACTCTCACATCCATACATGACCACGGGAAAAACCATAGCCTTGACTAGACAGACCTTTGTTGGCAAAGTAATGTCTCTGCTTTTTAATATGCTCTCTAGGTTGGTCATAACTTTCCTTCCAAGGAGTAAGCATCTTTTAATTTCATGGCTGCAATCAGCATCCGCAGTGATTTTGGAGCCCCAAAAAATAAAGTCTGACACTGCTTCCACTGTTTTTCCATCTATTTCCCATGAAGTGATGGGACCAGATGCCATGATCTTCGTTTTCTGAATGTTGAGCTTCAAGCCAACCTTTTCACTCTCCTCTTTCACTTTCATCAAGAGGCCTTTGAGTTTCTCTTCACTTTCTGCCATAAGGGTGGTGTCATCTACATATCTGAGGTTATTGATATTTCTCCCGGCAATCTTGATTCCAGCTTGTGCTTCTTCCAGCCCAGAGTTCCTCATGATGTACTCTGCATATAAGTTAAATAAGCAGGGTGATAATATACAACCTTGACGTACTCCTTTTCCTATTTGGAACCAGTCTGTTGTTCCATGACCAGTTCTAACTGTTGCTTCCTGACCTGCATACAGGTTTCTCAAGAGGCAGGTCAGGTGGTCTGCATCTCTTTCAGAATGTTCCACAGTTTATTGTGATCCACACAGTCAAAGGCTTTGGCATAGTCAATGACTGATCCAGCAAATTTACTTCTGGGAATATAGCCAAAGGAAATGAAAACAGAAACTTGAAGGGAGTTCCATGGCATGCAGTGGAATACTATTCAGCTGTAAAAAAGTGAGGAAATGCTACCATTTGCAACAAAATGAATAGGCCATGAAAGCATTATGCTAAATGAAGGTATACACAGACAAATATACCATGCTTCACTTGTATATGGAATCTTATAAAAATAAACCAAATCATTTTTCAGTTAAACTGGGGACAAAAAGAATGCTTAAAATTTGTTACAATGACTAGATAAGGAAAATACTATGTACAAAGCAATTTCGTTATAGGATCTAAGCTCATACTGCTCACCCCATGACAGGCGAGTGGTTGAGAGACGAGTCTTGAGGGACAAGTTGTTGGGGAAAGGAATAAGAACTTTATCTGGAAAGTCCAGGAAACCGAGAAGATAGTGGGTTCCTGCCTCAAAACATCATCTTCCTGAATTTGGGCTCTTTTTATACTAAAAAGGGAGGGAGAAGTCAAACACTTCCTGGTTCACATCAGTCTCCAGAGGGGGCCTGTGAATTTCTCCCATCTGCAGCCAGTCATATGTGGGCCTGGTCAGGATGTGTCCTGTGAGTGAAACAAAGGTGTTTTAGTTTAAAGCTCATTACCTAAGAGGCCAGAAACTGGCCATTATGTGCAATTTAGTCTTAGAGGCAACATCCCTTTAGTGATTAACTTGTTATAGAATACAAAAAGTGCTTCTCTATTACACTTTCACATTATTTGTTTTCACATTAGGTCATTGTAACAAAGTTAATAAATTTATAAATATCTTCTTAAATATATTTGATATGTAAAATCCTGCTATTTAATACTGCTATTTTTGCTTTTATTTCCAATATTCTGGGAGGTGGGTCATAGAGGATCCTGCTTTGATTTATGTCAGAGAGTGTTTTGCCTATGTTTTCCTCTAGGAGTTTTATAGTTTCTGGTCTTAAATTTAGATCTTTAATCCATTTAATGTTTTATTTTTGTGTATGGTCTTAGAAAATGTTCTAGTTTCATTCTTTTACAGGTGGTTGATGAGTTTTCCCAGTACCATTATCCCTGGGCTTTCTATTTTGTTCCATTGATCTATATTTCTGTCTTTATGTCAGTACCATACTGTCTTGATTACCGTAGATTTGTAGTATAGTCTGAAGTCAGGCAGGTTGATTCCTCCAGTTCCAGTCTTCTTTCTCAAGATTGTTTTTGCTATTCGAGATTTTTTATATTTCCATACAAGTTGTGAAATTATTTGTTCTAGTTCTATGAAAAATACCATTGATAGCTTGATAGGGATTGCATTGAATCTATAGATTGCTTTGGGTAGTATACTCATTTTCTCTATATTGATTCTTCTGGTCCATGAACACAGTATATTTCTCCATCTATTTGTGTCCTCTTTGGTTTCTTTCATCAATGTTTTATAGTTTTCTATATATAGGTCTTTTGTTTCTTTAAGTAGATTTATTCTAAGTATTTTATTCTTTTCGTTGCAACAGTGAATGGAATTATTTCCTTAATTTCTCTTTCTGTTTTCTCATTGTGTTAGTGCATAGGAATACAGGGGATTTCTGTGTGTTAATTTTATATTGTGCAACTTCACTATATTCATTGATTAGCTCTTTACTATATTCATTGATTATGGTGATGTCTTTAGGGTTTTCTGTGTAGAGGATCACTTAATTAAACTTAAAAGCTTTTGCACAATGAAAGAAACTATAAGCAAGGTGAAAAGACAGCCTTCAGAATGGGAGAAAATAATAGCAAATGAAGCAACTGACAAAGAATTAATCTAAAAAATATACAAGCAGCTCCTGCAGCTCAACTCCAGAAAAATAAACGACCCAATCAAAAAATGGGCCAAAGAACTAAACTGACATTTCTCCAAAGAAGACATAGATGGCTAACAAACACATGAAAAGATGCTCAACGTCACTCATAATTAGAGAAATGCAAATGAAAACCACAATGAGGTACCATCTTACACCAGTCAGAATGGCTGCTATCAAAAAGTCTACAAAGAATAAGTGCTGGAGAGGGTGTGGAGAAAAGGGATCCCTCTTACACTGTTGGTGAGAATGCAAAAGAGAACAGCCACTATGGAGAACAGTGTGGAGAGTCCTTAAAAAACTGGAAATAGAACTGCCATACAACCCAGCAATCACACTTCTGGGCATACACACAGAGGAAACCAGAATTGAAAGAGACACGTGTACCCCAATGCTCCTTACAGCACTGTTTATAATAGCCAGGACATGGAAGCAACCTAGATGTCCATCGGCAGACAAATGGATAAGAAAGCTGTGGTACATATACACAATGGAATATAACTCAGCTATTAATAAGAATGCATTTGAATCAGTTTTAATGAGGTGGCTGAAACTGGAGCCTATTATACAGAGCAAAGAAAGTCAGAAAGAAAAACACCAATACAGTATATTAATGCATATATATGGAATTTAGAGAGATGGTAATGATGACCCTATACGCGAGACAGCAAAAGAGACACAGATGTAAATAAGTCTCTTGGACTCTGTGGGAGAGGGCAAGGGTGGGATGAGAAAATAGCATTGAAACATGTATATTACCATATGTGAAATAGATTGCCAATCCAGGTTCAGTGATGCATGAGACGGGGCACTCAGGGCCGGTGCACTGGGTCGACCCTGAGGGATGGGATGATGAGGGAGGCGGGAGGCGGGTTCAGGATGGGGGTACATGTACACGCATGGCTGATTCATGTCAATGTAAGGCAAAACCCACTACAATATTGTAATTAGTCTCCAATTATAATAAATTAATTTAAAAAAGTTGTTGTTGTTCAGTCTCTAAGTTGTGTCTGACCGCGTGGACTGAAGCACACCAGGCTTCCCTGTCCTTCACCATCTCCCCCGGTTTGCTCAAACTCATGTCAGTTGGGTCAGTGATGCTGTCCAGCCATCTCACCCTCTGTCGCCTCACTCCCTTTTTCCTCCTGCCCTCAGTCTTTCCCAGAATCAGCATCTTTTCCTTGAGTCAGTTCTTCACATCAAATGGCCACAATATTGGAGTTTCAGCTTTAGCATCAGTCCTTGCAATGAATATTCAGGGTTGGTTTCCTTTAGGATTGAATCGTTTGATCTCCCTGCTGTCCAAGAGGCTCTTAAGAGTCTTCTCCAGCACCACAAAATTGAAAATATTATATTAGTTTCTTTATTTGCATTTATTACATTTATTTCTATATGTTTATTTTGTATCTCTATGTCTCTGTATATGTCTAGATATATTTTATACACACATATATGTAAAATAATTTTGTATTTATATATTTGTTTATAAAGCACTTTCACATAATATTTTCTTATTCTGTCATTATAATGTACTACATATAAATTGTGTGTATATATGTGTTCAAAGGAGAAAAATTCAGTTCAGTTCAGTTCAGTTCAGTCGCTCAGTCATGTCCGACTCTCCGTGACCCCATGAATCACAGCACGCCAGGCCTCCCTGTCCATCACCAACTCCCGGAGTTCACTCAAACTCATGTCCACAGAGTCAGTGATGCCATCCAGCCATCTCATTCTCTGTCGTCCCCTTCTCCTCCCGCCCCCAACCTTTCCCAGCATCAGAGTCTTTTCCAGTGAGTCAACTCGTCGCATGAGGTGGCCAAAGTATTGCAGTCTCAGCTTTAGCATCAGTCCTTCCAATGAACACCCAGGATTGATCTCCTTTAGAATGGACTGGTTGGATCTCCTTGCAGTACTGTGGTGTTGGAGAAGACTCTTGAGAGTCCCTTGTACTACAAGGAGAAGAAAAATTAAAGAATACTAAATCCCTAATCAGTTAACTGAACAAGAAAAAGAAAAGCATTCATGGCAACAATCCCTCAAAAGTCCCTCTTTCCATGCAAACAGCTGATTATGCTAATTCCCTTCTTCCTCAGTGGTCTCCTCAACTTCTGGATAAATTATATGCCTTTCTTCAGGAACTGTACTCTCTCAAAATAAATCAGCCTGACCTGTAAGAGTCTCTGGTTTTGCCTCTGTATTTGTTGTGCTCTCTGGGGTGGGCAGGGGTTGGGAAGGCTGAGTTTATACACACAGGCTCATAAATACTGAGGCATGTCACCCAGACATAAGCAGGGAACATTTCCTGTGGTTGTTGTTATTATTTCCTACCGTTCTCTGAGCCTTGCTAGATCTATGGACTTAAAACTTCAACTGTGTCTTGTATTCATGATTAATGTTGAAATGTGAAGAATGAAGCATGAAGCATATACAAAGCAAATGCAATGATCAGGGAGGTTTACCTTTTAACTGGGAACCCGTGTGTGTGTGTGTGAAATTTGTTGTTTTGAATAGGTAATACATGCAAAGCATTAAAAATCAAAACTATATAACAAGAGATAGAGTCATCTTCCCATCTTATATATGTGAGACGCTGTCCTGTAAATACAATTCTGCCCTTTTCGTTTATTAGTACAAGAAAGCTTTCTTCATTCCTTTTAAAACTGCATATAGTTTTCTCTGATGCTAATTTTAGCTTTAGTCTGTCTCATGCATTATAGGCCATGTTCTGCTATTTTTGGGCTTGCTCTGCCCTGTATAACATAGTCAGTATATTAAAATGCCTATTTTTTAGCCAGCAAATTTGAATGAGCAATGCTTTCTTTAATTATTTTTTTAAATCTTCTCTCTGTTTCTCATTTTCTGTCTTTTTTTCATCTTGTTCAGCAAACTCTAGTGACATTAACTAAATCACAGCCCTAAAAATACCCTAATATTTATGTTTCCTGTGAGCATTTAACATTTTGATTGTGCTCCTTTCTGACCACAGGTGAGCCTGTCTGTCTTTTCTCTCCCTTTCCACTGTACTCTTACTGAATGATTCTGTATAGCTGTGGCTTACGTCCAAGCTAACGGAAATGACAAGATTCTTATTTCCTTGGATAATCTTTGGATCATCTTGCTTCCCTCCTTGATGCTTCTGACCTTACAAGAATATGAATGCCTAATCATAAAGTATTTTATTGACTTTTCTGGATTATAGTGACCATTGTCCACTATTATCTGCCCGTAAAAAGTAAGACCATAAACTCTGAATAGTTTTAGTTGAATTCACTTATTAATTACTATATGTAAAGCATTCTGTTGGGTACCCAATGGGAAGAGGAGTGGAAAGAAAAAAAGTGATAATCATTTTTTTTTTGCCATAATCAGCTCATCATGTAGAAAGGAAGACTTTATTTCCCCACGTTATAGATTAGAAGTAATTTCCTTATTTATTAAAACCTCTCTATTAGATGCAATTAATGTTTGCATATCTCCAGCAATACTGAACCGTGAAGTGTTTTTCACTCACGCATCACCGACTCTGTGGATATGAGTCTGAATGAACTCCGGGAGTTGGTGATGGGCAGGGAGGCCTGGCGTGCTGTGATTCATGGGGTCGCGGAGAGTCTGACACGACTGAGCGACTGAACTGAACTGAACTGAACTGAACTTTCCATATTGTTACAATTGACCCTGATTTGGACCTGTCCAGATATCTTTATATTATAGATTTTTAATTTTATTGAGTTTAAACAAAACATTTATTTTTATTTTTTTTGATTTTATTTTTTTAAATTTAATTATGACTTTTTATGGCCCAGATCTGTTCAGTCTTGGTAAATGCTTCCTTTATATTTTATAAGACTGCATTCTGCTAATTTTGACTAGACTGTTCCCTAAATGTATATTAAAATCCATCTATAGCACCCATCTATTCTAAGGCCTATTGTCCATTGTTCTGTCACTTAGCAATATTGGATTCTTTGACTATTTCTTGTTTTTCTTCATGTAAGAACTCTGTTATTTCATGCATAAATATTTAGGATTGTTATGTGTTCTTGACGAATTAATTCACCCCTTCACTATTATGAAATACCTTCTTTGTCCCGGCTGATATCCTTTGTTCTGAAATATATTTTTCTGATACTACATAGACACTCCAGTCTTTTTAAAGAAAGTTTTATTATGGTAGATCTTTTTCTTTTCTTTTACTTTAAACTAGACATGTCGTTGTTGTAAAACTGTGTCTGTTGTAGGCAATAGTGTGTCTTGCATCATATTTGGTCTTACAATCTGCACCTTTAATTAGATGTTTAGACCATTTACATATCATATGATGACTTATATTGCAGAGTCTAAATTGACCATTTTGGTCTTTGATTTCTGTTTTATTTTTCTTTTTTCCTGTTTACTTATTTTCCTGCCTTATTTTGAATTGAATATTTTAAAAAATTTTGTCTAATTTGTTGGATTATTAGCTACAAATCTCTCTGGTACTATTCTGATACATAGCTTATAGCATATAGTGTAAGTTACATATGTTTTATATGTTACATATACTTATATGTAAGTTTAGCATATATTCTAGAATAAATATGTATTGGGTTGGCCAGAAATTTCGGCCAACGTCTGTAACATCTTATGGAAAAACTTGAGTGAGCATTTTGGTCAATCCAGTAATAGACTATACAGTATATATGTACACATTGTAAATCTATTTATACGTATATACTACATTACATAGTACATATATAGTATATATTCCAATGTATATGCTATTATATGTTATAAATATAAATATTTATTGAAACCTGTCTTCAAATAATAATGACCACTATCCATAAAATATATTAGAACATAACATGGAATACAGGTATACCTTGGAGATATTTCAGGTTTAGTCCAGAACACTGTAATAAAACAGATATCAGAGGTCGACGGTAAGATGGCGGAGGAATAGGACAGGGCGGCCACTTTCCCCCCAACAAAATCAACAAAAGAACATTTGAACGCTGAGTAAATCCCACAAAAAAACTTCTGAATACCGGCAGAGGACATCAGGCACTCAGAAAAGCAGCCCATAGTCGTTGAAAGGAGGTAGGAAATAGATAAAAAGATAAAAAGAGAGACAAAAGAGGGAGGGACGGAGCTCCCTCCCGGGAAGGGAGGCTTAAAAAAAAAAAAGAGAGAAGTTTCCAAACACCTGGAAACACTAGCGAGTGGAACCTCAGAGGGCCGCATAACTGGGAGACAAAAGACATAAATAATTAAAACTCACGGACTAAGTGCTCAGAGGAAACTCTCAGCAGAGAAGCAGCGCAGACTCCCGCGCCCCTCACTAGCAGGCGGGGGCTGGGCAGGGAGGCGCCAGCAGCAGCGCTTAGAGGGAGAACCAGCGGCGGCACTTAGAGGGAGAGCCGGCGCCCGCGCTTGGAGGGAGAGCCGGCGGCTGCGCTTAGAGGGAGAACCCGGCTTGGGCGCCCCAGCCCCCAGCCCCCGCCGACGCGGGCGGGGAGGGCAGCCAGCGCTGGGGCGGGGGCCGCCACGGCCCCAGAGAGGCTTCCCGTGCCAAGCTGCAGGCAGGCTTCCTTGCTGGCCGGGACTTCTTGGGTTCGGGCCGGTCGATATCCGCCTGAGAAACTGCGCCGGTTGTACTCCCAGAAAACCGAGTGGCTTGGACCGGGAAGGCAATAAGTTGCAGCGACTGCGCTCGCCAAAAGCCTGGTCACCTGAGCTGCTAGGACCGGGGAAGGCACAAAACGCAGGCCCAGCCAAGTCTGCGCCTTTGTCGAGTACCCGAGGACCTGAACCTGAGCCGCTCAGACCTGGGAAGTGCATGCAACCCAGCGCCAGCCGCGGACAGCTTGCAGCAGAGCAAACTAAAGCCTAAGCAGCATAAACAGGGAAAGCACACACGCCTCGAGCGGGAGCATTCCCAGTGTAGCGGAGACACCGTGAGCACTCCCCACAGACGCCAGGGATATTTGTTAGTTGTTCCTCCCTCCCTACAGCAGGACTGAATAGGAGAGCCTGGGGAAAAAAAAAAAAAGTGTCCACCACCGCATCCTGGAGTCGGGACGGGAATTAGACACTGAGGAGACCAGAAAACAGAAGAGGGAGAAGCCTTGAGCCTCCTGCAAGAATAAGACTGAAAACCAGAGGCAGAGGCTTAAGGCCAAATCCTGAGAACACCAGAGATCTCCGGTTCCAGAGAACATTAATTGATAGGTACTCATCAAAGGCCTCCATACATACACTGAAACCAGGCACCACCCAAGGGTCAACAAGTTTCAGTGAAAGACATACTACGCAAGCTATCCAGCAACACAGGAGAATAGCACTGAACTTCAATATACAGGCTGCCCAAAGCCACCCCAAACCCACGGACATCTCAAACTCATTATTGGACACTTCCTTGCACTCCAGAGAGAAGAAATCCAGTTCCACCCACCAGAACATCTACTCAAGCTTCCCTAACCAGGGAACCTTGACAAGTCACCCATCCAACCCCACACACAACAAGGTAACTACATAAAAAAGAGAACTCCACAGACTGTCAGAAGACAGAAAGGCCACCCGAACACAGCAATATAAGCAAGATGAAGAGGCAGAGAAATACCCAACAAGTAAAGGAACAGGATAAATGCCCACCAACACAAACAAAAGAGGAAGATATAGGGAACATACCCGATAAAGAATTTTGAATTTTAATTGTGAAAATGATTCAAAATCTGGAAAGCAAAATGGAGTTACAGATAAATAAACTGGAGAAAAGGATGGAGAAGATGGAAGAAATGTTCAATAAAGAATTAGAGGAAATAAAAAAGAGTCAATATACAATGAATAATACAATAGACGAGATCAGAAACACTCTCGAGGGCACAAACAGTAGAATAACGGAGGCAGAAGACAGGATAAGCGAGTTAGAAGATAGAATTGTAGAAATAAATGAAACAGAGACGGAAAAAGAAAAACGAATTAAAAGAAATGAGGACAATATTAGAGACATATGGGACAATATTAAACGCCCCAACATTCGAATCATAGGAGTCCCAGAAGAAGAAGACAAAAAGAAAGACCATGAGAGAATACGCGAGGAGATAATAGTTGAAAATTTCCCTAAAATGGGGAAGGAAATACTCACCCAAGTCCAAGAAACACAGAGAGTCCCTAACAGGATAAACCCAAGGCAAAATACCCCAAGGCACATATTAATCAAATTAACAAAGATCAAACACAAAGAAAAAATATTAAAAGCAGCAAGGGAAAAAACAGCAAATAACACACAAGGGGATCCCCATAAGGATAACAGCTGATCTTTCAACAGAAACTCTTCAGGCCAGGAGGGAATGGCAAGACATACTTAAAGTGATGAAAGAAAATAACCTACAGCCCAGATTACTATACCCAGCAAGGATCTCATTCAAATATGAAGGAGAAATCAAAAGCTTTACAGACAAGCAAAAGCTGAGAGAATTCAGCATCACCAAACCAGCTCTCCAACAAATACTAAAGGATCTTCTCTAGACTGGAAACACAGAAAGGGTATATAAACTTGAACCCAAACAATAATGAAAATGGCAACGGGATCATACTTATCAATAATCACCTTAAACGTAAATGGGTTGAATGCCCCAACCAAAAGACAAAGGCTGGCTGAATGGATACAAAAACAAGACCCCCATATATGTTGTCTACAAGAGACCCACCTCAAATCGAGGGACACATACAGACTGAAAGTGAAGGGCTGGAGAAAGATATTCCACGCAAATAGAGACCAAAAGAAAACAGGAGTAGCAATACTCATATCAGATAAAATTGATTTTAAAACAAAGGCTGTGAAAAGAGACAAAGAAGGAAACTACATAATGATCAAAGGATCAATCCAAGAAGAAGATATAACAATTATAAATATTTATGCACCCAACATAGGAGCACCGCAATATGTAAAACAATTACTAACAATTATGAAAGGGGAAATTAACAATAACACAATAATAGTGGGAGACTTTAATACCCCACTTACATCTATGGATAGATCAACTAAACAGAAAATTAACAAGGAAACACAAACTTTAAATGATACAATAGACAAGTTAGACCTAATACATCTCTATAGGACATTTCACCCCAAAACAATGAATTTCACCTTTTTCTCAAGCGCACACGGAACCTTTTCGAGGATAGATCACATCCTGGGCCATAAATGTAGCCTTGGTAAATTCAAAAAAATTGAAATCATTCCAAGCATCTTTTCTGACCACAATGCAGTAAGATTAGATCTCAATTACGGGAGAAAAACTATTAAAAATGCCAATAAATGGAGGCTGAACAACACACTGCTGAATAATGAACAAATCATAGAAGAAATCAAAAGAGAAATTAAAATATGCATAGAAATGAATGAAATTGAAAACACAACAACCCAAAACCTCTGTGACACTGTAAAAGCAGTGCTAAGGGGGAAGTTCATAGCAATACAGGCACACCTCAAGAAACAAGAAAAAAGTCAACTATAACCTAACTCTACATCTAAAGAAACTAGAAAAGGAAGAAATGGAGAACCCCAGGGTTAGCAGAAGGAAAGAAATCATAAAAATTAGGGCAGAGATAAATGCAAAAGAAAGAAAAGAGACCATAGCAAAAATCAACAAAGCCAAAAGCTGGTTCTTTGAGAAGGTAAATAAAATTGACAAACCACTAGCCAGACTCATCAAGAAACAAAGGGAGAAGAACCAAATCAATAAAATTAGAAATGAAAAGGGAGAAATCACAACTGATAACACAGAAATACAAAGGATTATTAGAGAATACTATCAGCAATTATATGGCAATAAAATGAATAACTTGGAAGAAATGGACAAATTCCTAGAAAAGTACATCTTGCCAAAACTGAACCAGGAAGAAATAGAAAATCTGAACAGAGCCATCACAAGCACGGAAATAGAGGAGGTAATCGGAAAGCTTCCAGCAAACAAAAGCCCAGGTCCAGACGGCTTCACAGCTGAATTCTACCAAAATTTTAGTGAAGAGCTAACACCTATTCTACTCAAACTCTTTCAGAAAATTGCTGAGGAAGGAAAACTTCCAAACTCATTCTATGAGGCCATTATCACCCTAATCCCAAAACCTGGTAAAGATCCCACAAAAAAAGAAAACTACAGGCCAATATCACTGATGAACATAGATGCAAAAATCCTTAACAAAATTCTAGCAATCAGAATCCAACAACATATTAAGAAGATCATACATCATGACCAAGTGGGCTTTATCCCAGGAATGCAAGGATTCTTCAATATCCGCAAATCAATCAACGTAATACACCACATTAACAAACTGAAAAGTAAAAATCATATGATTATCTCAATAGATGCAGAGAAAGCCTTTGACAAAATACAACATCCATTTATGATAAAAACTCTCCAGAAAGTGGGAATAGAAGGGACATATCTCAACATAATAAAAGCTATATGTGACAAACCCACAGCAAACATTATCCTCAATGGTGAAAAACTGAAAGCATTTCCCCTAAAGTCAGGAACAAGACAAGGGTGCCCACTCTCACCACTACTATTCAACATACTTCTGGAAGTTTTGGCTACAGCAATCAGAGCAGAAAAAGACATAAAAGGAATACAAATTAGAAAAGAAGAAGTAAAACTTTCACTGTTCGCTGATGACATGATCCTCTACACAGAAAACCCTAAAGACTCTACCAGAAAACTACTAGAGCTAATCAATGAATATAGTAAAGTTGCAGGATATAAAATCAACACACAGAAATCCCTTGCATTCCTATACACTAATAATGAGAAAATAGAGAAATTAAGGAAACTATTCCATTCACTGTTGCAACGAAAAGAATTAAATACTTAGGAATATATCTACCTAAGGAAACAAAAGACTTGTACATAGAAAACTATAAAACACTAGTGAAAGTAATCAAAGAGGACACTAATAGATGGAGAAATATACCGTGTTCGTGGATTGGAAGAATAAATATTGTGAAAATGAGTATACTACCCAAAGTAATTTATACATTCAATGCAATCCCTATCAAGCTACCAACGATATTTTTCACAGAACTAGAACAAATAATCTCACAGTTTGTATGGAAATACAAAAAACCTCGAATAGCCAACGCAATCTTGAAGAAGAAAAATGGAACTGGAGGAATTAACCTGCCAGACTTCAGGCTCTACTACGAAGCCACAGTCATCAAGACAGTATGGTACTGGCATAAAGACAGAAATATAGATCAATGGAACAAAATAGAAAGCCCAGAGATAAATCCACGCACCTATGGACACCTTATCTTTGACAAAGGAGGCAAGAATATAAAATGGACAAAAGACAGTCTCTTTAACAAGTGGTGCTGGGAAAACTGGTCAGCCACTTGTAAAAGAATGAAATTAGAACACTTCCTAACACCATACACCAAAATAAACTCAAAATGGATTAGAGAGCTAAATGTAAGACCAGATACTATAAAACTCCTAGAGGAGAATGTAGGCAAAACACTCTCTGACATAAATCACAGCAGGATCCTCCAAGACCCACCTCCCAGAATATTGGAAATAAAAGCAAAAATAAACAAATGGGACCTAATTAAAATCAAAAGCTTCTGCACAGCAAAAGAAACTCTAAGCAAGGTGAAAAGACAGCCTTCAGAATGGGAGAAAATAATAGCAAATGAAGCAACTGATAAAGGATTAATCTCCAAACTATACAAGCAGCTCCTGCAGCTCAATTCCAGAAAAATAAATGACCCAATCAAAAAATGGGCCAAAGAACTAAACAGACAATTCTCCAAAGAAGACATAAAGATGGCTAACAAACACATGAAAAAATGCTCAACATCCCTCATAATCAGAGAGATGCAAATCAAAACCACAATGAGATACCATTTCACGCCAGTCAGAATGGCTGCTATCCAAAAGTCTACATGCAATAAATGCTGGAGAGGGTGTGGAGAGAAAGGAACCCTCTTACACTGTTGGTGGGAATGCAAACTAGTACAGCCACTTTGGAGAACAGTGTGGAGATTCCTCAAAAAACTGGAAATAGAACTGCCATATGATCCAGCAGTTGCACTCCTGGGCATACACACCGAGGAAACCAGAATTGAAAGAGCCACATGTACGCCAATGTTCATTGCAGCACTGTTTATAATAGCCAGGACATGGAAGCAACCTAGATGTCCATCTGCAGATGAATGGATAAGAAAGCTTTGGTACATATACACAATGGAGTATTTTTCAGCCATCAAGAAGAATGCATTTGAATCAGTTTTAATGAGGTGGATGAAATTGGAGCCAATTATACAGAGTGAAGTAAGCCAGAAAGAAAAACATCAATACAGTATACTGACACATATATATGGAATTTAGAAAGATGGAAACCTGAAACCTGTGTACGAGACTGCAAAAGAGACACAGGCATATAGAACAGTCTTTGGGACTCTGTGGGAGAGGGTGAAGGTGGGATGATTGGGGAGAATGGCATTGTAGCATGTATATTATCATATGTGACCAGTCCAGGTTCGACGCATGATGCAGGACGCCTGGGGCTGGTGCACGGGAATGACATGGAGGGAGGATATGGGGAGGAGGGAGGTGGGACGGGGGTTCGGGAGGGAGAGCACATGTACACCCGGGGCGGATTCATGTCAATGTATGGCAAAACCAACCAATATACTAATGTAAGGTAATTTGCCTCCAATAAAATAAATTAAAAAAAAAACAAAAAGACAAAACAAAACAAAAAAAACAGATATCACAGTAAAGTTAGTCACACAAAATTCTTTGGTTTCCCAGTGCATATAAAAGTAATGCTTACACTGTAGTCTATTAAGTGTGTAATAGCATTATGTCTAAAAACACAGTGTACATAGACTACTTAAAAAAATATTTTATTGCTTAAAAATGCTAACCATCATCTGAGACTTCAGCAAATCATAAGAGTAACATCAAAGATCACTGGGAACAGATCATTATAACAAATATAATAAATAATGAAAATGTTTGAAATATTATGAGAATTATCAAAGTGTAACACAAAGATACAAAGTAAACAAACACTGTGAAACAATGCCATCAATAGACTTGCTCCATACTGAATTGCCACAAATTTTCAGTTTGTAAAAAATGAGTATCTGTGAAGTTCAATAAAGTGAAGCACAGTTAAATGACGTATGCCTGTGCTTTCATATTTTCCCTCTTACATAATTGGTGGCATACATATTATTCTTAAGAATGTTATACTATTCACAGCACATGCTATAATAGTTATATATCTTTATATCATACATGTAATAAGTTCTTTGTTAACTTTAGTTGGAGGCTAATTACTTTACAATATTGTATTGGTTTTCCATACATTGACATGAATCAGCCATGGGTGTACATGTGTCCCCATTCTGAACCCCCTTCCCACCTCCCTCCCCATCCCATCCCTCAGGGTCATCCCAGTGCACCAGCCATGAGCACCCTGTCTCATGCATCAAAACTGGATTGGTGATCTGTTTCACATATTATAATATACATGTTTCAAGGAAATGGCAACTCACTCCAGTACTCTTGCCTGGAAAATTTCATGGACTGAGAAGCCTGGTAGGCTACAGTCCTTGGGGTTGCAAAGAGTCAGACACGACTGAGAGACTTCACTCACATGCTATTCTCCCAAATCATCCCACCCTCTCTCTCTCCCACAGCATCCAAGAGACTGTTCTTTATATCTGTGTCTCTCTTGCTGTCTCGCATATAGGGTCATCGTTACCATCTTTCTAAATTCCATATATATGTGTTAGTATACTGTATTGGTGTTTTTCTGACTTACTTTGCTCTGTATAATGGGCCCCAGTTTCATCCACCTCATTAGAACTGATTCAGATGTGTTCTTTTTAATTACTGAGTAATATTCCATTGTGTGTATGTACCACAGCTTTCTTATCCATTCGTCTGCAGATGGACATCTAGGTTGCTTCCATGTCCTGGCTATTATAAACAGTGCTGTGAGGAACATTGGGGTACACGTGTCTCTTTCAATTCTGTTTTTCTCGGTGTGTATGCCCAGCAGTGGGGTTGCTGGGTCATATGGTAGTTCTATTTCCAGTTTCTAAGGAATCTCCACACTGTTCTTCATAGTGACTGTTCTCATTTGCATTCTCACCAACAGTGTAAGAGGGTTCCCTTTCTCCGCATCCTCTCCAGCATTTATTGTTTGTAGGCTTTTTGATAGCAGCCATTCTGACTGGTGTGAGATGGTACCTCATTGTGGTTTTTATTTGCATTTCTCTGATAATGAGTGATGTTGAACATCTTTTCATGTGTTTGTTAGCCATCTGTATGTCTTCTTTGCAGAAAAGGCTCCATCTATTTGTGTCGTCTTTGATTGCAGCCATGAAATTAAAAGACGCTTGCTCCTTGGAAGGAAAGTAATGACCAACCTTGATAGTATATTAAAAAGCAGAGACATTACTTTGCCAAGCAAGGTCCGTCTAGTCAAGGCTATGGTTTTTCCCGTGGTCATGTATGGATGTGAGAATTGGACTGTGAAGAAGGCTGATCGCCGAAGAATCGATGCTTTTGAACTGTGGTGTTGGAGAAGACTCTTGAGAGTCCCTTATACTGCAAGGAGATACAACCAGTCCATTCTAAAGGAGATCAATCCTAGATGTTCATTGGAGGGACTGATGCTAAAGCTGAAAGTGCAATACTTTGGCCACCTCATGCGACGAGTTGACTCACTGGAAAAGACTCTGATGCTGGGAAAGGTTGGGGGCGGGAGGAGAAGGGGACGACGGAGAATGAGATGGCTGGATGGCATCACCGACTCTGTGGACATGAGTTTGAGTGTACTCCGGGAGTTGGTGATGGACAGGGAGGCCTGGCGTGCTGTGATTCATGGGGTCGCGGAGAGTCGGACACAACTGAGCGACTGAACTGAACTGAACTGATTTCTTTCATTGATTCTTTGTTAATTTTTAGAGAGCTTTATCTAATGAGGAAAAACTTTATAACCCACATCGTTACTATTTGTAGTTTTCTTTAATATTTTTTGCATAGATCTAGATTTCTACCTGTTTTCTATCAGTTTTATTCTACATGATCAGTTTAACCTTGACCTCCTATGGTTCCCTCACATGCACGTGGAAGGGTACCATGTTGAGACTGCTGGCTGTCTCTCCATGTATGCATATTATTCCTTCTGGTATTCTTACCTGAACAATCTGGGCACATTCATTTCAGTTCAGTTGCTCACTCATGTCTGACTCTTTGCATCCCCTTGCAGTGTAGCACGCCAGGCCTCCCTGTCCATCACCAACACCTGGAGCCTGCTCAAATCCATGTCCATCAAGTCGGTGATGCCATCCAACGATCTCATCCTCTGTCGTCCCCTTCTCCTCCTGTCTTCAATCTTTCCCGACACCAGGGGCTTTTCCAGTGAGTCAGTTCTCCGCATCAGGTGGCCGAAGTATTGGAGTTTCAGCTTCAGCATCAGTCCTTCCAATAAACACTCAGGACTGATTTCCTTCAGGATGGACTGGTTTGATCTCCTCGCAGTCCAAGGGAATTTCAAGAGTCTTCTCCAACATCACAGTTCAAAAGCATCAATTCTTTGGCACTCAGTTTTATGGTCCAAATCTCACTTCTCTACATGACTGCTAGGAAAACCATAGCTTTGACTAAATGGACCTTTGTTGGCAAACTAATGTCTCTGCTTTTCACTATGCTGTCTAGGTTATCATAACTTTTCTTCCAAAGAGCAAGCATCTTTTAATTTCATGGCTGCATTCACCATCTGCAGTGATTTTAGAGCCCAAGAAAATAAATTCTGTCATTTTTTCCATTGTTTCCCCATCTATTTGCCATGAAGTGGTGGGACTGGATGCCATAATCTTCATTTTTGGAATGTTGAGTTTTAAGCCAACTTTTTACTCTCCTCTTTCACTGCCATCAAGAGGCTGTTTAGTTCTTTTTTGATTTCTGCTCTGAGGGTGGTGTCATCTGTGTATCTGAGGTTTTTTATATTTCTCCTGGCAATCTTGATTTCAGCTTATTCTTCGTGCAGCCTGGCATTTCTCATGATGTACTCTGCATATAAGTTAAACAAGCAAGAATACAATATACAGCCTTGACTTACTCCTTTCCCAATTTGGAGACTGAACCTGAACCAGAACCTTCGCCTGATGGCTCCTGTCTCTGCTACATCCTTGAATCTACCTCCAGGCAGGAACCTTGTGTTATTATAATATACAGTCCATGGAATTCTCCAGACCAGAATACTGGAGCAGGTAGCCATTCCCTTCTCCAGGGGATCTTCCCAACTGAGAGATTGAACTGAGGTCTCCCAGATTGCAGGCAGATTCTTTACCAATTGAGCCACAAGGGAAGCCGGTATAGTTTATAGCATATAGTATATATTTTATATGTAATATATGCTTACATATGTTTAGCACATATATTAGAATAAACATGTATTGTGTTAGCCACAAAGTTCGGCAAACATCTGTAACATCTTATGGAAAAATCTGGGTTCACCTGAACCATTTTTATTCTCTCCAGGATCATTGTTTTTTTTACCTGATTTTCAACATCTTGTGAATCATTGTTTCACATATTTTGTTATTTTTTGTTGGTTGATTTGAGGTTGTAGTGTAAATACATTCCTTTATCATTGTATCTTAGCCAGCAGGGCAGTCTTGTTTTCATTTTTGGTGGATCATCTTGCTGGAGGTGAACTTCTTGGTTGGCAGCTTTTTCTCTCAGTGCTTTGTCATTCCACTTATTTCTCACCTATGCTATTTCTAACGAGAAGTCAGCTGTTAATAATCCTACTGTTGTTCCTCTGTATGTGATGAGTACTATTCTTTTGCTGCTTTCAAGATTTTCTGTTGGTCATTGGCCTTTAGCAGCTTGACTGTGATGTGTCTAGGTATAATCTGGTTGTCATTATTTGAGTTTCTTAGATGTATACATCAATAATCACCATCTGATTTGGGAAGTTTTCAGTTATTTCATTAAATATGTTTTTTACCCCTTTCTCTCTCCTCCTCTGTGGGATTCTCACTGCATGTATGTTTCATGCTTGCCTGGGAAATCACATGGACGGAGAAGCCTGACAGACTACAGTCCATGAGATACAAAGAGTTGGACATGACTAAGCTACTAACATTTCAACTTCAACTACCTATTTTCAAGTACCTATATTCAAGTACCTATTTTCCTGAGAAATGTACAGGTCTGACTTCTGTGCTGTGTTTTTGAATTCTTATTTTTCAGTCTAGTTTTCTAGGGCTTGATCCTATGACTTAATAACATACTGGTCAGCCAGTGATTTGGGGAAAAAAATTGTGCTCAGTCTTCTTGAGCTGATAAGATTTCCAGTCTCTACAGATGGACTTGTGCAGTGGGGCAGGAGAAATATGTTAAATGTTCTTAAATCTCTAAATTTTTACTTTCTGCTGGTCTCTCCAGTTTTTCCGTCCACGTGAAAATTTCTCCAGCCTGGAGTCTGTGGTGAGCTTCTATGGCTCTTTCATTTCCAGGATCTCCATGTTACACATCTGGCTGTGCTTCACTTCTGCAACTGGACTAGACCTTGGGCTAGCAGAGGTGCAAATTTTCCCATTTATTTCTCAACAGAAGATGATATTTTCACTAATAATGTCACCATGCATTTTCATTCACCACCTCAAGTCATGTTTGCCTCCTCTGGCAGCAAGACTACCTGTTTTAATTGTCAGCTCTGCCCTAGATAAGATTTCAGTGTCACTGATTGAGTCTGGGGTGCTTAAGAAATGCACCGGGCAAGAAGGTCAGAGATGTGGGCCTTTCTCACGCACAGTTCCATTGGTTTCTCAGGAATTGATGTTTGTCATTTTTTTTTTTTGCCCTTTCAAAAATTTTCTGAGCCTTTAATAGTGTTGTTTTTGTCTGTTTTATAAAGTTTCTTTGTGTGTATGTGTGTTCGTGTGTGAAAGGCATTCTGCAACCTCCCATGCTGTCATAACTGGAGGTTTTATCTTTTAAAGACATGAAAATGAAGAGACTGTCATATAGATATATGGTGTGTATATATACACAGACACACACATATAAATATAAACATACCATTATGTATATATACACAGCATAATGTATAGATAAACAGCATTATTAGTGTGTGTGAGATGTATATATGTATATGTATAGATAAATATATATATATGTATACAGATGTATATATACATTTGTATATATATAATTTTGCCACTTTTTATTTTTTGTATGTATTCAGATTTTCAACCGGCATAATTATCTCTGGTGTGATAAACTTCATTTAATCTTTATTTCAAAGATGATATGTTACTGGCAGATAATTACCTATCTCTCTCTCTTTTCTGCCTTTTATTTTAGAAGAGAGTTCACTCAGTAAAGACCTCTGGATTGCAGTTTCCTTTTTTTTTATTCACCCCTGACTGCTGCCTGTGGTATTTGATGAATTATCTCTCATTCTTGTCTTTGTCTTTTGTGCAGGAAACCCACCACCCTAACCCCTTGGGATGCTTCTAAGATTTTTTCTCTTTATCGTTGTTGTTCAGCAAAATGATGATGATTGTCTCAGAGTGGGAATTGATTATGTTTATTCTCCTTGCAATTTGAGTTTTTTGAATCTTTGGATTTATAGTTTATATAAAATTTGGAAAAAATTTGGTGTTATTTCTTAACATTAATATTTTTTTTACCCTCAATTAAGGCTGTATATTGTCACCTTGCTTATTTAACTTATATGCAGAGTACATCATGAGGAACACTGGGCTGGAAGAAGCACAAGCTGGAACCAAGATTGCTGGGAAAAATATCAATAACCTCAGATATGCAGATGGCACCACCCTTATGGCAGAAAGTGAAGAGGAACTCAAAGGCCTTTTGATGAAAGTGAAAGAGGAGAGTGAAAAGGTTGGCTTGAAGCTCAACATTCAGAAAACAAAGATCATGGCATCTGGTCCCATCACTTCACGGGAAATAGATGGGGAAACAGTGGAAACAGTGTCAGACTTTATTTTTGGGGGCTCCAAAATCACTTCGGATGCTGGTTGCAGCCATGAAATTAAAAGACGCTTACTCCTTGGAAGGAAAGTTATGACCAACATAGATAGCATATTAAAAGGCAGAGACATTACTTTGCCAACCAAGGTCCGTCTAGTCAAGGCTATGGTTTTTCCCATGGTCATGTATGGATGTGAGAGTTGGACTGTGAAGAAAGCTGATTGCCGAAGAATCGATGCTTTTGAACTGTGGTGTTGGAGGAGACTCTTGAGAGTCCCTTGGACTGCAAGGAGATCCAACCAGTCCATCCTAAAGGAGATCAGTCCTGGGTGTTCATTGGAGGGACTGATGCTGAAGCTGAAACTGCAATACTTTGGCCACCTCATGCGACGAGTTGACTCACTGGAAAAAACTCTGATGCTGGGAAAGGTTGGGGGCGGGAGGAGAAGGGGATGACAGAGTATGAGATGGCTGGATGGCATCACCGACTCTGTGGACATGAGTTTGAGTGAACTCCGGGAGTTGGTGATGGACAGGAAGGCCTGGCATGCTGTGTCATGGGGTCGTAGAGAGTCGGACACGACTGAGCAACTGAACTGAACTGAATATGTATATTGGACCCCATACTATTGCTGTCTAACTTACTGTAGATCTGTTTATGATCTTTTATCTTTTTTCCCTCTATTTCTTTTTTTATTTGTTTTTTAATTGAAGGATAATGCTTTACAGAATTTTGTTGTTTTCTGTCAAACCTCAACATGAATCAGCCATAGGTATACATATGTTCTCTTGAACTTCCCTCCCATCTCTCTCCCCACCCTACCCCTCTAGGTTGATACAGAGCCCCTGTTTGAGTTTCCTGAGACATACAGCAAATTCCCTCTGGCTATCTGTTTTACATATGGTAATGTAAATTTCCATGTTACTTTCTCCATACATCTTAATCTGATCATTTTCTGTTGCTGAGTCTTCAAGTTTGCTAGTTTTTTTATTCTGAAATGTAGACTCAGTTACTCATCCCAGCCAGTCTGTTTTCTTTGCCTAATATCATATTTTTAGTATCTAGAAGCTCTATTCTGCTCTTTTTTATATCTTTTGTCTCCTCACCACACTCACGGTTTTCTCAGCCTTCTTGAAAATGCAGAGCCTATTTCTAATTCCTGTGTTTTTATCTCCCGCTAGATATTCATTTCTGTCATTTTAACGTTGTTCATTTTTTTCATGCCTCATAAATTTTGATTGGATACCAGACAAGCAAAACTTTATGTTGTTTGTTGCTGGATTTTGCTTCATTAATATACTGTTAGATTTTGTTCCAGCATGCACTTAAGTGATTGGGATCCTTTCAAGACTTCTTTTTTATCTTTCTTAGGGTGAGTCCAGATAAACCTTCAGTGTAGGGTGAATTTACCCCTCTGGTAAGGCAGAATGCTCATGAAGACTCTACCCTGTGTATTACAAAGATTTTCCACTGTGTTGGAGTTCTAGGTGAGCTCTAGGAATTTGTTCATCCCAATCCTGGTTTACAGTTCTTTCCAGACTTTAGAAATTTTATCCTTATGTATGAATGTTAGAACTCAGCCAGGGTTCAAAAGCCCCTCGGCCCGTGGTGGGGGTGGGATGGGGTATGGTTTAGTTCCATCCCCTGGAAGGCCCAAGAGGGTACTGCTCAATTTCAGTAATTTTTTTAAACATTTCAGATATTGAATATTTTTTATTTCTAGATGTATATTTCTGTGTATTTGTTGCTGTGGTTCAGTCACTAAGCTGTGTCCAGGTCTTTGTGACCCCACGGATTGCAGCATTCCATTGTCCTTCACTATCTCCCAGAGTTTTTTCAAGTTAATATCGATTGAATCGGTGATGCTATTTAACCATCTCATCCTCTGCCTCTCTCTTCTCCTTTTGCTTTCAGTCTTTCCCAGCATCAAGGTCTTTTCCAGGGAGTCAGCTCTTCGCGTCAGGTTGCCAAAGTATCACAGCTGCAGCATCGGTCCTTCCAATGAACACCCAGGACTGATCTCCTTTAGAATGGACTGATTGGATCTCCTTGCACTCCAAGGGACTCTCAAGAGTCTTCTCCAACATCACAGTTCAAAAGCATCAATTCTTTGGTGTTGATGTATATACTCACAAACACATATTATTCAGTCGCTTTGTTGAGATTTCCTAATTTTCATTTATCAGTTCAGTTCAATTGAATTGCTCATTCGTGTCCAACTCTTTGCGACCCCATGAATCGCAGCACACCAGGCCTCCCTGTCCATCACCAACTCCCAGAGTTCACTCAAACTCATGTCCATCGAGTCGGTGATGCCATCCATCTGTCTCATCCTCTGTCGTCCCCTTCTCCTCCTGCCCCCAATACCTTCCAGCATCAGGGTCTTTTCCAGTGAGTCAACTCTTCGCATGAGGTGGCCAAAATATTGGAGTTTCAGCTTCAGCATCAGTCCTTCCAATGAACACCCAGGATTGATCTCCTTTAGGATGGACTGGTTGGATCTCCTTGCAGTCCAAGGGACTCTCAAGAGTCTTCTCCAGCACCACAGTTCAAAAGCATCAATTCTTTGGTGCTCAGCTTTCTTCACAGTCCAACTCTCACATCCATACATGACCACTGGAAAAACCATAGCTTTGACTAGATGGACCTTTGTTGACAAAGTAATGTCTCTGCTTTTTAATATGCTGTCTATGTTGGTCATAACTTTCCTTCCAAGGAGTAAGTGTCTTTTAATTTCATGGCTGCAAAATAAATATATAATTTTCCCTTTGTCCCAGTAAGCATGTTTAAAATAGCTATTTCCAACATGAAGTGTTTGCTGAGATGATTTTCTTTTTCTATGAGAATATACTGAATATATGATCCTGGCCCTTTGTATATTGTGTAGTGATGGCATATATCCTCATATTGTGGATATGATGTTGTAGACATGGATTCGGTAATAATCTTTGTAAGCATATGGCAGTTTTGCCTTAGAAGGCAATCAAACTGGCTACATTCATGTTGCAGTTTCTGTTGCGTATGTGGCAGGTAACTCTTGAGACCTTGGGTTGCTTTGTTTCTGTCTGCACTCTACACAGGAGTTCATGGTTCAGCTGGAGACAAAAGCAGAGTTTATACACATAACTTGAACTTCGGCTTTATGGCTGTCTCTTTTATGCAGTCCTGGTTGGCCCAGGCACCTCTCGCCAGTTCCTTCAACAAGAAATGGGACAGAATTTCTACCAGAGTCTTTCCCATCGTGTGGCCTTCATGACTGGTCCAGCAGTTGGGGAAAAGCTGAAAAGATGGGGACCTCATTTGTAGCTGACTGCTTCCCTTAAGTTTCAACTCCCCTAAAAATCTGCCAACTTTGTGCAGGCTCAAGAGTGCTAAGAAAGATTTTTGTTGTTTGTTTTTAATTTTGCCCAGAGTTCATAGTTGCTGTCTCAGGCTGGTCATTTTGTCGGGAACTCCCAGCTTCATAGTAGGAGCAGAATTTCTTGTCACCTGATTTTTAAGTGAATTTCTCAATAAAAAGGCTTGTTTCTGTTGGCTACTTGATGGCATATCACTTTGAGACTCAAATAAAACTTTTTCTGTACAGGTGTTATATAATGTAGGCTTATCTGTGTGACCCTGTTTGTTAAATTGTTATCATGGCATGCGTAAATTTCAGATATTATCATGAAGAAAAGATTAGGGGTAATGGTACCTGTTAAAATTGCTTGAAACCAACTATCTCAAATTCATGTGACAAAGATACAGATTTAGGTCTTGTCTTTTGAATATTATGCCTGTTAGGACATCAGATAAATCCAATCAGACAAATCCCTGTTGGAGAACTAAGATCGCACAAAAATCCAAAGTCAGCTCCATCCACATAATAAAAGGAGGAATAGTAAGTATAAAAGTCAGGAAGGTTAATGAAAATTGTGAAACTCTAGCCAATAATTTAGACAAAGAATGCAAGAAGACCGCCTTGGCAATTTCACAGTAGCCACTAAGCAGAAGCCTTGTGAAAAGCTGGTTAT
Source organism: Moschus berezovskii (assembly GCF_049115385.1). Classification (NCBI taxonomy): domain Eukaryota; kingdom Metazoa; phylum Chordata; class Mammalia; order Artiodactyla; family Moschidae; genus Moschus; species Moschus berezovskii. The sequence goes on from NC_142485.1 coordinate 39,840,530, forward strand.
ACTTTGGCCACACCATTCTGCCTGTTTAGAACTGGGCCATAATGCAAGAAGAAGTAATTAAAGAACCCAGAATGTTCTTGAACATTTCAGGTATTTAAATATCTAAGCCAAATATGCTGGAGAATGATGTTAAGCACTGAGAAACTTCTTTGCATTAATTAGAAGATTGAATAAAAATGAAAGTCATCAATATCCAGCTTGGGCTCTGAAAAAAGCCGGACTTCCTATCTCAAAGCACATTTACCTTAATTGCAACTCACAAAGCTTCGAAATCTTTTCCCCTTGAAATTATATGGGCTTTTATTAGAAAGGAGGTCAGTTTATTCATGACATTCATTGAAATTGTTTCTTTTTACACAGACCTTCAGCAACTTCAATATAGGAAATACTGCAAATGATTATATGTATTGTCTTTATCCTAGATTGAACTTTGATCAAATTTGTTCTTAAAATACCTGCAGTGCTTGCAGAGAACAAATTAAATTCCATGCAAATAACACTGATACAACTGATAAGCTAACGATCTTGAAAAAGAACCAGTTAATTCAAAACTGCAAGGAGATCCAACCAGTCTATCCTAAAGAAAATCAGTCCTGAATATTCATTGGAAGGACTGATGCTGAAGCTGAAACTCCAGTACTCTGGCCATCTGATGCAAAGAGCTGACTCACTAGAAAAGACCCTGATGCTGGGAAAGATTGAAGGCAGAAGGAGAAGGGGACGACAAAAAATGAGATGGTTGGATGGCATAACCAACTTGATGGACATGGGTTTGGGTGGACTCCAGGAGTTGGTGATGGACAGGGAAGCCTGGCATGCTGCAGTCCATGAGGTCAAAAATGTAAGGTCGAGATGGCCCAATGATGTTCAATAGAAGAACCCAGACTCCAAATAGATAATGTAACAGGCTTTACTGGCTAGGCACCCCCGGGCGGGACCCCAAGACCTAACAGAGCAAGGTCGGGAAGGTCCGTGCTGAACAAAGGCAGAGAGCAACTTATATGGCTTCTCAGTAAGGAGCAGCAGAACTCTTCCCAAAAAAGGTGAAGTCTGGAGTGGCGGTCTCATAGGTCAGCTAGTCGAGGTGGCAAGACTGGGTTGGTCGCTCTGAAGGTTAGGAGGGAGGGCTGATTTTGGTCGAGAGCTGTTGCGTCAGAGACTCTTCAGTGGTTTGGCGGGACTTTTTCCTGACGGTGGGAAATGAAGAGGAGAAGAAGAAGAAGCCAAGATGGCCACCGGGGAGGAGAAGCCAAGATGGCCACCAGGGTCCGGCCTTACATTCCGACCCTTTTGATAGGATAAGGGGTGACGTTGTCATCTCTGGCTACTTCCTGCTGGAAAGGGGCATTGTGGGGCTTTTGGGTCATGGCCGGGCCCCGGTGTTCCTAGGGGTTCAGGGTCTTTAGGCAGGAGTCTGGAATTGGCAGTCATCATCATTTTCTGTCTGTTGGCATTTCAGGTCATCTTTTGCAGCTGTTGGTATGGGGCTGAAGAGCAATGTGAGTAAAGTGACTGCAAGAATAAAAACAGGTTTATTTTTATTGGGTCTGCAGCCTATCATTCTGTCATTATTGTTTGAGCTCTTCAACTCTTCCCTCCCTCAACGGTAGCTTTCAGTTCAGTTCAGTTCAGTTCAGTCGCTTAGTCATGTCCGACTCTTTGCGACCCCATGAACCACAGCACGCCAGGCCTCCCTGTCCATCACCAACTCCCAGAGTTCACTCAAACTCATGTCCATCGAGTCGGTGATGCCATCCAGCCATCTCATTCTCTGCCGTCCCTGTCTCCTCCTACCCCCAATCCCTCCTAGCATCAGACTCTTTTCCAGTGAGTCAACTCTTCGCATGAGGTGGCCAAAGTATTGGAGTTTCAGCTTTAGCATAAGTCCTTCCAATGAATACCCAGGATTGATCTCTTTTAGAAAGGACTGGTTGGATTTCCTTGCAGTCCAAGGGACTCTCAAGAGTCTTCTCCAGCACCACAGTTCAAAAGCATCAATTCTTCGGCGATCAGCTTTCTTCACAGTCCAACTCTCACATTCATACATGACCATGGGAAAAACCATAGCCTTGACTAGACAGACCTTTGTTGGCAAAGTAATGTCTCTGCTTTTTAATACGCTATCTAGGCTGGTCATAACTTTCCTTCCAAAGAGCAAGCATCTTTTAATTTCATGGCTGTAATCAGCATCTGCAGTGATTTTGGAGCCCCAAAAAATAAAGTCTGACACTGTTTCCCCATCTATTTCCCATGAAGTGATGGGACCAGATGCCATGATCTTCGTTTTCTGAATGTTGACCTTCAAGCCAACCTTTTCACTCTCCTCTTTCACTTTCATCAAAAGGCCTTTGAGTTCCTCTTCACTTTCTGCCATAAGGGTAGTGTCATCTGCATATCTGAGGTTATTGATATTTGTCCCGGCAATCTTGATTCCAGCTTGTGCTTCTTCCAGCCCAGCGTTCCTCATGATGTACTCTGCTTAGAAGTTAAATAAGCAGGGTGACAATATACAACCTTGACGTACTCCTTTTCCTATTTGGAACCAGTCTGTTGTTCCATGACCAGTTCTAACTGTTGCTTCCTGACCTGCATACAGGTTTCTCAAGAGGCAGGTCAGGTGGTCTGGTATTCCCATCTCTTTCAGAATGTTCCACAGTTTATTGTGATCCACACAGTCAAAGGCTTTGGTATAATCAATGAAGCAGAAATAGATGTTTTTTCTGGAACTCTCTTGCTTTCTCCATGATCCAGCGGATGTTGGCAATTTGATCTCTGGTGCCTCTGCCTTTTCTAAAACCTGCATGAACGTCTGGAAGTTCACGATTCACATATTGCTGAAGCCTAGCTTGGAGAATTTTGAGCATGACTTTACTAGCGTGTCAGATGAGTGCAATTGTGTGGTAGTTTGAGCATTCTTTGGCATTCCCTTTCACCGGTAGCTTATCTAGATTCAATCCTGGGTCCCTGTTAATTGCATAGATTGGTACTGAGACCTCAGGACCATAAGTTGAACTGAATTTACCGGTTCCCTGACAAAATTGGTCAGCTTGTTGATGATGCAGGGCCTGATTGTTAACAAGAGGAGGAAGATGACAAGTGGACCCGTCAAGGCTGAGATTAAAGTTGTCAACCAAGGAGACCCGCTGAACAATTGTTCATACCATCTGCTGTCTTTGGGTTCTCTTTCTTTAATACGGTGTCTCAGCAAAGCCATGGAGTGTTGGGCACCAAATGTAAGGTTGAAACGGCCCAATGATGTTAAATAAAAGAACCCAGACACCAAATAGATAACATAACAGGCTTTATGTTATTTATGGCGCCCCCGGGTAGGACCCCAAGACCTAACAGAGTGAGGTCAGGGAGATCCGTGCTGAACAAAGGCAGAGAGCGACTTACATAGCTTCTCAGTAAGGAGCAGCATAATTCTTCCCCAAAAAGGTGAGGTCTGGAGTGGCAGTCTCTCATAGGTCAACTGGTTGAGGTGGCAACACCGGGTTGGTCACTCTGGAGGTTAGGAGGGAGGGTTGATTTCAGTTGAGAGCTGTTGTGTCAGAGACTCCTCAGAGGTTTGGTGGGACTTTTTCCTGCCAGTGGGAAATGAAGAGGAGAAGAAGAAGAAGCCAAGATGGCCACCGGGGAGGAGAAGCCAAGATGACCACCAGGGTCTGGCCTTACAACAAAGAGTCGGACACAACTGAGTGACCTAACTGAATTCAAAAAACTGGGCACCTGTAATGCGGTCTTGAAGGGAAAGAAGTGCTATTGCTGTCACCCTGTCCAAACTTGCCTTGCTCGCTCCATGACAGGCTGATGAATCTGAGAGATGAGGTTTTGAGGCAAAGAATACGACTTTATTGAGAAAGCCAGCTAACTGAGAAGATGGCAGACTAAAGTCTAAGAGTAACCATTTTGTTGGGGTCTGGAAGTCAGTTTCTTTTACAGAACTAGAGAGGGGCTATGAGGAACTAAAGTCAAAAGGCAAAAAGGGAGGGATAGGCAGTGGGGAAGTAAAGTGAAGTGGTCTTCAGTCTTGCAAAACATCTTCAAGAAGGGCTAACCTTTGGAAGGAGTGCGTTAGTCTCCTTTTCCTGATAGTCATTAAGGTTGCTGTTGTTCAGTTGCTAAGTCACTTCTGACTCTCTTACAGGTTAAACTTGGACTTTTATAAGTTAGGGGGGCTTGATTCTCAAAGGAGAAACATTTCTTCCATGAGAGATAGCAGTTTTTGACAAACAGCTGATTGATTTGAGCTTCTGATTCCACTGAAAAAGCAGGCATGAAAGGAAATGGCATTTCTGGCTGGCACCTCTGGCATTTTGACCATTTCCTTGAGGAAGCACCAGAGTTAAGGGTATAGAATCTGGAGCTTCTTGGGGCTGCTGAAGTTCTCAGGCTGGAAGGGTGGGAGGCTGAACTTGAATTGTGCATGTATGTTGTATTTTGTATGTATTAGTATGCTTTGACATCTTTCAAAACCTTTCTGGCTGCCTCTCCCTATTGGCTGATTCTTAGGGATAACAAGGACTTGGCCAGGAGTGTGCCTCTGGCAAACTAACTCATCAGGAGCCTACTCCACTCTCTGGCCTGTGCAACCCAGGAGGTAATGTTCTCCTGCTTCAATCATCCCACAGCCAGGTAGTAGGCAAGTAGGGACTGTCTGTATAGCCCAGAGTCTGGTCAGTTCTTCAGACAAGTTGATTCTAAACTGTTCACCCTGCTTTTTCCATGGAACCCCAATAAAGACTGTGGCCTGATTACTCTCTTCACCCTCTGACCATCCCAGTGCCTCCCATCTCTAGGACCTGTATGTATGATATACTTTTTTTTTTTTTTACCTGAATCTCTCCTCTGCCCCTTTTAGAGTCCATACCTGGCTGACCATCTAATAAAATAATACAGAAACCCTACAAATAAGGAGTTGGAAAAAGGATGGGGCCTGCAGTTACATTTCCTTCCATCTCTCTCTTTAATGAATAGTTTGGTAGCAAGCTATTCATGAAATTATTGGGTTAGTCGAAAAGTTTGCTCACGTTTTTCCACTGCATCTGAGAAAGATGCTAAGAAAACACAAATGAACTCTCTGGCTAACCCAGTATGTCCAAAGGTGTATCGTAGTGCTGAACACCTGTCAGATTTATTTCCCTTTTTTGTAAGTGAAAATCATAAATAAATGGTTCATATTATATACAGGATGGATGAATACCAAGGTCCTACTGTATAGCACAGGGAACCAGATTCAATATCCTGTGATAAACCATAATGGAAACGAATATGGAAAATAATATATATGTTTAACTGAATCACTTGGCTGTATAGCAGCTAACACAACATTGTAAGTCAACTATATTTGAATACAATAAGTTTTTATAAAATAATAAATGAATGGTTCAGTTGCATGCCAAGTATTTGCTTCCCATCCAAGATTTCCTGCCTCATTTACCATTCTCACACACTTTGGCTGAGACTGTACCTCCCAATGAAATATTAGATTTTGAGTTTTGCCTCAAGCTCTATTTTCCAGAGACCTTGCTCACCAATGATCCTCCTAAAATCCTGTGTCTCTGTAGATGCTGACATGACACTCTTTCCCAAGATTATGTTCTTCCTGTCTTGAACTAGGGAAAAATTGTATAATCCCTGTTCAGTTTGTTTTTTGGTTCCTTCTCAGTTTAGCTTTCTCTCAGTCTCAGTAGAATCCTTCATAAGACTGTACCCAAAAGATCTCGTCTATTATACCTTACAGTTAGTTTGAAAGAGAAACACAGTTGAACTCTGGTGAATTGTTTCCTTTCTTGACTAAGTGTATAAATATTTGAGGTGCATCAAATTTCTGTCTTCCCAGTATTTTCTTATTATCTTCTTTGGTGTGTACATTCTTACTGCTAAATAACATTTTGCTCTGGGTTCTTGCTTTGGGTTGAATGCAGGTAAAGATGAGGAGCACGTTTGATTTGCCTAAATTGGAGAGTAGGCCAGGACGACCTCTGCACAGAATTTCTTTCTTTCTCCCTGATAGTGCAGTCACTGCCAGTGAATTCACAGAATTGTTTAGAGTGGGTCTTGATCAAGAGCAGCTGTCTGTTCAACAGAATATTTAACACTTAAGTCCTTGGAGTCAAGTCTAAATAGCTTCTTACTGTAATTTTCCTGGTTTATTAGAGACAGTCAGTGCAAACCTTGTAAATTCTTTTTTTTGTGTGTGCTAGTATATCTTTTCTTTCTTTCTTTTGGTATTTGTAGCCTCATGGCCATTCTCAAGCTCTGAGTTTACAAACTTTGAATAAGTGTATCCTATAAAATGGTCACTGTGCGGCATTCTCTCGGGAGACTAGGCTGAATTCTCTAAGGGAGAATAAGATGAGGGCTATCCTGGGAGACACCTCCTGACATAGGAGAGCATCTGTGAGCACATACAGACTGTCCCTAGGACCAACTCTCAAAATGACACTACAGTTCTGAAGAGGGCTGGACACTCAACAACAGTGGATGGAAGTTCTCAGGGATGTGCAATTTAAAATTACTAATACTATTCATACTTTATGAAGCCTGGGAAAACATAGGTGACAGTTACATACAATATTTTAAAACAAATGTTATTTCTCTTCTCTATTAGGTAAACTTAAATTTATGTTTTTCACTCTTCAGACTGTCAATAATGCCTTTCTTTTGCTTAAAAGCATCCTGAATTTGAAAAGGAATGACTGTACTCTGGGCAGAATGGAGCTTCTGCTTTCTTACTTTGTTTTTCCTTCTCCAGAAGCTGCCACAGTAATATAACTTCAGAGTTATAATTCTTCAAAGTGGTTTATACAGCTTTTGTAAAGATCTTTAAGCTCATATTTGCCCCCCCCACCCAAATCATTCTTAGGAGCAGACTATTCACATTCTACAAACTAGCCTGAACCTTAAAGACAATGAGTGAACTGCTCCATATCAAACATCTAAGGAGGAAAGGGCTTGTGATCAGAACTTGGGTCTTCTCTTACTAACTGGTGGTCTGCCCCCTACACTGTTATGATTCTTTGAACAAAAAGGTAAATGGAAAATAAAGTTATTCAAGTAGCACTGAGGGGTAAGGGAAAGCTGATAATTATGGAAGTGAGCTATTATATTAAATACATGTCTAGGTTGGGTTCTGTTTGCTCTGTGTTTGTAGATGAGGGACGTGAGCTAGAAGGTGAGGATCAGAGGAAGGCTCATGGCACAGGGGGTGGTCCATGCTAATACTGAATCACATGGGGAACAGCTATCCTTAAGAGAAGATGAAATACTTGCCGAGGTGTGGTTGAGAACTGCAAGGAAAGGTGTTGGAGGAAGGCAGCAGCATTAGTGTTAATGGTTTTTGAAGTCCCTTGGCTACAATCCATAGGGTCGTGAAGAGTTGGACACAGCTGGGTGGCTGAGCGCACACACACATACACAGATATATGGACTTCCCAGGTGGTGCAGTGGTTGAAGAATTTACCCGCCAATTCAGGAGATGCAGGTTCAATCCCTGGGTGGGGAAGATCCCCTGATGAAGGAAATGGCAACCCACTCCAATATTCTTGCCTGGGAAATCCCATGGATAGAAGAGCCTGGTGGGCTACAGTTCATGGGGTCACAAAGAGTCAGACATGACTGAGAATGCACATATAATGTCCAGGAAAAGTGTACACAGAATGAAGAGAGATAACTGGGTATGAGCAGGGATCGTGCATTTTCCATGGACTGCTCTACGGGATTGTCCTGCTAAGTAGACGGAGGCGGAAGAGATTTGCTCCACACAGAGCAGATGTTGCTCCCCAGAGCTGTGAGCTGCAGTGTTTAAATGAAACAGAGCCTGTCTCCTGAGGAGTACTCTTAATATATACGCAGAACTTCGTAATAATAGTGAAGGGAAATACAAGGTGTGAGGGGAGAGTACAGAGGGAGAAACCCAGGGAGAGTGGATGGCAGATCTCTTTCAGAATATGGCATTTAATCAAAATCCTGAAAAATTATGGCCTAAATCTTGAATTGTCTGAAAATGATGTTTCAGTTCAGTTCAGTTCAGTTGCTCAGTTGTGTCCAACTCTTTGCAACCCCATGAATCACAGCACGCCAGGCCTCCCTGTCCATCACCAACTCCCGGAGTTCACTCAAACTCATGTCCATCGAGTCAGTGATGCCATCCAGCCACCTCATTCTCTGTCGTCCCTGTCTCCTCCTGCCCCCAATCCCTCCTAGCATCAGACTCTTTCCCATCAGACTCGTTGTATGAGGTGGCCAAAGTATTGGAGTTTCAGCTTTAGCATCGGGGGCAAATTTAAAGTTACCATAACTATGTAACTTAGTATCTATTTTCTAACATGTATTATTTTTATAGTTGGTATTATTATTAAATTGTCTTTACATTAAATGTATAATATATGCTATTAATCATATACCTGTGTACATATTCATACACATACATTCACACACACACACACCTGCACACATGTGATACTGAACCCCAAATCAGGTTCAGTTCAGTTCAGTCACTCAGTCGTGTCCGACTCTTTGTGACCCCATGAATCACAGCATGCCAGGTTACCATAAGAAAATAGAAGTAGTATTAAGAGAATTACTTATAAGTGACTGAACAGAAACTTCCAATCACACACACACACAGAGAAATGCAGAAAACTGACAAACTGAGACTCATCATTAATTTATGTATAGTTCAGTTCAGTCACTCAGTCTTGTCTGACTCTTTGTGACCTCATGAACCACAGCACGCCAGGCCTCCCTGTCCATCACCAACTCCCAGAGTTCACCCAAACTCATGTCCATTGAGTCAGTGATGCCATCTCATCGTCTGTTGTCCCCTTCTCCTCCTGCCCTCAATCTTTCCCAGCATTAGAGTCTTTTCAAATGAGTCAGCTCTTCGCATCAGGTGGCCAAAGTATTGGAGTTTCAGCTTCAACATCAGCCTTCCAATGAACACCCAGGACAATGTATAAGATTTTTTTTTAAAAAAATATGACTTTTGATTAAAAGTAATAAAGTCTTTTGTGTGTCTGTAACTGGTAGATAGTTGAATATTTCATCTTTGTTTTAACATGTTTATAAAAAGGAAAAACTAACTTCTGAGAAAATAAGTCAAATGTTAAGATGTAATTTCTTCCGGCTAATGGTATGCTGAAGAATTTGACTATGTGGATCACAACTAACTGTGGAAAATTCTTAACGAGATAGAAATACCAGACCACCTTACCTGCCTCCTGAAAAACCTGTATGCAGGTCAAGAAACCACAGTTAGAACCAGACATGGAACAACAGACTGGTTCCAAATTGACAAAGGAGTACGTCAAGGCTGTATTTTGTCATACTGCATATTTTACATATATGCAGAGTACATCATGTGAAATGTCAGGCAGGATGAAGCACAAACTGGAATCAAGATTGCCAGGAGAAATATCAATAACCTCAGATACACAGAAGACACCATGCTTATGGCAGAAAGTGAAGAAGAACTAAAGAGCCTCTTGATGAAGGTGAAAGAGGAGGGTGAAAAAGCTGGCTTAAAACTCAACATTTAAAAAATGAAGATCATGGCGTCTGGTCCCATGGCAAATTGATGGGGAAACAATGGAAACAGTGACAGACTATTTTCTTGGGCTCCAAAATCACTGCAGATGGTGACTGCAGCCATAAAATTAAAAGATGCTTGTTCCTTGGAAGGAAAGTTATGACCAACCTAGACAGCATATTAAAAAGCAGAGACATGACTTTGCCAACAAAGACCCGTCTAGTCAAACCTATGGTTTTTTCAGTGGTCATGTATGGATGTGAGAGTTGGACCATAAAGAAGTCTGAGTGCCAAAGAATTGATGCCTTTGAATGTGGTGTTGGAGAAGACTCTCGAGAGTCCCTTGGACAGCAAGGAGATCCAACCAGTCTATCCTAAGGGAAATCAGTCCTCAATATTCATTGGAAGGACTGATGTTGAAGCTGAAAGTCCAGTACTTTGGCCACCTAATGGGAAGAGCTGACACATTTGAAAAGACCCTGATGCTAGGAAAGATTGAGGGCAGGAGGAGATGGGGACGACAGAGGATGAGATGGTTGGATGGCATCACCGACTCAATGGACATGAGTTTGAACAAGCTTCAGGAGATGGTGAAGGACAGTGAGGGCTTGCGTGCTGCAGTCCATGGGGTCGCAAAGAGCTGGATGGGACTGAGCAACTAAACAATGACAACAAATGGTAGGCAGTTTCCTGGTGCTCTTGCTGCTGTTAAGTCGCTTCAGTCATGTCCGACTCTGTGCGACCCCATAGATGGCAGCTCATCAAGCTCCCGTCCCTGGAATTCTGCAGGCAAGAATACTGGAGTCAGTTTCCATTTCCTTCTCCAGTGCATGAAAATGCAAAGTGAAAGTGAAGTCGCTCAGTTGCGTCTGACTTTTTGTTACCCCATGGACTGTAGCCTGCCAGGCTCCTCTGTCCATGGGATTTTCCAAACAAGAGTACTGGAGTGGGGTGCCATTGCCTTCTCCCAGCTTCCTGGTGGCTCAGTGGTAAAGAATCTGCCTGCCAGTACAGGTGAGCCAGATTCAATCACTGGGTTGGGAAGATCCCCTGGTGCCGGAAATGACAACCCACTCCAGTATTCTTGCCTGGAGAATCCCATGGACAGAGGAGTTTGCTGGGCTATAGTCCATAGGGTTACAAAGTGTTGGACATGACTTAGCAACTAAATAAACATTGAAAACTTACTGTCATTAGCTCTAAAAATGAAGTGTGAATCCCCAAATAGCTGTGAATGCTCCAGGCAGTTCAGGAAAAGCATCAGTGCCGTCTCAGACTTTGTAAGTTTACTTCCACAAATTCAGACATCCTGAGATCTCTCTAGTGTATTTCTTGGATTCTGGTATCTTTAGCAATCTTTAGCAAAATATGCTTTTAAGTGACGAGTGGTTTATGATGCTAGTTCAGTTTCAAGAGTGGTCAGTGTGAGGGCTTTACATCAGCAGCTCTTGCCTCGAGCGTAATGTACAGCACTGTTTCCCTTGCCTGGGCCCCGGCACCCTGACTTTGGCACTGCTTCCCCTTGCTGGATTCTTTGTGTTGTTACTCTTGAACCCCACATGCTCTTTAAGGCAGCAGCTCTCCTTTTTCTCATAGAAATGAAAACAATAAATTGGTATGTCACTAGAGCAAATGCCTGGGAAATTTACCATAGTAATCAATCGGCAGGAGGATCCTGGCAGGCTATAGTCCATAGGGTTGCAAAGTGTCAGACATGACGTAGCAACTAAATAAACAATAAAAATTTACTGTCATTAGCTTTAAAAATGAAGTATGAATCCCCAAATAACTGTGAATGCTGTATTACCTGTATATCTGAAATTATTAATATCAGAGATCAGATCAGATCAGTCACTCAGTCGTGTCCGACTCTCCGCGACCCCATGAATCACAGCACGCCAGGCCTCCCTGTCCATCACCAACTCCCGGAGTACACTCAAACTCATGTCCACAGAGTCGGTGATGCCATCCAGCCATCTCATTCTCCGTCGTCCCCTTCTCCTCCCGCCCCCAACCTTTCCCAGCAACAGAGTCTTTTCCAGTGAGTCAACTCATCACATGAGGTGGCCAAAGTATTGCAGTTTCAGCTTTAGCATCAGTCCCTCCAATGAACACCCAGGATTGATCTCCTTTAGAATGGACTGGTTGGATCTCCTTGCAGTATAAGGGACTCTCAAGAGTCTTCTCCAACACCACAGTTCAAAAGCATCGATTCTTCGGCGATCAGCTTTCTTCACAGTCCAACTCTCACATCCATACATGACCACAGGAAAAACCATTGCCTTGACTAGACGGACCTTGGTTGGCAAAGCAATGTCTCTGCTTTTTAATATACTATCAAGGTTGGTCATGACTTTCCTTCCAAGGAGCAAGCGTCTTTTAATTTCATGGCTGCAATCAGCATCTGCAGTGATTTTGGAGCCTAAATAGTAAAGTCTGACACTGCTTCCACTGTTTCCCCATCTATTTCCCATGAAGTGATGGGATCAGATGCCATGATCTTTGTTTTCTGAATGTTGAGCTTCAAGCCAACCTTTTCACTCTCCTCTTTCACTTTCATCAAGAGGCTTTTGAGTTCCTCTTCACTTTCTGCCATAAGGGTAGTGTCATCTGCATATCTGAGGTTATTGATATTTCTCCCGGCAATCTTGATTCCAGCTTGTGCTTCTTCCAGCCCAGCGTTCCTCATGATGTACTCTGCATATCAGTTAAATAAGCAGGGTGACAATATACAACCTTGATGTACACCTTTTCCTATTTGGAACCAGTCTGTTGTTCCATGTCCAGTTCTAACTGTTGCTTCCTGACCTGCATACAGGTTTCTCAAGAGGCAGGTCAGGTGGTCTGGGATTCCCATCTCTTTCAGAATGTTCCACAGTTTATTGTGATCCACACAGTCAAAGGCTTTGGCATAGTCAATGAAGCAGAAATAGATGTTTTTCTGGAACTCTCTTGCTTTCTCCATGATCCAGCGGATGTTGGCAATTTGATCTCTGGTGCCTCTGCCTTTTCTAAAACCTGCTTGAACATCTGGGAGTTCACGGTTTACATATTGCTGAAGCCTGGCTTGGAGAATTTTGAGCATGACTTGACTAGCGTGTGAGATGAGTGCAATTGTGCGGTAGTTGGAGCATTCTTTGGCATTGCCTTTCTTTGGGATTAGAATGAAGACTGACCTCTTCCAGTCCTGTGGCCACTGCTGAGTTTTCCAAATCTGCTGGCATATTGAGTGCAGCACTTTCACAGCATCATCTTTCAAGATTTGAAATAGCTCAACTGGAATTCCATCACCTCCACTAGCTTTGTTCATAGTGATGCTTTCTAAGGCCCACTTGACTTCACATTCCAAGATGTCTGGCTCTAGGTGAGTGATCACATTATCGTGACTATCTTGGTCGTGAAGATCTTTTTTGTACAGTTCTTCTGTGTATTCCTGCCACCTCTTCTTAATATCTTCTGCTTCTGTTAGGTCCATACCATTTCTGTCCTTTATCGAGCCCATCTTTGCATGAAATGTTCCCTTGGAATCTCTAATTTTCTTGAAGAGGTCTCTTGTTTTTCCTATTCTGTTGTTTTCCTCTGTTTCTTTGCATTGATCACTGAGGAAGTCTTTCTTATCTCTCCTTGCTATTCTTTGGAACTCTACATTTAGATGCTTATATCTTTCCTTTTCTCCTTTGCTTTTCACCTCTCTTCTTTTCACAGCTATTTGTAAGGCCTCCTCAGACAGCCACTTCGCTCTTTTCCATTTCTTTTCCATGGGGATGGTCTTGGTCCCTGTCTCCTGTACAATGTCACGAACCTCCGTCCAGAGTTCATCAGGCACTCTATCAATCAGATCTAGTCCCTTAAATCTATTTCTCACTTCCACTGTATAATCATAAGGGATTTTATTGAGGTCATATCTGAATGGTCTAGTGGTTTTCCCTACTTTCTTCAATTTAAGTCTGAATTTCACAATAAGGAGTTCATGATCTGAGCCACAGTCAGCTCCTGGTCTTGTTTTCGCTAACTGTATACAGCTTCTCCATCTTTGATTGCAAAGAATATAATCAATCTGATTTCGGTGTTGACCATCTGGTGATGTCCATGTGTAGAGTCTTCTCTTGTGTTGTTGGAAGAGGGTGTTTGCTATGACCAGTGCATTCTCTTGACAGAACTCTATTAGCCTTTCCCTGCTTCATTCCGTGCTCCAAGGCCAAATTTGCCAGTTACTCCAGGTGTTTCTTGACTTCCTACTTTTGCATTCCAGTCCCCTATAATGAAAAGGACATCTTTTTTGGGAGTTAGTTCTAAAAGGTCTTGTAGGTCTTCATAGAACCGATTAACTTCGGCTTCTTTAGCATTACTGGTCGGGGCATAGGCCTGGATTACTGTAATATTGAATGGTTTGCCTTGGAAACGAACAGAAATCATTCTGTCATTTTTAAGATTGCATCCAAGTACTGCATTTTGGACTCTTTTGTTGACCATGATGGCTACTCCATTTCTTCTAAGGGATTCCTGCCCACAGTAGTAGATATAATGGTCATCTGAGTTAAATTCACCCATTCCAGTCCATTTTAATTCACTGATTCCTAGAATGTCGACGTTCACTCTTGCCATCTCCTGTTTGACCACTTCCAATTTGCCTTGATTCATGGACCTAACATTCCAGGTTCCTATGCAATATTGCTCTTTACAGCACCGGACCTTGCTTCTATCACTGGTCACACCCACAACTGGGTATTGGTTTTGCTTTTGCTCCATCCTTTTATTCCTTCTATAGTTATTTCTCCACTGAGCTCCAGTAGCATACAGGGCACCTACCGACCTGGGGAATTCCTCATTCAGTATCCTATCATTTTGCCCTTTGTTACTGTTCATGGGGTTCTCAAGGCAAGTATACTGAAATGGTTTGCCATTCCCTTCTCCAGTGGACCACATTCGGCTGTGGTCCATGTGATCAGATCGGCTAGTGTTCTATGATTATGATTTCAGTGTGTCTGCCCTCTGATGCCCCCTCCCAATACCTACCAATACCCAATACCTATAGCAACTAAATAAATGAAAATTTACTGCCATTAGCTTTAAAAATGAAGTGTGAATCCCCAAATAACTGTGAATGCTGTATTACCTGTATATCTGAAATTATTAATATATTACCTGTATATCTGAAAGGTTGCATGAGAGGACCTTAGGATCCCTTGATCGCATGAATTGGGCATTTCAAGGTTTTCCAGCATCCTTGTGATAAATACTGGGTGTTCCTTGGCAGCAAAACTGTGACTTCCTGATGACAGAAACTGCATATCACCATCCACTCTGACAGCCCTCAAGCTCGCCCGCCTGGGTGAACACATTTGAACAAATGAATGAATGATTATGTGAATGGACCAGGTGTGAAACTGCCAGTGCTGTGTTTCTGCCCCAGCACTGGAATTCTAGTGTAGGAGATTTGGTTCTGCATGTTTTTTCATCCAATTTCTATTCTCAGAGTGAAAGGTGAATTGTTCTTCCTGCTAAGTGGAAGCAGGTATATAGGCATCTGGGTGGCTAGCGATTGGGAAGGAAAAGCAGATTGCAGAGCGAAAGGAGGCTTTTGCAAGGAAACGTTTGGAGAAAGCAAGCCTGCTGTGGAAAGCAAATCTGTATTTCACACAATGCTCTTGGCATTTTAAAGGAAATACGTTGATTTAGGAGTCAGGAGCCTTCATCTTAGAGATGTAACAGCAGGGGTACACTGAAATTTGAATGAAACCCAGAAAAGATTTCTTTCATCTTTATCTTGAAAATTTATATATATATGTGTGTGTGTGTGTGTGTGTATAAAAAAATCTAAAATTTAGCCACTAATCAAGGCAAGGTATAAGAAATCGGATTTTAGAGTTTATCTTATTCAATGAGAACTGGTAAAAAGCAGTTTGCAATGTGTAACACTTCATTCATTCTTGCAAAAGCAGTGTGCTGAGAACCACTATCAGCTGGGCACAGGGTATAGTTCAGTGACTGAAAGAGACTGTGTCTTAATTCTGTAAGTGGGGAGAAACAGACGAATGAAGGAGTGAGATCTGGGGTGTTTCACACGCGATGATGGGACTATGGTGCCTGGTTTGCGGAATCTGAAGGAGCCGAATGAGGGGCTCAGCTGGGACCGAGGGAAGGACGTTTGGGAGAGGAGAGTGAGCATGCAGGTGCTGAGACAGGCGTAAGCCGGCTGTGCAGGGGCCCCGGCAGCGCGAGTAGGACACTGTGGTGATGCTCATACACGACGGAACACACACGTGAGCCCGGTGCCAGGGATGCGTGCTCACCCTCTCCTGTTCCAGAACAGCCCATCTCTCAGGATGCCTCACTCCTCAGGAGTCAACACATGGCAGCCTGCTGTGCAACCAGGCAGGGGCACCAAGCACCTTATGTGGAAAACAGTGAAAGTTCTCCTTTGAAAAAATTAAATATAGAAAGAAAGCTCTAAAATGTTCCACCTCCAATGGGTATTACTGTATGCTGTAAACTCTGGGAAATAGTGAAGGGCAAGGAAGCCTGTCGTGCTGCAGTCCTTGGGTTGAAAACAGCTTAGCGAATGAACAACAACTCCATAACCCTCACTTGCACTGTGTGTTATGGTAACTAATAAAATTCAAATATTGCATTTTAAACCAACTTGACATTATTTCCAAACTCTGTCTCAGGCTAAATTGCTTCCTGATATCCCCTCCCCAGTGTGAGTTTTAGACACATTTGAGCAACAGGATAATTTAAAAGATTATTCTTTCCCACTGAAGATAAACAAGCCAGAAATATATCAACCAAATAAATGAAAGGGAAGAGTGCACGCCTGTGTGTGCTTGTGTATGTGTTTATATGTATATGTCCACACACACATATTGTGTTTGGGTGTGTTGGCATGTGCACATGTGTGTACACGCATGTTTATGTGTGCAGGTGTATATTTGTATTGTGTGTGTGTATGTGTGCACACGTGTGTACCCATATTTGCATGTGTGCATATGGACATAGATTGTGCGTTTTATGTGTATTGTGTGTGTATATATGCATGTGTGTATGTGACAATGTGTCTGTGTGTGGGGTGGGGAGAGGCTGTGAGCCAGGTCATGGGGGACTTATGGAATACGCTTTGTCTGCACCAGTGGAAAGGCTTTGAGCAGAGCAGAGATAGAACTTAACTTAGTTTTGCAGGGGTCACGGAGGCTGTTCTGGGCAGAACGGCCTTCCAGAGGGAAGGAGACAGGCCAGAGACCCACTGGCCAGGACTGTAGGGGCCCAGGCAAGTGAAGACTGTGGTTGGGGTCAGTGCAGGACAGATGGAAGGGCTGAGGAATGGGGAGGATTTTGAGTCAGAGCTGTGGGTTTAAGTCCTAATTCTGTGATAAACTAGCTGGGCGAGCCTGACTATGACATTGATAGTTTCCCTAACTACTAGATCTTCTTCAAAGCAGCATTCTGTGAATAAGATGATCTCGATATATAAAAGCATTTCCTAAAGTCTCAGTGTCTTTGTAATTAAGCCTATTGCTTAGGGCAGAATTCTCCAAGCAGCAAATCAAATGAGTGGGTCATGAAATTAGTTTAGTGGGTCTCTTTTAGCATTTAAATACAAATAAAACAGAATAAGAGAGAAGAGAAGGCATTTTGATATTTCAAGAAAGGTTGGCATGGAGGTTAAAGAATGAGGTTTGGAGTCAGATGGCCTCGCCTTCCAGAAGGCAAGATTCCACAAGTTAATTTTTATCTCTGTTTCCAGTGTTCCTATCTGAAAAGTTGATAGAGTTAAAACACATTTTTTAAAATGCCTTTGTAGAACATGATTAATCAATTTATTACTTCTGTTTATACCTTTCCGAAGCTAATGATTTACGAGCTCTGCTTTGATTACAGCAATTAGTAAATGAAAATGTGTTTGCATTTCTACCAGTCTGTTTACATTTCAGAAGTCTTACTTTTCTCACATGGGAGCTCTGTACTTATAGCTCTAATCAGGGCCAACCATCCCGAACATACAATCAACAGATCTAAAAAAACTAGCACCCATAACGTACTGTTTTCATAACTTGGACAAAGTTTAGTTTCTTATTCCATATTGTCATGGGTATTTTAGTTAGGAAAACCGGTATGATGCATAGGAAGCAAGAGTAATTTCTATTGCATACTCAAATTTCAGACCTTCCTTTCATGTCTGAAATGTAATTTACCAAATAGCATTGCCATGTACCATTTTCAGAAACGTGCACATGGGGTATGCCTCTACATATATATTTTTTCTACTGATTCTTAAGAGGATAAGGAAAAATAGTTAACAAAGGAAAGCTAAGAGCAAATTGTCTTAAGATTTTATTTATTTTTGAATTTTTAAAATAGAAAAAAATTTATTTTCTATATTGACATTCAGAAAGTATTTTTTCAGCTTTGTTGATTTATAGTTGATGTATAATATTAAGTTTAAGATGTATACCATAGTGATTTGATATGCATATATATTCTGAAATGATTACCACAAAAAGGTTAGTTAACCCACTAAACAGTTCACATAGCTAGCCTTCGTGTGTGTTGAGAGCATTCAAGATCTACTCTCATAGCAACTTTCAATTATACAATACCTATTATTAATTATAGTCACCGAGATGTACATTAGATTCCCAGAATTTATTCCTCTTGTAGCTGGCAGTTTGTACTCTTTGATCAATGTTTCCCCATTTTCCCTACCCCCAGGCCCTGGCAACTAGTAATTTACACTCTGTTTCTGTGAGTTTAGCTTTTTTAGATTCCACATATAAGTGGGATCAGTCTGTGTGTGTTCTCTGTCTGACTTATATCACTTCGTATAATGCCCTCAAGATTCCCATCTTGTCACAAGTGGCAGGACTTTCTTTTTAAAGGCTGAATAGTCTTGCATTATGTATATATACCACATTTATCTGTCTGCAGACAGCTTGTTTCCACGTCTTGACTATTGTAAATAATGCGGCAACAAACATGAGAGTATTGATATATCTTTAAAATAGTGATTTCACTTCCTTTGGATATATTTCTAGAGATGGGATTGCTAGATGAGGTGAATTTTCAGTGGAAATCTTGATATATCTTTAACATAGTGATTTCACTTCCTTTGGGTATATTTTAGAGGTGGGATTGCTAGATGAGGTGAATTTTCAGTGAAAGTAGATTAGATGGGGAACCAGAGTAGGAAGGTAATGTTACATTTGATAGAGATGTTTAGAGCTCTTGATTAACAACTTAGAATATTAAAATTGCATTTTAAATTATAAAAGCAATGCATCATTTAAAATACAGATAAGATATAGAAAAGAAGTTTGAAACATCTAGACTGCTTAGAAAAAAAGCAGATTTAAGTATTAGTTTACTTCCTTCCAGCCTTTATGTGTCATACATTAGCCTCAGTAAAAATTGTCAAAGAAACTCATAGACATTCCTCCAAATAAGATACACAAAAGGTCAATAAGCATATAAAAAGGTGGTCACCATCATTAGTCGCTGCTGCTGCTGCTGCTGCTAAGTCACTTCAGTCGTGTTCGACTCTGTGTGACCACATAGATGGAAGCCCACCAGGCTCCCCCGTCCCTGGGATTCTCCAGGCAAGAACACAGGAGCAGGCTGCCATTTCCTTCTCCAATGTGTGAAAGTGAAAAGTGAAAGTGAAGTAGCTCAGTCGTGTCCTACCCTTAGCGACCCCACGGACTGCAGCCTACCAGGCTCCTCCATCCATGGGATTTTCTAGGCAAGAGTACTGGAGTAGCTTGCCATTGCCTTCTCCTAGGGAAATACAAATCAAGATCATAATGACGTACTGCTTCATGCATACTAGAAGAGCTATACTAAAAAAAAATACTAAGTGTTGATGAAAATAGTAAGTGTTGACAAAGATGTAGGGAAATTAGAACTCTGATACACTACTAATAGGAAGATAAAATATGCAACTGTTTTGGGAAATACTGGGGCAGTTCCTCAAAAGGTTAAACATCAGTACTAGATGAGTCAGTGATTCTACTGGGTGTATATCCAAGAGAAACAGACATGTTCACAGAAGAACTTGTACATAAATTTTCATAGCAGAATTATTCATAATAGTCAGAAACTTCAAATAGTCCACATATCTTTCAGTGGGTAAATGCTTAATGCGACTGTGGTGCATCCATACCATGGCATACTACTGAGTAGTAAAAGGTAGTGACACATGCAGCGACTCTGATGAATCGCAAAGGCATTATGCTAGGTGAGAGAAGACAGTGTCAAAAGGCTACAGCCCAGATGGTTTCACGTATTTAATATTCATGAAGAGGCAAAAACTATAGTGATGAAAAAAATTAGTGGTTGTTAGGGGATGTGAATAGGATAAGGATGTGACTATAAAGAGGACAGCATAAGGGAGTTTGTAGAGAATGAAACATTCCTCCATTTGATTATGGTGGGGGTTGTACAAATCCATGCAGTTGTTAAAAATCCACAAAAATGCAAACCAAGAGGAAAAAAAAGTCATTTTTGTTTTAGGACAATTTTGAAAATAAAATATATTAAAAAAATAAATGCTCAATAATAAGGAATTAGTTATACAAAACAAGATTTCTTATTAGAGTATATAATAATTTGCAGCCATGAAAAATATATCCTAGATGTGTATTCAGTTCAGTCACTCAGTTGTGTCCTACTCTTTGCGACTCCATGGACTGCAGTACGCCAGGCCTCCCTGTCCATCACCAATGCCTGGAGTTTACTCAAACTCATGTCCATTGAGTTGGTGAAGCCATCCAACCATCTCATCCTCTGTCATCCCCTCCTCCACTTGCCTTTAATCTTTCCCAGCATCAGGATCTTTTCTAGTGAGTCAGTTCTTCGCATGAGGTGGCCAAAGTATTGGAGTTTCAGTTTTAGCATCAGTCCTTCCAATGAATATTCAGGACTGATTTCCTTTAGGATGGAATGGTTGGATCTCCTTGCAGTCCAACGGACTGTCAAGAGTCTTCTCCAACACCATACTCAAAAGCATCAATTCTTCAGCGCTCAGCTTTCTTTATAGTCCAACTCTCACATCCATACATGACTCCTGGGAAAACCATAGCTTTGACTAAGATGGACCTATGTTGGCAAAGTAACGTCTCAGTTTTTTAATATGCTGTCTAGGTTGGTCATAACTTTCCTTCCAAGGAGTAAGTATCTTTTAATTTCATGGCTGCTGTCACCATCTGAAGTGATTTTGGAGTCCAAGAAAATAAAATTTGTTTCCATTGTTTCCCCATCAATTTGCCATGAAGTGATGGGACCAGATGCCATGATCTTCATTTTTTAAATGTTGAGTTTTAAGCCAGCTTTTTCACCCTCCTCTTTCACCTTCATCAAGAGGCTCTTTAGTTCTTCTTCACTTTCTGCCATAAGTGTGGTGTCATATGCTGAGGTTATTGATATTTCTCCCAGCAATCTTGATTCCAGCTTCTACTTCATCCAGTCCTGCATTTATCATGATGTACTTTGCATATAGGTTAAATAAGCAGGGTGACAATATACAACCTTGACATACTCCTTTGCCAACTTGGAACCAGTCTGTTGTTCCATGTCCAGTTCTAACTGTTGCTTCTTGACCTGCATACAGATTTCTCAGGAGCCAGGTCAGGTGGTCTGATATTCCCATCTCTTTAAGAATTTTCCAGAGACGCGAGAGACGCCCGGCTCCGGCGCAACCGACCACGTGCAGAATCGTGGCTGAGAGGAGCTACCCCGCGCCCAGAGTTAGGGCGGTGGCCGAGAGGAGCTGTACCACGTCCAGGAGGCGGTGGCTGCTTGGGCACCGGAGGGCCGAGAGGAGCTGATCCACATTCAAAGTAGGAGGGGCGGCCTTGAGGAGATACCCCTCGTCCAAGGTAAGGTACAGTGGCTGCACCTTGCTGGAGCAGCTGGGAAGAGATACTCCACGACCAAGTGGAATATAAGAATCCAGTGTTCTGGGGAGGAAGGAACAAGATGGCGGAGGGATAAGACGGTGAGACCACCCTCTCCCTCACAAATTCATCAAAAGAACATTTGAACGTGGAGTAAAGTCCACAAAACAACTTCTGAATACTGGCAGAGGACATCAGGCTCCCAGAAAAGCAGCCCATTGTCTTCTAAAGGAGAGAGAAGAAATCCAGCTCCACCCACCAGAACACCGACACATGCTTCCCTAACCAGGGAACCCGGACAAGTCACCCGTCCAACCCCACACACAGCGAAGAAACTACGTAATAAAGAGAACTCCACAAACTGCAAGAAGAGGGAAAGGCCACCCCAAGCAAAGCAATATAAGCAAGATGAAGAGGCAGAGAAATACCCAGCAAGTAAAGGAACAAGATAATTGCCCACCAACACAAACAAAAGAAGAAGATATAGGGAATTTACCTGATAAAGAATTTCAAATTTTGATGGTGAAAATGATTCAAAATCTTGAAAGCAAAATGGAGTTACAGATAAATAACCTGGAGAAAAGGATTGAAAAGATGGAAGAAAGATTTAATAAGGACTTAGAAGAAATAAAAAAGAGTCAATATACAATGAATAATGCAATAGATGAGATCAGAAACACTCTGGAGGGAACAAACAGTAGAATAACAGAGGCAGAAGACAGGATAAGCGAACTAGAAAATAGAATTGTAGAAATAAATGAAACAGAGAGGAAAAAAGAAAAACGAATTAAAAGAAATGAGGACAATATTAGAGACCTCTGGGACAATGTTAAACGCTCCAACATTCAAATCATAGGAGTCCCAGAAGAAGAAGACAAAAAGAAAGACCATGAGAGAATACTTGAGGAGATAATAGTTGAAAACTTCCCTAAAATAGGGACAGAAATAATCACCCAAGTCCAAGAAACCCAGAGAGTCCCCAACAGGATAAACCCAAGGCGAAATACTCCAAGGCACATATTAATCAAATTAACAAAGATCAAACACAAAGAACAAATCTTAAAAGCAGCAAGGGAAAAGCAGCAAATAACACATAAGGGGATTCCCATAAGGATAACAGCTGATCTTTCAACAGAAACTCTTCAGGCCAGAAGGGAGTGGCAAGACATACTTAAAGTGATGAAAGAAAATACCCTACAGCCCAGATTACTATACCCAGCAAGGATCTCATTCAAATATGAAGGAGAAATCAAAAGCTTTACAGACAAGCAAAAGCTGAGGGAATTCAGCATCACCAAACCAGCTCTCCAACAAATGCTAAAGGATCTTCTATAAACAGGAAACACAGAAAGAGTGTATAAACTTGTACCCAAAGCAATAAAGAAAATGGCTACGGGATCGTACTTATCAATAATTACCTTAAACGTAAATGGGTTGAAATTTTCAAAAAGGCTAGGAAACAATTCTCATAGCCATCAATAGTTCAGTGTTGAGTTCATGAATAGTTTTTAAAGTTTGGGACAAACTGTAGTATTTGCTATTTGAAGTACTATTTGTAATTGACATATTATGATGTAACATTGGTCTTCATTTCCAACTTAAAACGCCTAAAAATGCCTAACAGCTTTTTAGATTTGTGAATTTTAGTTGAAATGTATTTTACGATGTTACTAAACCTGCAGAAATATTGAAATATTTCAGAGAACTTATTCACTGTACATTTAATTTATTTTATTTATAAAAGTTATGAAATGTAGAAAGTTTTACTTGTTGGGTCAAATGCTTGTTGGGTCAAATGCTTTTGCTTCAAATGCTTGTTGCATTTGAAGTGCTAGTTACAAGAAAATCAAATACCTTCAATGTATAAATGCTATTAAGTTTTTAAAGGACTCTGGAGTATAAGTAAGTTTGTTTAAAGAAATTTAGTCTGTTCAACTTGAAAAATAAATAAATAAAAGTCAGTTCTGTTTAAAAAAAAAAAAGAATTTTCCAGTTTGTTGTGATCCACACAGTCAAAAGAATACATAAATGTGTATTAAAATATGTTAAAAATAGTAATAATAATATTTTATGTTTTAAACCAATTATCAAATGTTATTTTTAATTTTTTGTTTTAAGATTTTAGATTCACATTACATTATTATTGATACATTCTTTTCTGCCTTCATGAGATAATTCCCTGAGAGCTGCATGAGCATTCCCTCATTTTTCTGTAAGTCAATCAATCAAATTCTACCTGGCTACTTATGGACGCTTCATATTTTGTCCGGGTACCTAATATCAGAGGTATCTTGGGCATTCCAGGATGGCAATATAAAATAACTTCTTCCTATAAGAATAAAATTAAACAAAAGCACAGAGTTGAAATACACCAAGACTTTTCCTCCCTAGCTTAAGAGCCGTATTCCACTTGGGTTTTCCCGAGGGGTGGATCCATGGTTCTTTGAGGTCAGATGGTTGTGAAAACAAAAGGATCTGGCCGGTCTCAAGGGTCCAGCCCTGCATCTTTATCCTTTGTTGTTTGCAAGCTATTAGGACACGCTTTTTCATCCTAAAATGATTATATTCCCAAGATCCGTTCCGTTCCGTTTCGTCACTCAGTCGTGTCCGACTCTATGCGACCCCATGGACTGTAGCCTACCAGGCTTCTCCGTTCATGGGATTCTCCAGGCAAGAATACTGGAGTGGGTTACCGTTTCCTTCTCCAGGGATACACTGTATATAAAACTTATTCCCTCGAACAGTAGATCTGTGTGTAGGGTTTGTATCAATATCTTTATTTGACTTTAAAATAATTTTTATTTAACTAATGACTGTCCCGGAGAAGGCAATGGCAAGCCACTCCAGTACTCTTGCCTAGAAAATCCCATGGATGGAGGAGCCTGGTAGGCTGCAGTCCGTGGGGTCGCTAAGGGTCGGACACGACTGAGCGACTTCACTTTCACTTTTCACTTTCACACATTGGAGAAGGAAATGGCAACCCACTCCAGTGTTCTTGCCTGGAGAATCCCAGGGACGGGGGAGCCTGGTGGGCTTCCGTCTATGGGGTCACACAGAGTCGGACACGACTGAAGTGACTTAGCAGCAGCAGCAGCAGCAGCAGCAGCAATGACTGTCCAGATGTCCATCTTATCACTATCAACTATACTATATAAAATAAAAATTAAAGACAAAAATTAAAAAAAAAATAGAAGTATTTGAATTTTATTAGTTGTCATAATATATAGTGAGAGGGAAGGGTATAAAGGCTGATCCCAAAATAAAGTTTATGATAATATATGTTGGATTCAAAAAGAAAATTTTAGCAGTTATTTTCTATATTTTTTCTAAATAGAGAGTTTTTACTATTTTTCATTGGTCATAGGGGGCTCTTGCTTGGTTATGTGTTAGTCTAAGTTAGAGCATCTAGAGTTGGGAGTGAGGCTCCCTGACAGAAGAGTGGGGTTTAGACAGGAAGAGGTGGAAGGGGCCATCTCCATCGTTGGGTTCACTTTTAAGTTTTATAGCATATTTTTGACCTTTGTCTAATAATGTGCTTCTCAGGTGGCACAGTGGTCAAGACTCCGCCTGCTAATGCAGGTTCAACCCCCAGGCCTGCAAGATCCTCTGGAGTAGGAAATGAAAACCCACTGCAGTATTCCTGCCTGGGAAATTCCATGGACAGAGGAGCCTAGCGGGATGCATTCCATGGGGTTGCAAAGAGTCAAACGTGACTGAGCATATGAACACTAATAATGTAGATTTGTAAGGTATCCAGTTCTTACCAAACTAAACCTCAAAAATGACAAAAAGAAGTGAAAAAATATTCTCACAGGAAATCTGTAGAATGAAAACGATACCAGCGAGGCAAGCATAGTGAGTAAGAAAGGAGCAGAGACTTGTCCTGAATCAGACTTCATTCAGTCCAGTGAGAGCTGTCTGCTCTAAAAGCTTTTCATATGTACACACTGGAAGAAACAGCCTTGGAAACAAAATTTAAAATCCTTGAAATGAGAATGGTATGAAATATTTTTTGTGTTAGAACAATTTTAGATTTACAGAAAAATTGCTAAGGTAGTACAAAGAGTCTGCATATCCTGTACCTAATTTCTTCTCTCGGTAACCTATTAATACAGTACGCTTGTTACCATTAATGAATCAGTATTGACACATTACTATTAATTAAAGCTTTTATTTCTGTCATGTTTCCCTAGTTTTTACCTAATGTTGCTTTTTCTGCTCCAAGGTTTCATCTAAAAATACGACAGTGCATTTAGGATCTGTTTGGCTGTAACAGTTTCTCAGATTTTCTTTTGTCTTAGTAACTTTGAGAGGTTTCAGGCATGCCAGTTAGGCATTTTATAGCATGTGTGCATGCTTAGTTGCTCAGTTGTCTTCTTTTGTGACCCTTTCATAGCCAGGCTCCTCTGTCCATGGGATTTTCCAGGCAAGAATACTGGAATGTGTTGCCATTTCCTGCTTCAGGGGATCTTTCCAACCCAGGGATTGAACACACATCTCCTACACTGGCAGATGAGTTCTTTACCACTGAGCCAGTAGGGAAACCCAGGCATTTTATAGAATTCCCTTCAATCGAGATTAGTCTGGTATCCTTTTTTCATGATTAGTTATGCTTATGGATTTTGTGCAGGAATATCATAGAGGTAAAGTGCCATGTTCACCACATCATGTCAAGGTATTACCATGAACACGATCTTACTTGTAGATATTACTTTGGTCACCTGACAGAGTAGTTACTATATCTCAAATACATTGGTTTCAGACATAAAATACAACACCTTCCAACTAATTTGTTAGAAAACTGATATACACAAGGGGAAATGATAATTTACAAAACTTTGGTGTATTTGGTGGATGAGATAGTAAATGTAGGCCACGATCCCCTCCTTCCATTTTTGAAGTCACAGAGTTTCCTAGTTATGATAGCCATGGAAACATTGAAACAATCTGAACTTAGATCCAGATTTCCAAATTGCCATCTTATAAAGAGTTAAACAAATTTTTGAAGTTAATTACTTTCAGTAATATTCAGAACCATAAAATGGTTTTGTTTAATTATTAAATTGAACAAATAAACATGTATCAGTATAATTAAATATATTTTAACAAAATAAAAATGTAATATATATTTTCATGTTTTCTTCATTAAGAATATCTCTTTTTCAGTGCCTCTGAAGGGTTGAAGCTGTCAACTATGCATTCAAATGATCTGTGAATACTAGAGTTTTACAATTGGAGAAAACTCATTTATTTATTATTTATTTAAATAAAAATGCATTGTTTATCCAATAATTACCCAAAGTTCTTCTTGTAAACTGCTAAACCAGTGTACTGAGAGGGGTTATAACTTTTAGGAGCAGAACTAGGGTTAAATACCAGTATTTGGGTTCAGATGGATGTGGATTCCTGTCTCAGTTGTGAAATCTGAGTGACTTTGGACAAGTTATGTAACTTTGTGGAATCACAGTTGTTTCATGAACAAAACTAGCATATAGTTTTTGCGTTAAATACAAGCCCATGTTAGCTCCTGACTGATACCCATGAGTGCTAGTCCCTTTCTTTCCTCCTTCCTTTTCCTATGATCTTCACTCATACTCAATAGGAATTATAAAATTATTTATTTGAGAATAACATACCATACTTATTACTTTTAATTAATATATCAACTATCGTTTTTCTCCTTGACTTTAGTATTTGAGTTTCTTTCATAATTTTCTTTTTTTTTCCTAAAATCACTTTATTGAGGTTGACTGACATGTGAAAAGTTACACTTATTTAATACATACACTTCTCTAAATTTGGGGATCATTATAGTTCTGTGAGACCGCCACCACAATCAAGGCAGTAGGCAGGTCCATCAACTCTGAAAGTTTCCTCCCACTCAATTGGTTCTTCTTAATGTTTTTAAATAAGAACAAAATATAAAGTGTTCAATACAGTATTATTTGCTACAACAACTCTGATGTGTATTGATTTCCAGAATGTATCCACCTTGTATAATTGAAATTCTGTATCCTTTGACTTTAAATTTCCATCTCCCCTATCCCTAAATTCCTGGGCACCAGCATTCCACTCCGTTTCCATAAGTTTGACCTTTTTAGATTCCATGTATAAATGAGGTCATGCAGTATTTGTCTTTCTGTGTCAGGTTTATTTCACTTAGCATAATAAAGCCATTTAAGTCCACCCATGTTGTTGCAAACAGCAGGATTTTTCATTTTTTAAGGCTGAATAATATTCCATTGTATATATAGACCATATTTTCTTCATTCATTCATGCAGCCATGGACATTTAGGCTGTATCCATGTTTGACTGTGGGAGTAATGCTGTCATGAGCATGTGAATGCAGGTTTCTATTTGAGGACCTGATTTCAATTCCTTTGGATAAACCACAAGTGGGTGATGTGGTAACCCGAGGATTAGTGCATCTTACCTGAGTCACTGATCTCTGGATTACCTGAGCTTCCCCTTTTACCCTGTCAGTGTACCTCAAATTCTTTAGTAGCTCTCTGTATTAAATATGTTTTACTTAATATATCCATTGTTTTTTTCAGCCAGCTATTTGGTACAATTATATTCAGCATGCTACTGCTGCTGCTAAGTCACTTCAGTCATGTCCGACTCTGTGTGACCCCATAGACTGAAGCCCACCAGGCTCCCCCATCCCTGGGATTCTCCAGGCAAGAACACTGGAGTGGGTTGCCATTTCCTTCTCCAATGTGTGAAAGTGAAGTTGCTCAGTCGTGTCCGACCCTTAGCGACCCCAAGGACTGCAGCCTACCAGGCTCCTCTATCCATGGGATTTTCTAGGCAAGAGTACTGGAGTGGCTTGCCATTGCCTTCTCTGATATTCAGCATGGAAGATGAGAAAAGTTCAACAGTTAAGAAAAAATTGCATTCCTAGTATTGACTATTTGGATTTAAAAAACCTTTTATGAAAAATTATGATGCCATAAACATAAATAAATGAAAATTTACTCTAAAATAATAATAAAAATATATATTACATAGTTTTTTGAATGGTTCCCTGAATTTGTAATTTAACTCTAGGTGTTCTATTAAGACATAGAAATGAATAGTTTTTAGTTTTGTTTTATTGTCTGAGAAAATCTCCAGCAGAGTAGTATTTTTTTTTAGCATGAATGGAAAATACTAAAACAAACTGGAACACAAATTAGTAGGCAACAGAAAAGATGTAAGAAGCAAAGGTTAAAACTAAAAATAATCTTCAGTGTTTCTATTTTCTGTTTCTGAAATGGTTGAATTGATTGGTGGGTAATTTAGCTTCTAAAACAAAGTTGTATGTATGAGTCTCTGTGTATTCTCTAAAGAAGCTGATTTGGTTATAACAATATTTCAGTCTCTGGGAACTCTAGCAATGTATCAACATATACACCATATTACAGGATTTTTAAAAAGTTAATAACAGATGATTTTAAATATATTGTTTTAGATAACAGCTCAGTTGGTAATGAGTCCACCTGCAAAGCTGGAGACCCTGGTTTGATTCCTGGGTCAGAAAGATCTGCTGGAGAAGAGATAGGCTACCCACTCCAGTATTCTTGGGTTTCCTTTGTGGCTCAGCTGGTAAAGAATCCACTTGTGGTGTGGGAAACTGGGTTTGATCCCTGGGTTGGGAAGATACCCTGGAGAAGGGAAAGGCCACCTACTCCAGTATTCTGGCCTGGAGAATTCTATGGACTGTATAGTCCATGGGGTTGGAAAGAGTCAGGCACGACTGAGCTAATTTTACTTTCACTTTCATTATTAAAAAGCACTGGCTTGGAATTTGTGAGATATCTTTGTATGGTTTTAGTTGATACAGGAGAAGTTTAAAATCTTTTTTTTAATCTCATTTAAAAGTTAACCAAATGAAGTTTGATGCATCAACCAAACTCTTCCTGCAGAGGTTCAAATTGAAGCATTCTGAGACTCTCTTCAAATATGGAAAATAATTTTAACCTCCCTTCCCTTTTCTTAGGTGTTGGCCACAGGCAGCTGAAATGAGTTTTCTTATGACGACATCAAGACAAATGCCCCCTTAACCTATGTGATGTAGCACCGACTCTGAATGTGTACAAGTTAGCTAGTCTAAGAGTCCCAGGTCATGTTTTCTGTGACTTGTGTGAGACCTTTATAATGGGCACTAAATATCTTTTAAGGTGGATTTTAGTAGAATGACAATCATCTTTCCCAATTGTGAGGTTACTATAATTACTTTTCTTTCATTGACAATCTGTGCTTCACATGAAACATTTATCAGGTGAGGGTCAAAGTAACTCATTTCAGAATGAGTATATTTGACAAACTCTTATCATTTAGCAGGGATAAACATGTCAGAGGGATTCATATGTTTGCCTTTATATACTCATTATTTTTTGTCTGAGAGCATTAAGTCATTGTAATCTCTTGAACCTTAATTATTTTAAATTTTGAATGACATGGGCCTTCAAAAACTTGTGGCAGATAATTGCCTCTGTGAGTTATTAAGACTAATTTTCTCTATTAGTCTCTTTGAAGCTCTGTGAACTTGATACCTACAGAGCCTGGCCTCTGAATTCATAGATTCTACTGGCCCACTTAAAATTATTTAGAGGTTCTAACTTACTGTCCATATTTCCATGCCATTTAGAGTGAAGTATTAGTTGCTTAGCTGTGTCTGACTCTTTGCAGCCCCATGGACTGTAGCCCACCAGGATCCTCTGTCCATGGAATTCTCCAGGCAAGAATACTGGACTGGGTTGCCATTCCCTTCTTCAGGGCATCTTTTGAACCTAGGAACTGAACCTGGGTCCTCCATTGCAGGCAGATTCTTTAACATCTGAGCCACCAGGGAAGCCCCATTTAGTAATTAATAGGTTAAAAATATGCAAGTATTCACCTGCCATAAAAAGAGGAACTGAGGAAGAATGCTTTGGTTCTCAGCTCAAGTACAATTAATAAATAGCTTTAAATTCAGTCTGTTCCAATAACACAAATATCATTACATGCCAATTATTCAGTTAGGGTGAATTACTTCCACTGAGAAATATACCAGAATAGCAAATGTTTTTGTTATAGAATGTTCCTGTATTCATTTCATACCAGAAACATCAAGTATGTTGTGTACATTTAAACATATGACAGAGACAGAAGGGTATTGTAGATTTTACCAACAGTATCATGAAAAATATCCTAAGGGAAGAAGATGGCATTTTACGTGAACATGTGCACTTATGCCGTATGTATTGTGCCTGTATACATACAGAGAAGATGGATGAGTAGATAGATAAGTAATAATATGGCTGTAAGAATAACCACAATGCAGATATGCTCCTTGTCTATCCTAAACTGTGACGATTTCAGCATACCTCTGAGACTATTCTGTGATTTTCTGGGAGTCTTCTGTTCTACTGTAAGCATTTCCTCGACTGGGCCAGCTCAACCTCACAAGCACAGTTTCAGTCTGTTCGTATCAGTGATGTCTCATCAGCCACTGCAAATGATATGGCCAAACCCAAAGTCAGAGGCTGGGAAGTAAATCCCTCTTGCCATGAGGCTGAGATGTGAGTGCAGAGTTCTTTTAGGGAATTCAAAAATGAGAATCAGTCTAACAAAATTATTTGTCCTTCCAGGAGGCTCCTTCCTTCTTATAATGGTGCTTGCATTGCATTATGATTGTTGGCTGACTTCTCTTTCTACCATTAAGGACTGAGCCTCTACATCCTCAGAAAAAGAAACTGAGTAGTTTCCTGTGAGTTGATATCACATAGTTGATGTTCTATAAAGATGCTTAGTATTTGTTCATTGATGGCAGAAAGATGGAAGCAATTGTTTTCTGTGATTCATTTTTATTTATTAGAAACACTGACATAAATGAGGAAAGCTAAAGAGGGGAAATTATCTGGGTCATTGGTTGTACTGTTGGCAGTGCATTTCTTTCCTTTTCTGTGTGAAACTTAAAGGAGATCTCAGAACTTCTAATGGATAACGATTTTCTAAGTGTCTCCTACTGTAGTCATCTTTATCAAAACCCTTCAGTTCACATAGGGACTTGTCTCCTAAAAGCTATTTCTTCCTTCTCCTGTGCAGATACAGAACTAGTAAATCTCCACTCCTTGTTTTACTCACATTATGACCTGTAACTGTTCTGAATCTTATAATGTAACTTTAGGAATGCAGCAGGATTTTTAAACTGTTTGACATTTACTGGTCTCAAATACATAGTGAGACAATCAAGAGACTTTTAAAATCGCCATATCATTTTTTTTATGTGTACGTATATTCATCTTTTTGTCTTGGTTACTTCTGTGTTTATAGAAAGATGTTTATTTAATGTGGGTAATGTTTAACCTTAGCATAAATGAAAGATACTGAAAATACAGAAGCTTGGAGAAGGAAATGGCAACCCACTCCTGTACTCTTGCCTGGAAAATCCCATGGACGGAGGAGCCTGGTAGGCTGCAGTCCGTGGGGTTGCTAGGAGTCAGACATGACTGAGCGACTTCACTTTCACTTTCATGCATTGGAGGGGGAAATGGCAACCCACTCCAGTGTTCTTGCCTGGAGAATCCCAGGGATGGGGAAGCCTTGTGGGCTGCCATCTATGGGGTCGCGCAGAGTTGGACATGACTGAAGTGACTTAGTAGTAGCAGTAAGAAAATTTATTAGAAGAATTAAGAAGGAGAAAACCCATAATAAAATGAAAATTTGAACTCATCATTTGTACTTAAATTTTGTGTTTTAGCTCTGAGCTTTATGGGTGTGTAGAAGATCAAAGCATAGAATTATAGTATGAAGAGCAAAGTAAAACCAACTTGGAAAAGAATAATACCTATATGCTGGGCTTATTCCCTCAAAACTAAGGTAGCTGGAAGCTATATCCCACTAGGGGATTCTGAGGAGCAGATAACTTGATTATTTAGCTTTAGAAGATTAAATGCACTAGTTGTGCTGTGCAAGTATCGTGGAAAAGCTTCAGAGATTTCTTATTTTCCTTCTTGGTCAGGTCATAGCATCTTCATTCCCTCATGATCTTTTTTTAATCTTCAATTCTTTTTCATCTGGAGTCTCCTTTTAGCTCCACAAGGCTAAATCTTATTCCAAATTTATTTACAGAGTGCCATTCATCAAAACAATGATCATAGCCCTTTCCTGAGCAAGACACCCTTGGGCTGAATCAAGAAGGCAAACAGTAAAATAATTATTTGGTTAAAGTTATTTCAGAAAGCACTCTGCTTGTCTCAGTCCAGCACACTTGCTGATTCACGAGGCTGGCAGAGGCTGCTGTTGGCTTGTTTATCAGCTGCAGCACCCATTCTAAGCCAATAGTCTGTGTCTTTGATCATTTACTAGAAGTTCTGGAGTCTCACAGAATGTGGCCTGGAGGTATTCTTTTTGGATTGTGGTGCCAGCATGAAAAATGTATCTCTCTTCTTGCCAACTGGTGGGCTTCCCCACTCCCCCGAGTATAATAAGCTGGGACTTTGACAAATTATTAACCACCATCAAAACATTTGCACCCTTTGTAGTGAGGCTTAGGATGTGTGGTCAAACTCGGAATCTCTACAAGCTCCGTTGTGCCCTGAGGCTGTCAGAAAAAAGGATGGATGCTAGTACCCATAATGAGAAAATGTGCAGAAGAAGGGAGGACATTTATTGCTGAATGATTTTGGTGTTCTCCTTAGAGGTAGTAAGGTGGTCTGTGGGGTCAGAGAGGAGAGCTGACATTGCAAACAAAGAGACCAGGTGGGGATTCCTCTTCTTCTGTGGGTTCCAAAGTGCCCTGTGCCCTTGGAGTTCAAGTGATCCTATAACTAAAAGTTACATGTAAGACATATGTGAAGGGGTGTTAGGGAAGAGTGGTCTAGTGGGAAATTTGCAGGCTTTCTTAGCCCAAGATGTCTTTTTGACTGATTTGGCTGGTTGTCTGAGTTTACAGCATATGTCCACTCCTGTGGACTCTTAGTGGGGTGTCCCCAGGATTAACCCCTTGTCTTCAGGATCTTGACTGTTGGATCTGTCTGGCTAGCTAGACTTTTAGCCTTGACTTCCCTGGTGGCTGAGACGGTAAAGAATGTGCTTGCAATGCAGGAGACCTAGGTTCGATCCCTGGATGGGGAAGATCTGCTGGAGAAGGAAATGGCAACCCACTCCAGAATTCTTGCCTGGAGAATCCCATGGACAGAGCCTGGTAGGCTACAGGCCATGGGCTCGCCAAATGTCAGACACAACTGTGACTAACCTTCACTCTCTTTTCTTGGAAACATTGCTGCATGTTATGAACAGGATATTTGTGTCCCTCCAAACTTCATATGCTGAAGCCCTTAATCCCAAAGTGATGGTGTGTGACCTTGGGAGGAGGTGAGGGCAAAATGATAGGATACTGAATGAGGAATTCCCCAGGTCGGTAGGTGCCCAGTATGCTACTGGAGATCAGTGGAGAAATAACTCCAGAAAGAATGAAGGGATGGAGCCAAAGCAAAACAAATACCCAGTTGTGGATGTGACTGATGCTCGAAGCAAGGTCTGATGCTGTAAAGAGCAATATTGCATAGGAACCTGGAATGTTAGGTCCATGAATCAAGGCAAATTGGAAGTGGTCAAACAGGAGATGGCAAGAGTGAACGTTGACATTCTAGGAATCAGTGAACTAAAATGGACTGGAATGGGTGAATTTAACTCAGATGACCATTATATCTACTACTGTGGGCAGGAATCCCTTAGAAGAAATGGAGTAGCCATCATGATCAACAAAAGAGTCCAAAATGCAGTACTTGGATGCAATCTTAAAAATGACAGAATGATTTCTGTTCGTTTCCAAGGCAAACCATTCAGTATTACAGTAATCCAAGTCTATGCCCCAACTAGGAATGCTGAAGAAGCCGAAGTTGAACAGTTCTATGAAGACCTACAAGACCTTTTGGAACTAACACCCAAAAAAGATGTCCTTTTCATTAAAAGGGACTGGAATGCAAAAGTAGGAAGTTAAGAAACACCTGGATTAACAGGCAAATTTGGCCTTGGAACACGGAATGAAGCAGGGCAAAGGCTAATAGAGTTTTGTCAAGAGAACGCACTGGTCATAGCAAACACCCTCTTCCAACAACACAAGAGAAGACTCTACACATGGACATCACCAGATGGTCAACACCGAAATCAGACTGATTATATTCTTTGCAGCCAAAGATGGAGAAGCTGTATACAGTTAGCAAAAACAAGACCAGGAGCTGACTGTGGCTCAGATCATGAACTCCTTATTGCCAAATTCAGACTGAAATTGAAGAAAGTAGGGAAAACCACTAGACCATTCAGATATGATCTAAATCAAATCCCTTATGATTATACAGTGGAAGTGAGAAATAAATTTAAGGGTCTAGATCTGATAGATAGAGTGCCTGATGAACTCTGGACGGAGGTTTGTGACATTGTACAGAAGATAGGGACCAAGACCATCCCCATGGAAAAAAAATGCAAAAAAGCAAAATGGCTGTCTGAGGAGACCTTACAAATAGCTGTGAAAAGAAGAGAAGCGAAAAGTAAAGGAGGAAAGGAAAGATATAAGCATCTGAATGCAGAGTTCCAAAGAATAGCAAGGACAGATAAGAAAGCCTTCCTCAGTGATCAATGCAAAGAAATAGAGGAAAACAACAGAATAGGAAAACAACAGAATAGGAAAAACAAGAGATCTCTTCAAGAAAATTAGAGATTCCAAGGGAACATTTCATGCAAAGATGGGCTCGATAAAGGACAGAAATGGTATGGACCTAACAGAAGCAGAAGATATTAAGAAGAGGTGGCAAGAATACACAGAAGAACTGTACAAAAAAGATCTTCACGACGAAGATAATCATTATGGCATGATCACTCACCTGGAACCATACATCTTGGAATGTGAAGTCAAGTGGGCCTTAGAGAGCATCACTACAAACAAAGCTAGTGGAGGTGATGGAATTCCAGTTGAGCTATTTCAAATCCTGAAAGATGATGCTGTGAACGTGCTGCACTCAATATGTCAGCAAATTTGGAAAACTCAGCAGTGGCCACAGGACTGGAAAAGATCAGTCTTCATTCCAATCCCAAAGAAAGGCAATACCAAAGAATGCTCCAACTACCGCACAATTGCACTCATCTCACATGCTAGTAAAGTCATGCTCAAAATTCTCCAAGCTAGGCTTCAGCAATATGTGAATCGTGAAATTCCAGATGTTCAAGCAGGTTTGAGAAAAGGCAGAGGCACCAAAGATCAAATTGCCAACATCCGCTGGATCATGGAGAAAGCAAGAGAGTTCCAGAAAAACATCTATTTCTGCTTCATTGACTATGCCAAGGTCTTTGACTGTATCACAATAAACTGTGGAAAATTCTGAAAGAGATGGGCATACCAGACCACCTGACCTGCCTCTTGAGAAACCTGTATGCAGGTCAGGAAGCAACAGTCAGAACTGGACATGGAACAACAGACTGGTTCCAAATAGGAAAAGGAGTACGTCAAGGTTGTATATTGTCACCCTGCTTATTTAACTGATATGCAGAGTACATCATGAGGAACGCTGGGCTGGAAGAAGCACAAGCTGGAATCAAGATTGCCGGGAGAAATATCAATAACCTCAGATATGCAGATGACACCACCCTTATGGCAGAAAGTGAAGAGGAACTCAAAGGCCTTTTGATGAAAGTGAAAGAGGAGAGTGAAAAGGTTGGCTTGAAGCTCAACATTCAGAAAACAAAGATCATGACATCTGGTCCCATCACTCCATGGGAAATAGATGGGGAAACAGTGGAAACAGTGTCAGACTTTATTTTTTTTGGCTCCAAAATCACTGCGGATGCTGACTGCAGCCATGAAATTAAAAGACGTTTATTCCTTGGAAGGAAAGTTATGACCAGCCTAGATAGCATATTAAAAAGCAGAGACATTACTTTGCCAACCAAAGTCCGTCTAGTCAAGGCTATGATTTTTCCCGTGGTCATGTATGAATGTGAGAGTTGGACTGTGAAGAAAGCTGATCGCCGAATAATTGATGCTTTTGAACTGTGGTGCTGGAGAAGACTCTTGAGAGTCCCTTGTACTGCAAGGAGATCCAACCAGTCCATTCTAGAGGAGATCAATCCTGGGTGTTCATTGGAAGGACTGATGCTAAAGCTGAAACTGCAATACTTTGGCCACCTCATGCGACGAGTTGACTCATTGGAAAAGACTCTGATGCTGGGAGCGATTGGGGGTGGGAGGAGACGGGGACGACAGAGAATGAGGTGGCTGGATGGCATCACTGACTCGATGGACATGAGTTGGAGTGAACTCCGTGAGCTGGTGATGGACAGGGAGGCCTGGCCTACTGTGGTTCATGGGGTCGCTAAGAGTCGGACACGACTGAGTGACTGAACTGAACTGAACTGAACTGAGGTTTAGATGAGGTCATGAGGGTGGGGCCCCTTGATGGGATTAGTGCCCTCATAAGGAGAGACACCAGAGAGCTGTGCTGGCGTTTCTCTCTCTCTCATCCCTTTGTGAGGACACAGTGAAAAGTTTGGCATCTCCAGGCCAGAAAGAGGGTCTTCACCAGGACCCAACAATGCTAGCACCCCAATCTCAGACTTTCAGCTCCCAGAACTGTGAGATATAAGTTCCTGTTGTTTAAAGCACCCAGCCTATGGCATTTTGTGATGGCAGCCCAAGCTCACTAAGCTGCTTCAGTAATGCACTAATGATGGTGACGACTATGATGACATCATTGTCAGTAGTAGCTGTACCAGGGATGTATTGGTAACTCTCTTCTGAGTGTGATTAGAAGACATATGATATCTTAAGGAATAGTGAAAAGGGGCTAAATATTACTTTTGGTACAGACCTTGAGAAGGAGAAAGAGTTAATGTAGCATTTTGTGTAGTCAGGAGTTCCTGATTCAAGAAACAATTGTTCAGTGTTGATGTGAAATTGGGGTTGAGGGCTTGGCAGAGGCCAGACTCCCAGAGTGCTTTTGAAAGTTGAGAGCACAAAACATCTTACAGCTGGAAGAGCCTGTGTAGTGAGTTTACATCAAAGCCACAGTTGACACAGTTCTGTTGAGAAATGACCTTTAACCATTTTCCTTATTTTTTTTGTATTTCCCCTCAAAACTTTAACCCTTTAAAGAGACCTTCATGTGCCCACTCCTTTGTGCCAGCACTCAGACAGTGAATCTAATGCTCTAGATTTCCATAGTTGGGGTGGGGCTTACCCTTTGCTGCAGAAAATACTGAGACTGGAGGGAAATGATAATTCTTTATTGGGGGGTCAGTATGGTGTCAGATATCAGCAAAACAAGCATCCACCTCCATCATAGAAAAGATAAACAAGAGTTCTCTGAGTGGAGGAGAAACTCTGTGTCATTCTGAGAAGAGAGGTCAGAAACTATTGGGTTGGCTAAGAAGTTTGTTTGGGTTTTTCCACAATGATTTTTTGGAAAAAAACAAATGAAATTCTTGGTCACGCCAATAGAAAGTTACCAGAGCACAAAAGAACATGTTGCATTTATTAAAGAAAAATGTGAGTATGGCTAGAGATTGATGCCCTTGGCCAAGTGGGTTGGCTTTGACTTGGGGAAGGAAAATCGGATTTGGGAGATGAAAGTTTTATATTCCAATGTTCTTCAAGGACTGTTATGACTGGCTGGAGAGGGATGTTTAGGAGTTGGACATTACTGTAATCTGATAACTGTGCTATGTGTCTTCCCTCAAATGCCCCCAAATCAATATTTTGAAATCCTAAAGCTCAATGTGGTGGTGTTAGGAGAGGGATGGGGGTGAGGGGAGGCATTATGTGATGAGCTTATGAGGGTGGGGCCTTTGTGAATGGCATTAGTGCCCTTATCAAAGAGACCCCAGAGAACTCACTCCTCCTCCTCCTCCACCAGGTGAGGACCCAGTGAGAAGGGGCCTTCAGTGAACCAGAAAGTTCTCACCAGACACATCTGCTGACAGCATGATCCTGGACTTCCCAGCCTCCAGAACTCTGGGAAATATGTTTCTGTTGTTTATAAAGCCACCCAGACTATGGTATAGTTTGTTAAGATGCCCAAACAGATTGACATAGACCTTTACTTGCCGTTATTTATTTGCAGTTTATTGTTAACCCCCTGTCTGCATTGATAGTGTCAAATTTCCAGTGGTCATGTATGGATGTGACAGTTGGACTGTGAAGAAAGCTGATCGCCGAAGAATTGATGCTTTTGAACTGTGGTGCTGGAGAAGACTCTTGAGAGTTCCTTGGACTGCAAGGAGATCCAACCAGTCCATTCTAAAGGAGATCAGTCCTGGGTGTTCATTGGAAGGACTTATGCTAAAGCTGAAACTCCAATACTTTGGCCACCTCATGTGAACAGTTAACTCACTGGAAAAGACTCTGATGCTGGGACGGATTGGGAGAGGGAGGAGAAGGGCACCACAGAGAATGAGATGGCTGGATGGCATCACCGCCTCGATGGACATGAGTTTGAGTGAACTCTGGGAGTTGGTGATGGACAGGGAGGCCTGGCGTGCTGTGATTCATGGGGTCGCAAAGAGTCAGACACGACTGAGCGACTGAACTGAACTGAACTGAAGGAGCCTAAATCTGTAAGATGAGCCTGCTTTGTTGTATTTTCCAACCAAAGTATTCGTATCAGCAGAGAGGACTCAATATATGCTCCTGGGGAGCATGGAAAATAACTCAGAGCATGTCTCCTGAGCATAAATATGCATGTGTGTGTGCACATGCGTGCTCAGTCATGTCCAACTTTTGAAACCCAAGGACTGTAGCACTTCGTGCTCCTCTTTCCATGGAATTTCCCAGTAATGAATGCTGGAGTAGGTTTCCATTTCCTTCTCCAGGAGATCTTCCTGACCTAGGGATTGAACTCACATCTTCTGCATTTTCAGACACATTCTTTACCGCTGAGCCACCTGGGAAACCTGTCAGTATGCACAAGCATCTTTTGATGGCTTCTGGTTGAGCTTACAAGTTACGTGAATTTGAAAATTTTCTTCTTAAAATGTCATGGGAAAAAATAATTGTAGGATTACATTGAAAATATGTTAACTTATTCAATATTCATTCTCCCCTCCTTCTTTATCTGTAAACCTCTAAGTGTGTTCTTGTGTTTGCCATCCCAGCATGACAGTATCCGCAGGAGGGATGATGCTGTCTCCAGCACATGGTCAATATTGATTCATCTAAGCCAGGCATGGGGCTCTCATCAATGAGGCCAGTCATTTATTTAGGAATTACTTACAAGAAGGAGATAGGAAAATTTTTCCTTGTTCTTAAAAAAATAGATGGTGACATATTCCTCTTCTTTTCTAGACATTCTTGTGTCTGACATTCTTGTGTCTGAATGTGATGTCTTGGAGCTGTGGTATTTATTCTGTGAATATGGGGTAACCACAGCCCGAGGAGGGTGCTCCTCTGTGGAAAATGACAAAGCAAAACAGAGAAACAGTCTAGGGATTTGGGGTTCTCAGGTGGCACAGTGATAAAGAATCTGCCTGCCAATACAGGAAACTCAAGAGATACAGGTTTGATCCCTCAGTCAGGAAGATCCCCTAGAAGAGGAAACGGCAGTCTACTCCAGTATTCTTGCCTGGAAAAATCCCATGGGCAGAGGAGACTGGTCGGCTATAGTCAAGGGGTCAAAAAGACTCAGACACCACTGAGCACATGCACACATTATGGGCTTGCCTCTCCTTAATTTCATGGAGTCTCTGGATTAGACACACTTGGAGTTCACCTGTGGACCTGCTGCTGTGGGAAATGATGAAATGTCCTTAGGACAGAGTTCAGACTTTCAGACATTAGCAAGATAAAGCATTCTTTCTTTACCCCTAAACCTTTCAGAAAAGCTTCACGGAGAAATACAATAATATTAATCTCATGAATTTGTCTCTCTCCACCCACCACATGTCTTTTAACCCCTTAGATAATTCACACCTGCCTTGAGAAACTCAAGCTACCTCTTTCTTCATGGTGAATAGGTCATATGAACTTAATGTACGTACTTGTGATAAAGTATGTAAAAGATAAACTTAAAAATATACATTCTATGTTACTGAGTCCATCATACCACTTACTTCAGGACAGGCCCAGTAATTGACAGATGAGTTGTTCGGGCAAGAATAGTAGTCACTTTAGTCAGAAAACCAGCAGAGAGAGAAGATGGGGGACTAGTGTCCCAAAGAACCATCTCAACTCTAGTTATAATTCAGGCTCCTTTGTATACTGGAAGGGGTGAAGGTGTGGCTGGTTGGTGCAAACTTTTCAGTGCTGTCCAGGCCCCCGAGGGGATGTGTAATCATTTGTTCTTATTCCTGTCTCGATAGTGATATTCTGGAAACCTCTAAGAAGACTAATTTTATTCTCTGTTCTGCAATGTTTTCTCTATATATAAATGAAAATTGCTATCTATTAAAGGTCTAGTCTGGGAGACAAAGACTTGATAAAGGGCTATTGTGTATATTTCAGGCTATAGGTAGCATTCCTCTATAAAGGTGCAACCAAGCATAAAGGTCAGAGCTGAAGGAACAGATCCAATAAGGAGTCAGGTTTCTTCTTCTCTGTTACAAGACAGTCATAATGAAATAGCTTCCCGTTATATGTATGCATATATGTAGATGTGTGTGCTAAGTTGCTTTAGTAGTGTCTGACTCTTTGTGACCCCATGGACTGTGGCCAGCCAGGGTCCTCTATCCATGGGATTCTCCAGGCAAGTATACTGGAGTGGGTTGCCATGCCTTTCACCAGGGGATCTTCCTGACCCAGAATGTGAACCTGCATCTCCTGCAGCTCCTGCGTGGCAGGTGTATTTTTTAACCACTGAGCCACTGGAGAAGCCCTTATGTATATACATATCCGTTCAGTTCAGTCATGTCAGACTGTTTGTGACCCCATGGACTGCAGCATGCCAGGCCTCCCTGTCCATCACTAACACCCGGAGCTTGCTCAACTCATGTCCATCGAGTCAGTGATGCCATCCAACCATATCATCCTCTGAAGTCTCCTTGTCCTCATGCCTTAACGTTTGTTCCCAACATCAGGGTCTTTCCAATGAGTCAGTTCATCACATCAGTTGACAAAAGTATTGGAACTTCAGCATCAGTCCTTCCAATGAATATTCAGGACTGATTTCCTTTAGATTGACTGATTTGATCTCCTTGCAGTCCAAGGGACTCGCAAGAGTCTCCTCCAACACCACAGTTCAAAAGCATCAATTCTTCAGTGCTCAGCTTTCTTTATGGGCCACCTATCTCATCCATACCTGACAACTGGACAAACCGTAGCTTTGACTAGATGAACCTCCGTCAGCAAAGTAATGTATCAGATTTTTAATACACTGTCTAGGTTTATCATAGCTTTCCTTGCAAGGACCAAGCGTCTTTTAATTTCATGGTTGCCATCACCATCCACAGTGATTTTGGAGCCTAAAAAAGTACAGTCTGTCACTGCTTCTATTGTTTTGTCATGTATTTTCCATGAAGTGATGGGACTGGATGCCATGATCTTCATTTTTTGAATATTGAGTTTTAAGCCTGCTTTTTCTCTCTCCTCTTTCAGTTTCATCAAAAGGTTCTTTAGTTCCTCTTCATTTTCTGTCATAAGGATGATGTCATCTACATACCTGAGGTTACTATTTGTCCTAGAAATCTTGATTCCAGCTTGTGCTTCATCCAGCCAAGCATTTCACATGATGTATTCTGCACATAATTAAAATAACCAAGGTGACCATATATAGCCTTGACATAATTCTTTCCAAATTTTTTTTTTCCTTTCCAAATTTTGAACCAGTCTGTGGTACCATGTCTGGTTCTAAGTCTTGCTTAGGAGGCAGGTAAAGAGATATGGACATCTTTTTTGGGTATTAGTTCTAAAAGGTCTTGTAGGTCTTCATAGAACCGTTCAACTTCAGTTTCTTCAGCATTACTGGTTGAGGCATAGGCTTGGATTACTGTAATATTGAATGGTTTGCCTTGGAAATGAACAGAGATCATTCTGTCGTTTTTGAGATTGCATCCAAGTACTGCATTTCGGACTCTTTTGTTGACCATGATGGCTACTCCATTTCTTCTAAGGGATTCCTGCCCACAGTAGTAGATATAATGGTCATCTGAGTTAAATTCACCCATTCCAGTCCATTTTAGTTCACTGATTCCTAGAATGTCGATGTTCACTCTTGTCATCTCCTGTTTGACCACTTCCAATTTGCCTTGATTCATGGACCTAACATTCCAGGTTCCTATGCAATATTGCTCTTTACAGCATCAGACCTTGCTTCTATCACCAGTCACATCCACAACTGGGTATT
The DNA here is from genome assembly GCF_049115385.1 of Moschus berezovskii. Lineage (NCBI taxonomy): Eukaryota > Metazoa > Chordata > Mammalia > Artiodactyla > Moschidae > Moschus > Moschus berezovskii. The sequence goes on from NC_142485.1 coordinate 39,883,244, forward strand.
TGTTTTGCTTTGGCTCCATCCCTTCATTCTTTCTGGAGTTATTTCTCCACTGATCTCCAGTAGCATACTGGGCACCTACCGACCTGGGGAATTCCTCATTCAGTATCCTATCATTTTGGTTTTGATACTGTTCATGGGGTTCTCAAGGAAAGTATACTGAAGTGGTTTGCCATTCCCTTCTCTAGTGGACCACATTCTATCAGACCTCTCCACCATGACCCGGCCATCTTGGGTGGCCCCACATGGCATGGCTTAGTTTCACTGAGTTAGACTGGGCTGTGGTCCATGTGATCAGATCGACTAGTTTTCTGTGATTATGATTTCAGTGTGTCTGCCCTTTGATGCCCCCTCGCAATACCTACCATCTTATTTGGGTTTCTCTTACCTTGGTCATGGGATATCTCTTCACAGCTGCTCCAGCAATGGGAAATAGATGGGGAAACAGTGGAAACAATGTCAGACTTTATTTTGGGGGACTCCAAAATCACTGAGGATGCTGATTGCAGCCATGAAATTAAAAGACGCTTACTCCTTGGAAGGAAAGTTATGACCAACCTAGATAGTATATTAAAAAGCAGAGACATTACTTTTCCAACAAAGGTCCGTCTAGTCAAGGCTATGGTTTTTCCAGTGGTCATGTATGGATGTGAGAGTTGGACTGTGAATAAAGCTGATTGCCGAAGAATTGACGCTTTTGAACTGTGGTGCTGGAGAAGACTCGAGAGTCCCTTGGACTGCAAGGAGATCCAACCAGTCCATTCTAAAGGAGATCAATCCTGGGTGTTCATTGGAAGGACTGATGCTGAAGCTGAAACTCCAATACTTTGGCCACCTCATGTGACAAGTTGACTCATTGGAAAAGACTCTGATGCTGGGAGGGATTGGGGGCAGGAGGAGATGGGGACAACAGAGGATGAGATTCCTGGATGGCATCACCGACTCGATGGACATGAGTTTGAGTGAACTCTGGGAGTTGTTGATGGACAGGTTGACCTGGCGTGCTATGATTCATGGGGTCACAAAGAGTCAGACATGATTGATCAACTGAACTGAACTGAAAGTGATATGGTGTTCACATCTTTTTAAGAATTTTCCAGTTTTTTGTGATCCACACAGTAATAGGATTTAATGTAATCAATGAAGCAGAAGTAGATGTTTCTCTGGAATTCTCTTGCTTTTTCTATGATCCAACAGATGTTGGCAACTTGATCTCTAGTTCCTCTGCTTTTTCTAAAGCCAACTTGAACATTTGGAAGTTCTCAGTTCACATACTGTTGAAGCTGAGCTTGGAGAATTTTGTGCATTACTTGCTAGAATGTGAGATGAGTGCAATTATATGGTAGTTTAAACTTTCTTTGGCATTGCCCTTCTTTCAGATTGGAATGAAAACTGACATTTTTTCAATCCTGTGGCCACTGCTGAGTTTTCCAAATTTGCTGGCATACTGAGTGTAGAACTTTCACAGCATCATCTTTTAAGATTTGAAGCAGCTCAGCTGGAATTCCATCACCTCCACTAGCTTTGTTTGTAGTGATGCTTCCTAAGGCCCACTTGACCTCATACTCCAGAACGTCTGGCTCTCGGTGAGTGATCACACCATCGTGGTTATCTAGGTCATGAAGATCTATTTTATAATTCTGTGTATTCTTGCCACCTGTTCTTAATATCTTCTGCTTCTATTAAGTCCATACCATTTCTGTCCTTTATCGAGCCCATCTTTGCATGAAATGTTCCCTTGGTATCTCTAATTTTCTTGAAGAGATCTCTAGTCTTTACCATTCTACTGTTTTCCTCTATTTTTTTTTTCTTTTTTTTTAGAAAGAAATTTACTCTTTTTTATTTTTTTTATTTTTTCTTTCTTTTTTTTTTAGGTAATTAATTTATTTTTTATTGGAGGCAAATTATTTTACAATATTATATTGGTTGGTTTTGCCATACATTGATATGAATTTGCCCCGGGTTTACATAAGTTCATTGATCACTGAGGAAGGCTTCCTTATCTCTCCTTACTATTCTTTGGAAGTCTGCATTCAGATGGATATATCTTTCCTTTTCTTCTTTGCCTTCAGCTTCTCTTCTTTTCTCAGCTATTTGTAAGGCCTCCTCAGACAACCGTTTTGCTTTTTTGCATTTCTTTTTCTGGGGGATGTTTTTGATCATGGCCTCCTATACAATGTCAGGAACCTCTGTCCTGTTTTTCAGGCACTCTGTCTCTCAGATCCAATCCCTTGAATCTATTTGTCACTTCCACTGTATAGTCATAAGGGATTTGATTTAGGTCATATCTGAATTGTCTAGTGGTTTTCACTACTTTATTCAATTGAATTCTGAATTTGACAATAAGGAGTTCATGATCTGAGCCACAGTAAGCTCCCAGTCTTGCTTTTACTGACTGTATAGAGCTTCTTCATCTTCAGCTGCACAGAATGTAATCAGTCTGATTTCTGTATTGACCATCAGGTGATGTCCGTGTGTAGAGCCATCTCTTGTTTTGTTGGAAGAAGGCGTTTGCTATGACCAGTGCATTCTCTCAGCAAAACTCTATTAGCCTTTGCCCTACTCTATTTTGTACTCCAAGGCCAAACTTGCTTGTTACTCCAGGTATCTCTTGACTTCCTACTTTTACATTCCAGTCCCCTATGATGAAAAGGACATCTTTTTGGGGGTGTTAGTTCTAGAAGGTCTTGTAGGTCTTCACAGAATTGTTCAACCTCAGCTTCTTCAGCATTCTTGGTTGGAGCGTAGACTTGGATTACTGTGATATTGAATGGTTTGCCTAAGACACAGAGATCATTCTGTCGTTTTTGAGATTGCACCCAAGTGCTGCATTTTGAACTCTTTTGTTGACTATGAGGGCTACTTCATTTCTTCTAGGGGATTCTTGCCCACAGTAGTAGATATAATGGTCACCTTAATTAAATTTGTCCATTCCTGTCTGTTTTAGTTCACTGATTCCTAAAATGTTGATGTTCACTCTTGCCATCTCATGTTTGACCACTTCCAATTTTCCTTCATTTATGGAACTAACATTCCAGGTTCCTATGCAGAATCGGACTTACTGCTATCACCAGTCACATACACAACTGGGCGTTGTTTTCACTTTGGCTCAACCTCTTCATTCTTTCTGTAGTTATTTCTCCACTCTTCTCCAGTAGTATATTGGGCACCTACCGACTTGGGGAGTTCATCTTTTAGTGTCATCTTTCGCCTTTTCTTGCTGTTCATATACAAATATATATGCATATATGTATATATGGAAGCTTCCTGATGGGAGAGACTGACTGTGGAGGAACCAGGGTCTTGTTCTGATGGATGGGGCCATGCTCAGTAAATCTTTAATCCAGTTTTCTGTGGATGGGCTGGGCTGTGTTCCCTTCCTGTTGCTTGGTCTAAGGCCAAACTATAGTGAGGTTAATGATGGTAATGGTGACCTCCTTGAAAGGACTTGTGCAGACACTGTTGTGTTCTGTGCCCCTAACCCCATAGCAGGCCACTGCCGACCCACGCCTCCGCTGGAGACTCCTGGACACTCACAGGCAAGTCTGCCGTGGTCTCTCGTGGGGACACTGCTCTTTTCTCCTGGCTCCTGGTGCACACAGGGTTTTGTTTGTGCCATCTATGAGTCTGTTTCTCCAGTCCTGTGGAAGTTCTGTAATCAGATCCCTCTGGCCTCCAAAGTAAAACTCCCTGGAGTTTCTCTGTCCCTTTGATGGATCCCCTGGTTGGAAAATCTGTTGTGGGTCCTAGAACTTTCTTAACTGTGTGAGAATTTCTAATTGTTCTGCTGTTTGTGGGTCATCTGCCTGGTGGCTCTATGGTGGGGCTAATGGCAGCCTCCTCCAAGAGGGCTTATGCCACATGCTGCATGACCAAGGTCTGCTGCAGCCAGAGCCCCTGTCCCCACAGCAGGCCACTGTCCCATGTGTCTGCAGGCAATACCAAACATTCAAAGGCAGGTCTGGCTCAGTCTTTTGTGGGGTCCCTGAATCCTAATGAGCACAAGGTTTTGTTTGAGCCCTCCGACCTTCTCTGGTGGGTATGGGGTTTGATTCTAAACGCAGTTTCACCCCTCCTACTGTCTTATTGGGGCTTCTCCTTTGCCCTTGGGTGTGATGTATCTTTTTTTTGGTGGGATCCAACATTTTCCTGTCGATGGTTGTTCAGCTGCTGCTGCTAAGTCACTTCAGTTGTGTCCAACTCTGTGCGACCCCATAGACGGCAGCCCACCAGGCTCTCCCGTCCCTGGGATTCTCCAGGCAAGAACACTGGAGTGGGTTGCCATTTCCTTCTCCAATGATGAAAGTGAAAATTGAAAGTGAAGTTGTTCAGTCATGTTCGACTCTTAGCGACCCCGTGGACTGCAGTCTACCAGGCTCCTCCATCCATGGGATTTCCCAGCAAGAGTACTGGAGTGGGGTGCCATTGCCTTCTCCAGTTGTTCAGCAGCGAGTTGCAATTTTGGAGTTCTTGCAGGAGAAGAGAACTCTTTGCATCCTTACCAAGTACCAAGGCCCACAGGAAAAGGGGTCCACGGAGTCTACTCTGCTCACAGTTTGCAGCCAATTTCACCTATTGCTTGATTTCCAAGGACTTCTTCCAGGAGGCATTCTGAAATGACTGCATCCTGGGATAGTCTTCAGTGACAGGAGAGGAGCAAACAAGAATTCAGCTTCTTATTCTTTATAGCTTCTCATCTCCTATCTTGCATGGATCAGGGGTACCAGCCCTTCTAGGTTGCATTATCCAGTCCCTTTTTACCCTCTTTCTCTCTCTTTCTCTGTAAATTTAGGCTGTGGCCCAGGCACGGGGCCCAGTGGAGCAGGTGGCCTGGGGGGAGGACACAGATGAGGGGAAGGGCAACGGACAGTGAGCAGTCAGGCCACCTCCGCCTTTTCTCTTTACACAACAGAACATATATATATATATATATATGGTCATATGTATACGGCCGCATATATTTATTATATGGTTTTATATATATATGTAATTTGTTAGAGATTGTCTAGTGGCAAGGCTTGATTTTGATTTGGGGGGGATTCTATTCAATTTAACGCTAGGGGGAACATGTTCTATGTGCAAAACAGACATCTTGTGAAAGCTAGTTGTTTTCCCCAAAGTCCAAAAGTTTGTGAAATACATTCTTTATACAATATAAACAAGTTGCTTTATTTATAACATCTTAATTCCACCTTTCGCTGTCTTGTTCAATCCGGTTTCTGCACTAATTTTCAAACAAGGACTTTGATATGGAACAGAGGCAACGATGGAAGCCAGAGAAGCCATTACCTTTCCTTTTTGTTTTCCTGTGCCATTTGTGTTGAAATAAGGCAGAAGAGAGAGAGAAATCATCTGCACTTGTTCTCTCAACTTTTACTTCAAAAAATAAAAGATACTACTTGTGCATCAAACAGTAGGATATTTTTCCTGTCATACATTCTGAAGTGTAATCAGTTGGAAATCTCTATGGCCACTTTCTGTATATCAGTACATGTTAATTCTGACATAATTTTTCATAGCTTCCTTACATTTATATGTATGTTTAGGGTTTGGATTGTGCATTGTAGTGCTAGTAGATACTTTGGAAGGAAGTAATTAAGCTGCTTGAATTGAATCCTAAGTCAATATTTTAAGACCAAACACTAAAATAAACAGATTTTATCTGTTCTCTGAAATTTCTGGTAGTGGTGAATTTTTCCTACTGTTATTTGTGTGTGAGTGGAATGGATTTTTCTTATTATTTTTGTGTTTCATATCCCATTCATTTCTGGAGGAAAAAGCGTATATTTTTGTCTAATAATAAACCTGTATTTTCTTCATCAGAACTGTTTAAGTAACTCTGTTTCTTTTAGCAGTATTCTTAAGTATGGTAAATGGAACAGAAAGAGAGAAACACTGCTGTTTATATGTGGATGAAATTAAACTCAAACTAGAAATTTCATATTGGAGAAGGCAATGGCAAGCCACTCCAGTACTCTTGCCTAGAAAATCCCAAGGATGGAGAAGCCTGGTAGGCTGCAGTCCATGGGGTCGCTACGAGTCAGACATGACTGAGCGATTTCACTTTCACTTTTACACATTGGAGAAGGAAATGGCAACCCATTCCAGTGTTCTTGCCTGGAGAATCCCAGGGACGGGGGAGCCTGGTGGGCTGCCGTCTATGGGGTCGCACAGAGTCGGACACAACTGAAGTGACTTAGCAGCAGCAGAAATTTCATATATCTGGAGTTCAAGCCGTGTCTTTGCAGCTGTATTTTCCATCTGTATCTCTTTTTCATGGTCTGTCTCCTAGATTTTCACCCTTTAAAATACTGTGCTTTCTCAGTGACTCTTGTTATTGAAAGGGACACTAATCTTTAAGTCTGAATTTTAATCATCTCATATCCAAAGTTTAACCTTAACATGATTTTGTTTGAACTGTCATTTCTTTTCCTTTATAGAAGCAAGATGTTAGCAACGTAATAGGGTAGTTTAAAATATTAAATTCACATAACCCGTGGACAGGAACAGAATAGATCATTTAGTACAAGGGAAATGATAGAATAAATGTTTACTGGATCTTATCCCTTAAATGTGGAATCAAAGAGTCACTAAGCTAAAGGAGCTAATGTGGTCTCCAACCCATCATGCTGATTTCACACACACGAAGACTCAAACTCCAAGGAGGGAATAACATGAGAAGGTCACAAAGCTGCCTAGTGACAGAGCAGAAGGCTGAGACCCAGGCCTTTGGATGTCCAGGGAGACATGCTCATCCCCCTGTCAGTGAACCTGTACAACCAGACCTCATTCCAGCCCAAACCTGTATTTGTATTACCCGAGACATCCATCAAAATGCCAGTTGCAAATTGACCTTTCAAAGCATTAAGCGACTTAATTATTTTGCAAAATTTAATTTGATGCTCTGATGCCAGCTCACTGCTGGATCGAGACATTTCCCGTTTCATAAAGTATAATTATTTGTGTATTTTGAGTTTGTTGCTGATAGCAGCATTCTTGTTTCTGGGATTAAGGAAGGACTTTGGATATGCCATACATTCTCCTACACATGAAAGTCTTTCTCCATCTATGATTACCTTCTTCTAAAGTGTCCTTTGAAGAGTACTGGTATAAACTATACAGTTTCTTTTTCCTGATTTAAAACTGGCTGAACATTATAAAAGGGATTTTCAGAACTTTAAAAAGATACATTCAATGTGGAAGAGAGTGGGGTATGTTGGAATTACTGCTACTGTTGGCAGGTTTGAAACGTCAGAGTTTGGAGCAGAGGGAGGTAAGGCCAATAAAGGAGATGGGTGGCTTTTGCCCCTAAAACCCTGACTCCTCAAAAGGTTTGAGAAAAGCACTTTGTGATTTTTCGAGGAGTTTTTTATGTGGACAATTTTTGAAGTCCTTATTGAATCTGTTACAATATTACTTCCATTTTATATTCTGTTTTTTTTGCCCCAAGGCACGTGGAATCTTAGCTTCCCACCCAGGGATTGAACCCACACCCCTTGCCTTGGGGGATAGAGGGGGGCAAAGTCTTAACCACTGGGCGGACGGAAGAGTCCCAGGAAAGCCCTTTTAAAGGCCAGGTGAGGGAGGGGCATGGAGAGGTTGGTTGGTGCACACGTCTCTGTGTCAGAATCCTTTGTTCTTTCGTCTGTCCGCCTAGGTCAGGTCTCAGTGTTCCTCTAAATCTCCAACATGACACATGCTGTCTCTGTTCTGTGACTTTTTATCTCTATATGAATGGATTCCTAAAGCCCTGAGAACAGGCTATCCTGTATTTTTCAGGCTGTAGGCAATACTAAAGACATGTGAGAAAGCACGAAGGCTGAAGTAAAAGGAACAGATCTAATACGGAGTCAGATTTATTCTTCACTATTACATGTACTAATCTAGAAGTCTTAAATACCCACTTTGGTAACATGATGATTTTGAATAAGTCAGTTAATTTTTCTAAACTGTAGTCTCTTTATCCATACAGAATAGAATATATATGGTGCTGTCGGTATTTTTGGTGTTAAAATTGCCTACATATTTGAGAATAAGATCGGTACATACATAGTTGCCTCAAAGAAACAGAACAGACTTTGCATCTGTAGTTCTTATATATATAATCTGTTTTAGAATAAACGTGTTCAGAGAAATAGTTACTCATCAGAAGAGGAGGTGGTCTGCCATGGAATCATAGGGGAAAAAGGAATTTTTGATATAAGTCATGACAGTCCCCTGAAATACATATGAGGGACAAGGAATATAGGTCCTTACTTCAGATAATCTTGTATCATCCATATGACCATTTCTATCATTGGATGGATGTCTCAGGGAGGCCTTGATTAAGTTATGAAATGTTCAGTTTAGCTTATCCTGCCTGATCTACTTCAGGACTTGTCAAATTCCATTCTCCATATGACCTGGCTTCCCAACAGCTCTGTGGGCCTGCAGCTACTGCATCTCTAACACTGTGTAACAAGGGACCCCATCACCACTTATGACAATGTTTATTTATTCTTCCTTTTTTGCCTGAGAGTAGGCTGTGCATGGCCCTTTCAGGCTGGCCTCAGGGGACTGACTCTGTTTCCACTTGTGGATCTGTTTGGAACTACTTCTCACTGTGAATTTGACTCAGATCTGCCCCACAGAATTTGTTCTGGCTGAAAAGCAGCAGCTACACCAGGAAATCTCTTCTCATTGTGATGGCAGAATAGCCAACTCAACTCTGAAATGTATTTCAAGATTTAACTGTATCATATCTACTAAGATCCCAGAGGAAAAGGCAAGTCATGGGGCTCAGTTGAACAGCATCAGGCAGAGAACTGGATTACCCCTATGAAGTTGGAGGGAGGGTGGCTATTTTGAACCATAATCTCCCACAATCTACCTAGAGAAACTATTCTGGTTACTCAGGCATGAGAATTCAAATTCACTAATACTTCTATAAATTAGACACAAAAGTTGATTACTGTGAAATCTGTATGAAAGACTACCATTTGGGAGCTATGAGGAGAGTTTTTGACTCTTCCTTTCAGGGCCAGTCCCAGAACTGAATTTGTCATATGGGCACATTTCCTCTGTGTCTCATCCTGACTGATTTCAGTTGAGACAGGGCAGGATCTCAGGATTTGTGTACGAATTAATGAATAAAATATGAATGAATGAGAGCTCCTCAAGAAGCACTCCAAAAACAAATATGATCATTTTTATGAGTGGTAAATGGCATATAAAGTGGTAAAGGGTACACAAAGAGGAAGCCCCCTTCTTTGGTGGTGTTCGTGGGATCTCCCAGCTCATACTTTGGGGAGGAACCAGCACTTCATCCTCTTCTCATGTACCCATCTGGCTGCAGACTTGAGAAGGGACCTCTCTGCTCTAGGAGAGTAGAATCAGGTGGGGCCCCATTACTTTGTGGCAAATAAAGGGGGTGGAAAGGTGGAAATAGTGCCAGATTTCTTCTTTTTGGGCTCTAAAATCACTGCAGATGGTGACTGCAGCCATGAAATTAGAAGATGTTTGCTTCTTGGCAGGAAAGCTATGGCAAACATAGACAGTATGTTGAAGAGACTACTCTGTTGACAAAGGTCCATATAATCAAGGCTATGGTCTTCCCAGTGGGCATGTACAGTTGTGAGAGCTGGACCGTAAAGAACATGGAGCACTAAAGAATTCAAACTGTGGTGCTGGAGAAGACTTTTGAGAGTCCCTCGGCCAACAAGGAGGTCAAACCAGTCAACCTTAAAGGAAATCAACCCTGAATATTCACTGGATGCTGAAGCTGAAACGCCAGTATTTTGGTCATCTGATGCAAACTGTTGACTCATTGGAAACATCCGGGATGCTGGGAAAGATTGAGGGCAGAAGGAGAAGAGGGAGTTAGAGGATAAGATGGCTGGATGACATCACTGATGCAATGAACATGAACTTGGGCAAACTTTGGGAGATGGTGAGGGACAGATGGGCCTGGCGTCCTTGGGGTCGCAAAGAGTCAGACACGACTAATGTCTAAACCACCACTGCTGCTACCACCACCACAATATCCTTCCATAGATCTGATGTTCTGTGGTCTTCAATTACCTGCTCTGATGCACATGCCATAGTTCTTATGGGAGAGAAAGCAAAGTGTGTATCAGCCCACGGGAATAAAAAGCAACAGCTCAGGAGTGTCTGTTGGAGGACACAGCTGGGACCTTGGCAATGTGCAGTCTTTAGTCAACAGGAGTAACCCTCAGTCTCACCAGTCCCCTATATCTCTGACTGCTCTTCCCACAGGCTAGCTAGTGCACATCATGGGAATAAATCCCACAGAGTGGCAGACTCCTATGCTGGGCGGTTTCTGCCTCAGTGTAGAACAGGACTCTCTCCTACCATCTCAGTCAAGTAGTTAACTTGGTATCCAGTTTTCATTTTGTTGGTATTCAGTTCAGTTCAGTTCAGTCGCTCAGTCGTGTCTGACTCTTTGCGACCCCATGAATCACAGCACGCCAGGCCTCCCTGTCCAGTATTAACTTATTTCTATTCAAATAACTGGTGTTTCCAGTTTTCTAAATGGACCTGAATGAATATATAAGCATATGGCTCACAGAGGGTATTTATTCTGGAGTGAATGTCTGTGTCTTGTGTTGAAACCTAACCCCCAAGGTGATGGTGTTAGAAAGGGGGGTCTTTGGGAGGTGATTACATCATGAGAGTTATTTCCTCATGAGTAAGATTAAAGTCCCCAGACAGCTCCCTGGCCCCTTCTATCAGGACACAGCAAAAAGAGGGCCATCTTTTACCCAGGAAATAGGCTTCTGCTAGACACTCCATCCACAGGGGCCTCTACCCTCAATTCCTGGCTCAGAACTGTGAGGAAGAAGTTTCTGTGGTTTTCAGGCCCCTAGTGTACGGTTTGTATTCTGTGACAGCAGCCTGAGCTTATTAAGACAGCCCTGAAGTAGAAATGGAGACCATCAGATAGACACACGTGTTCTTTGGCTTCCTAGGAGGGAGTAAATACAATATGGGGCTTCCCTGGTGGCTCAGCAATAAAGAATCTACCAATGCAAGTGATGCAGGTTCCATCCCTGGGTCAGGAAGCACCCCTGGAGAAGGAAATGGCCACCCACTCCAGTATTCCTGCCTGGAAATTCCTGTGGACAGAGGAGCCTGACAGGCTATAATCCATGCGGTTGCGATGAGTCAGATATGACTTAGCAACTAAACCACAACAACAAATACCACACAAGAGTGTGCTATCCATGCAGCAAAGTTAAAAGCCACATTAGAAAGAGAACAAGAGTAAGGCTTCATCAGTGTGTTCACACACGTGTGTGCAGTACACAACATCTTCGGGGAGTCCTTCTGTGGGAACAGAGGTGGGGAGGTGAATGTGTCAGAGGGAACAGGAAACACAGGATAGTTTGAGATTCAGTGGATACACCCCACCCTGAGGCCCTCTCTGCTCTGTTTTCCTGCCTGCACTGCACCGGCCCCCACCCCACCAGGGACCGCGCGTCTCCGACTCCTAGTCTCCTTCGCTCCGTGTCTGCTTACTGGCTGGTGAATAAAGCTGGAATGAGCGGTGTGGCTAAGGATGTAAAAGACATATCTGAGAAACTTTGTGTCAATTCTACTGAGGCCACAGCTGCCACAATCAGTGTTTTAATGCTTTCTGCCCTTCCGGTCATTTTGATGTGTGCCTTAAGTCTCCGGGTTCATTTTCTGTTACCCTGACTTGACAACTAACAGAAATATTTATTTGCCTGTCAGTCAGATGCTATCTTTGAGTTTTCCCCTCTCTACTTTCCATAGTCGGTGTACCTTGTAACCTCCTTTCTGTAGAAAGTTGGTGGAATCACTATTTATTTATATTAAAAAAAATGGTGCTCTCTCTGACTGTGTGGTTTGGACCCACCTGGAGAACTCCCTCCTTTTCTGGAAATAGCTGCGTGGTTGGGTTTCTGCTAAGAGCAGAATTTGATTTGCTCCCACACCTTCGTGTTTTGTTCAGTGCCCTTTTGGAGTTTGGCAAAATTACTTTTAATTATCTCTGCTGCTTCCTTTAATAAGTAGCTTTGAGCAGTTTCCAAGGGCTTCTTCTCATCTTCCTGCATGAGACCGCTCTTGCTTCTCCAAAACACATTAAAGGGAGATACTGATGGCAACTTGGCACCATTACATTTTAGTCTCAGTATCAGCAGGGGAGCCGGGAACTGCTAGGTTAAAGGTGGCACCTGCCTGCAACAGAACGCGGCCTATTTTGGGAATGCAGGCGTTCGGTGTTGTGATAATTACGAAGGCAGATCCACCCTCCCCTCCCCACCCCGCGTTACACTGTTCCTGCTGCTTCCGGTGCAGAAAGCATTGCCGACCTCTTGGGGGCTGGGAGATCATGTGAATTATTTCTGCACACATTTTGGGGCCCATTGAAATTTTGTTGTTGTTGTTGTTCTGAGATAGAGTGATACAAGATGGGGAAATTCTAGAAGCAAATCATGGAAAAACAAAACACAGGTGCTCAGTGTGTTGGCCAGGAAAGCAGACATTGGTTCCCTAAGATTAGTAACTTGCCTCACACTTTCAAATTCCACCTTCCTGAGGGATTCCAATACCTTCATTGAAATCCTATGTTGTATTTGCTAGCATAAGATTCATGTGTTTAAGGAAGAAGAATCAAGTTTATTTCATTCCTTCAGCAGCCACTAGGTACCTATACTTGTTGGGTAAACAATGTATGGAGAAGTTCGACTCACTGGATTTGTTCTGCTTTAGCTTTGTCTTCTGTACCTATATAGGCCACTGGATATTTGAACATACACTCATTTGTCCTTTGGTGTAAGAGAATGAGTAACCCTCTTTTGATAAGGTCAACCTGGCCATTTTGCATATTGGCCACTCTCACTGTCTTCTCCTCACTACTCAAGCTGTGAAGCTAACAATTAGCCCTCTGCCTTGTACTTTCCATGAAATCAGAAGATGATTGTTCCTGGTAGGAAGTGATGACAAACCTAGACAGTGTGTTGAAAAGCAGAGACATTAGCCAGCCAACAAAGGTTTGTATAGTCAAAGCTATGGTCTTCCCAGTGGTCATGTACATTTGTGAGAGCTGAACTGTAAAGAAGGCAGAGCACCAAAGAATTGATGCCTTCTAACGGTGGTGCTGGGAGAAGACTCCTGAAAGTACCTTGGACAGCAAGGAGATCAATCTTAAAGGAGATCAACCCTGAATATTCACTGGAAGGACTGATGGTGAAGCCGAAACTCCAGTATTTTGGTCATCTGATGCAACAGCTGAATTGTTAGAAAAGTCCCTGATGCTGGGAAAGATTGAGGGCAGAAGGAGAAGGGGACGAGAGAGGATGAGATGGCATGATGACATCACTGATGCAATGAACATGAACTTGGGCAAACTCTGGGAGATGGTGAGGGACAGGGAGGCCTGGCATGCTGCAGTCCATGGGGTCACAGAGAGTTGGACATGACTGGGAGACAACAACAACAGCAACAACTTGTACTTTCTGTCCTTCCTTTCTTCCAGAATATCTATCTTTTACCCTCTCTCACTTGATTGCAGCCATGAAATTAAGACGCTTACTCCTTGGAAGGAAAGTTATGACTAAGCTAGATAGCATATTTAAAAGCAGAGACATTACTTTGCCAACCAAGGTCCATCTAGTCAAGGCTATGGTTTTTCCAGTAGTCATGTATGGACGTGAGAGTTGGACGGTGAAGAAAGCTGAGTGCCAAAGAACGGATGCTTTTGAACTGTGGTGGTGGAGAAGACTCTTGAGAGTCCCTTGGACTGGAAGAAGATCCAGCCAGTCCATTCTAAAGGAGATCGATCCTGGGTGTTCATTGGAAGGACTGAAGCTGAAGCTGAAGCTCCAAAACTTTGGCCACCTCATGTGAAGAGTTGACTCATTGGAAAAGACCCTAATGCTGGGAAGGATTGGGGGCAGGAGGAGAAGGGGATGACAGAGAATGAGATGGCTGGATGGCATCACTGACTCGATGGACATGGGTTTGGGTGGACTCTCGGAGTTGGTGATGGACAGGGAGGCCTGGCATGCTGTGATTTATGGGGTTGCAAAGAGTCGGACATGACTGAGCGACTGAACTGAACTGAACTTCATATCCTTCCCTCCAAATACATTTATCCTCCTTTTCCTAAAAAAAAAAAGAAAAAAGAAAAAAAGCAAGAACTAAGCTAGCTAACTGAAACTCAAGTAAAAAGGAAGGTAAATAAATATCTTGAGTTACCCACTCCAATAGTTGTTCTGTATTGTTTTCTTCATGGGATGCTATTAATATCAGTTTATTTCGAAGGTTGAGTGGCAACAAGAACTATTGAAATAATTATTTTTTCCTAAGCATGTTGTTGAGAATATTGTTTATCATAATATACAGTAATTTGGAAAAGAAGACTCATAGGAGAGAATTATTATATTTGATAGGCCATGCGGCTTCTAAGTAATTGATTTCTCTTTCTTGTAAATGATCTTATGAAAATAGCTTTTTTTTTTTTTTTTTCTTTTTTCTTGGTAACAGCTTAAAAGCATAGAACTCAGGGTGCAGCTCACCCATGGCATTAATCCATTAAATACTGTTCACTGTTTTATTAGGCTCATTCTTGGCTTCATTTCATGATCTTACCTTTCCTCAGATTTATTTTGAAGGCCAGAGTGAATATCAATAAATGGATATTCTTTTCCTTCCCCACGAAGTGACCAATAACTTCATAATCATGACCCGATGCTCAGGTATCCTGTTAAGTCTTTTAGGTGCTTTTGTCTCCATAATTCATAAATTCTGACTCTCTCGTTCTCCGTTCTTGGTTCCTGCACTTGCATGGGTGTTTTCTGTTCCTAAATGATGCGCCCTGTTTCCATTTCTTTACTTGTCTGGTTTGTGTCTGTCTCATCCGCTGTCGTGTATTATCTGTTACTTCAGTGGGAATAACCATCTGGTGTTTAGTCTCTGCCCCCCAGTGTCTTTCTGTGGCTCATGTTGTCTGTCTGTCTGTCTTCCAGGAGCCTTCATTTCTGACCTTGATGATCCTCACTTTTTGGTTAACAGAACTCACTGTCTCCTGTCCCCAGCCTGGCTGCGTTATCTCTTTAGTTTCTGTTTGTTTTGCTGACATTCTTCCAACGTTGGCCCTAAAGCGCAGTTTGCATGCATGTATGATCAGTTGTGTCCAACTCTTTGTGACCCTATGGACTGTAGCCCACTTGGCTCCTCTCATCCATGGGATTTTCTGGATCCTGGAATGGGCTGCCATTTCCTCCTCTAGGGGATCTTCCTGACCCAGGGATCATACCTGAGTCTCCCTGTGTCTCCCTCCTTGGCAGGCAGATTCTTTCCCACTGAGCCACCTGGGAAGCTCAGAGCCCACTCTGACTTTGTGCCAATTCTGTCTTCTTGTGACTGACCTCCCAAATCAGTTCCCTGCTGTTCACTCACTTACACAGGAACTGTGACATCTGGCCTCTTCCTCAGGTGTGCACTGCTGCTGCTGCTGCTGCTAAGTCACTTCAGTCATGTCCAACTCTGAGACGGAAGACCACTGCTGGCAGGTTAATCTTCATGTATTCATAACTCAGTGGGAGTCCTGAGCCATGTAGGAGTGAGCAAGGCCATTACCATCAGGGAGCCTGGGTTGAGTCCTCACGCTGTTTCTCACCAGCATAACTGAGTTACATTATCTCACAATGTCACTTCAAAGTTGGTTGTGTAAGTCTTGATGAACTGGTTTATTAGGCCTAGTAAACAATTCCAGTGCTTCTAACAACAAAGTTTTATTTCATTCTTACATTCCATGACAAACATGGAATGGTAGGGGATTATGAGGGAAAAAGGGAGCACTGTGCTGTTTTGTTGCCCATTGTGGTTCAGTTGCTAAGTTGTGTCTGACTCTTTGTGACCCCGTAGACTACAGTGTTACAGGCTCCTCTGTCCTCCACTAGCTCCCAGTTCAGTTCAGTCACTCAGCTGTGTGTCTGACTCTGCGACCCAATAGACTGCAGCATGCCAGGCTTCCGTGTCCATCACCAGTTCCTGGACCTGCTAAAACTCATGTTCATCAAGTCAGAGATGCCATTCAGCCATCTCATCCTCTGTTGTCCCCTTCTCCTACTGCCTTGTCTTTCCCAGCATCAGGGTCTTTTCAAATGAGTCAGCTATTCCCATCAGGTGGTCAAAGTATTGGAGTTTCAGCTTCAGCATCAGTCCTTCCAATGAATATTCAGGACTGATTTCCTTTAGGATGGACTGGTTTGATCTCCTCGCAGTCCAAGGGAATTTCAAGAGTGTTCTCCAACACCACAGTTCAAAAGCATCAATTCTTCGGTGCTCAGCTTTCCTTATAGTCCAACTCTCACATCCATAAATGACTACTGGAAAAACCATAGCCTTGACTAGGTGGACCTTTGTTGGCAAAATAATGTCTCTGCTTTTTAATATGCTGTCTACGTTGGTCATAGCTTTTCTTCCAAGGAGCAAGCATCTTTTAATTTCATGGCTGCAGACACCATTTGCAGTGATTTCAGAGCTTACCCCCCCCCCCCCAAATAAAGTCTGTCACAGTTTCCATTGTTTCCCCATTGATTTCCCATGAAGTGATGGGACCAGATGCCATGATCTTAGATTTTGAATGTTGAGTTTTAAGTCAGCTTTTCACTCTCCTCTTTCACTTTCATCAAGAGGCTCTTCAGTTCCTCCTCATTTTCTGCCATAATGGTGGTGTCATCTGCATATCTGAGGTTATTGATATTTTTCCTGGCAATCTTGATTCTAGCTTCTGCTTCATCCAGTCTGGCATTTCACATGATGTACTCTGCATAGAAGTTAATTAAATAAGCAGTGTGACAATACACAGCTTTAATGTACTCCTTTCCCACTTTGGAACCAGTCTGTTGTTCCATGTCTGGTTCTAACTGTTACTTCATGACCTGCCTACAGATTTCTCAGGAGGCAGGTCAGGTGGTCTGATATTCCCATCTCTTGAAGAGTTTTCCATAGTTTGTTTTGATCCACACAGTCAAAGGCTTTAGCATAATCAGTAAAGCAGAAGTAGATATTTTTCTGGAATTCTCTTGCTTTTCTGATGATCCAGCAGATGTTGGCAATTTGAACTCTGGTTCCTCTGCCTTTTCTAAATCCAGCTTGAACATCTGGAAGTTCATTGTTCATGTACTGTTGAAGCCTCCCTTGGAATATTTTGAGCATTACTTTACTAGTGCGTGAGAGTGCAACTGTGCAGTAGTTTGAACATTCTTTGGCATTGCCCTTCTTTGGGATTGGAATGAAAACTGATCTTTTCCAGTCCTCTGGCCACTGCTAAGTTTTCCAAATTTGCTGGCATATTGAATGCAGCACTTTCACAGCATCATCTTTTAGGATTTGAAATAGCTCAACTGGAATTCCATCACCTCCACTAGCTTTGCTTGTAGTGATACTTCCTAAGGCCCACTTGACTTCGCATTCTAGAATGTTTGGCTCTAAGTGAGTGATCACACCATTGTGATTATCTGGGTCATGAAGATATTTTTTTGTATAGTTCTTCTGCATATTTTTGACACCTCTTCTTAATATCTTATGCTTCTGTTGGGTCCATACCATTTCTGTCCTTTATTGTACCCATCTTTGTATGAAATGTTCCCTTGGTACCTCTAAGTTTCTTGAAGAGATCTCTAGTCTTTCCCATTCTATTGTTTTCCTCTATTTCTTTGCATTGATCACTTAGGAAGGCTTTCTTATCTCTCCTTGCTATTCTTTGAAATTCTGCATTCATATATCTTTCCTTTTCTCCTTTGCCTTTAGAGTCTCTTCTTTTCTCAGCTATTTGTAAGGCCTCCTCAGACAACCAGTTTGTCTTTTTGCATTTCTTTTTCTTGGGGATGGTCTTGATTACTGCCTCCTGTACAATGTCACAAACATCCATCCATAGTTCTTCAGGCAGTCTATCAGATCTAATCCCTTGAATCTATTTGTCAATTCCACTGTATAATTGTAAGGAATTTGATTTAGGTCATACCTGAATGGTCTAGTGGTTTTTGCTACTTTCTTCAATTTAAGTCTGAATTTGGCAATAAGGAGTTCATGATCTGAGCCACAGTCAGCTCCTCGTCTTGTTTATGCTGACTGCAAAGGGCTTCTCCCTTGGCTGCCAAGAATATAATCAATCTGATTTCGATTTTGGCCATGTGGTGAAGACCATGTGTAGAGTCTTCTCTTGTATTGTTGGAAGAGGGTGTTTGCTATGACCAGTGCGTTCTCTTGGCAAAACTCTGTTAGCCTTTGCCCTGCTTCATTCCATGCTCCAAGGCCAAATTTGCCTGTTATTCCGGGTATCTCTTGACTTCCTACTTTTGCATTTTAGTCCCCTATGATGAAAAGGGCATCTTTTTTGGATGTTAGTTCTAGAAGGTCTTGTAGGTCTTCATAGAACTGTTCAACTTCAGTTTCTTCAGCATTACTAATTGGGGCATAGACTTGGATTACTGTGATATTGAGTAGTTTGCCTTAGAAATATTTGAGATTGCATCCAAGTGTTGCATTTCAGACTATTGTTGACTATGAGGGCTACTTCATTTCTTCTAAGGGATTCTTGCCCACAATAGTAGATATAATGGTCATCTGAATTAAATTCACCCATTCCTGTCTGTTTTAGTTCACTGATTCCTAAAATGTCAATGTTCACTCTTGCCATCTACTGCTTGACCATTTCCAATTTACCTTGATTTATGGACCTAACATTCCAGGTTCCTATGCATTATTGTTCTCATTGCATCGGACTTTACTTCCATCACCAGTCACATCCACAACTGGGTGTTGTTTTTGCTTTGACTCCATCTCTTCATTATTTCTGGAGTTGTTTCTCCACTGATCTCCAGTAGCATATTGGGCACTCACCGACCTGGGGCGTTCATCTTTCAGTGTGATATCTTTTTGCCTTTTCACAGTGTTCATGGGGTTCTCCAGGCAAGAATATTGAAATAGTTTGCTATTCCCTTCTCCAGTGGATCACATTTTGTCAGAACTCTCCACCACCACCCGTCCATCTTGGGTGGCCCTACATGGCATGGCTCATAGTTTCCTTGAGTTAGACAAGGCTGTGGTCCAGAGTTATCTCCTAGAGTTTGCTCAAATTCTTGTCCATTGAATTGGTGATGCTATCTAAGCATCTCAGTGACTGCTGCCCCCTTCTTTCAGTCTTTCCCAGCATCAGGGTCTTTTCCAATGCTGTTTTGTAATGGCATTCAATGCTGTGTCCCTGGCTCAATGCAGGCAACCTCTGCTCAGTTTCATTGCCAAAGCAATCCTACTGCCATGGCTAACTTCAAAGGGTTGGAGGGTAAATTGATGACCCATTACTCTCAGGCTTGGCTGAGCAGAAGCTGTGTGAGCTGTTGTAATTTATTTCCTCTTCCACAAGACTGGCTTTATTCAGATAGGATGTGCCCCTTTAGCTTTGAGTAAAATGATGTGGAATGGAATTGTTATTGACTTGGTCAAGAAATTGCAATATAATTGGTAGATAAATGTCTGTTATTCTAGGCTACAGAAATTTAGGGGTCGTTTGTTACTGCAGCACAACCTAGTGAGTACTGAGTAGGACATCTAAATAATACTTGAAGAAATGGCTACTGTTCTTCAGCACTAGGGGAAGTATTTTAATCCATGTGGTTCCTTAAACAATTTTGTAGCAGTTACCAGATTAATTGTTTCTAGTCAGGCCCTTGGTCATACAGATCCCCTGCTTAAACATATTTTTCTTAGAATAGTCATTTTCTTAGTCTATCTAAGATATTTTTCTGTACTGACTTCAACCATTTTTCAAAAACCATTATTTATTAATCTCAGTCATTGAGCCATTGTGCAAATTCAGTTGCGCTTCTAATGATCTCAATTTCTTTCTTATAATTTATTAATTTGTGATTCCTTTCTTTGTAATTCCTTCCTGTAGTGTTCTTTCAACATTTCCCCCTGAACACAGTTTCCAATCTGTATTCTTTAAAGGCCGCCTTTTACCGATTTTCCATTCTTGAAAACTTTCCTCATCCATCATCAGTCCTCTTCGTCCAGTTTTTATAACATCAGAACATCACCAGCCAGTATATTATTTTCTTATTTTACAGCTTATGAATATGCTTTATTTATTTGAGTGAGACTCTGTATGAGAATCTCGGTAAAGCCTTGAAACCTAAGAGTGCTTGTTAGATACTGAATGGAATAACACCTCTATACTTAATGTTGTATTTGGTTCTAAAACAAGCCAAATCTATTAAAAAAAATTTTTTTTCAGAAGTAAACAGCATTTCATTTCTATCAAAGACTTTACTTATTGAAAAGAGCCTTACAGAGACCACAGAATTCATAATTAGAGTTTGTTAGGTTAGTATCAACTATAGAATGTATGTGGAAAGAAGATAAAGTACGTGAAAGATCATGGCAGAGTCATTAGCTAAGGAGTGATGTGAAAACGTGACTTTGGCAACCTCAACTTTAATTCACACTGTCATTGCCTATTTTTTTAGAACAGATGTATATTCATCCTTGTTTTTAAAATATGTTTTTCTCCCCTCGGAGGTTCCTCCCAAGTCATTAACTCTTATACCAACCATCCCTTTCCCAAGCCTTTCTATCCTTGTGAAGACAAAGACGCTGCTATCCATTATCTGTGCCTCACTACTCCTCTTCTCTTCAGGGGTCCCTGTATCTGTGTTGACTTCATTAGCAGTCTCCCAGTATCAAAGGAAGAAATTTGGGCTTTTGTAAGCCCTGGGGCTTCAGAGGTATATTGGCTGTGTTCACTTAGAAGCTCTTAGCTTATTGGTCAGTTGGTATTCAGACTCTCATTAGCCTCAGGGATTCATGATTCAAATAATTTGTTCCAGATGGCAAGAGAGAAAGCCTGGGCATCGGCTTATAATTAAATCCAACTTTCAGAGTTTAAGTCCGAGATATGGAAAGGCAGCACACATTCTATAAAGGAGAATCACACAGTAGTTTTCAAAATATAAATATCATATACTCATCTGCCAATACAGAGAGAGCACATATGCTTAAGCCTCATTTATAGAAATATATATATATATATATATCTCACAGATTTGTATACACACACAGACATACACTTATCACTGGGAGGAATCAAAAAGATGTATAGAAAAGACACTGTAGTTATATTGTTGTAGACACAGAGCCTCCATTTAGGAAATAGAAAGTCATATAACACTATAATGATGATTATGTACATGGACAGACAAGCAAATCATTTTACATGAGACAGAAAAACCCACTACCACACTTAAAGACTTTCACACTCCTCTCTTGGTGATTAAACATGGAGATGAAAAATAATTATATATATTTGAACAACACTACCATGACAACTTAAATAACTAGGTACACCTTCTTTGTGAAGACACATAAAATATTTACCAATATAGCTGGGCAGTAGAACCAATCTCATTTGTTTCAAAGGCTTGAAATCATACAGAATTCATATACTGACCACAAAGGAGTTTAATGAGAAATAATAACATATAAGAGGTTTTAGTTTACTGGGACTGCCGTTACAAAGTACCACAGACCTGGTGGGTTAAACGACAGAAGTTTGCTTGCCCCACTTCTGGAGGCTGGGTGTCTGATATCGAAGACATCAGCACGGTTGGTCTCTGCTGTGTCCGCTCTACTTGGCTCACAGGTGGCACCTTCCCCGGTGTCTTTGCACGGACTTCCCTTGATGCCTCTTGGTGTCCAATTCTTCTTTTCTTAAAAGGACCCTTTCATTGGATTAGGGCCCACCCTAATGAGCTAATTTCTACTTAATCACCTCCTTAAAACTCTGTAATTCTAAGAGAGGTATTCATAGCTTCAAATGTTTATATGAGAAAACAGTGACAATTCTAAGTAAAGAAATCTGATTGACCACCTCAAAAAAATTACTTAGAGGAAAGCAAAGTAAACCTGAAGTAAGCAGATGAAAAGAAATAATAAATGTATAAGAAAATAAAATAGCAAACAGATAAATAACTCACAAAAGGCAAAAGTTGGCTACTTAAAAAGATTAATAAAATTGACAAAATGCTAGCAAGACTAGTCAAGAGAAAAAGAGAGGAAAGGAGAAAGGCAGAAGTACAGTTTAATGGGGAAAGGAGGCTGACAAGTGTTGATGGAAAAACTGTATACACACATGGAAAAATCTCAGTTTCATTCATACACACCACACCCAAACATTGATCCCACATTGGCCATACATTTAATTATAAAAACTAAAATTTTCAAGCTCATAGACCACACATATTCAAGAATTTTTGCAACCTTAGACTAGGCAAATATTTCCTAGAATGCAGAGCACTAAGCATCAGAAGAAAGTTAATAGTATTTCTTTTTGAAATGAGATATAATTGACAAACAGTATATTAGATGCATGTGTATGACCTAATCATTTGATGTATGTATATATGTTGGAATGATCATCAAAATAAGTCTACTTAATATCCATCATCACACATATTTATGCATTTTTCCCCTTGTGATGAGATCTTCTAAGATCTTCTCTCTTAGCAACTTTCAAATATACAATGGAGTTATTAACTATAGTCACCATACTGTACATTATATCTCCAGGACAAATTTATTTCATTTTGACCACCTTTACCCATTTTGACCACCCCTCCAACCCATACCTCTGGCAGCTACCAATGTGTACACTGTAACTATGAATTTTGTGTGTGTGTATTTTAAATTTCACATATCTGTAAGCTCATATAGTATTTGTCTTTCTCTGTCTTATTTTACTTAGCATAATACACTCAGAGTCTGTGCATATTGTCACAAATGGCAAGATTTCCTTCATTTGCATGATTAAGTAATATTCCATTGTATACATATATTCCATTTTCTTTCTTCATTCATCCACCAATGGACATTTAGGTTGCTTTCATGTCTGGACTATTGTGATTAATGCTTCAGTGAACATGGGAGGGCAGATACTTCTTCAAGAACTTGATTTCATTTCTTTTGGATACATACCTAGTGGTGAGATTGCCGGATCATGTGGTATTTCCATTTTTAAATTTTTTGAGGAGCCTCCATATTGTTTTTCATAGTGGTTGCATCCTTTTACTTTACCGCCAATAGTACTTGAGTTCCCTTTTCTCTACATCCTTGCCAACACTCAATATTTCTTTTCTTTTTTGACAATAGCTCTTCTAAGAGGGAAGAGGTGATATATCATTGTGATTTTGGTTTGCATTCCCTCGATGACTGGTGATACTGAGCACCTTTAAGGTACCTATTGACTATCTACATGTCATCTATGAAAAAATGTTCACCAAAATCCTCTGCTCATTTAAAAAAAATTATTGGGGCATAGTTGGTTTACAATGTGGTGTTAGTTTAAGTGGACAGCAGGGTAAAACAGTTTTATATCTATCTGTCCATCTATATATAGATATAGATATCTCCACTCATGTTTAGATTCTTTTCCCATATAGTCCAGAGTACTGAGCAGAGTTCCTTATGCTATACAGCAGGTTCTTATACCAATCTTATGTATAATAGTGTAAATATATCTCTATCTCAGTCTCCCATGTTACTCCTCCCCTCCTTACCCCTGGCGACCATAAGTTTGTTTTCTTTCCCTGTAACTCTACTTCTGTTTTGTAAATAAGTTCATTTGTACCTTTTTTTTTTTCAGATTTCATATATTAGCATTCTCATATTATATTTTTCTTTCTGTGTCTGACTTGCTTCACTCAGTATAACAACCTCTAAGTCCATCTATACTGCTGTAAATGGCATTATCTTGTTCTTTATAATGCCTAATACTGCCCATTCTTAAATCCAATTGTTTGGAGTATTTTTCTGTTGAGTCATAGAAGTTCTTTATATATTTTGGATATATTAACCCCTATATGATTTGTGTGTGCTTTCTCCCATTCTGTAGGTTTCCTTTTCACATTTTTGATAGTTTCTTTTGCTGTGCAGAACCTTTTTAGTTGGATGAATGGGTGAATTTAACTCAGATGACCATTATATCTACTACTGTGGGCAGGACTCCCTTAGAAGAAATGGAGTAGCCATAATGGTCAACAAGAGTCCGAACACCGACTTGATGGACATTCGTTTGAGTGAATTCGGGGAGTTGGTGATGGACAGGGAGGCCTGGCGTGCTGTGATTTGTGGGACTGCAAAGAGTCAGACACGACTGAGTGACTGAACTGAACTGAACTGAACTGAAGCCTGGTGTGTCTGTTTTTGCTTTTGTTGCCTTTATGTTTGGTGTCAAATCCAAAAAATCATCATCAAGACCCATGTCAAGGAGCTACCACCTATGTTTCCTTCTAGGAGCTTTATGATTTTAGATTTTTCATTCATGTCTTTAATCCATTTTGAATTAATTGTTGTTTGTGATGTGAAGTAGTGGCCCAGTTTCATTCTTTTGCATCTGGGTGTCCAGCACCATTTTTTTAAGAGATTGTATGAATATACAATGAATTGTATGAATATCCCCATTGTATGTTCATGGTTCCTTTGCCACCATGTATTGAATGATCTTACATGGGTGGATTTATGTCTGGGCTCCTTTGTTTGCTTATTTGTTTGTTTTAATCCACATGGCTTCTCTCTTTCTCCTGAAACACTGACTTTTCAGAACTAGATGGAATCTCTGCCATTCTGGATCCACTCTTGATGCTTTCATGGGCTCCACTGAAGGCACACTGGGAGCTCTTCTGGCACACCAGCCTTCACAGATCTATTCCTCCCTTAAAATTAGCAACTCCATTCAGTTGGGTTCCTCAGTCAGCAGAGGACTCTGACACACAGATTTGCTCACAGGAATTGGACTGGGGAATGTGCTTAGGGTAAGTCTGTGCAGAAATGAAGGGGACAAGCTTGGACAGGAGGAGAAGCTTGGACAGGAGGAGAAGCTCCGCTGAGTCCAGAGACAGGAAGACCTTTTCCCATCCCACGGGGGACTTTCCAGCCTCAGGCAAGACCCAGAGATGCTCCGCTAACTCTGTTGGCAACTGGGGAGAGTCTGAAAGGGGACTGGTTGGATGAGAACTATCCAGAAGTCTACCAGGGCAACCAGAATTACAGCTGAGCCGCAGTGAGAGGTAACAGCAATCTGGAAACAAAGGCAGACCGGAAGAGAACAGTCTCTGTTCATGTCCATGGTTTCTTTCCCCCTTTGCCCTTGAAAATCCTTACCACTGACTTGACCTGAATCCCTTGTATTTCAGTGTCTAGATCTGTCCAAACACCTTCCTTGACCAGGTGCACTCATTAAGTGTAAAGAGAAGTACATTGTCTGTTCCCCCTTGAGGGCATGACTGGCACTATAATATACAATGATATTTCCTAGTCTGTCTTCCCATTAAACTGTCAGGCCTCTTTTGAATGAGGGAGAATGAGGCTATATTGCTTATCTGTGTATTAAAAAAAGAAATGTTAGTTGCTTAGTCATGTCTGACTCTTTGGGGCCCCATGGACTAGCCTGGTGGGCTGTCCATGGAATTCTCCAGGCAAGAATACTGGAGTGGGTAGCCATTCACTTCTCCAGGGAATCAAACCTGCAGCTCCTGCATTGGCAGCAAATTCCTTACCACTGAGCCACCAGAGTATTCCTAGCACCAAATCTAGCGCTGGTTGTAGAGCAGAATATCCACCAACTGCTATGTTCTTTTAGAGATCTGAAGTTAGGTCGTGATGGTAACTAAGTATAACTAGAAAGAAATTGGCTTTCCCATGTCAAAGGTTGGTAAGAGCCACCTTAGGGAATGGAAAACACAGCCAATTAGGGGCTAGAGAAATAATAGTGAAAACTCAGCTCAATAAAAATTAAAAAAAAAAAATCCAACATAAATGTGTAGGGATATGACCCAGGAGGTTTATGTGACTTTCTCTAGAGATTGGCTAGAAGTAATTGGAAGAGAATAGTTGGTGATATCTGAGACTGGGAGAAGAACAGGCTCAGCAGGAACTCAAAAGAGAACACGATTTAAGGGCCCCAGTGAAAATGGAGTGGAGATAATTCGCCCAATTGAAGTCCCAGTATTTTAAAATATTTCGGTTGAAGGGTAACTTTGAATGGAAACTTATTTTCCTAGTTGGGGGAAAATTAAAAACCTTCAAATATTTACTTAAAAGATAGCCTTCTAATAACACCAGAATGAGATTTGAAGAACCTCTCTTTAATTAACCTTTAACTGAACCCCCATAAAATATTTTTGTTTACAGGAGTGCTAACTTCAAACAAAAGTGGATAAATCAGAGTAGTATACAGTAAGTTAAACTTTTAAACATTTTGTGTCTTGTTGAAGACCTTTATTGAAAGAATTACTAAAACAAATCTGTAAACGTAATTTGAATTATGGACACAAAATATAAAGGAGACCATGTTTGCCTTTGCTTTAGGAAGCTGAGTTCCAAGGGAAGCAGAAATAACCACTCCTGAAGCCACAGGCAGTTAGTATGGTGCAGGACTTTAAAGCCTCTGAGATCTTAAAATAATTTCTAGGACACCATCTGGGTGTGATGGGGAAAAGCATGATTCTAGTTGTGACCTCAGCCCTGTAGGGAGGGTGTGAAAGTTTGTCCTGGGAATCTGGTGTGTGGCTTGTGCTTAGTCATTCAGTCGTGTCCGACTCTCTGCAGCCCTACGGACTGTAGTCCACTGGACCTCTCTGCCCATGGAATTCTCCAGGCCAGAATACTGGAGAGGGTTGCCATTTCCTTCTCCAGGGTATCGTCCCAACCCAGGGATAGAACATATGTCTCCTGCATTGCAGGTGGATTCTTTACCAGCTCAGCCACCTGGGAAGCTCAGAAGTCTGGAGTGATGGGAGAGCTCCAGAAGCCATTCTAAAGAGTGGACAGAATGCAGAATAGATGCAGTAGACGTTCCCTGAAAGGCTGGTGGAATGTCATTTTCTGCCAACAGATGTGAAATCCAAGACCTGTGTTGCCCCCAGTCCTGAGATCTGTGTAGCTCCTGCTCTGTGCTTTGTACCTTGGTGCCCATAGCATGAACTATACGTTAATAGCCTGACACGGTTGTCACAGAAACTGTTTTATTCAACTTTTTAGAACTTTTTTAGGTCTTCTTTTGTTCTAATATTAATATATGAACTTAAAAAAATTTTTTTTCATATGTATCTGAGAAGATCTGTTATCTGAGAACAAAGTGAGATCTATATTCACAAAATTTACTGAACTGTTTAGATAATTCATGCTCCCTCTATTCTTACTTATTTTTAGTTCTTTGCTCTGTGTTGGACTGAGAATGGTATGTTAGCCTTCTTTGTGTCTTTCCATCTATTTCTTGTGTCTCCTTTAGCTTCTAATTAATGGTGGTGGCATCTGTAACATTTAGAGCATAGATATTTTTCAATATTACATATGTATGGGGGAATTGGGGTCTTGCCTAGAAAATCCCATGGATGGAGGAGCCTGGTAGGCTGCAGTCCATGGGGTCACTAACGGTCAGACACGACTGAGCGACTTCACTTTCACTTTTCACTTTCACACATTGGAGAAGGAAATGGCAATCCACTCCAGTGTTCTTGCCTGGAGAATCCCAGGGACAGGGGAGCCTGGTGGGCTTCCGTCTATGGGGTCACACAGAGTCGGACACGACTGAAGTGACTTAACAGCAAATACATTATCTATGATTTTCTAAGAGCCAACTATCATAGCTTAATTCTTTATAAAGCAGAAACTGAAAATTGTAAGTATTAGTAGTAAAAGTCACTCACTTGTATCTGACTCTAGTGACCCCATGGACTGTAGCCCACCAGTCTCCTCTGTCCATGGGATTTTTCAGGCAAGAATACTGGAGTGGGTTGCCATTTTCTTCTCCAGAAAATTGTAAAAGTAGAAATCAGTTCAGTTCAGTTCAGTCGCTCAGTCATGTCCGATTCTCCATGACTCCTACACAATAATTACAAGAGACATTATTTTACTTCTTTCATTTCATAAGATCAAGAAATGGAAGACCTTAGTAGTACAAACAGTTCAATTGTATTCTTAGTGCTAAAAGTGGGCACAATTTGGTCTTAAATGTCTAAATCTTACGAAAACTGATCACAAAAATCCTTAATATTTCTGGACAGTAGCTAAACTCCCTTATTAAAACAGGGGAGGAAAGTCTTTTCATTCCAGGTAATTTGTAGCTATCTATTCCTTATGTGTTGAGTTCATCTGCAAGGTCATCAGACACTGTGTGGGAAGTTTGGTTTAATTAATGATACAATTTTTGCAATGGCTATAATATTATTCAAACATCTTCTTTCTTCTTGAGTCAGCACTCCTGTGATTCTAATTTTTCTGACATCCAGTAGGGAGGAATCACCCTTGTATTATTCAATTGTGCAGGAATCCACACTGGCATTTACTTTGTAGAACCAGAGATTTGGCTGAAGTAGAGCAAAAATGAACTCTTGAAGTACATTCATAAATATAAGTATCAGGTAACTCTTCTTACGTAAAGACTCCAAATTAAATTCTCCTAAAAATGTAGGGTTTTACTTTCACAGTATTTCAGTTTGCAGCCAGAATTACTGTTAATTTCCTGTTAACATTTCCTTTTAAGAAAATCTGTCCTTTTGTTTTTGAGCCATATTTTATCTTCTAGATTTTAGACATACAGTGTCTTTCCATGATTGACAAATCTGTCTTCTTTGATAGGCAGTTTAGTAGAAAGAATAACTAAGTAGCAAATTTTATGAAAAAATTAAGTGGTTCGATATTGGACACAGTTCAACACAAACTAACTTGAGACGTTGCCATGAACAGACACATGCATAAAGATGTCTTTACAGTGCAGTTTGGCCTGTGGTAAGAACAGGTGAATCATTCACATAATAGATGCTATGTTGAGAAGAAGGGAGCAGAAATCATTTTTGGGGCAGTTGGGAAAGACTTCAGAGCAAAAGTGAGACATAGGTAGAATCAGAAGAAATATTATACTAAGTGAAGGAACTCATTGTGTATTCTGTTTTAGGTTTCCAGGAGTCTTTTGTGTTCACCAAAAAATGTTGAGAAATGGGCTCCAGTTTCCTTTCATGATAAAGGGTTTCCCTGAGATAAACATGAGAGGTTTCGTTGAAACAACTCCCGAAAATGTGACTCTGAGGAAGCCAGAGAGAGAGCATAATGAGGGGGGGCATTGCTCCTGAGCACGTTGGGGGAGGCACCACTCAGGAGTCTGGGGGGCCGGGCTCCTGGCCTGTGTCTAACAGCTGCAGAAACGTTTTCACCCTCGGGGCTGGACACCTTCCTCCCTTTCTCCCCCCAGTTCTGTGAATCAAGTAGCTAAATCATCAAGGGGGAGAATCCAAGAACCAGGTTGGTAGAAAACAGGCCACTGCTGGGTTTTAGAACTTCCACTAAGGATCTGGTAGGGAGATCCATGAGAGTGAGGGTAGACATTTTAAGGAAGTTAAAACCACCAAAATGAAAGAAAAGAAGAGAGGGATTCTACCTAGACAGAAGGTCATTTGTTAAAACCACCTATGAAGAATCAGGCCATTGAGCTGCCTCCCCTCTAGATTTTTAGTAATATTTCTGTATCAGAGTATCCTTCAAGCATGAAATGTTTTTCTTTTGTCTCTATAGAGATAACACATTTCTTGAGACCAGTATTATTTTCTTCCTTTTTAATAACATTTAGCACTTATGATCTTCATATTACCTGGTTTTTTTCATTTAGCGTATTTTCTTATGAAATCTTGTTTACTTTCCTTTTTCAGATAGTATCCAAAACCTTTTCTAATTTAAAAAGTGGGAAGATAGCTGAATGCTAATAAGATGAATAAATATTTCTGCCTTAACCCTTGCTTAAAATGCTACAATGTGGCAGAAAACAGAAAACACTCACTCACTGTCCATTAAAACTAATAGAGAATAAGGAACCAAGAGTGAAGTTTCTTGATTTCTTAAGGGACTTTTAGAGGAGGAATGTTCTTGAAGCATAAAAATAGGTAAGTACATACAGTATTCTGAAATAAAAAAGGTTGATTTTTTAAACTTTATGTGACTAAAAAGTCTTATGAAGATACTTTAACAGTTGATTTCTGTTGATGCAGGAGGTATGGAAAGTATCAAGCAAGAAGATAAGACCTATCTAGCAGGGCTTCAAAATTCCAGGGGCACTAAATACTGAATCTAAGAACTGACTTAACCTATGATTCAGTGGCGTCGAGTCTGACGGGAGTGCTTTGAGAAAGACGTGAAAATCACTCTTAGTCTTCATCTTATCAAGGGGAATCTAAAAAAAGGTGTCTTGGTCTATAAAAAGTTTAGCATTGCATTTTCCAGCATAATTTATAATCCATTCCTTTAAAAATTATTTTATATTTTTAGATCAGTTTTAGGTCCACAGCAAAATTGAGGGAAAGGTACAGAAGTTTCCCAGTTGCCCCTAGCCCATCCATGCACAACCTCCCCAATGATCATCATCGCCCACTGGACTTTACATTTGTTACAATTACTGACTGAAGGTAACAGAGTGCTTTTGCACAGCACAAGTGGACAGAGCCTCAACTTGATCAAATGTCTTGTGTTATTGATGGTGGAGCACGAAACAAGGTCTGGGACCCAAGGAGGCTGGGTGGGGCGGGCACAGCTGAAATCAAGCACAGGAATGAGCTGCTTAGAATTCCTCTACTAATACTGCCACTCCTGCTACTGTGAACAATCCTCCTGAACATCCAGGCAGACTGGTCTAATCAGCCTCCTGCCTCGAGTCAGGTACTTGATGTTCTTGGGTGGAATATTCAGTCAGCTGAACCTGACTCTGGATTCCTAGAAGCTTGGTGCCAGGCCTTGCACCCCACAGATTCCATAGAGAAGCTCTGACATTTATTTCTTGAAGTGCTGCGTATTGGGAAGTTTCTCTTAAACAGAAATAAAGTTTGGATAATAGGCTCTCAGAAGGATAGCAAATGTCTCATTTAGAAACCACTGAAAAGTACTGTTCAGTATGTTACATGATATGGTTTGCCTCTGGAAAAACCTCTGTGCTTTAGATCATGAACTGAAGTGAGAGTTTACTATAGGCAAAGAAGTGCTATTGCTCCTGAGAAATGCTGTGGCCCTACATTAACAGTGTTGGTTAAAGCAAGAGGTGTTGAAGAGGGGATGACTCAGGCAGGACTGTGGGTTATACAAAATTGAAACCTACTTAGATAAAAGAAGAATGTATTGACTCACAACCTAGAAAAGAAAAAGATACAGAGCAACTCAACCATAGGAAAATTAAAAGACACAGGTGTACAGATTGGCCCCGGGTAGAGCTGGAACCAGGGACTTGAATGTCACCATCACTCTCTCCTTTTTCATCCCTCCCCCACTTTGCATATAAGCATCAGTCTTTCTGCACAACAAATCAGCTTCCTACACACAGTGTACCCCCCTAGATGTTTCCAAAAACTCTTTCCATAGTTGTCACTTCTAGAAGCCCACTGACCATCTTCCTCAGTTCCAATGACAAGGAACTAGTCTGAGGGGCTTTGTGTGGGTCAGGGTACTCACTGCTATGCATCGGTCTATTGGGACCAAGACACTGAGATCCTGTCTGGCCCCTGATGCTGCCTGGGTGGAAGGAGATACAGGTTCTACAGGAAGGATGTATCCCTGATGGATACACCACTGCTAGGCTAGCTAGAGGTTAATGTCCGCCATGTAGCAGGTAGAGATGTCAATTGAAATATGCAGAACCATGTATTGTCACAGCCCACAGAGCTGATTCACTACTGCCTGCATGTGTGCTAAGTTGCTTCAGTTGTGTCCGATTCTTTGTGACCCTATGGACTGTTGCCCACCAGGCTCCTGTGTCTGTGGGATTCTCTAGTAATGTTAGGACACATAGTTGAGAGTTGATTGTGACTTACTAAATGTTTATTAAATTGTTAGGTGTTCTGTGACAGACTTAGGATAAAATTGATATGTCTTCTCTATTAATAAAAGAGGCCATATATGTAATGTATGAGTTATTGGACAAATATAATCCTGAGTGCTCAATATGCCAGCAAATTTGGAGAACTCAGCAGTGGCCACAGGACTGGAAAAGGTCAGTTTTCATTTCAATCCCAAAGAAAGGCAATGCCAAAGAATGCTCAAACTACCACACAATTGCACTCATCTCACACGCTAGCAAAGTAATGCTCAAAATTCTCCAAGTGAGGCTTCAACAGCATGTGAACCATGAACTTCCAGATGTTCAAGCTGGATTTAGAAAAGGCAGAGGAACCAGAGATCAAATTTCCAATGTCTGCTGGATCATCAAAAGAGCAAGAGAGTTCCAGAAAAACATCTATTTCTGCTTTATTGACTATGCCAAAGCCTTTGACTGTGTGGATCATAACAAACTGTGGAAAATTCTTTAAAAGATGGGAATACCAGACTACCTGAACTGCCTTCTGACAAATCTAGATGCGGGTCAAGAAGCAACAGTTAGAACCAGACATGGAACAACAGACTGGTTCCAAATTGGGAAAGGAGTATGTCAAGGCTGTATATTGTCACCCTGATTATTTAACTTATATGCAGAATACATCATGCGAAATGCTGGGCTGGATGAAGAACAAACTGAAATCAAGATTTCCAGGAGAAATTTCAATAGCTTCAGATATGCAGATGACACCACCCTTATGGCAGAAAGGAAAGAAGAACTAAAAAGCCTCTTGATGAAGGTGAAAGAGGAGAGTGAAAAAGTTGGCTTAAAACTCAACATTCAGAAAACTAAGATCATGGCAACTGGTCCCATCACTTCATGGCAAATGGATGGGGAAACAATAGAAACAATGACACACTTTAATTTTGGGCTCAAAAATCACTGCAGATGCTGATTGCACCCATGAAATTAAAAGATGCTTACTCCTTGGAAGGAAAGTTATGACCAACCTAGATAGCATATTAAAAAGCAGAGACATTACTTTGCCAACCAAGGTCCATCTAGTCAAGGCTATGGTTTTTCCAGTGGTCATGTATGGATGTGAGAGTTGAACCATAAAGAAAGCTGAGCACTGAAGAATTGATGATTTTGAACTGTGGTGTTGAAGGAGATTCTTGAGCATCCCTTGGACTGCAAGGAGACCCAACCAGTCCATCCTGAAGGAAATCAGTCCTAAATATACATTGGAAGGACTGATGTTGAAGCTGAAACTCCAATACTATGGCCACCTGATGCAAAAAACTGACTCATTGGAAAAGACCCTGATGCTGGGAAAGATTGAAGGCAGTAGGAGCAGGGAATGGCAGAGGATGAGATGGTTGGATGGCATCACCAACTCGGTGGACATGAGTTTGAGTAAGCTCTGGGAGTTGGTTATGAACAGGGAAACCTGGCGAGCTGCAGTCCATGTGGTCACAGAGAGTCATACACGACTGAGATTCAGGACATTTTGCATTTCCTGAGAACCTGTCTATCATGATTTACCACCCAATTCCCCCCACTTTTCTGAACTTTGCATTAGAATATTTACCAGAATTAAAGCCAAATATCTTGATGCTCCTGCCAGCTCTAAAGGTCATGAAGTGTCCTCAGGGGAGTCTTGGTGCCGTGTTCTCGTTTACTGCTGCCATTGGGTTATTTTTTGTCTTTCTTTCACTGTTGCTCTGCTCCATTGATGAATTGTTTATTTCCCCTGCCTTCTGTGGGTCTCTGCTACATTAGGATGCAAAGTAATATAACACAACAATGTCTGTGTGTGTTTGCATGGGGGCATATGGTCATGGGATGCTGGGTATCGTTTGCCTTTCCTTCTCTTATTGGCATCATAGGATAAACTATCAGCCTTAATTTTAATTCTTCATTTATACCGGTAGTCTTTGTGGCTTCCCACACAAAACAGGATTCTTGGGACATCTTTGATATTATGAAATTCTTAAGGTGAGCCTGCCTGCACTATGATCATTGCTGCGTAGGAGCAAATAAAACTGTAGTCAGTCATAAACTATGCAAAATATGGGTTATTTATTCATCCGGAATAGATCTTCAGTGCAGTGAGTGATGATGTACTTGACAATAAGTGATAAATAATAGTGATTTTGATAAATTCTTTTCGATGGATGGCTTATGGAAATGCATAAACAGCAGGAAAGCATTGCATTTTAAATTGGGATCGCTAGCCTAATACAAAATAAACAGATGCTCTGACTTGGCAGTTGCTGTTAACAACGAGAACCTAATATCTAAGGCAAGAACAATGATTGAAATTCAAGAGCAGTGGTTCCCCCTGATGCTCTGGACTTAGTTTCAATTAGGAATAGAGTACATCAGTGATGTTTTAGAGTTTGTGACCTTAGTCTCTTCTTTCCAGTGGGAGACATGATTTCATAACTGCCATGAACACGTTTATTGGTGATGAGTCTGAGAAAGGGAAGATGCTGATTCCAGAGGTGATATAAGAGTGATTAAGGCATTCAAGCCTATAAAAAAATTACAATCTAGTGAAATATTCCTGGACCCCTAAAGTAAAACTAGTGGAAAATGCTTTAATATGTTACTGAGTTTGCTAAAAATAATACCAAATGATCATCTGAAGACTTCTTTGTCCTTGTTTTTTTCTGTCTTTTTTCCCCCTCTCTGAATAATAGTCGGACCATAATGCAGAATCTTTAGAAATATATTAAGAAAAACAGATAATTTGTGACAATCAGTATGAAAGGTTGATATACTCAAATTGTCAAATTTAATAGGCATCTAGTTGGGCTAATTTATTTTTTAAGATTTTTTTTTAACATAGGCTGTTTTGAAAGTCTTTAATGAATGTGTTAAAATATTGCTTCTGTTTCTTTGTTGTAGTTTTTTGACCATGAGGCATGTAGGAGCTTAACTCCCTGGCCAGGGGTCAAACCCACAGCTCCTGCCTTGGGAGGTGAAGTCTCCACTGGATAGCCGGGGAAGCCCCCTAGCTGGGCTAATTTGAATATCTTAGCAACTTTTCCTAATAGAAAAAAGATTAAAGGTCTATTAAAGAAATAGACTAGGATACATTTCCCCCCTCTCTCTTCACTGTCAAAACTCTTTTCTTTCTTGAGTGCTTTTCTTCTCTGTAGTTTTCTGTCTGACCTCCCCATGGAAGCAGTGACTATTTCCTCCTCCTACTTGCGTATCTTTTTGCGATAAGAATTATCCACCACCTTGAATGACAGCTCGCACTGTAGAGGTTTCCTCCATGCCTTGTTATTGCCATCGTCCACCCGCCTCTGAAATCTCCTGACATCAGTGGGCCACTGCTGCTAGACCATCACCACTATGAGCCACAGCTCATTGTCTCTCTGCTACTCATCCAAGATTCAGTATCAAGGGTGAGAGCATCTGGTCGGCCAGCCTCCATTGCAGTTCTCTGCTTCTGGGCAGAGAATAAATCTGTTTATCTTCCGTGATGGGAGGTTCAACTCTGCCTCTAACTATGACTAATATAACATCCCTAGTGGTTCAGATGGTAAAGAATCTGCCCACAATGCAGGAGACCCAGGTTTGATCACTGGGTGGGGAAGATCCCCTGGAGAAGGAAATGGCAACCCACTCTAGTATTCTTGCCTAGAAAATTCCACGGACAGAGGAGCCTTTTGGGTTACAGTCCATTGGGCTGCGAAGAGTCAGACACAACTGAGTGACTAACACTTTCACACTTTACACAGGGAACGGCTCCAGAGCCGGAATCTGTGTTATTTGGGGCTTCCCAGGTGGTGCTAGTAGTAAAGAACTCACCTGCCAATGCAGAGACATAAGAGACACGGGTTCTACCCCTGGGTCAGGAAGATTCCCTGGAGAAGGGCATGACAACCCACTCCAGTATTCTTGCCTGGAGAATCCCATGGACAGAGGAGCTTGGGGGCTACAGTCCATGGGGTCACAAAGAACTGAACATGACTGAAGCAACTAGCACAGCACAGCACATGACTAATACAGCTGGGTCCTTAAAAACCAAAAGAAGTGGTGGATTGAAAGCTGAGTGATCATAAAATGCCATGTCATTTATAGAAATATAGTTTCTGAACATAATCAAAATGTTGACTTAGATAAGCAATTCATCCTCAAAAGTGAAACGATTAGAGATATTTCTATAAAAATCAAAAGAAGAAGGAGAATATACCGTTACTGTTTAACCTTGTGCTAGAAATTTCTGACAGTGTGATAGGGCATGGAATGAAAGAATAAGAATACATATTGGATTAGTGCTCAGATGCTGAGTCATGTCTGACTCTTTGAGACCCTGCAGACTGTAGCCCACCAGCCTCCTCTGTCCATGGGATTTCCCAGGCAAGAATACTGAATTTCCTTCTCCAGTAGATCTTCTGAACCCAGAGATCACACCTGCATCTCTTATATCTTCTGCATTGGCTGGTGGATTCTTTAACACTAGCTTCACTTGAAAAGTCCATGTCCATATATTTGATTAGAATTGTCCCTAAATCCAGCAACTGGTGTCCCTATGGGAAGGGAGAAATTTGGATGCAGGAACACAGAGAAAGCAAACAAGGATGAAGGCTCCATTCCAAACGGTTCAGAGACTGGAAAGGTGCAGCTGCAATCTAAGGAATACCAATGATTGCCAGCAACCACCAGAAGCAAGGAAAGAGGTGTGGAAAGCTTCTTCCCTAGAGCCTACAGATGGGAATAGGAACTTACCAACATCTTGATCTTGGGCTCCCAGCCTCTGGAAGTGAGAGAGAACAAATCTCAGTTGTTTTAGACTACCCAGTTGTTGGAACTTTATAATGGAAGCCGTGGGAAACTAACCCAGAGTGATATTTAATTAAAGCTGTATTAGTATTAAATTGTGCTAATTCTAACTATTTATACATAAAACTATGAAGATAATTATACTGTATTTGTAGATAGTACCACTGGGGAGATCATAGAATGCTTCTTCAGAAAATACAGCAGAAGCTGATAGGCCGTCTTCTCAAATCTGCTTTGCAGACTGTCTTCACTTCCATTGTAATATAATTATTTGTCCAGGGCCAATCCGAATATGTCATACTATACAAAAGAATATGAATGGGAAAACTGAATTTGTAACATTCTGTAGGTGACTCAGTTGTAAAGAGTCTGCCTGACAATGCAGGAGACACAGGAGATGTGGGTTTGATCCCTGGGTCAGGAAGATCCCCTGGAGAAGGGCAATAGCAACACACTCCAGTATTTTTGCCTGGAGAATCCCATGGACAGAGGAGCCTGGTGGCCTACAGTTCATAGGCAAAGAGTTGGACACGACTGAATATACACATGTACCATAAAAGTTGCATTGAAAATCTGTTCAGGGGTGATGATTCCACCATTAATGAACAAGAGCTGAATTTCCTGTTTAGGAATAATGATTAGCTTTGGGGCCCTTAGTACTAACTCAGTGGCACATGATTAGATTTGTTGACTGTAAAGTGAAGAGGACTGCTGCTGCTGCTGCTAAGTCGCTTCAGTCATGTCCGACTCTGTGCGACCCCGTAGACGGCAGCCCACCAGGCTCCCCCATCCCTGGGATTCTGCAGGCAAGAACACTGGAGTGGTTGCCATTTCCTTCTCCAGTGCATGAAAGTGAAGTTTCTCAGTCGTGTCCAACTCTTTGCGACCCCATGGACTGCAGCCTACCAGCCTCCTCCATCATGGGATTTTCCAGGCAAGAGTACCGGAGTGGGGTGCCATTGCCTTTTCCAGTAAGGAGGACTATATCTGTTAATTTGCATTTCCTGCTGTACTTTCAAAAATCTGGGACTTCTAGAGCAAAATACTCACAGTAGGGGAAACTTATCCAAGGACCTCCCTTTCCAGCCAGGATAGGTTAACTGGGGTGAGGGTCAGTCTCCCAGCAAAATGCCTGTGAAGCTAGACATGCAGCAAATTTTAGACACTGAGCAGCAAGCTGTCCAGGACTTGGTCCTGGACAGAAGAGAAAGCCAGGAGGTGGATGTCATAACAGCCAAGTATCCTGCTCTGTGTGGACTTACTGCGATTGATAGTGCAGGACATTAAATAATGAGCAGCAAAGGATTCTCAGTAAAAGGATACAGACACGAGGTCCAGGCTTCTGTGCTGGCTAGAATTTGTGGGGAAGGGAATTCATGGCTGGTCTTTGGTTGAGGACCAAAGTGCTTTCTATGTACCGAGTGAGGCTCTGTGATACTTAGTAAAAATCATCCTCTGCTGTAGCTCTAGACATGAAGGGAGATGCCCAAGGCAGTGGAGTTCCAAAACATAGACTGGAGTACCCCTTTCATCACGGCAGAGAGAGGTACTGCCCACACTCTCTTTCATGGACAGTCCCAGAAAGGCCATGGTTAACACCTAGACAACAGTTCAACTCTGGGACCAAGATCAAAACCCAAATGGGTCCACCATAACAAAGAATAAAATCAAACATGATCTGCACAAAGGGCTCACCCGTGATTCAGCTGGCTGTCAGGAAAATACTGCAGGGAAGCCAGTCTCTCCACAGCACACTGACAGTATGACAAGCAGACAATTAAAAATTACTAGGCCTACAAATACACAGGAAAAGTTTATCAACTTGAAAAAATGTTATCAATTAAATTAAAATCTTATCAATTAAAAGAAAAAGAAATGGAAATAGATCCAAAGATAAAACAGATGATCAAAATAGCAGCAAGAACATTTTTTAAAACATCATCTGTTTTTAAGTATGTCTCATGTGTGAGCTCAGCCATGTCTGACTCTTTGAGACCCCATAGACTGTAGTTTACCAGGCTTCTCTGTTCATGGAATTTCCCTATCAAGAATAATTGGGAGTGGGTTGTCATTTCCTACTCCAAGAGTTCTTTTGGACTCAGAGATCAAATCTGGGTCTCCTGCATTGCAAGCTGATTCTTATATTTTATTTTTTTAATTAATTTATTTTTTATTGAAGGATAATTGCTTTACAATTTTGTTGTTTTCTGTCAAACCTCAACATGAATCAGCCTTAGGTATACATATGTCACCTCCCTTTTGAACCTCCCTCCCATCTCCCTCCCCATCCCTCCCCTCTAGGTTGTTACAGAGCCCCTGTTTGAGTTTCCTCAGCCATACAGCAAATTCCTGTTGGCTATCTATTTTATATATGGTAACATAGGTTTTCATGTTACTCTCTCCATACACCTCACCCTCTCCTCCCCTCTCTTCATGTCCATGAGTCTATTCTCTAAGTCTGTTTCTCCATTGCTGCCCTGTAAATAAGTTCTTCAGTGCCATTCTTCTAGATTCCATATATATCTGTTTAGAATACTCTATTTATCTTTCTATTTCTGACTTATTTCACTCTGTGTAATAGGTTCTGGGTTCATCCACCTCATTAGAACTGACTCAAGTGTGATCCTTTTTATGGCTGAGTAATATTCTATTGTATATATGTACCACAACTTCTTTATCCATTCATCCGACATCTAGGTTGCTTCCATGTTCTAGCTATTGTAAATAGTGCTGCAATGAACAATGGGATACATGTGTCTCTTTCAAATTTGGTTTCCTCAGGGTCTATGCCTAGGAGTGGGATTGCTGGGGCATATAGTGGTTTTATTCCTAGTTTTTTAAGGAATTTCCATACCGTCTTCCATAGTGTCTGTATCAGTTTACACTCCCACCAACAGTGCAAGAGTGTTCCCTTTTCTTCACACCATCTCCAGCATTTGTTGTTTGTAGATTTTTTGATGATGGCCATTCTGACCAGTGCACTTGAGGAGAACGTATATTCTTCTGCATTTGAATAGAATGTCCTGGAGATATCAGTTCAGTTCAGTCGCTCAGTCGTGTCCGACTCTTTGCCACCCCATGAACCACAGCACGCTAGGCCTCCCTGTCCATCACCAACTCCCGGAGTCCACCCAAAGCCATGTCCATTGAGTCGGTGATGCCATCCAACCATCTCATCCTCTGTCATCCCCTTCTCCTCCCGCCCCCAATCCCTCCCAGCATCAGAGTCTTTTCCAATGAGTCAAGTCTTCGCATGAGGTGGTCAAAGTATTGGAGTTTCAGCTTCAGCATCAGTCCTTCCAATGAACACCCAGGACTAATCTCCTTTAGGATGGACTGGTTGGGTCTCCTTGCAGTCCAAGGGACTCTCAAGAGTCTTCTCCAACACCACAGTTCAAAAGCATCAATTCTTTGGCGCTCAGCTTTCTTCACAGTCCAACTCTCACATCCATACATGCCCACTGGAAAAACCATAGCCTTGACTAGACGGACCTTTGTTGGCAAAGTAACGTCTCTGCTTTTTAATATACTATCTAGGTTGGTCATAACTTTCATTCCAAGGAATAAGCGTCTTTGAATTTCATGGCTGCAGTCACCATCTGCAGTGATCTTGGAGCCCAGAAAAATGAAGTCAGCCACTGTTTCCACTGTTTCCCATCTATTTCCCATGAAGTGATGGAATCGGATGCCATGATCTTAGTTTTCTGAATATTGAGCTTTAAACCAACTTTTTCACTCTCTTCTTTCACTTTCCTCAAGAGGCTCTTTAGTTCTTCACTTTCTGCCATAAGGGTGGTGTCATCTGCATATCTGAGGTTATTAATATTTTTCCCGGCAATCTTGATTCCAGACTGTGCTTCCTCCAGCCCAGCGTTTCTTACGATGTACTCTGAGATCCAGCTCATCTATTGTATCATTTAAGACTTGTGTTTCCTTATTAATTTTCTGTTTTGATGATCTGTCCATTGGTGTGAGTGGGGGGTTAAAATCTCCTACTGTTATTGTGTTACTGTCAATTTCTCCTTTTATGTCTGTTAGTGTTTGTCTTATGTACTGAGGTGCTCCTATGTTGAGTGTGTAGATATTTACAATTGTTATGTTTTCCTCTTGGATTGATCCATTGATCCATATGTAGTGTCCTTCCTTATCTATTGTAATCTTCTTTATTTTAAGGTCTATTTTGTCTGATATGAAGACTGCTACTCCAGCTTTCTTTTGCTTCCCATTTGCATGGAATACATTTTTCCATCCTCTCACTTCCAGTCTATATGTGTCTTTAGGTCTGAAGTGGGTTTCTGGTAGACAGCATATACATGGGTCTTATTTTTGTATCCATTCAGCCAGTCTGTGTCTTTTGGTTGGAACATTTAATCCATTTACATTTAAAGTAATTTTATATATATATATATATATATGTTCCTATTACCATTTTCTTAATTGTTTGGGGTTGATTTTGTAGATCTTTTTTCTTCTGTTTTATTTCTTGACTATATAAGTCCCTTTAACATTTGTTGTAAAGCTGGTTTGGTGGTACTGAATTCTCTTAACTTTTGCCTGTCTGAAAAGCTTTTTATTTCCCCATTAATTTTGAATGAGATTCTTGCCGGGTACAGTAATATCTTGGTTGTAGATTTTTCCCTTTCAGTACTTTAAATTTATCCTGTCATCCCCTTCTGGCCTGCAGAGTTTCTGCTGAAAGATCAGCTGTTAAGCATTTGGGGTTTCACTTGTATGTTGCTTGTTGTTTCTCTGTTGCTGCTTTTAATATTCTTTCTTTGTGTTTAGTCTTTGTTAGTTTGATTAGTATGTGTCTTGGTGTGTTTCTCCTTGGGTTTATCCTGTATGGGACTCTTCGTGCCTCGTGGACTTGATTTACTATTCCCTGTTCAATGTTGGGGAAATTTTCAACTATAATCTCTTCAAAAATTTTCTCATGCCCTTTCTTTTTCTCTTCTTCTTCTGGGAAACTTTAATTCAAATGTTGTTGCATTTGATATTGTCTCAGAGGTCTCTCAGACTATCCTCAATTCTTTTCATTCTTTTTACTTTATTCTGCTTTTCAAAAGTTATTTCCACCATTTTATCTTCCAGCTAACTGATTTGTTCTGCTTCAGATATTCTGCTATTGAGTATGTCTAGAGTATTTTTAATTTCTGTAACTGTGTTGTTTGTCTCTGTATGTTTACTCTTTAAATCTTCTATGTGTTTATTAATTGATTCTTGAATTTTGTCCATTTTGTCTTCAAGATTTTTTATCATCTTTATTATCATTTATTCTGAATTTTTTTCAGGTAGTTTGCCTATTTCTTCTTCATTTATTTGGACTTCTCTTTTTTGATTTTGTTCCTTCATTTGTGTAGTACTTCTCTGCCTTTTTTTTTTTTTTTTAACTTATTGTGTTTGAAGTCAGCTTTCCCCAGGCCTTAAGGTTGAATTCTTTCTTTCTTTTGATTTCTGCCCTCATAAGGCTGGTCCAGTGATTTGTATAAACTTCCTATAGGGTGAGATTTGTGCTGAGTTTTTGTTTGTTTCTTTTTCCTCTGATTGACAAGGCTGAGTGAGGTGGTAATCCTCTCTGCTGATGATTGGGTTTTTGAGGTTGTTGTTTAGATGAAGCATCCTGCACAGGGTGCTACTGGTGGTTGGATGATGCTGGGTCTTGTATTCAAGTGGTTTCCTTTGTGTGAGTTCTCACTATTTGATACTCCTGTATGCAGGTCAGGAAGCAACAGTTAGAACTGGACATGGAACAACAGACTGGTTCCAAATAGGAAAAGGAGTATGTCAAGGTTGTATATTGTCACCCTGGTTATTTAACTCATATGCAGAGTACATCATGAGGAACGCTGAGCTGGAAGAAGCACAAGCTGGACTCAAGATTGCCAGGAGAAATATCAATAACCTCAGATATGCAGATGACACCACTCTTATGGCAGAAAGTGAAGAGTAACTCAAAAGCCTTTTGATGAAAGTGAAAGAAGAGAGTGAAAAGTTTGGTTTGAAGCTCAACATTCAGAAAACAAAGATCATGGCATCTGGTCCCATCACTTCATGGGAAATAGATGGGGAAACAGTGGAAACAGTGTCAGACTTTATTTTGGGGGGCTCCAAAATCACTGCAGATGCTGATTGCAGCCATGAAATTAAAAGATGCTTACTCCTTGGAAGGAAAGTTATGACCAACCTAGATAGTATATTAAAAAGCAGAGACATTACTTTGCCAACCAAGGTCCGTCTAGTCAAGGCAATGGTTTTTCCCGTGGTCATGTATGGATGTTAGAGTTGGACTGTGAAGAAAGCTGATCGCTGAAGAATTGATGCTTTTGAACTGTGGTGTTGGAGAAGACTCTTGAGAGTCCCTTGGACTGCAAGGAGATCCAACCAGTCCATTCTAAAGGAGATCAATCCTGGGTGTGCATTGGAAGGACTGATGCTAAAGTTGAAACTCCAATACTTTGGCCACCTCATGCGATGAGTTGACTCACTTGAAAAGACTCTGATGCTGGGAGGAATTGGGGGCGGGAGGAGAAGGGGACGGCAGAGAATGAGATGGCTGGATGGCATCACCGACTCGATGGACATGAGTTTGAGTGAACTCCGGGAGTTGGTGATGGACAGGGAGGCCTGGCGTGCTTTGATTCATGGGGTTGCAAAGAGTTGGACATGACTGAACTGACTCAAGAGTTGGAGGGACTGAACTGAACTGAACTGAGGGTTAGTTCTCTGGTAGTCTGGGGTCTTGCAGTTAGTGCTCCCACTCCAAAGGCTCAGGGCTTGATCTCTGGTCAGGAATGAAGATTCCACAAGTGGTTTGTTATGGCATTAAGTGAGATTAAAACAAATATCGAAAAATGAGAAACCATAGATGAACCCAAGACAAATGGCAGTTACAAAATCAGGCAAATAATAATGAAAATAATGAAATATTTACATATAATAATGAAATATGTACATATACATATACACCCGTGAGCAAAGTCAAAACAGTCCAACAAAAATAAAGTACAGTAGATTGACGCAGTGAACAAAGGGAATAAAATATTATATTTACCAGTTGAGAATACAACTAACTAAAGCACAAATAGGAAAACAAAACTAAAGCAAGGTGCTAAGTGGGGAATAAAACAATGAAAACCAAACTAACAAATATGTTGATAGGAAAGAAAAGAATGAAAGAATAGATATGCAAAGTTAAATAGAGGTAGATGAAAAAGATGTATACGCATTAAAGATTAACTGCAAGGGGAAAAAAACAGTAGAAAAGAAAATAAAAGAATAAATGTAGGAAAAAAGTAATAGGTTAAAAAATTAAAATTATAAAAAAGAGAAAAGAAAAAAGAACAGAAGAAAGAAAA
The DNA here is from genome assembly GCF_049115385.1 of Moschus berezovskii. Taxonomy (NCBI): domain Eukaryota; kingdom Metazoa; phylum Chordata; class Mammalia; order Artiodactyla; family Moschidae; genus Moschus; species Moschus berezovskii. The sequence continues at coordinate 39,927,269 of NC_142485.1, forward strand.
CAGGAAAAAAGGGAAAACTCCACAGAACTGCAAAAGCCCAACGTGGAGGCAGATGTTTATAACAAAAATTAAAAATGTGACTGAGTATACACATATACATATACACCTATAAGCGAAATCAAAACAGTCCAACAAAAATAAAGTACAATAGGCTGACCCAGTGAACAAAAGAAACCAAAAATTCTGTCAGTTAAGAACAAAACTAAGTAAAGTACAAACTGCAAAATAAAATTAAAGCAAGGTGCCAACTAGGGAATAAAGCAATGAAAATAAAACTAACAAATATTTTGAGAGGAAAGGCAAAAAAGTAAAGAAAGATTAGATATGCAAAATTAAACAGAGGTAGATAAAGAAGATTTATATACATTAAAGGTTAACTGCAAGGGGAAAAGAACAGTGGGGAAAGCAAACAAAGGAATAAATGTACAAAAAATAATAATAGGTTAAAAAAATTAAAAAATGAGAAAAGAAAAAAAAAAAAAAAAAAAGAAAACTCCACAGAACTGCAAAACCCCAATGTAGAGAAAGAAGTTTATAACAAGAATGAAAAAATGTGACTGAGAGAAAAAGCTCAAAATCTTCATTAGATTTCATAGCGCCAATAAAATAGACAACAGAGGAGGAGAAAAAGGAAAAAATAAAAAAGAATCTACAGAACAAGTAAAAATATAAGAATAATTAATAAATGTTTTTCTTGAGTCACTGCTGTCAGAGTCCTTTCCCTCTGACACAGCCCACCCCACCTTCCTAGGATGCCCTCCAGCAGTGTTCTGGTCTCTGGACCTGCCCTGGGGGCAGCTCAGATTCTAATCTGGTCCTACTCCTGTGTGTTCTTGCCTCCAATGTCCACAGCCATCAGAACTGATGTGTTTTATTTTGTGGGAGCTCTGTGTCCTTTTATATATTCCATAGACACAGAGTCTGCCTAGTTGATTATGTGGATTTAATCTGCACTTTTACAGCTGGTGGGAAGGTTTTGGGTCTTATTCCTTAGCCACACTGCCCCTGGGTTTCAATTTTGGTTTTATTTCCACATCTGCATGTGGGTTGTCCACTGGGGTTTGCTTCTGAGGCTACCCTGGAGGACTTGGGTTGGCCCCTGTGAGGTATGGAGGTGGTGCAGCTGCTTGGGTTGCAGGGGTTCTGGCAGCACCAGGTACTCAGGAGGGTTGGCAGCTAGGGCAGCAGGAAATACAGTGCTCTAGAAGGGTACGGCAACCAGTATTGGCCAATACACTCCAGTATTCTTGGCTGGAGAACTGTCCTCCCTGACAGAGGAGCCTGGCAGGCCACAGTCTACAGTGTCGCAAAGAGTTGGACACGACCAAAGTGACCCTGAGCACATAGATGCAAGACATTTTTTTGCCTGTGGCAGCTCTGCCCCAGTGAGAGTTGAGTGTGAAGGTGGTGCAGCTGCTTGACTTGCGGGGACCCTGGCCTCACCAAGTGGGCAGGGACACGGACTGCCTCCACCGCAGGAGTTATGGCCCTCTCAGAGTCTTCTTTTGAGCCTCTTGTAGCTGATGATCAGAGGGCCTCTTTGGCCAGTCTTTCTTTGTAGCTCTGCCTGTTCAGGCACGTAGAGGGCTCCCTTTCCTGGGGTCCTTCTCTGTTGTTCAGCTTGGCAGGCACTTAAAGGAGCACCCTGGGTGGGGTCCTGCTCTGCAGTTCAGTGCATCAGGCATTTGGTGGGTCAGCCTCTCTATTGTTCAGCTGCTGATTCTGGTGTGTGGGGGAGAGGCGCTGGCTTTACCTCCTATGCGTGACTTAGCAGTATCGCCTTGCTTCCACGGCTGCCTGGCTTTCCTCCACAGGCATTTCCCACCACAGACTCCTCCCTCACTTCCCCTCAGTCTGTCTCTCCGTGGTCAATAGCAGCCCTCACCCTGGGATTTCTCCGCAATCCCTAAACTCCAGCTCCCAGCCGCTGTGCCTTCCAGGGGACCTGGGTCCCTGTCGAGGGTATGTATGGCTGCGGCAAGGGCTGTCTGATTCTCATCCCATTGAGGCTTCCCAGATCAGCTGTCTCTTCTCTGACTCAGACAGTTGCCCCGATGTGGGGATTGGACCCCTGCTTCAGTTCCCCCACCTGCCAAGGGCGGGTCCAGTCCTACTAACACTCCTGTTTTTCCCCCTAGTTCCTTCATCCTACTGAGTTTTGCATGTTTCCATATATTCTTTTGCACCAGTCAGGTACTCCTGCCCGCTCTCAGCTGGTGTTCTGCCTGCACGTCTGTGTCTGAAGGTGTATCCCGGATGTACCTGTGGAGAGAGATGTACTCCATGTCTACCTACTCCTCTGCCATCTTGTTCTCACTACTTGTAAGCGATTCCTTACCGCTCAGCCACTGGGAAAACCCAGTCTGTCTTATAAGTATGCTCAAAGACTTAAGGGAAAAAATTTAGAAAAATTAAAAAAAAAATTTAGAAACTATTAGAATAATATAATTAGAAAATAGATTGGGGACCATAGAAGATAAATGAAAGTATCGAAAAACCATATTAAAATTCAGTAGTTTCACATACAATATTTGAAATAGAGATTTTGATGGGTGAACATGACATCATATTGGATACTGCTGAACAAGTTATTATTGAACATGTAGCCAGATAAAAATAATTCATACAATAAGAAAAACAGAAGAAAAATAATGGGGGCTGATCCAGGGATACAGTAACCAATGATTTAGCATACGTGTAGTTGTAGGTCCGTAGGAAAGGAAAGAAAACTCAGTGGACATTGAGTTTGAGCAAGCGCTGGGAGATGGTGAAATACAGGGGAACCTGGCATGTTGCACTCCACGGGGTTGTTAAGTTGTCCTTGTTGGATATCAACAAGGAAAGGAACAGAAACATGTGAGTCAGAAAAAATATTTTGAATTATAATAGACCTATTATACTAAATTAAATTTCAAAAGTCAGTTTGCAAAGCCAAGAACCTCAGCTGCAATAAATACAAAATGTAAATATGTCCAAACCAATAGAAATATGAAATACAAAACTAAGAAACCTTGGCATATTATAGTCACTTTGTTGGATGTAAAAGCTAAAGAGATAATTTCAAAAGCAGCAAAAGACAATTGACACATTTCATACAGAAGAAAAATGATATAAATGATAGATGACTTTTCATCAACAACAGGGACGCCAAAAACCATCTAAAGTGCTGAAAGGGAAAATAAAAATAAAACTCTTCAAATTCCCTTTCTTCAAAAGTGAGAGGAAATATATACCTAGTCAGTTAAAAAGTTAAAAAAAAAAACCTTGAGAGAATTTATTGCAAGCAATATACAGACTGAAATAAATGCTAAAGAAAATTCCCAAGGACTAAAGGAAATTATACCATATGGAAATTAAGATCCAAATAAATGAAGGACACTGAAAATGATGAGTGAATGAATATAAAAGATTACTTTTTTTCTTTGAAGCAATTGGCGTATAATACAAAGAAAACATTTTATTGGGAGTTTATTACATATTTAGAGGTAAAGTATGTGAAAACACAAACTATTGGGAAAATAGAATTTAATAGTATAAATCCTATAAATAACATTTTACATAAATAATACCATGCCTAACTTAAAATAGACTCTAAGGTAGAAGAGAACTAGGTATAATACCTAAACATTGTTTTTTTTTTTGTTTGCTTGTAAAGATGGGTAGCTCAAAAACCTATAAAGAAATTAGAATCAATATTAAGTTAGCTCACTTAACCTAAAAGAATGTGGGAAAGCAGGAACAAAGGAGAAAAGACAGACAACAAAGCTGGAAAACAAACAGCAAGATTGAAGACATAAGCCAAAACCTACCAATGATACTTTGAATGCAAATGAAACTAAAATTTTCATTAAAAGGTAGAAAATTTCAGAAAAGGTACGAAAATCAAGCCCCCAATACATTCTGTACACATAGATGCTCTAAACAGAAACAGAGAACTGTGAAGTGAAATCATTTGAAAATACTTTATGCAAATGTTACTGCTACGCCTCCATTAATATCAGACTGCTGCTGCTGCTGCTAAGTCACTTCAGTCGTGTCCGACTCTGTGTGACCCCATAGACGGAAGCCCACCAGGCTCCCCCGTCCCTGGGATTCTCCAGGCAAGAACACTGGAGTGGGTTGCCATTTCCTTCTCCAATGTGTGAAAGTGAAAAGTGAAAGTGAAGTCGCTCAGTCGTGTCCGATCCTTAGCGACCCCACGGACTGCAAGAAGACTAGTTAGGTTTAAAAACAAGTATTACCAGCATAAAGAGGAAATTAAATGATAAAATTTAAGAAATAAGAGAAATGCACACTGGAAGTTATATTGTCTCTTAATATTTGATCTAAAGAATTATAAATATACAGAAAGTGTGTATACAGTGTTAGCCAGTGTGCATGAAATATGTGTATGTATAGCACTGAGGACTTACACACCTTTTTTAAGGGCACATGGACTAGAAGAAGGGCACATGTATGGACATATCATATCCATATATGATAAGACCTCATGTAGAGCCATAAGATACATCCAAAAAATATCAAATACTGAAAGATTGTTTCTTTTTGCATATTAAACTACCTTTTCAAAAAACAAGCAAAAACCCTAATTTGAAGTGTTTGTGGATTTCCATGGCAAGTTCAATTTTAAGCTTGCTAAAATCCTGGAGTAGAAACTTGCAACCCACTTCAGTATTCTTGCCTGGAAAATTCCATGAACAGAGGAGGCTGGTGGACTACAGTCCATGGGGTCACAAAGAGTGGGATATGACTTAGAGACTAAGTACACATGCACAAAATTCTTAATATGTGATAGTCATCTCAAATCAGAACAAACCAGTTCCTGCACGTGCCACTAATAGCTTGTATAGTAAAGCTATATAGTATATACTAAATGCTCTTATATATATTATATAACAAAACCAAATCATAAATCAACAAAATATAACAAAACTAAACTAAAAATCAATAAAAAATAAGATATGTAAAAAGGATACAAATAACTGGAAACTTAAAAGAAGCATTTATAAATCAGCTCTAGATCAAAATGAAAGGACAAGAGATTCATAAGTATTTTGAGCTAAAACATAATGAAAATTGTAACAAATAGGGACAATAACTAAATGTTGAGAAAAATGTATAGTTTGAAAAGTCCATATTATTAAAAAACAAATCATTTAAAATCATTTATTTCTACTTTAAGAAGTTAGAAGAAAGAGTAAGCAAAGCGATTAATATATTGTAATTAAAGTAACTAGAGGGAAATAAATAGAAAAGAGAGAAGAACTGAAAGAAACAGAAAATGGGAAAATTTTAGAAAAATTTTTAAAGAGCTTGTTTTAGGAGGCCAGAAATGCTATCGTTCTAAAGTTCTACAAGAACATTGCAAGGGAAGAAATTATAAATAAAGATCTTTCATGAAGTTAGACTGAGCGACTGAACTGATCTGAACTGAATTGAACTGAGTGATGGGGCACACACACACTCAAATACACACACACACGAAGAATTCAGTTCAAATAATACAAATATCTGACATGATCCCTGTCCTTGAGGAACTTAGAGCCTCACTCAGGGACATTAGAATATGCATCAATCATTTCAATCTAAAATAAAATTTTAAATTAAGTATACCCAAGGTGACAGAGAATGAGATGGCTGGATGGCATCTCCAACTCGATGGACATGAGTTTGAGTGAACTCCGGGAGTTGGTGATGGACAGGGAGGCCTGGTGTGCTGTGATTCATGGGGTTGCAAAGAGTCAGACATGACTGAGCAACTGAACTGAACTGAACTGAAGACACAAAAATATGCATTATAAAATAGTAGCAAGTCCAATCAAGCCATATGTAAAACTGCTAATATACCCAGGAGAGAGCATTGCAAGAAGACAACACTGGTTTAACATTTGAAAATTAGCCAATTCTACATAAAGTAGTTAATTAACAACATACAGTAGAAAAATCATATATGTAAATAAATGCAGAAAAATTACTTGACAAAATTGAACTTACTCATGATAATACTCTTCACAAGCTAGGAACAGAAGAAAACTTCTTCAGCCTGATAAATAGCATCTACAAAATAACTCTTACTATAATAATCATTAAGGCAAATTACTGAACATGTCCCCATTAAAATGAGGCGTAAGTCAAGTATATCCCCTTCTCATGTCTTCTATTCAACAATATACTTGAGGTTATGGCCAGTGCAATAAGGAATGGAAAAGAAATACAATATAAAAAGTTTAGGAAAGGAGACAATAAAATAAAGATAAAATAAAGAAAAATTTAAATAAAAAAGACAATGAAATTGTCTTTCCGAATGACATATATATTCACATAGAAGATGGTAAGGCGCTTACAAATACATTTCTATAGCTGATAAACAACTATACAAAAATATGTATATTTATTTATTTTGACAACAAATTAAAAATAATGTGAATGTTGATTTATAGCAAGCATGAATATGCATAAATACCTAGAAATAAAATTAACAAAAATGCAAAACCTCAATATTGAAAATTACAAAACTGTGAAACATTGATGAAGCAACTAAAAACCTCAATAAATGGGGAGATACACCATGGCCATAAACTGGGAAAACCCAGTTTTTTAAAAATCACTCTCCCAAATTGATCTATAGATATAGTAAAATTCCTATCAAAATTCCAGAGAAATTAAGAAACCTGTCAAAAAATTACATGGACCGCCTAATACTTTTAACTTTTTAACTTCACTTTCAGTGAACAGAGTTAAGGCAGAAAATTCTTTGAATTTCCTGTCTGAAACCAACTTGTGTGAATTTAAGCAAAGTGTTTAATTTCTCTGTGTTTCAGTTTTCCTTTTTTTTATTTGAATGATATAAAATGGGTGTATTGACACTTAAATTAGATAATGCATATAAAGTGCCGCTATTATATCTAAAGGGATCCAATAAATTACAACACTAGGTTTATTTATATATATATGAATGTGCATATATATATATATATATAGTCTGAACGTCTTTAGCTGAGCCAAAATTTTTACTGGTGAATAAAAAATATATATAAGAAAAAGGATCTTGGTGTAAATGCTAACTTATTGCTTTGGGGCATCACTTTGCTGCTGTATAAAACATGGGGGTTGTATGGTCTCCAGGGTACCTCTCCAGCTTTCATATCTTTAGAGTTTAAATGCACTTACAACTGCCTTCTGAAGACTTGGTGAGTGAGTTATAGATTATTTCTCCAGGGTCCTATGGCAAGACTGTTTCAGAGTCAGCATTTGAACTTGGTGGCCCTCTTTCAAGTCGAAGTATTCATGTTTACACCTCATCCTTTCTCCAACTTTTACAGCATCCACAGGAAATGGCTGCAGAGTTGCTTAATCAATCTCCTAATGAACCAAACACAAATGCTCAATATATTAATGTTGAGTTTCCTCCTGTGGCCGCCAAACTTTCTTTCTCTTATAGATGGGCAAAGTTTCACTATTTTGGTCTGAATTAGTCTGTTTTGTCATGGTCCTAAAAGTATTATAAACACATCATTTCTGTCTTCCTCACATTTTTTATAGTTGAGTTGAAAGTGTTAATTTCAAAGTTGACGTGTATGCCTTTAAAAAAACAGAGCTGATTGAGTGATTTTCCCCTTGAGTGCTTAAATTCCTGTGCCTCATGCCAAGAACATTCACAGCTCTGAAATCGTGGGAAGGGTTTGCTGCAGTCTTACACATTTAATAGGCTCTATGTCCACAGGGCTGAACCATTCCTCATTAGCTGTAAACAGCTTTAAATTGGTGTTCCCAATATCTCACAGTTCCCCACGAGATGGTTTGGTTGCTTTATGTGTGTGTGAAAATAATTAGTATCTTAAGTATCACAACTTCAGACTCCTGTTAGAGATGACATAGTCACATCTCCCTATTCCTGAAGTGTAATCAGAGGTGTTGTTTAGTAAGATGCTTTTGTCTGATTGCTAGGGGATGATCCTAACAGGTTCGTCTGGATATGATGGTTCATAATGCAGATATTTTCATATATTTTGCCATTCCATCACACATAGAATGTCTTTCTGTTAAAATTTGAACATAATTCTTACTCAGTTTTTCAGTTCTCTGACTCAGAGTCACTTCAAAGAAGCTTCACTCAACAGCTCAAACCACCTGAATCTGGCCTGAGACTCTTTGGTTGTTATGGTGTGTCTGTGTGATGGTGGTGGGGAAAATTCATTGATTCCATTTTCTTACTGTTTTGAGGAATATTTGGTGTGTCTCTTCTTTAGTGAGTTTTATTTGTCCTTTTAATCTAACATTTCAAACTTCTTGAAATAAAGTGGCTTATAATATCTTACTATCTTTTGGACTGCTGCAGAATTTCCTAGAGATGTCCTATTTTTTGCAATTTCTGGTTTTGCCTTCCCTATTTTTTTGGTGTCTCATCAGAATTTTGTCAGTTTTTTAAAAAATTTTCTCCATTGTTTTTGTTGTTTCCAGTTATTCTAACACACAGAGTCTTATTTGCTTGTGCTTGGATATCTTTGACTATGTATTGATTTGGAAAATAATTTTCAGAGATAATTTGAGGCTGAAGATTCAGGTTTTAATTTTATTCTGCCCTCTGGTATTGGGCAGGGGTATGGGATGCCAAGAGTTTAGGCAATCTGCAATTGCTAAATGGTAAATTCTCTGGACCAGTCTGTGGACACAATCTGGTGGTATACGTTCACTCAAGCACACGTTTGCTTCTGGTTCTCTTTCACTGTATCAGTTAGGAGTAAGGAAAGCAAATGCGACTCTGAAGGGCTGGGCAGCCATAGGGAAAGCAGGACCTGCGTTGCATGTGGAAATCAGGAAGTTTCGGGACTCCCTGGACGCTGTTAGGAGTGGCCTAAGTCGCCTGCAGCAAAGATGTCGGTACTTTCTGGGAAAAGCCTCGCAGCTCTTGGGACTCTGGCACAGACATTCTTTCCGCCGATTTGACAGACTCTAAAATGGACCCCCTTAGCAAAAAAATTAAAAAATAAAATGGACCCTGCTGGATGAGAGATTCTTGGAAAGGAAATCTCCAGGTTTCCTGACTCTAAAATATAGAGAAGAATGCAGAAAGGAATGAGGATGAATACCGCACACCGAAAGAAAGTCAGAACTCAACATCTAGCATGCTTACAGTCGAGGGTGAGCCTCCCAGGCACCCGGTTAACTGGCACCGTATCATGATTCTTTCTAACTGCTGCTGCTGCTAAGTCACTTCAGTCATGTCCGACTCTGTGTGACCCCATAGACGGAAGCCCACCAGGCTTCCCCATCCCTGGGATTCTCCAGGCAAGAACACTGGAGTGGGTTGCCTTCCTTCTCCAACGTGTGAAAGTGAAAAGTGAAAGTGAAGTCGCTCAGTCGTGTCCGACCCTTAGCGACCCCACGGACTGCAGCCTACCAGGCTCCTCCATCCATGGGATTTTCTAGGCAAGAGTACTGGAGTGGCTTGCCATTGCCTTCTCCGTCTTTCTAATTAGTTGCTTTCAATTTCTCTTACCCTGTGAAGTCCTCAGATTCTTTCTAGTTTCACTGATGTTTCTTCAGGAAAGGCAACTGCCTTCAATGCAAAAGAGAGGTGGGATTTCCTGTCAGTTATGCCTTGGTTTTTCTGAGATTTGATTTCATAAATTTACCTATTCCTATAGCTCTTTGATGCTTTTACCTTTTAAAAGTTTTTTCAATGGGAATGCTAATATGAGTCATGCATTTATTTGCTTTACAAGTAGTGAAAGTCCTGCATTCTCTTTTTAAAGAGAGAAGTAGTATTCATTCGGAGAAGGCAATGGCAAGCCACTCCAGTACTCTTGCCTAGAAAATCCCATGGATGGAGGAGCCTGGTAGGCTGCAGTCCGTGGGGTCGCTAAGGGTCGGACACGACTGAACGACTTCACTTTCACTTTTCACTTTCACACATTGGAGAAGGAAATGGCAACCCACTCCAGTGTTCTTGCCTGGAGAATCCCAGGGAAGGGGGAGCCTGGTGGGCTTCCGTCTATGGGGTCACACAGAGTCGGACACGACTGAAGTGACTTAGCAGCAGCAGCAGTATTCATTAATAGAAGGAGGAAGTCTAACCATGTTTAATCATCCTCTCAAGAAGGTTAAAATGAAGAGAACATGAAACTGATGGTGCTAAATACATTTTTGAGTTGACAAGTCTCAACTGAAAATTGAGTCCGGTATAGGAAAACTGAAGAGTTTTGTTTTAATGAGCTCAGAATCTGTTGTTTTGTTGGTTTCCTTTTTTTATATGGAAGTGATCCAGATGCCTTCATTCAGCTTATTTTCTTCTTTAAAAGATGTTTCCCCAAAACTTCAAAATAAAAGCAAATGATAAGGAAAGAAATGGAAAGAATAAAAGATGGTTGAGCCTGGACTTTGCCAGAAAAAAAAATAATCCAACTACATAATAGAACAAAATTACTTTAAAAAGTAAAAATAAGATTATCTTACGCTTGGGCAGTCTGAAGAATCAAGCTGTCATTACACAAACCTCTTTGAAGAACGGCACACAAATATATGATTCTTTGTGCCTAGAGCAGTTCCCAAAAACATTTTAGAGCATCCAGAAGAGTCATGAGAAAAGAATCATTGCACATTGAACCGCATAGATTCAGTGCCAAATTGTTCCCAAAGCTGCATCATTTATAGCCAAAAAGAAACTTTAAATCTACACAGAATCTGGTTCATTACCAGGAAAAAAATCCTCATGCCTAAAATAGTTCTGATTTTAAAACATTCAGCCTACACAGAAAATGTCGATGATGAGTGTAAGACCGCAATATTGCATGCTATAGATATTTGGTTCAGGAATGCTACAGCACATTGAAAACAGCTTTTCCTTTTTTAGTCTAGCCGTGTATTTTTTTGTAAAGTGAAGTGCTAAAATTCACTGCCCTAGAATCTTATATCTCTTTTTAAGACACACATGACTCTGCTAAGAAATATCCAATGTATAATTTTAAAAAGTAGGAGAGATGAAAGAGTAGGCTCTGGAGAACAGAGTTTCTTTCAAAATTAAAGATATGAAATTCGTGGGAACGTGTTCAATATGTCATTTAACAGATACCTGTGAACTGCCCACTATGTTGATGCCATTGTCTATCTGTGCTGAAGAAATGGAACTTGACACCCAGAAAGGAAACAGCACAGTCTCTATAGCTACTTGCTTCTGTGCTTACATATTTGGGGAAATTGCAAAGTGCAATGGGATGTATACATGTGGAACCTGACCCAAGCTTGAGAAATAAACAAGTTTTATGTGAAGAAATGATGCATGTTCCAAAATCTGAATGATGAGAGGTCCATTCTGGTCAAAGAGTGCAGGGGTGGGAAAAGTAAGCTGAAAGCACAGCGCTTGCAGTGGGACACTCAAATTACATTCATTTGGCTAAAATAATGTTTTATTTTCTCTTTAAAAAATGTTTACAATGATAGTGATCGTGATGGTTTAGTCCCTAAGTCATGTCCAACTCTTGTGACCCATTGGCTGTAGCCCACCAGGCTTTTCTGTCCATGAGATTTTGCAAACAAGATTGTGGGAATGGGTTGCCATTTCCTTCTCCAGTTTTACAACTTTATTAAGGCATAACTGACAGATGAAAAACCACACGTTTAATATCTACGTTCCGATGCATTTGGACATATGCATGTATCAGTGATAGCATCACCACCCTCACGGTACCGAGCATGTCCATCATCTCTTAAAGTTCCCTGTGTCCCTCTGCTGTGTGTGTGTGTGTATGTGCATGCAGAGAACATGCAACATGAAATCTACTCTCTTTGTAAATTGTTAAATGCATGCTGTGGTCTGAAAATTTATTGTTGTTATTGTTCAGCTGCCAAGTCGTGTCCGACTCTGTGACTCCACGAACTGCAGCACATCAGGCTTTCCTGTCCTTCTCTAACTCCCAGAGTTTGCTCAAACTCATGTCCATTGAGCCAGTAATGTCATCAAAACATCTCATCCCTTGTTGCCTCCTTCTCCTCTCGCCCTCAATCTTTCAAATATTTTCTCCTGTTCTGTATATTGCCTTTTCACTTCATTGTTGGTTTCCCTTGCTGTGCAGAAACTTCTTAGTTTGATGTCATCTTTCTTAATAATTTTGCTTTTTGTTGCCTGGACTTTTGATGTCATATCCAAAACAAATCATTGCCCAGACCAATGTCAAGAATTTTTTTCTCTATGCTTGCTTCTAGGAGTTTTATAGTTCCAAGTCTTAAAGTTTCAATTAAATCTCATAAAGAAATCTTGAGAAAGTTTGAGGAGTTGAATTGGGACGAGATCATGAAAAAAAACTTATAAATATGTGGTTCCTTTTATGCTATGTCCTGAGAGCTTTTGAAAACCATAAAGGATTTTCAAGGAAGGGAGAACATATTCAGATCCACCTGAGAAATAGCCATCGTATATGGCAGATTATTAGATAGACACAGAGCCAGAACTAGGAACCCCAGCCAGGAGGCACTTCACCAGTGTAGCACAAAGTTGCTGTGTTTGAACTATAGTGGAGACAGTTGGAATGAATTGGAACCTAGTAACTTTTAGGAGATGGAACTATTAGGGTTGATGGTCACTGCGTCTGCTAGACTCCAGAATAACTATTTCTGAGCTGATTACTATGTGGAGATTGTGGATGTGAGGCAAAAGATGAGGAGCAAAGTTTTGGGGGAGAAAGTGGGAACTTAACTTTTTAGATTATGAATCTGAGTTTTCTATGAAGAGGCAAGGTAAGAGTAAAGGCAGCAGCTACACACGAGTGTGAATTCCAGGCAGGAAGTCAGCAATGAAGCCACACATTTGGAAGCAAGGGGTCTGTGAATCATAGAACTGACTACAGAAATAGATGTGAGTACCCAGAAAGTGCAGAAAGAGGCTTTAGGACAGAACCCCTAGCAACACTCTTCTGTGAGAAATGGTTCTGGAAGAGTAACCGGAAAGGAGGCCAAGTGAGAAGGATGCTTTTCCCATCTTACAGCAGATGGATGAAAAATTTGCATCTAAAACTGGAGTCTCTCCAGTATTCCTTACACTTTCTCATGTTAGCCACAGTGAACCTGCTCTTGAACAAGAAATTTAAATAAACAGGAAGACCACGCATGTCTGATTAAAGAGCATGACCCAATAGATCAAGCTGCCATTTGAACCCAGTCAGCGACTGCGAGAATGACTCTTGGTACTCAATGAACATGAACTTGAGCAAACTTCCAGAGACAGTGGAGGACAGAGGAGTCTGGCATGCTGTAGTCCATGGGTCGCAAAGAGTTGGACAGGACTTAGTGACTGAATAACAATAACAAAAGTCTCCTTGAGTTGAGTCTTCTTACTTGACAAAAAAGCACTCATTATATCTACCTGAATTGGTCACTGTGAAGTTTGAACAAGATAATCACGTGAAAGTACCCAGTACATGGTTACAATACAGATGCAACCTGTGTTAAAACTGTATCTACAGTAAAAGGAAAGACATTTGGAATTGATCTTTCTTTAACCATGCCCCCCCCGCCCCCCCAACCCCAGCTCAGAAGGTAAAGAATTTGCCTGCAATGCAGGAGACCCAGGTTCGATCCCTGGGTCAGAAAGATCCCCCGAAGAAGGGAATGGCTACCAACTCCAGTATTCTTGCCTGGAGAATTCCATGGACAGAAGAGCCTGGTGGGCTACAGTCCATGGGCTACAGTCCATGGGGTCACAAGGAGTTGGACACAACTGAGCAACTAACACTCACTTTTCTGTCACCGCACAATAGTATTCAAATGCATTGACAGATGTTGAAATACAGAAAGATTTTCTATTGGAATGGGAAGTTACATCTCCTGAGGGAGCCCAGAGAACAAAGAAATAAACAGCAAGGATGAAACACCATGGCCATGGTCAGAGAAGTGGAGTGTGGATGAAGTCAATCCAAGCTCCTCGGAATTCAAGGGCTGCTCTGCCTATCTGGCCACCATCAGAGAAAGCAACAGGAGTCATGGGATGGCAAAGGCGACCTTCTGAAGGGCAGAGAAGGGACCAACTGCCATTGGACGCTGAACTGAAGGCCTCGCGGGGTTCCCATGGGCAGAGGGGGCTCTGAGCAGCCACGCCCTAGCCCAGCACCCTGGTTTGTGTTACAGAATCATTGCAAGCATTGTTATTATTACCATTATTTTCCACTTAATTTGAGATGAATAGGTATGCCTAGAAGTGATTCTTTTAGTGGTTTAATGAATTCCCTGTTCCTTTCATAGGATAGGCACAGCATCTTTGGGTGAGGTCATCAAGTACAGTCTGTGTGTGATCCCAGAAAAATGAAGACTAGCTATCTAATCACCAGCTGACTGGCAGTGAACAAGTCTAAGTCCTAGTTTCAAGAAAACAGAATTTACAATTTATTAACTGAACTTGTTATTGGTTCTTACCATAAACTGAAGATAGATTATTAAAATGAACACATGAAATTTAGAAAATTGTTAAAGAAAGAAAAAAGCCACCCATTGAGTCCACGTTTCTCTTCCTTGACGTGGTAAACAGAACTTTTGGGCAGAAAATGAGGTATCTCTGGGTTTAAAGAATTTTAACACAAGCAGATGGTGAATTTGGGACTGGCGGAATAACTGTCCATGGAGATCTGATGAATCATCATGTCTCAATGGAAGATATTCTCTAGGAAAGCTCCTCAGAACTCTGTCCTTTTCTTTATATTACTTAATTAAAAATATGATGTAGGTTATTCAGCAAATAATTTTAGAGCTGATTTTTATACACTCTTCAGTTTGCTGAGCACTGGCTATTTGAAAGTGAATAAGGAATAGTTCTGAACCTCAGATATCTCATAGTTTATTTGTTTTATTAAAAGTGGACTGCGCAAATGCAGAGATGTTAAATATTTGGAAGAACACGTGTTGAATATATTACTAGCAGTAATCAAAGAAATGCAAATGAGAACAAGAATTTTTTTGGTCTAACAACTTTTCCTAGTCTGCATCTTTTATCTTAATAGCATTATAGCAAAAAATAGTATTATATAACATCGCGTGGAGCATCTCATTAAAAACTGGTCTGTGAATGTTCAAATGGAGGCATATTATCATACTATTATTGTCATTTAGATAAAGGCTTTCAATGATTTGCTTAAAAAGCTAATCAGGATCAAAGCAAATGATACCCTTTTTGAAAGACCAACTCATGGCAGTAAACTTGATGCCAAGTTTTAGGCTGTTTTGAGTGTGATCTTAATGTCCCTGGTCCTCCATCAGAAATTGGGAAAGGGAGGGGGAGAAGGAGAGAGAGACTGAAAAGGAGGGGGAGGGGTAGAGGGAGGTGGGGGAGGGGGATGGGGATGGGAGAGGGGGAGGGGAGGGGGAAAAGGAGGGGGAGGGGAGAAGCCACATGTCACCCTTCATATCTTTGGTGCTCCAGCTCTTGCATCACTCAGTGAGAAGCCATGTTTAGCTGCTTATTATTATTATTTTTATTTGATGGTCATGACATTAAGATACAGACACACTCACTAACCCCTGAGCCCCAGCTCAGCGCGGTTTCCGTGCCACGTTGTTCTTTGTTACTTTGTCCAGTGTTTTTCCAGCACTCCTAAATTATGCAGAGTATGAATGAGGCTGGGTCCAATATACAAACCTCTGTTTTTTCGAATGAAACAAGATGTCCGTGAGTGAATCGGCTCTCTCTGACTAGACTCGGTATTTCACAAGTTTTCTTTCGTCTGATTTGTTAGTAATTGATTTTACCAACTCAGCTGCATTGCTTTCTGTGTCCCAAGACAGGGTCTGTTAGAAAGGGCATGATTTGCCAAAGATGGTCCTCAGTTCAGTTCAGTTCAGTCGCTCAGTCGTGTCCGACTCTCCGTGACCCCATGAATCAAAGCACGCCAGGCCTCCCTGTCCATCACCAACTCCCGGAGTTCACTCAAACTCATGTCCACAGAGTCGGTGATGCCATCCAGCCATCTCATTCTCTGTCGTCCCCTTCTCCTCCCGCCCCCAACCTTTCCCAGCATCAGAGTTTTTTCCAGTGAGTCAACTCGTCGCATGAGGTGGCCAAAGTATTGCAGTTTCAGCCTTAGCATCAGTCCTTCCAATGAACACCCAGGATTGATCTCCTTTAGAATGGACTGGTTGTATCTCCTTGCAGTATAAGGGACTCTCAAGAGTCTTCTCCAACACCACAGCTCAAAAGCATCAATTCTTCGGCGATCAGCTTTCTTCACAAGTGCTTAAAAAGAAAGTCAGAGGAAGCAGAGCTTTAGAATTTGGATTCCATTGGAGTTTTCACTGAAATATGAGCACGCTTTCCCCTGGGACCAGGCGCATTTCTCTCAGGCCCGCCTGCTGCCGCCAGTGCGCAAGTCTCGCCGCAGGTCCCGCCCCACCTGCAGAGTCTTCAGACCTCACGGCTGTTCTGGGACCGGCTGTGGAAGGAAACGCATCACTTCCTTGCCTCCTGTTTTTCTGAGAATAGTCTTTATTTCCCTGACTCTAAATGTCAGAAACATTTCCCCTACATCTCTGGGGAAAAAGTATCCCCATGGGTGTCCCCCCCGCCAAAAAAAACCCAAAACAAAAAAACCCTCCTTTCATTTTATACTGGGGAATCTCAAAGGGAAATCTGTGCTCTGCTTCTGTGTGATGTTGTTGGCAAAGAGGGGCCAGGTGAACCCTTCCTCCAGGGCAGGGACAAAGGTGCTCTTCACAGAAGGCTGGGCTCCGGCTCCTGACTGAGAGGAACTGCCAATCATTTGTCCACCTGCTTGGGTCCAGGCTTTCTCTGCCCATTAAGTAGGTCCTGGGCACTTTGAAATGTGGGTTATTTAAATATTGAATCTTCTGACAATACTACCATCACTTGTTTTTCTGTAGGGAAACTGGAGTTAAGAGTTTAAATATATTCCCACCATCAGAGTTTGCAAGTTGAAGAACTGGGAAAGGAGCCCAGGTTTTTCTGACTCCAGAGCCTGTGTGCTGTGTGTCCCTTGGATTCGCTGATGACAGCATCTTCTGCCATGATCTGAGGGCTGATACTTGCTCTGCCTACATGGTTCTTGCAAGAATCTTTACAAGTATTAAACAGCAGTGACACAGCTTTCTCCCATTCCTTTGCTCTGTAAATGCTGGATTTTATTTTGTTGTTTTGTGGTACCCTTTTTAGAAAGCATGAATGTTAGGGAATGGTTAAGGAAATATTGCAGTGAGTAGCTGCCCCTTCTGAATACTGTCTTTACACACACACAGACATGCATGTACACACACATGTGTGTACACACACATACACACATGACATAAATGGTTCTTCCATGGTTTATGGTGATGAGAGGAAATTGTTACAGTTGAATGTGAAATTGACTAATGTTACTAAATTTAGGGCTTTTCCATGTGTCTGTTTGACTTTGGGTATATACAAGTAGCAAAACAAAATTCTTATTAATATACCATCTAAATATTATTAGAATCCTCAAATATTATGATATCAACATTTGGATTGAAAATTGTTCCACATGGCAGGATGAAGGGAATTTTAATGGTATTTTGCAAGGATTCATGGTCATTGCTAAATTCTACATGGGGTTCTTTGCCCTGAGTTTCCTTGTGGAGCTGAAAGCACACATCACATGGCAGGCATGTGTTTTCAGTTCAGTTCAGTTCAGCCCCTCAGTCATGTCTGACTCTTTGTGACCCCATGAACTGCAGTACGCCAGGCCTCCCTGTCCATCACCAACATCCAAACCCATGTCAATTGAGTCGGTGATGCCATCCAACCACTTCATCCTCTGTCATCCCCTTCTCCTTCTGCCCTCAATCTTTCCCAGCATCAGGGTCTTTTCAAGTGAGTCAGCTCTCCGCATCAGGTGGCCAAAGGATTGGAGTTTCAGCTTCAACATCAGTCCCTCCAATGAACACCCAAGATTGATCTCCTTTAGGATGGACTGGTTGGCTCTCTGTGCAGTCCAAGGGACTCTCAAGAGTCTTCTCCTATGCCACAGTTCAAAAGCATCAATTCTTCGGCTCTCAGCTTTCTTTATAGTCCAAGTCTCACATCCATACAAATTTGATGTAATTAATGTAAACCAAGTAGAAAAAGGGACTATACATCATCCTAGCAGATAAGTCAGTTACAAAAAATTACACCTGAAAAGAAGAACCTTGTCTTTGCAACACACAAAATACACCTATCTCCTCAATAGACACACACACACACACACACACACACGCCCAATGCAGTAGTAATCAGTTCATTGGGCAGGACCTGGTCTGCTCAGAACACTGCTGTGCTGTGGGACAAGTTTGGTTTTGGTTGGCCTTTAACACGCACACCTTCCTCTGTGCAGATGGTGGCTTGGGTCACTCTGCTCCACTCTTTCAGGGGAAACACTCACAGTGATGGCTGGATTGTGGTGTTTTTATTTGATAAGAATGTTTATCACTCTAGAGGAAAGCTCTAAAGGAAAAAAAAATCCACTAATGTTCCTTTATCTGCTTCAGACAGTGTGATGGCCTTGCCCACTTGAATTCACTTGGAATTATCCACTTGAGTTCACTGTCTTGTTTTTCCAGTAGGTCAGTGGTGGGGTCCCTAGGCCAGCAGAGTTAGCCACACAGCTGTGGAGAGTTCCAACAGGTCTCATTTTGGGCATACTTTGCTTGAAGGTTTTGATTCCACATCCTGATTGCATATGAGAGAGCCAGCCATTAATGACCCCTTTTGTGCTAGTCCTGGGGAATAGACCCATCAGCCAATCTAAGAGAGAGGGGTTCATTCTATGAGTTTCTGTGTAAAGACACAGGCCCATAAATGGCTTAGTCCTGCCCTGACTGGTCAGTCTTGGATACCTGATATGTTAGTTTCTATAATTACTAGGAAGAAAGAAAGACCAATGACATAAGATATTGACTTGATCACAGAGAAGGAAAGTCTAGGTTTAAATTACTGACACTGCACCAGTGGCTGTTGTTGAACTTGCTATTAGAAGTAAGAGGAGCTGAGAAATTAAACATCATTAGGAGAATCCTGGTCTACAGTAACGATAGATCACTGTTCCTCTTGGCTGACAGCACAGTCATCAGCAGACGTCTCTAGACTGTGACTGAGGCTGTTCCTCTAAAGGCTCATCTGCATGAGGAACACACGTGCGTCTGCAGGGAAAAGGACCAGCCTTCCTCCCCACCGCGTGCTCGCAGTGTTGGGACACGTTTGCAGTGCGTGTGTTTGTTTACGGGACTTAAACACCCGCCGTGGACTGGGATTGTAGCCTCTACATCATTAGCTCTGTGGTGTGATTTCCTTTGCTCTCTTAAAAACCTCTCCCGTTTGGAGTTTTACATCTCCCCCAAACAATACAACAGCAACGAAACAGTCGCATGGCAGAACAGTAGATTTGACTTGGTGACGTGTTAAAGTAGATATCTGTGTTGTTGTTTTCTACCACTGTCACAAAATTATCGCAATGATAGAGGCTTAAAAGAAGCCAAATGCATGATCCCAAATACCTGAGCCTGAAATGTAATTTTGGGACTGAAGGGGGGAAATTGACAGAGCATGGGGATTGACAGGGACAGCTTACTACACCTGAAAGAGCTGAGAAACCTCAGAAAAAACAACACAAGTGAGTGATTGGGTGGAGGGATGGATGCGTGGCTGTTTGGAATGGATGGGCAGACAGGAAGATGATTGGATGGATGGATAGATGTGCGGATGGATGGATGGGTGGGTGGATGGACAGGAAGATGACTGGAGGGATGACCGCAGCACTGAGCCCGCGATCTGTGGAATCTGATGCTGTCTCCGTGTCGATGGTGTCAGGACTGAGTTCCCTGTAGGGCTCTCAGCCCATATCTGAGAATTACGTGGTGCCGCGTGGGAAAGCATCTCCAAACTTCCCACTTCACATGCTCTTAGCTTGGAAATGGAGTCTCAGAACCATCTCGTCCCTCTGTGTTAAAGTCACCAGATGAGTAGCTTTACTTCCATCCACCAAGTCCTTTTTACCACTGTAACGTGTTCACAGGGGCCCAAAGCTGCCCCCCACAGTGTGTGATGGAATGATTTCTGTTGAACTGATAAAACCCAGTCAGGATTGACTTTTTTCATTGAGGAGAAATATGGGATAAATACAAAACTCTTATGGATCTGACAAGCCCAACGTTACAGAAGCTTCACTGGTTGCAGGCAACCCCAGGACACTGCTGTCGGGACACCATCTGTCTGTCCCTCTCCCTAGCTTCATTCACCCTCTTTCAGGGACACCATCCGTCTGTCCCCCTGGCCTTACTCCCTCTTTGGCAGGCTCTGCAAGGTGGCCCCTGTCACCTTCAGGCCTCAGTTCTACCCTCTGAGCAGCTGCACTGGACACACATCATCTCGTATCAGCATCTCTCATCCCGAGTACCAGAACACAGCCTCCTTGGAGATTCTTGTGTACACACCCCTTCTCGCCCTGTTTAAGAGGAAGGGCTGATGCAGTCCTTGAAAACAGAGCATGGGTCCCTAACAAAACCCACTGGCTGAGAATGAGGGAGAGAGATTTCCTGAAGAAAAACAAGAGTCACAGTGATCAGAAGACAGCAGAGTAGATGCCCGCCAGGCTAAGCTGGCTGTTTTGCGATTTTAGGTTTTGCCATCAGTTCCGGGGTCAATGCTGAGGACTTCTTTGGGGGGTGATTATGCAGATCAGTTTGGCACTGGAAGTATTAAAAAGCATCTTTGTCAGTATCTTGATCTCTACCCGACCCATGAACTCTCAATCCTGGCAGGCTCTACATTAAAGTAAATGCATGCTTCTTCTACAAATCTCAGTATCTGTCTTTAGAGGTGAGGAAGGTGTATCCGGCTAGTTGATTTTGCCACAAGAACGTGTAATTAACTGTTTCCACTGCAGTTCTTTGTTCTGCTCAATTCTCTGTTCCCTGGGCTTGGCCAGTGTCCCCCTGGGGCCCTCTGCTCTCTGAACTGCCTACGCTCTCTGTGGTCAGATGTATTCCGTGGCATCTAGAAAATTAAATGTGCCAGCCACAGATTTCCCCGAGTGGCTCGGGCCTCTTCCCCTTTTAAGGTTTTCACAAATGTGGTTCGCACCCTTGGAATCCCGAGGGGTGGAGCTGACAATAGACAGAAAATGAAAAATAAATGATCCTTGCCTTTGGTCTTTGATAGGAGCCCCTGGGCGCACAGGACAGGAGTGTGGCAACAGCTCCTCTGAAGGGGATTCTGGCGGGGGAGAGCACGTTGATGCCTCCTCCAAGGTCTCCTGTGAGCGCTGCTGTCACATTAGCAGGAACCACTCAAATGGATCGGCAGGCAGGTGTGTCTTTGTTCCAAAGAATGACAGCCCTGGAGGGCCGCTGCGACTGTTCTCGCTTGCAGGATGGGGGGCCGTCCTGTAGTCGGCACCGATGAGGGGCTGCTGCTACGGTGGATGGGGTGTGCAAGCTGAAGGCGATCACGTGGTGAGTGATGGCGCATTCTCTGCTGGGTGCACACGGAGTCTTCCGCGATGTGGAGGCGGGAGCTCGCTTCTGCGCATTCGGTGCCAACCTGAGATGGTAAGGCCCGTGTTCTTGGAAGGAGGGACACGTGTGGATGTGTATACGTAGGCGGATCTGTGCAGGGCATGCATGTATATAAGGCTTCCCTGGTGGCTCAGATGGTAAAGAATCCGCCTGCAGTGCAGGAAACGCTGGTTGGATCCCTGGGACCGGAAGAGTATATATACATATGAGTGTGTCTAGTTTGTACGCTGTCCTGTTATTCTAGATTTTTCTTCCTTCTTTATTGACATCTCTTTTAAAGACCCTTGCTCCACCACCTCTGGTGTGAAGACAGCTCCCCCGCCCCATGCCAAGCTGTGTAACCCACTATTTATTTTTGTCCCCACATGGTTCATTCATCCCGTTGTATTGCCAGTCCCATTTTTATTTTAAAATCACGTCATGTGTTGAGCTGAGTCTTGAGAACAGAGGAGGCCCTCAGAATACTTGTTGAGTGAATCGCGTGTCAAGAGTGAATGAAAGAAAACCATAACCCCCATTCAGAGTGTTCTACCAGCTTGAGAAGTCAAGCTCACTTCCTTCCTTTCCACCCTCAGACTTTGTCCCTAAGACAGCACAATTTTGTGGCTGCATTAAGTACAAAGATGATCACTTTTTTAAAAAAACATATTTTATCTTAAATACTTTTTTAGTGCCAGCCTTTCCATGGACCATGAACAAAAGTAAAGACAGTGTTCCCATATGCCTGCCTTCTTCAGCTCTTCCCTGAGCCTGTCAGGCTGGGAGCGCTGCTGCCTCTGCAGTCCTGCTTTGTCAGGGAAAGGGCAGAGCTGGCTCCCAGGGTATCTCACAGAGGTTCTCACATGGCTGGGGGCTGAGACAGTATCATAGAGCTTTTCTCCTATGTTTTCTGGTTGGAGTCTGACAGTTTCAGGTCTTGTGTTTAAGTATTTAATCTATTTTGAATTGATTGCTGTGTGAGGTGTAAGATAAGGGTCTAATTCCGTTTTTCTGTATGCACACGTCTCATTTTCTCAGCACCGCTGGTTGATGAGACTGTCCTTCCCCCATTGTGTGTTCTTGGTGCCCTTGTTAAAGATCAGTTGACCTTGTTAAAGATCAGTATATGCGTGAGATTATTTCTGGGCTCTCTATTCTCTTCCACTGGTCTATACCTTGGTCTTATGCTATTACCATACTGTTGTAATTACTGCGGCTTCATCATGTATTTTGAAATCAGGAAGTGTGCAACTGACCTCCAGCTTTGTTTTTCTTTCTTAATATTATTCTGGCAATTCAGGGTCTTTTCTGGTTCCACATGTGTTTGGGACTATTTTTTCTATTTCTGTAAAAAATGTCATTGGAGTTTTGATATGGTTTGCATTTGACATTATAACAATATTAATTCTTCTAATCCATGAACACAAGATGTCTTTCCATTTATTTGTGTCATTTTTAATTTCTTTCATCAGTGGTCTTGCCCGTGATTTATTGGATATGACACCAGAAGCACAAATAACAAAACAAAATAAACAAGTGGGACTACACCAAACTAAGAAGCGGCTGCACAGCCAAATCAATAGGGTTGAAACGCAGCCTAGAAGACAATAAACAGAGTAAAAATGCAACCTACCAAACAGCAGAATATATACATAATATATATATACACACACACATATATATATATCTGGTGTATATATCTTACATAGCTTATAAGTGGTTAATATCTAAAATATGTAAGGAGAACATAACTTAAGAGCAAAAATATGAATAACCCTGAAAAAATGACTGAAGGAAGGAACTGAATAGACATTTCTCCAAAGAACACATAAAAATGGCCAACAAGTACACAGAAAGATGCCCAAAATCACTAATCATCAGGGAAATGCAAATCAACTGAGATCACCGTATGCTCATTAGAATGACTGTTATCAAAAAGAGAAGACCAGACTATTATCAAGAAGCACTGACCAGGACTTGGAGAAAAGGGAACGCTTGTGTACTGTTAGTGGGAGTGTGAATTGGTGCAGCCACTATAGAAATCTGTATGCAGATTCCTCAAAAAATTAAAAATAGAACTACCATGTGATCCAGTAGCCCCATTTTCGGATATACAACCAAAGGAAGTGAAAACGGGATCTCGAAGAGATCTCTGGACTTCTGAGTTTGTTGCAGCTTTATTCAAAAGAGCCCAGGTATCGAAAAACCCAATTATTCATCAATAGATGAACGGATAAACGAAATTCTATGTATGTATGTTGTATACATACATACAATGGACTGTTACTCAGCCTTAGCATAGAAGGAAACCCTGGCATGTGAGACCACATGGTGAACCTGGAGGATGTTATGCTAAGTGAAGGAAGCTGGTCACAGAAGGACAAATACATGTTCCCAGTGATATGACGCATCTGAAGTTGTCACACTCTGGAAACAGAGAGGAGAATGTCACCCAAGGACAGAGAAAGGTGGGGGATATGATGAGATTGCTATTCAGTGGATTCATCCAAGATGAATGCAATCCTAGACCCAAATTTCACAGGGGTAAGAGGGTGAATCTCACAATAAGTGTGATCATCAAAATTCAAAATAATTAAAGTGAAATCAAATGGCTCTGGAGACCTCCTTACTGGGTGCACCACCCCCAGGCCTCTGAGCCCCTCTCACCAGCAGTGTTTAAACAAAAGGCACCCCCCATCACTTGGCAGTAATCAAAAGTGATTATCCCATTGCCTCCATTGTAAATCTATGGGGAAAACTGAATTCTTTAAGTACTGGTAAAACTTGGCAGCTTATTTCAGGGCTTCTGGCCCTGAAGGTATTAGAACTGGTGACGGTTTACAAGGCTTTCCCTTCTCACAGTGATGTCAGGGGTGCTGGGTGTATTAACTGATGAAGGGATACAGAGTACGGGACCTTATTTGGAAATAACAATGGCAGGGACAGTGATGTCCACTCCATCCAATCAAATCATTTCACTGCACACATATTCTGTTTGCCCACCTGAAGGGGAGGTAGGCAGGGCTCTCTTCCTCCAGCAATAAGGAAACTCAGGCTCAGAGACGTCGCATTAGTTAGGATCACACAGCACATGAATGGTGCGGCAGATTTTATATCTGGCTCCAAAGCCTATACTGCTTCTCCAACCCTGATGGCTTTTCTTACGAGGAATAGCTCTGTGCATGACCATCAGCTTTACAGAGATCTCCTCTAAATAAAGGAGAATGTGGTGATCGTTCATCCTACCCAACATTTCTGTAGGCAGAAATGCATGCTCTCTCTGAAATATGGCTTCAGGTTACTGCTCTGCCCTCTGGAATTATTTCTGATTTTCTTTTCCTGGTCCTTAGTCTCAGGGCAGATCTGACTGTGTAGAAGGGGAGGTGAGGGGAGGAAAGCCAGAATGGCTGGGTGAGGGGGTGGTTCTTCCAAGTCAGTGTGAGAAGAGGGGAGGGGAAGGGAATCATCTGTAGGGGGATCAGAAAGTGACTAACATTCAGATCGTGCTTGAATGGGCCCTGATGGCCTATGTGAGGCTCCTAGCCTCCACTGCTGGCAAGTCTTGCTCCTTGGAAGGAAAGCTATGACCAACCTAGACAGCATAGTAAAAAGCAGAGACAATACTTTGCCAACAAAGGTACATCTAGTCAAGGCTATCATTTTCCAGTAGTCATATATGGATATGAGAGTTGGACTATAAAGAAAGCTGAGCACTGAAGAGCTGATGCTTTTGAACTGTGGTGTTGGAAAAGACTTTTGATAGTCACTTGGACAACAACGAGGTCCAACCAGCCCATCCTAAAGGAAATCAGCCCTGAATATTCATTGGAAGGACTGATGCTGAAGCTGAAGCTCCAATACTTTGGCCACCTGATGCGAAGAGCTGACTCATTTGAAAAGACCCTGATGCTGGGAAAGATTGAGGGCAGAAGGAGAAGGGGACAACAGAGGATGGGATGGTTGGATGACATCAGCAACTTGATGGACATGAGTTTGAGCAAGCTCTGGGAGTTGGCGATGGACAGAGGCCTGGTGTGCTGCAGTCCATGGAGTCGCAAAGAGTCAGACAGGACTGAGCAACTGAAATGACTGAAATCCTCCTTGCTCTATGAGGAAACTGAGGCTTGGAGACTCTGAATATCTCTCCCAGGGTCACATGGATATTGAAAGTCAACAGGGGGACTTGTGGCTTTCAGTCCAGATTTCCTTCTATTCTCTGTCCACTCTCATGAAAGCTCAAGAATGACACCAAAATGTTTCTCCTCAGAAAGGTGCTCTGCAGCACATCTAAGGCAATGCCCATTCAGCAAAACAGTCCCCACACCACAGCCCCCATTTTGCATATATTTTACCTGGAGGATTCTTCCTCAGTTTTACAAAATATGAAAAGTGGCCCTCAGTGCATTTAAAAGGGCAAGTGACTCGTCATATAGCAACTGATCAGTAAAATGTAATGCCATAGAAGTGTTAAGCTAATAGTATAGTTATTGTGTTGCAATAAATAAGTCTATCAAACCAACAGGTTGCACAGCTTAAACCTACACAGTTATGTGTTAATGACCTCTCAGTAGGAGAAGGGGTCTGTGCATGAGGGGGAAGCATTCAGATAAAATAAGCATGAGTTCATCCCCCAGCTCTTCAGTGGCTGGTCCATGCTAGAGAATTCTTCCCTGAATTCCGCAAGGTGCATGTGTCAGACTCCACTACTCTAAATGTCCCTCCCCACCCCTGCACCATATTGACCTGGACAAATATAACTGTATCAATTAATTTGAAGTATATAATCAAAAATTTCAGGAGAAGGTTTTTTCCTGCCATACTGCCATACCCTACCATACCATACCTTTCTTTCAAATAGGCGACATCATACAAAAGTGCTTGAATGACTTTAAAGGTCTACACTTATACAGTGTGGAGGGGAAATGAGGCTACTCATTAATTTGTCCTTTAGAGATGCTCTGAGCTAAATGCATGTTGGAAGAATCTTAAATATGAGTGTTAGGCTACTCAAGTAAAATCAAGTGAAGTAATCTGGAGCTGTCATTTTGGAGGCAGAGTTTTGGTGTGTCATCTATTATTTGTACCATCAAACACTTCCACAGGCTATAGGGGAATTACCGAACAAATGGCAAAGGCTGTGTTCAGACTAGAAAAACATTTACTGTGACTGAAACATCTCCTTCTTTTGAAACACCTTTTTTTTTCATCTTGAATTGCTTTTATTTTCTTATAATGTCAGAAAATTGAGAAACACTTAAAATATACCCTGTGAACAATTTGGAAGTAAATGTACACATAATAACTGTGTGTATCCATCTATCAATCAACACCTGTCCCTAATCATGGATCCTTTTTAGTACCGCATATAGTTTTTTGTTTAAGGCCAGTTTAAAAGTGGAGACAGGCAGCTTTTGTTAGTAATTCTCTGCTAAAACTTCTAAGAAAAGATATTTAATCATAGTTTTGAAAGAAGGAATTCTGATTCAATCACTGAGGATACTTATCTATACTGTCTCTTCCAACCTGCAGTTTACTGACCTTTGGCAGAGCTGTTTTCCCCCCTGCTATGTCAGATTTTTTTTCCCCCTCAAATACCCATGGTCTCCTGACCTTCTCAGTATCCCGTGTCTACCCTTTTAAGTTGGACATCTGACAAATTCACACTTCCTAAAGGGCTGTTATCCCCTCCTGTGGTTTATTGAATTTTACCATTTGATCTAATTTGAATACACAGTCCCGGAAGCCTTCAAATAATGATGTGTTTTTTTAAAAAGTAGGGATTAAAATAAAAGTGTGTTTGATTTTTGTTCATATTGTTTTCAAGGCAAATTTTTTCCTGGGAACCCAGGTCCTCATCAAAGAAATCTTTCTTTCAAATAGGCGACATCATGCAAATGTGCTTGAGTGACTTTAAAAGTCTACACTTCTACAGTGCGGAGGGGAAATGAGGCTACTCGTTAATTTGTCATGTAGAGATGCTCTGAGCTAAATGTGTGTTGGAAGAACCTTGAATATGAAAGTTAGGCTACTCAAGTGAAACCAAGTGAAGTAATCTGGAACTGTCGTAAGGATGGCCTGATGAGGTTTTGAGGACAAGGTGTAGCTTTGGTCCACAGGGATCAGGGAGTCTTGAAGCAGCCCGAGAGCCTCCTTTCATTTTGCTGATGGACAAGAGTGAGGTGGGCTTCCCTGGTGGCTCAATGGTTGAAAAAATTAAAACCCGCTTGCCAATGCAGGAGGCTCGGGTTTGGTCCCTGGGTCGGGAAGATCCCCTGGAAAAGGAAATGACAACCTCCTCCAGTGTTCTCCTCTGGAGAATCCCACTGACAGGAGCCTGGCGGGCTCCACTCCATGAGGTCACAGAGAGTCGACATGACTTAGCGACTTAACAACAACAGCAGCAGGGTGAGATGTATCGTATCTCATAACATACAGGTCGTGTCCCACGCAGACTGCTGCAGGAGCCCCGAGCTGAGCTCTCAGGACGGTGAGATGCAGGGATACAGTGACGTGGAGCACTCAGAGGTGGGCGGGGCACAGGGCTTGGGGCACAAGGAAAGGAGGGTGGGCCTGGGTGAATGGAGCGGAACAGCTGGTAACTTCCCTGAAATTTCCTGCTATTTCTCCTCCCAGTCCATCTCAGAACACTGCCACCTGCAGCGGAATGAAAAGCTTCTTGTCCATCAGAAACAGATCCAAGGATGCACTGAGAACACTGCCTTTGGTAAAATGAACAGAAGTATCAGGTTGAGGAGAAGTCTTTTCTACTATAAATACCTGGCTGAGGTCATATACACACTAAAGGGTATAGTCATAACATCCCCAACAGTAGTTTCCCAAGCTTCACTCAAACTCCTGGGGTGACAAAGCAGCGGCTAAGTGAGTCCTTTGGGAGGCAATTTGAAAGGTGGATATTTATATTCATCCCTCAAAGGACTTTCGCCTACCTCTTTGATTTCTGGGTTGTTTCTAATTCTGATCCTGAAGCTTCCGGGTGAGTCTTTCGGTGTGTGAGGCAACCAGCGGGTCAGGCCGTGTCTTTATTCTTCTGAATAGTCATCATGTGTCTTCTTCCATCTCTGAAAAGCACACACAGCTGTCATGGTGGTTCCCCTCTGTGGCATTGTCTTCCAGAGCATCTGGTCCTGATGCAGATCTTATGGCTGTGGCATGGCACCACGCATGTGATTTTTATATTTCGAGAATGACAGAGAAGGTGCTCTGAATGTGTGGGAGTGAGACAGTCCAGAAACCGAATGGGCACTTCTATTTCTGCGGGTGGACCACAGACGCAGCTCCATCTTTGTCTCCTGTTTGGGGGAATATTTTTCAAGGGTGTGAGAGAGATTGCAGGCTGCCCATCTACGTGAAAGCAACAAGATGGAAATGATTCCACTGCTGCCGGAGGTGAGGGAAGCCCTTTGATCGCATCTGGCTTCTCAGAGTTCCCAGGATGGGCTGGTCCTTCCTCCAAGGCCTCTGGAAGTGCTAGCGTATGCTGGTTTATCATGAGCAGTCAAGGAGTCAGAAAGACTGGCTGGAGACAGGTGGATAGACATAGATTCTGCACAGAGAAAAGCAAATGTCCTGGAATATGAGAGGGAGACGGAACTTGAGTCTGTCAGCAGAGAGCTGCATGGGGCTGGGACAGTCCCGCCACAGACGCCTCTCTGAAATCAACGCCGGGGTGCAGTTTCCATCTGCTCCTTCATTTGTGCCTGTGTGTGTCTCAATCCCTTCAGTCATGTCTGACTCTTCACGACCTCATGGACTGTAGCCCACCAGGCTCCTCTGTACATGGGATTCTCCAGGCAAGAATACTGGAGTGGGTTTCCATACCTCTTCCAGGGGATCTTCCCGACCCAGGGACGGAACCACAGTCTCTTATGTGTTCTGCAGTGGCAGGTCGGTTCTTTATCACTAGCGCCACCTGGGGTTTGCAAAGATGTAAAAGGTGGTGTTCCCTGATGAGGTCTGGAAGCCACACAGAAATAGATAAAAAGTCTGTTTTCCTTTTCCCCATGAAAACCCCCATACAGGGCTCTTTCTGGGCATCGGTAGGAAGTACAAGACTCTGATCACTGTCATGTAAGTGTGTGTGTGGATCTTCAATTTAATGCATTCACACCTGTCTGTAGGAAGCCAGGAGTGGTATGAAAGACTGTTGCACTTGATCACATACATGGGATGGCTCTTAAATCCTCTTTTGAAAATAATATAACAAGGCACAGGACAGATGCATTCAGAGAGAGAGAGAGAGAGAGAATGTGAATTTATAAATAGATAATAGATTAATACATATACACAACAGGTATTCTGAGAAGAAAGCATGTTGGAAAGCACAAGGTTTCCAAGGAAGAACTTCAGGGAAGAGTTCCCTATCTCCAGGAGAAAAGACGGAAGAAGGAGGGAAGCCAAGGGCCACTCCTCTTCTGAGGCCAGATCCTCTGCTTTCCCAGGCCTGAATCCTACTTAGGAGAAATTCTAGGACCAATCGATGATACTGAGAAACCAATATTAGGATGTCAAGGGATATTGGAAGGCTCTCTTTGTTGGGGGACAGAGACATCAGATAACCCTTCACCCTCTGGGATCGCACCATCAGCCCCAACGTCCTTAAAAAATTGATTCATGAGATAAATCATTAAAGCATTATGAAGTGCAAGTGAAAGTTGCTCCATCATGTCCGACTCTGTGACCCCATGGACTGTACCCCGCCAGGCTCCTCTGTCCGTGGAACACTCCAGGCAAGAATACTGGAATGGGTGGCCAATTCCTTCTCCAGGGGATCTTCCCAACCCAGGGATCGAACCCAAGTCTCCCGCATTGCCCACAGAGTCTTTACCATCTGAGTCACAAGGGAAGCCCTAAAGCATTGTAAGTGACGCTGTAACTTGCATCTTTACTTACACAAGGTCTCAGTGCCAGGAAGGATGAGGAGAGACACAGGGTTACAGCTGACACTTCTGTCTCCAGGCATCATGACAGTTCTTGTGATGGGTCAGAATCTCAGTTGCGCCGACTAAACCTAATTCTGCCCTTTGCAGTCATGTAACAAAGTTGATGTCTCTGGCACCTGATGTTTATTCTGAAGCTAAAAGGAAACAGAGTGTTGACTGCTAAATGTTGATACTATTAAACTAACATCCTATCTATCCTGAAGCTTGGGGACTCACCGAGGTCCTATGGCACCTGAACTCTTCACAGTTCTGGACCTCTAAGGTCAAGCTCTCCGGACAACACATTTCTGAATGTTTTTCAGCTGTATCACCTGAGCTCAGCACTGCTCATCTATCCACTGGTCAACAAAGGGGCGGATTCTGGAAGTGACGAATCCTCACTCCCCATTCTCGGAGGGGATAGCTCATTTATCCTAGTGGAGGGAGGAGTGTTTTATGACACAAAACCAGGCCCTTATATAACTTTCTTTTTGGCTCAAAAACTGATTATATCAGGACAGGTCAAATCTGGCCTTGTCATAACTTAGCTTGATGTTCCAGGCAGAAAGAGGTCTAGTGGGGACGTCTTGATGTAATTCACTCTCCTACAGGCCATTTTTCCAGGAAAACAATTCTGTACCTGTCTTTTGGTGAGTCCAGTGAGGAGTCTCTCAACTATTTTGACCTCATCTAATGCCTTGGAGGGTAAGGTGTCATGATGAGATGATGGATACTTTGAAGAACAGTTTAGGGGAGGCTCTGACCTCCCACAGAGAGAGGAATCAGCTAATCAAAGGACACAGTTTCTCTGCCAAGGGGCAGGATCTGTGACCACTTACATCAGAGGCTACCCACTCTTGGCTGGAATTCCCAGACCAGTTCCAGGAAGGCTTCAGAGGCTTATGGCAAGGGAAGTGGCTTGGATTGAACTCACACCCATTCTACCAGGCAGAATATAAAGTCAGCCATCAGCCACACAAATCCTCCATCTACCCTCGAAACAGAGAGGGAGGGATATGTAAATTTAGAGAATCTATCTTTGTAGATGGAAGCAACAACCCTAATTACCACTCAGAAAGCCCTACATTGTTAAGGTGGTCTAGATCCACTGCGGGATTCCCTGGTAGCTCAGCTGGTAAAGAATCCACCTGCAATGCAGGAGACCCCAGTTCAATTCCTGGGTTGGGAAGATCCGTTGGAGGAGGGATAGGCTACCCACCCCAGTATTCTTTGAAAGACTCCAAAACAGTGAATCACTGTTTACAAGGATGCCCCAGATTCTAGGCATGTGAAGGGGACAGGCACGAAGGAGAGTCCCAGATCCTGGTCTTGGTCAAATTTGCTTCCTGTAAACTTTTTAGAGGGCCTCCCTGGTGGCTCAGCAGTAAAGAACGCCTGCCAGTGCTGGAGATGCAGGTTCAATCCCTGAGCCAGGAAGACTCCCCGGAGAAGGAAATGGCAACCCGCTCCAGTATTCTTGCCTGGGAAATCCTATGGACAGAGGAGTCTGGTGGGCTACAGGCCATAGGATCGCAAAGAGGTTGGACACAACTAATAAAAACGTAACAACTTTTTAAATTAATTAATTAATTAGGCTGCACCGGGTCTTTGTTGCTGCCTGCGGGCCTTCCCTAGATGTGGTGAGAAGCCACTCGCCAGCTGCACTTGCTGAGCTCACTGTGCCGGCGTCTCCTGGTACAGAGTGCAGTTCTAGGCGTGTGGGCTCAGCTGCTCCTCAGTATTCTCCCAGACCAGGGATGAAACCCATGGCCCCTGCCTTGGCAAGCAAATTCTTAACCACCGTACCACCGGGGAAGCACCCCCCCGCATAAGTTCTGTATGCCTCTTTTCTGAAAATGATGACCTTTTCTGAAAAGGATGTCCTGTACTTCTCAGCTGCATTGAATTCAGGAATTCCAGCAACTTTGTGGAATAAACTTCGGGTTTTCTTGAAGGCCTCCACAAATGATAAGACCATTAACATACGACTGTTTCAACTTGATTTAAGAATTATTATGATTGGATTCAGGGAACATGTGACCCAAAATGTATCTGATTTAACTGATGTCCTGGGAGAAGCAGTGGCAGGTTATTTATTTTTTATTTCTATTTTTGTTTTTCCTCCAACCCACCAACCTTCACCACTACCTAAAAGCGTTTCTTCATTCTACAGTCTTCACTGAACGCCTAGTACTCCTTCGGATTCCAGGCACTGTTCTAGACGTTGGAGTTGGAGCAGTGAACAAGCTTAAGAAAAAATCCTTACTATGGTGTCTTACATTCTAGAGTGAAGAGGAAAAAAAAACCTGACAAATAGGCCAGTTGGTGAGACATATTACAGAGAAAAAATTGGAGGAAGGGGAGAGAGGATATCATAAAGGGGTTGTGATTTCCAGCGATGGGTCAGGGAAAGGCATAAAGAAAAGGGAATGTTTGAGAAACGCTCTACGGAAGGTGGGACAAGATCTCTACTGGAGGATGGAGGATGTATTCCAGGTGGAAGATACAGAAAACAAAAGACCCTGCAGCTAATTTGCCACTGTATTCCAGGAAAAATATGAGAATGTGGACGGAGTAGGGTAAGTGAGAGAGAGAGGTAGGGGATGAGGATGCAAAGGTGCTGGGAGGCTGGTGGTGGTCAGATGATACTGGGTCTTATGATCATAAATGCTGCTTTTCAACTGGAGGACTCTGAGCAAAGGAGTTATGTTATGTAAAGTTCATGCTTTTTAGAAAGAGTATTTTTATGAATAGATTGTAAAGTGACAAGGAAGGAAGGGAAGTAGAAGGAAGATTGGCTCAGAGGGTTTTATGGTAAGTGAGATTTGGGTAGGTGATGCCTTTAGCCGGGACGGTAGTCATTGTGGTTTCAGAAATGGTTGGACTTGACATAAATTATTCTTCACCTCTTTATTTTGAAAAAAAAAAAAATTAACCCCCTAGAAAAGCTAAAATAATGTTACAATGATGCTCATAAACACCCTTTATTACATTCGGTAAGTTGTGCCAGTTTGTCACGGTCTTGACTTTCTCTTTGTACACACACGTGTGCATGTGGGGGCACACACACACACTTGCACACATGCATACAGCCAGCTGACAGTGGCCTGCAGACCCATGGTGCTTCAGCATCTACCTCTGGAGAAAACGAGCGTGTAACCCCCTTGCCCATACTGTATGCCACACCCATATAATATAACATTCATGTTCACACTTCTCCAATTCAATGCAAACTCATTTTTATAACTTTTATTATTTTTGTTTGGTTTTGATATATGACATTTTTAAATTGCATGCAAAGCAGCAGCACATGCTTCCAGGATTTTAAATATTTACTCAGATTAGCAGTGTTTCTTATGATCAAGATGGTGCTATCGCTGCAAAGATGAAAAAACTGCCCTCGACCCTTCATTTTAGAAAAGACGTGGACGATGAAATTTGCTGAAGAATTAAATACAAAGCATGAGAGAAGGACAGGGGTCAGGAGAGGTCAAAGGTTTTGGCCTTTGCCAAACTGGATGAACAGACTCACAGTTTGCTGAGGTTTCTATTAGATTCTGGAGTTCAAGGAGAAGTCTTAGTCGGAGATGCAAATTTGGGAGTCATCAGCAAATAATGGGTCTTTAAGGACAAGCAATTTGATGAGCTCACCAAAGGAGTGTGTTTATATAGAGAAAACGTCCAGGGACCATGACCTATGGCTCTTCAGAATTAAGAAGCCAGATAAATGAGTCAGTAAAAGGCAATCCAAAGGCGTTGCCAGACAGACATAGGATGGAAACTAAGTGAATGTGTCCTGATTTCTATGGGTAACATCAGAACAGGGGTTCAAAGAGGAGTCTTCAAATGTTCAGACCCTAGCACAGTGAAATGAGGCCTGGAATTTACCAGTGAGAGGTGTTGATATCACGCTGGGGACAAAAACGCAATTTACATGGGAGAAAGAATAGGAGTGGAGGAATTAAAATCATCCAGGGATTTCAGAATTGAGAAACCAGACAGTAAACAGAGGGGAGCGTGTGGGTCAAAAGATTTTTTTAATGGAAAAATTAATGCATGACATCAGTTCAGTTCAGTCGCTCAGTCGTGTCCGACTCTTTGCGAGCCCATGAATCACAGCACGCCAGGCCTCCCTGTCCATCACCAACTCCCGGAGTTCACTCAAACTCAAGTCCATCGAGTCGGTGATGCCATCCAGCCATCTCGTTCTCTGTCGTCCCCTTCTCCTCCTGCCCCCAATCCTTCCCAGCATCAGAGTCTTTTCCAGTGAGTCAACTCATCGCATGAGGTGGCCGAAGTACAGGAGTTTCAGCTTTAGCATCAGTCCTTCCAATGAACACCCAGGATTGATCTCCTTTAGAATGGACTGGTTGGATCTCCTTGTAGTCCAAGGGACTCTCAAGAGTTTTCTCCAATGCCACAGTTCAAAAGCATCAATTCTTCGGCGATCAGCTTTCTTCACAGTCCAACTCTCACATCCATACATTTATATTGTTGGATCAATATTCTTCAGTAGGTTTTATGATGGTTAATTTTACTTGTCAACTTGCTGGACCACAGCACCCATATATCTGGTCAGTTGTTTAGTTGTACAGTCATGCCCGACTCTTCACGATCTGTGGACTGTAGACCACCAGGCTCCTCTGTCCATGGGATTCTCCCAGAGTTTGCTCAAATTCATCTGCATTGAGTTGGTGATGCCATCCAACCATCTCATCCTCTGTTTCCCCCTTCTTCTCTTGCTCTCAGTCTTTCCCAGCATCAGGGTCTTTTCCAGTGAGTTGGCTCTTCGCATCAGGTGGCCAAAGTATTGGTGCTTCAGCTTCAGCATCAGTCCTTCCAATGAATATTCAGGGTCGATTTCCTTTAGGATGGGCTGGTTGGATCTCCTTGCAGTCCAAGGGACTCTCAGGAGTCTGCTCCAGCACCACAGTTCCAAAGCAGCAATTCTTTGGCACTCAGCCTTCTTGATGGCCCATCTCTCACATCCATACATGTTTACTGGAAAAACCGTAGCTATGACAGTGCAGACCTTTGTTGGCAAAGTGACATCTCTGCTTTACAGTACTCTGTCTAGTGTTGTCATAGCTTTTCATCCATTTCCAAATGGCTCATCTCAAATCCTCACAAAACATTGTAAAGTAGTTTGTGGCTGTTACTCCCATTTTACACATGAGATTATTGGAGCTTAGCAATATTAAGCAAACTTCCCAAAGGTGTGGAGGATGATGAGTGGTTATAAGAGTTAGGGTTTTTCCTCTTCTATCACTTCCACCTTTAAAGTAGATCAAATGCTTCAATCATTCAAAGCAGTTCTTACTGTGCAAAAACTTTGAGCATGAGGAGAGGAGTAAGAAGGAGAAACACACTTTACTCCAAGGGTGTTTGGGGGAGAAAGAGGAGGAGCTTCGCTGGTAGCTCAGAAGATAAAGAATCTGCCTGCAATGCAGAGACCACCGTTCAATCCCTGGGTCAGGAAGAGACTCTGAAAAGGGAATGGCTACCCACTCCAGCATTCTTACCTGGAGAATCCCAAGGACAGAGGAGTCTGGTGGGCTACAGTTCATGTGGTCACAAAGAGTCAGACACGACTGGGTGACTTAACACTTTCACACTTTTCATCTTCAAGGAGTACTGTTTTCAGTAGTTAATTCAGTTCCTTGGAACAAAGAAAATCCTCTGGTGCTGCTGTAGGTGGAATCTGTAGATATAAATTGGTACATTCAATGATGAAATAGGAAACACGTAAATCATGTTTATCTGAAGTAAGAAAGTATGAGTTCCCCGAAACACCACAAACATGACAGAAAGCCCAGGGTGGCGTGACCCTAGGAAGCCAGGTAATAATGTAGGTGGCCTATTCAATAAGCTCTTGGCCTGAGGTGTTTCCTGAATGCAAAGGGAAGCAGGTGTGTTCATCACTTTTCTTTTGCCTTCTGCGGCAAGGCAACCTGACTTTCTTGCAGCAACCCTGCACTTGTCCTATAAAAGTTCTCTAATTTATTTTTCCAGAAGGCCTTCGTGGCAGTGCCCTTTGAAAAGATTAGAAAATGTAGGCTTAAAAGAAACATATCTGATAGGGATAAATGTGGCTAATGAGATGTCTTATAATTAAACTGTAGAATTCGCTGCCATAAGTTATTAAGACTCTGGAATCTTCAAACAAGAATTAAAACAAGGCGAGCCTAGGCAATCCCATTAACTGAGATAAAATTAGACAGGAGATCAATCATTCTACTTTAGGGCAGCCTCTGAGGACCAGATAAGGTTGGGAAGACTTTTTTTTTCATGTTCTAGGATATCACTTAAGCATTATAATTTCACCCATGAAACCCTTCGATATTCTTAAGCGTGGCCAATTTTCCTCTAATTACTCCCTTTTGATATCTATTGCATATTTACCATGAATTTACTGCTGTTTCTCTTTTCAATACTAAATACATCTCCTTTCCCATCTTTCAAATGTTGCAACATTCTGGCTCCTTTTAGACTCATGCTGAGTTGAAGTCAAAATGGTGCAGTAGAGTTATTTTTGAACAGGAAGCAAAGACGCCAAGTTTTACAATTTTTTTCCACTAGTGAATGATTTACGAAATCTTATGTATTGAAAATAAAGATTAAAGTTTGAATTTTTTTGTTTCAATTGCTTCTTTTTAACTCTCTCAATTCCATTTGTTTCAGGATTTTAATTTGAGGCTTTTTAGAAGGAAATCTTGAGAAAATATTTATACCTCATTTTTGGCTCAAATTTAAGCCAGATAAGAGAGAGCATGGCTACAGACTTCACCATTTTCCATCTTTCTCCAAGATGTCCTAATGCATTATACTTTTCCTTGAAACTATTCTCATCCTACCCTAACTGGAAACCAAGACCCACAGGGTGATATATTAACCTCTAAATATTTACATGTAATTAGCACATAACTAGACTGAATCATGGAGAAGGCAATGGCAAGCCACTCCAGTACTCTTGCCTGGAAAATCCCATGGATGGAGGAGCCTGGTAGGCTGCAGTCCGTGGGGTCGCTAAGGGTCGGACACGACTGAGCGACTTCACTTTCACTTTTCACTTTCACACATTGGAGAAGGAAATGGCAACCCACTCCAGTGTTCTTGCCTGGAGAATCCCAGGGACGGGGGAGCCTGGTGGGCTTCCGTCAATGGGGTCACACAGAGGTGGACACGACTGAAGTGACTTAGCAGCAGCAGTAGCAGACTGAATCAGTTCAGTTCAGTTCAGTCGCTCAGTCGTGTCTGACTTTTTGCGACCCCATGAATCACAGCACGCCAGGCCTCCCTGTCCATCACCAGATCCCGGAGTTCATCCAAACCCATGTCCATTGAGTCAGTGATGCCATCCAGCCATCTCATCCTCTGTCATCCCCTTCTCCTCCTGCCCTCAATCTTTCCCAGCATCAGAGTATTTTCAAATGAGTCAGCTCTTTGCATCAGGTAGCCAAACTATTGGAGTTTCGGCTTCAACATCAGTCCTTCCAATGAACACCCAGGACTGATCTCCTTTAGAATGGACTGGTTGGATCTCCTTGCAGTCCAAGGGACTCTCAAGAGTCTTCTCCAACAGCACAGTTCAAAAGCATCAATTCTTCGGCACTCAGCTTTCTTTATAGATTGAGTACTTTGCAATTAAAAGACTCATGACTTGCTTTGTAATCTTGGGACACCGACTTGGTTACAAAAGGTCAATAATATTGGGGAAAATTTTATTCCATTGTTGAAGAAACACTTTTTTAAAGTTTCTGATAGTTCAAAATGATGGAAGTCTGAAAAGCAAATTTTAACAAGACAGCTGAAATTTTAGGGTTATTCTTTTCCCTCTTGTTTTTGATAGAGATTCTACTCAAATTTAGGATCTGGAATATAAAGGAGGATGTTCATAGTTAGGATTATAAAATACCAGGTAGAGTCATAGAGCATTCTTATGTCTAGAACGAACGTTAGTTTTAGTAGATTGTATATGCAAGACTGTCCTACACAGAATGCCTGGCTGCTGCTGCTAAGTCACTTCAGTCGTGTCCGACTCTGTGCGACCCCATAGACGGAAGCCCACCAGGCTCCCCCGTCCCTGGGTTCGCCAGGCAAGAACACTGGAGTGGGTTGCCATTTCCTTCTCCAATGTGTGAAAGTGAAAAGTGAAAGTGAAGTCGCTCAGTCGTGTCCGACCCTTAGCGACCCCACGGACTGCAGCCTACCAGGCTCCTCCATCCATGGGATTTTCTAGGCAAGAATACTGGAGTGGGTTGCCAATGCCTGGCTGCTGCTGCTGCTGCTGCTGCTTAAGTCGTTTCAGTCGTGTCCGACTCTGTGTGACCCCATAGACGGAAGCCCACCAGGCTCCCCCCGTCCCTGGGATTCTCCAGGCAAGAACACTGGAGTGGGTTGCCATTTCCTTCTCCAATGTGTGAAAGTGAAAGTGAAAGTGAAGTCGCTCAGTCGTGTCCAACCCCTAGCGACCCCATGGACTGCAGCCTACCAGGCTCCTCCATCCATGGGATTTTCTAGGCAACAGTACTGGAGTGGCTTGCCATTGCCTTCTCCAAATCCAATAAATGCCAGCAGCACCATAGCGCCCCCTAGAGGAGAAGAAGAGAAGGGGTGACAGAGGATGAGGTGGTGGGTTGGCATCACCTACTCAATGGGCATGAGTTTGAGCCAACTCCGGGAGATAGTGAAGGGCAGCGAAGCCTGGAGTGCTGCAGTCCATGGCAGGCTGGGGTCACAAAGAGATGGACACGACCGAGGGAAGGAATAACAACAACAAATCCCGTAGTGACAGGTCGACCTAATCAACCCGAGGCTGCTCAGGTGAGAATACTGACGGGAAAAATGAGTATCTGCTCCCTTAACCCCCACATGCCCACGCCAAAGTTGCTGAGACATCAGGGAGAGGCCTGGAGTGAGAGTTCAGGCCACTGGATTTCTCTTCCACCCGCTTCAGACACCCCACACTGCCTGCTCGGCTGCAGGGAGAGTGAGCAGCCCACAGCCGCAAGTCCGCGCCTGCCTGCAACCACAACAGACAAAGGAGAGCTTTCCAGGTCATTTCCACACATACTTTTTCCTCCGGCATCTTAAGTGCTCTTCTCACAGCAAAGAATATAACATTAGTAGCTTACAGAACTGTTTTCCTCTATGAATAAGCGCATGTATTTACGTTATGTACCCACAGCTACATAATCCCAAATAAAGAGCTGTCAGCAGAAAGGGGGTATTACCTTACCAAGGAGCTAAAGCCCCATGCATTTGCTGCAGAAACGATGGTTTGAAGGACGGTTGGAAAATTACTGCAATCTCAAGGCAAGTGTAATGTGTGTGCCATAAAGCTGGTCATATTTTGCTATTCTGTTTCCA
Organism: Moschus berezovskii; assembly: GCF_049115385.1. Taxonomy (NCBI): domain Eukaryota; kingdom Metazoa; phylum Chordata; class Mammalia; order Artiodactyla; family Moschidae; genus Moschus; species Moschus berezovskii. The sequence continues at coordinate 39,967,057 of NC_142485.1, forward strand.
TGGCAAAGCTGACTTTCAGGAAGTAAGACAGAAACTTGAAAGATTCTTTGTGGTGACCTGTATTTTCATTTTCTTAATATGCCAATTATCTGTAGTGCTAAATTGATGGAAATATATATATATACATATATATTCCCATTTTAGCATCTCTGAAGTATTACAAAGTCATTTTAATGTTTACAATTTTAAGGTCTATCTTTATCTAACAATACTTCTGTAATCCAAATACATTAAACTTGTAATCGCAGAACTGAAAGTGGGACAGTGTATACACCTACACACTTTTTGTTTGTATTTGAGGATAATGGGCAGGGAGGTAGTTGAGAAGCAGATATTTGGTAACAAAATACAGACCGAAATAACGTGATAGCCTAGAGCCAAATAAACATCTCTTTAGGTCTTAGAATGTTTATCTTCTTTTCTCACCTCCCTCCCTCCCTTCCTTCTTCCTTCACAGTATTTAATAGGTTCATCTTCCAGTACCCCGGGAAATTAGGACTTTCAGTTCAGTTCAGTCGCTCAGTCGTGTCTGACTCTCCGCGACCCCATGAATCATAGCACGCCAGGCCTCCCTGTCCATCACCAACTCCCGGAGTTCACTCAAACTCATGTCCACAGAGTCGGTGATGCCATCCAGCCATCTCAACTTGGAATTTTTCCTCAAATTAGCAAAGACTGGAAAACAATATTTTCAGTACCTTGAGAGGTATATTTTAAGGTATATCCCCTTGATTTTCTGATCCTTTTAAAAATTATTATCAGGAGAGAGAGCAATATATTGGAAATTCTAAGAGAGTTCAGGGAATTCTGTGACCTGTTCCTTTGGACTATGATATCATTGTTTCTTATGGAAAAGAAAGTATATAGTCTGTAGAGCTCATTTAGTGCGTTCAAAATAGTCTTCTGTTATTAGAAAAATTAGCCAACTAGGGTGCAGTGTAGTTATTCCGTTTGTGATACAATATAAAATAGCAGACGTGTGAAGGACTATATAGGCTCCAGACCAAGTTCTAGAGTTAACACAGGGTGGTGACGCTGGCAGGCTCTCTGGATATGCTGCAGACCTGGAAATCAGGTCAGTGTTGTTGACAGGTGTTACCTGCAGATGCTGTGTTCCCCTCTGCTGTAACATAGGAAACATTTTGCTCTGGATGATTAGAACAAGGCCAGTCGCCAAGTCTTCTAATATCTGTACTTTCCTCTGACTACGAGTCTGGAAGAGGATTTAAAAGGTCTCAATCTTTTAACAGTGTATGAATTATTACCCAAAATAACACATACACTTGCATCAGGAAAGAGAACTACTGTTACTGGTTTTCTACCCAAAGTGCACACAGCTAGTCAAGAGACATGACACAAGGATATGATGACAGCGCTTGCCAGCTATGTGGGATGTGATGTGTGAGACTGGTAAACAGAGCATCCGTTTAAAGATTTAAGTGACACTCCCTCACATTTGCCGTTAGCTGAAGTGTAATGTGCATCACAGTTCCAATGCATTTTTGTTTGGTTCTGTATATTTTACTGTAACCATCTCGGGATCCTTCCAAAGTCACCTTCACAAGCTAACAGAAGGATGTGGATCTTGCAACCAACAGGCGTCCTAGGACATCAGCAACTTCTGAGTCGTTGAGAGAGAAGCAATGGGTACCATTTATATTTGGGCAGACTAACAATAATCTTCTACCCAGGGACTGAAACACACTTAACCTCCTGTTTTTAAACTCCGTGAAAGCCATAGAATTTAAAGTACCAATTACAATTTGGGAAAATGATTTTGGTGAAAACTAAATGCCTTGTAAAACCGTTTAGAAGACTCAAGTGGGAGATTTTTGGAATGAATGCCAAGTACTATTGAGAATGAAATGAAATTTATTGACTAGGAGTTTGGTACAATCCACATCCATGAAGTTAACCCGAATATCTCTCACCCAAGAATGCATTCTTATGTAAAAATTAAGACACTATGTATCTATTTCTTTAAAAATAAAATATCTTATAACATGATATCTGCTAGTCATGAGGAGACCATTTGTATCAAATTACTTTTGATCTAAGTATCAAAAGTATCTGACTACTTTTGAAATAAGATGTTTTAGAAATAGCTATTCATGTCTTAACTTATATGCAGTGTACATCATGAGGAACGCAGGGCTGGAAGAAGCACAAGCTGGAATCAAGATTGCTGGGAAAAATATCAATAACCTCAGATATGCAGATGACACCACCCTTATGACAGAAAGTGAAGAGGAACTCAAAAGCCTCTTGATGAATGTGAAAGAGGAGAGTGAAAAGGTTGGCTTGAAGCTCAACATTCAGAAAACAAAGATCACGCCATCTGTTCCCATCACTTCATGGGAAATAGATGGGGAAACAGTGGAAACAGTGTCAGACTTTATTTTTTTGGGCTCCAAAATCACTGTGGATGCTGATTGCAGCCATGAAATTAAAAGACACTTACTCCTTGGGAGGAAAGTTATGACCAACCTAGATAGTATATTAAAAAGCAGAGACATTACTTTGCGAACCAAGGTCCGTCTAGTCAAGGCTATGGCTTTTCCAGTGGTCATGTATGGATGTTAGAGTTGGACTGTGAAGAAAGCTGATCGCTGAAGAATTGATGCTTTTGAACTGTGGTGTTGGAGAAGACTCTTGAGAGTCCCTTGGACTGCAAGGAGATCCAACCAGTCCATTCTAAAGGAGATCAATCCTGGGTGTTCATTGGAAGGACTGATGCTAAAGCTGAAACTCCAATGCTTTGGCCACCTCATGCGATGAGTTGACTCACTGGAAAAGACTTTGATGCTGGGAAGGATTGGGGGCGGGAGGAGAAGGGGACGACAGAGAATGAGATGGCTGGGTGGCATCACCGACTCGATGGACATGAGTTTGAGTGAACTCCGGGAGTTGGTGATGGACAGGGAGGCCTGGTGCGCTGTGATTCATGGGGTCTCAGAGTCGGACACGACTGAGCGACTGAACTGAACTGAAATGATTCATATATTAAATAAGAATTTCTGTTTCTCTTAACAAGTAGGGCATCATCTTATAATTAGAACTGCATCTATAGTAAGAGAGATGAGGTAGACCTTTTGATACTCTCTGCAGTGAAACCTAGTAATCTAAGCTTCTCAGTTCAGTTCGGTCACTCAGTCGTGTCTGACTCTTTGCGACCCCATGGACTGCAGCATGCCAGGCCTCCCTGTCCATCGCCAACCCTCAGAGTTTACTCAAACTCATGTCCATTGAGTCGGTGATGCCATCTAATCATCTCATCCTCTGTTGTCCCCTTCTCCTCCTGCCTTCAATCTTTCCCAGCATCAGGGTCTTTTCAAATGAGTCAGTTCTTCACATCAGGTGGCCAAAGTATCAGAGTTTCAGCTTCAGCATCAGTCCTTCCAATGAATATTCAGGACTGATCTCCTTTAGGATGGACTGGTTAGATCTCCTTGCAGTCCAAGGGACTCTCAAGAGTCTTCTCTAACACCGCAGTTCAAAAGCATCAATTCTTCAGTGCTCAGCTTTCTTTATAGTCCAACTCTCACATCCATACTTGACTACTAGAAAAACCATAGCCTTGACTAGGCAGACCTTTGTTGGCAAAGTAATGTCTCTGGTTTTTAATATGCTAAGTTGGTCATAACTTCTCCCAAGGAGTAAGCGTTTTTTAATTTCATGGCTGCAATCACCATCTGCAGTGATTTTGGAGCCCCTCAAAATAAAGTGTGTCACTGTTTCCACTGTTTCCCCATCTATTTGCCATGAAGTGATGGGACTGGATGCCATGATCTTAGTTTTCTGAATGTTGAGCTTTAAGCCAACTTTTTCACTCTCCTCTTTTACTTTCATCAAGAGGCTCTTTAGTTCTTCATCTTCTGTCATAAGGGTGGTGTCATCTGCGTATCTGATGTTATTGATATTTTTCCCGGCAATCTTAGCTTCTTCTTCCTAGTATATACATCTTCCTTCTTTGTTCTTTCTTCCTTTGAATAATATTTATTGGATTCTAAGCACATGTAAGATACTGTTTTAGCCTTGGGATTACAGAATTGAATCGGATACAATGCCTTCCCTCAAATGACATTTAGTCTAGGAGATGTTTGGGATTCTTACTTCTTTCTTCAATGAAGTAGCCTTGGCTTCAGGGTCCAGAGAGATCAGAAAAGAGTTGTTGTCTCTTGGCTCTGAAAGTCAAGATTCAGACTTTCAGCTCCCAGGGTAACAGTGTTCTCTAGATTCTTCACCGTTTCAAACAGGAGAGGAGACTGCTTTTCCTAGCAGAGTCATGGTGAAGAATAATACAAGGCCCTCTGTTCCTGGCTTCCATCACTCTTCGCTGCCCCTGAAAGGGGCTCCCATATTCCTGCTCATCCCTTCAAGGGAAGGGAGTCTAGTCTCAAGCTCATGGTCAGGTGACTATGAGAGACAGTGGTAATGTTGAAATGCAGCTTAAGTAGTTACACTTGATATATTTGGGGGAGGGGCTCGATTTTTAATCAATTTATTACTCTAAAAGATCCAACCAGTCCATTCTAAAGGAGATCAGCCCTGGGTGTTCATCGGAAGGACTGATGCTAAAGCTGAAACTCCAACATTTTGGCCACCTCATGCGAAGAGTTGACTCACTAGAAAAGACTCTGATGCTGGGAGCGATTGGGGGCAGGAGGAGAAGGGGATGACAGAGAATGAGATGGCTGGATGGCATCACCGACTCTATGGACATGAGTTTGAGTGAACTCCGGGAATTGGTGATGGACAGGGAGGCCTGGCGTGCTGTGATTCATGGGGTTGCAAAGAGTCGGACATGACTGAGCGACTGAACTGGACTGAAAAGCAGCTCGATGCTAACTGGCCTCTAGTCTGGTACTAAGTCAAGTCTGTCCCAGAAAACCCTGCAGTTCTAAGTCTCTATCAGGGCAGAGAATGTGGTCAGGCTGCTGGTAACTCCTGTGTGGCTTTTATACAGTGAAGATGGGACATCTTCCCACCCTTCTTTTAGGTTTTTTGGGCAGAATTTGAAAATAAAGAAAACTTCAGGCACAGAAATGTTATAATGTTAAAGTACATTAAAAGGAAACATAGTTTAGGCTTTAGGATTTAACTCTTCCATTCAAATAAGTGGATATTTCTTGAATTATTGAGAAGCAGAAGATGGTGTGATCTAGCCTTTAGATTCACCTGTTAGTACTTTTCTCACTGGATGTGCTAGAAGGTAGAGGAACAGACTGGAGTACCATGCGTCTTTTCTCAAAGGTCATACTTGCTTCCCCCAGCCCTTCTCCTGCTCTGATGCCCACGGCTTCCTTTCCTCCTCCTCTGCCTTGACCAACTCCTTTCTGGCTCACCAGCCCCTCCAGCAAGGCAGGGATGCTCCTGCCTCAGGACCCCCGCACCTGCTGGGTCTCTGCTGACTTGCTCTTCGCTCAGCTCAGCCTACAGCACATTCACTTGCTCTCTCCAGGTCTTTGCTAAGTGCTGTGTATCAGAGAGGCTTGCCAGCTTTACCCTCTCTGCCTTCTTTATTATCATTATTTTGGCCACACCACACAGCATGCTGGACTTCCCCAACCAGGGATTGAACCTGTGTCCTCTGCTTTGGAGGCACAGAATCTTAACCACTGGGCAACCAGGGAACTCCCCTCTGTGTTTTCTTATCTTTCTCCTTTATCTTCTCTAGCTCCCCAAAGCGAAAGTGAACTCCCGAGAGCAGGGACTTTGTCTTGTTCACCGCTGTATCCTCAGAGCTTATAACAGTGCTTGGCATATCATAAGAGAACAATAAATACTTATGAAGTGAACCTGTGAATAATTTTTTAGCACCCCGATGGAGAGATCCTGTTAGCACATACACAGGACAGTGACCAGTGCTAAATTCAAATTTAATAATGGGGAACCTACATGTCCTTTAATTTCCTTTATTCCAGTGCATCCCTACTGGGACTGAACAGAACTGTGTGATTGCTTGATGCTCTTAGTAAGACTTGCCTTCTGTTTTGGGTAACCTAAGTACCTGAACAGAAATGCCCATCTCTGCCAGTCTAACCAGAACAGAACATTTCTGTATCTTCATATTTCAACTCAGTGTAGAAGTGTCTGCTGGTCAAAAACTCTCTTTGAGGCAAGTACCAGAATTTTGTTATGTTAGTAAAGTTAAAATAGATTATTTTTTGTCAATACTTTCATTGGTACAGGAGGAACAAAAGCGGACTTACTACTAGTATCATATCGACAAGTTAGTAAACATACTCTTAAAATATGTCATTATTGAATGAATGAAAACCAGAAATGATGGTTTGATCCTGCCTGAACAGTCTCCTTTGCTCTATGATTGAGGTCAGACCAAATGGCAGAGGGTTAGACTGGGCCAGCAAACCTCAGAAGTGACCCTCATGTTTCAGGAAGAAGCACAGATGTAAAATCAGAAACAAAGAAGCAAAAAAACCTAAAAGCAAAGCCCCAGAAGCCCTCTGCTTCTAAGAGTAATGTAAGTTTTGACATGAGAACCCAAGTGTGTGAAAGGGCATGAAAAATGGGAATATTCTCCAGTGATGGACAGAGACAAATTCTTGTCGTGTTTTTCTGTAGTTCTGTGAGCTGGCTATAGAAGAAGTAATAACTCCTCATCAGAGTATTATTTGGAAGTAAACTTGAAGAAGGGAAGCAGAGTGGCCATGGAGTGTTCTGGGAGCCAGAACAGTCAAGTGGTTTTTGAAGCAGCGCTCAAGAGGCCCTGAGGTTGATCAAAGTTGGCAGGTGGTAACTTGGAGCCTTTGAACACAGAAACCCTAGAGATTTATGGGAGGAGGGGAAGAGGAGGCTGAAGAAAATAAAATCTTTCAGCTGCCCTTCTCCAAAAAGGACATTTTTCATCGCGATCCAAATTGCCCTCTCTTTCTCCCTCATGGTCACTCATTTAATTGCTCCTAGTGCTGCTTTGTATGATGCGAAAGAGTCAGAAAGTATTTTCTATGCAGAAGAAAATTCTATTGGAATATCTCCCCATGTTATCATCTTATATTGCACCCCACTGTGGCTTTTTTGACACCTGCTTTTATTCAAGACATATTCTTTGAGATGTATGCTCCTTTTGCAACTCAAGCATGCAGTGCTTAGCAGTGAAGAAAGTTAATCTGGCTATGCCGTCAAAGATGCCGGAGAGCCAGGAGCTGAAGCAATAGAGCTGGAAACGGTGCCTGAGGATGGAGGGGGGCCAAGCCTGAGCAGGTAGAAGGTAGGCAATGGGCGTAACAATGGAGGCCCTGAAGAGGTAAAACAAACGATAGATGTCAAGTGTGTAAGTGTGTGTGTGTGTGTGTGCATGTAACATCAACAGAGAGGCATCTACAGACTTTCAAGGATTTTTGGATGGTGGTAAGGACCAAGATTGAGATGGGTTATGAAAAAATCCAAAGAAGTGTTGGGACATTTAATTGTCAAAGTTTGGTGGAAATGATAGATTTTGAAGCCCAAATAGTGAAGGAAATGTGAGGCATCATGCGGATAAGTGGTCCTGGTCTTTATATCATATTAATAAATGCTACCTGGGATGACTCAGAGGAGTCAGAAGCCAAGGATGTCAAGGAGTGTGGAGAAAAGTTGTTGAAATAATAGTGATTAAAAATTGATTGCGTGTCTAATGATGTGAGGGATTACTATGTTTGAATTTTTTCCTGGCCTTCAATTACGTGGGATTAGAAGTAAATTTGTCTCAAGTACTGAGAGCTATGAATGTAATATGCGGTCAGTGTTTTCCATGCTTCAGCTCATATGTCAGAGAGGGAAAGACACAGACGTTAGAAGGGTGTCCACAGGCTTCCCTGGCGGGCCAGGGGCTGGGACTTCACCCTCCAGTGCAAGGTTGTGCATTCGATCCCTGGTTGGGGGGCTCAGATTCCCCATGCCTCAAGGCAAAACACGCAGACACACACACAGACACACACACACAAAACAGAAGCAGGATTGTAAAAATTCAAAAAAGACTTAAGAAAAGATGGATGTCTGCCAACAATAGGAAAATAAAGGTCAAAATAGAAAATTATGAAAGATGAGTCAGAATTAGGGAGGAAAGTCCTCTGAAGTGGTAAGGATGGAGGTAACACCTCTTCAGAAAGGTCACTATCCTGGTCACAGTGGCAGACATAGAAATGATGGGTACAGGCTGGGTGTTGAACTTGCTGATGTGTGATTCCAGAAGAGACTTTGGCATCCATCTGAAAGAGCCAGTTCTGATTCTGGTGGAAAGTCTCAGTTGTGTCAGACATTTTGCGACCCCATGGATTATACAGTCCATGGGATTCTCCAGGCCAGAATACTGGAGTGGGTAGCCTTTCCCTTCTCCAGGAGATCTTCCCAACCCAGGGATCAAACCCAGGTCTCCTGTGTTGCAGGCGATTCTTTACCAGCTGAGCCACAGGGGAACCCAGGAATACTGGAACTATGAGGGAAGCCCCCAGTCCTGGTGGGGCGAGATCCAATTCTAGTTTGGTCTGGCCATCGTAGTAGTGAAAGGAGCTCATGTTAGGGTTGAAAGTCATTTCAATGTCTTAGTTCCTTAAGAGAGAAATAATTGCTGAAACCATTGTCATTGTCATGGAGACCATTATTTTTGCTGGATGTAGATTTTTTTGGTTTTATGTTTAACCTAGACAACAAAAAGAATTTAGTATATCTGGATTCTCTGTGGCTCAGACAGAAAAGAATCTGCCTGCAATGCAGGAGATGTGGGTTCAATCTCTGGGTCAGGAAGATCCCCTGAAAAAAGGAAATGGCAACCCACTCCAATATTCTTGCCTGGAGAATCCCGTGGACAGAGGAATCTGGTGGGCTATAGTCCATGGGGTTGCAAAGAGTTGGACGTGACTGAGTACACACACACACACATAACTAAACCACTTGTCTATACACCAGAAAAAAATACCACAACACTGTTAATCAACTGTATTCCAATATAAAATACAAATTTTAAAAACTATAAAATTATTTAGCATGACTATAATACAAATCAGAGTGAAACTCTTACTGGAATTGGTGTGACTTGGTGTGTATTTGCCAGTCACACTACATCTTGCATCTTTGAGGAGGTGTGTGCAGTTGGATTTCCTCTTGCTGGAGCCATCTTTCCACGAGTTCCTTTCTTGGCCATGTGTGTCTCCATATGATAACCATGAGCAGGTGAATGTCACCATCTCATGTATCAAAAAATAGGTTGGCTCCTGATTTCCCATAAGCTGTTGAAAGTACCTAAAATTTAGTTTTGAAATGCAACCATTTGGTTCACAACACTTGTCATTTTGCAAAGGTGACATTTTGTCCTTCCACGAGGGAGCTGGGGAGATTTTTATGGTTGGGGGAGGTGGTCAGTACTTTGGTACTCTCACCATTGTTGGAAATAGCATGGGAGTTGGGAGGCCAGATGCACACTTGGGAATGGTGGGTACTAGCCAAGAACTCACCTGTGCTGCCATCTTTAGCTTCCAGATCAGTAGCCAACAAGCAATTACTGAGAATAAGAGTCACAGTTTTCTTCTAACAGAGGTTGTTGCTTTCCACCTGCACGTGGGTGGATGGGAATCATTGCAGGTGGTGCAGGAGGCTTCCCTGTGGTGGGCTCGGGGCTCTCTGTGTGCAGCCAAGCAGGAGACGAGCCTCACTGACTCCATTTCTGACTCTTGCCTCTTTGCAAAAAGTGTCATCCCTCTGAGTCTTTAGGAGCTGAGTGGCAGCAACTCACAACCACAGGTGGAGGGGCCTGGTTGTTTCTGGATTGCATTGATCTGATTTGCGTTCTCCAGGTGTCCCTGTGGTAGGTATGGTGGTGTTTATAATACTGCTTCTTAGAGTTTCTGATGCTGAAGAAAAACGGAGTATTTAATGTCTACCTCCCCAGCCCCAGGCTGTATCTAAGACCTGCTGATCGTGAACTTTTAGGGTAGGAACCCGGGGAGTTGTATATTTTATGGACACCTGCTTGTTGTACTCAGAAGAATTTGAGAAACAATGATTTTGTGAAAGCTGCAAATTGATAGGTCTCACTAGTCGGATACTAAAATATATTTGCCCCTAAAATCCAGGAGTCAAATCTTGTAGCCCTAAGTTTAAAGCCCAAGCCTACTTGTGCTTTTTATATCACCCTCTAAACAGACACCCCCACCTCTAACTTTTCTGCCAGTTCAGTTCAGTCGCTCAGTCGTGTCTGACTTTTTGTGATCCCATGGACTGCAGCACACCAAGCCTCCCTGTCCATCACCAACTCCGGGGGCTTACTCAAACTCATGTCTATTGAGTCAGTGATGCCATCCAACCATCTCATCCTCTGTTGTCCCCTTCTCCTCCTGCCTTCAATCTTTCATCATCAGGTGCTTTTCCAGTGAGTCAGTTCTTCACATCAGGTGGCCAGAGTATTAGAGTTTCAGCTTCAGCATCAGTTCTTCCAATGAATATTCAGGACTGATTTCCTCTAGGATGGATTGGTTGGATCTCCTTGCTGTCCAAGGGACTCTCAAGAGTCTTCTCAACACCACAGTTCAAAAGCATGAGTTCTTCAGTGTTCAGCTTTTTTTATAGTCCAACTCTCACATCCAGGTTAGGGAAGCTTGTGTCGGTGTTCTGGTGGGTGGAACTGGATTTCTTCTCTCTGGAGTACAATGAAGTGTCCAGTAATAAGTTATGAGATGTCAATGGGCTTAGAGTGACTTTGGGGAGCCTTATATTGAAACCCAGGGCTATGTTCCTGTGTTGCTGGAGAATTTGCATGGTATGTCTTGCTCTGGAACTTGTTGACCCTTGGGTACTTGGTTTCAGTGTAGGTATGGAGGTGTTTGATGATCTCCTATCGGTTAATGTTCCCTGGAGTCAGGAGTTCTCTGGTGTTCTCAGGATTTGGACTTAAGCCTCCTGCCTCTGGTTTTCAGCCTTATTCTTGCAGTAGCCTCAAGCCTTCTCCATCTGTCACTTTCAAGGCGGTTCCCTCTGTTTTAGCTTTTTCGTTTGCTGGTCTCTTCAGTGTCTAATTTCTGCCCTGACACTAGGGGGAAGTGGTGGACACTTTTTAAGACTCACTTGTTTTGTCGTGCTGTGGGGAGGGAGGAACGCTGTAGACAAATATCTCTGGCGTCTGTGGGGAGTGATAGCAGTGTCCCGCTCATACTGGGTTTGCCCCAGCTCACGGTGCGTGTGTTGTCCCAGTCTACACTGCACAGGCTCTAGGTTGCTCTGCTGGGAGCTGTCCGAGGCCGGCACTGGGTTGGATGCACATCCCAGGTCTGAGCGGCTCAGGTTCAGGTACTCGGATACTCCACAAAGGCACAGACGTGGCTGGGCCTGGGTTTGTGTGCCTTCCCCAGCCTGAGAAACTCAGGTGACCAGGTGTCTGGCAAGCATGGTCGCTGCGACGTTCTTGCTGCTTGGTTTTTGGGTGTACAACCTGTGCACCTTTTCAGGTGGATGTCGACCATCCAGAATCCCAAGAAGTCTTGGTTGCACGAAGCGTGTCTGGCGCTTGGTGTCAGAAGCCTCTCTGGGGCTGCGGTTGCCCCCTTCCGGCTCTGGCTGCCCTCTCTGCCTGTCTTGGTGTGGGATGGGCCTACTGCAGCCAGCTTTCTCTGCTCAGTCCTCTGTTCTGTGAGCGGGGCTGATGGAGTCTCAGGTTAGGGCTTTTCGCCTTTTCGCGGGGTAGCTATCCCACAGTCTGCTTTTCTATCTCCAGTTAGCTGTCTCAGATTGCCCTTGGGGCATTCAGGCCGGGTCCTCTCTCTAAGCTATGCAGCCCGTGCCTCCCTGCCCAGCCCCCGCTTGCTCGTGGCAGATGCGGGTGTCTGCGCTGCTTCTCTGCCGGGAGTTACCATTTGGCGCATAAGCTGTGAGTTTTAATTATTTATTTCTTTTTTCTCCCGGTTATGTTGCCCTCCGAGTTTCCAGGGCTCGCCACAGACTCTCTGGTGAGAATGTTTCCTGGTGTTTGGAAACTTCTCTCTTTTTTAAGCTTCCCCTTCCCGGGACGGATCCCCGTCCCTACCTCTTTTGTCTCTCTTTGTATCTTTTATATTTTTTCCTACCTCCTTTCGAAGACAATGGGCTGCATTTCTGGGTGCCTGATGTCCTCTGCCAGCATTCAGAAGTTGTTTTGTGGAATTTACTCAGCGTTCAAATGTTCTTTTGATGAACTCGTGGGGGAGAAAGTGGTCTACCTGTCCCATTCCTTCACCATCTTAGGACCGTCCCTGACTCTCACATCCATACATGATGTGGGAATATCTTGGATGATTGAAATCCAGAGGAAACCTAGCAAACAAACAAGAAAGCGCACCTCTGCTTAAAACTCCTGCAGTATCACAGACATGCAGAGGCTCCATGAGCCTGCAGAGCTCTGCAGTCTGTGTCCTTGCTCTTACAACCTCTTCTAAAGACGTGTGTGTGTCTGTGTGCACGTGCACACACGTGCATGCATGCTCAGACTTGTCTGACTCTTTGGAACCCCATGGATTGTAACCTACTGGGCTCCTCTGTCCATGGGATTTACCAGAATCCCAGCATACTGGAGCAGGTTGCCATTTCCTCCTCCAGGGGATCTTCCCCACCCAGGGATCGAACCTGCATCTCTTACAGTTCCTGCATTGCCAGATGGGTTCTTTACCACTGAGCCAGCTAGGAAGCCCAAAGAGCTACACACAGCCAGAACAGTGCAGAGAAGGAGTGAGAGGCAGAGAGAGGCAGTGCTGGAGGCTGGGAAGCATCGTGCAGGTGAAGTCCTGGACTCAGACCCCCAATGGCCACTAACCAGTCATGTCCCCTGAGTGAGTCTCCCGCCTGCCTTGTTAGTGGTGAGCATCCTATCTACATGCCAGATTTCAGGTGGGGATGGGAGAAAATAATGCAAGTGAATGCTGCATTCTAATAGAAAAGGTTGTCTTTCATTTCCACCCCACGGTTCCTCTTAAAATACACAATGAAAACCTAAAAGAAGTTGGCTTTGACCACCACTGTTTGAGGGGAACAGTCTTGTGCAGTGGAGTTCTTGGTTCCTACCAACTTCTGGGGGTTCTGGCAGACAGGAATGGGTTAGAGACAGTGGGAGACCTATGTTAGAAGGAATGGGGACACTCGAAAGATAGGAGCTGCAAAGCCACAAAAAGACATGGAGGAACCTCAACTGTGTATTACGATGTGAAAGAAGCCAATCTGAAAAAAGCTATTTATCGTATGATTCCAATTTGATGACATTCTGGAGAAAAACAGTACTATGGAGACATTAGTAAAGATCCGTGGTGGCCAGGGGCTTGGGGATGGAGGGATGAACAGGTGGAGCACAGAGAATGTTAGGTGGTGAAACTACTCTGTACAATCCCGTCATGGTGGGTACATGTCACAGTCCATTTGCCCAAACCCACAGGATGTGCATTACCATAACCCAGGCCCATAGAATGTACAATAACACAGAAAGTACTCTCACCATTGTTGGAAATAGCATTGGAATTGGGAGGCCAGATGTACACTTGGGAATGGTGGTCACTAGCCAACAACTCACCTGTGCTGCCATCTTTAGCTTCCAGGTCAGTAGCCAACAAGCAATTACTGAGAGTAAGAGTCACGATTTTCTTCTAACAGAGGTTGCTTGCCTCCTGCACATGGGCATATGGGAATCGTCACAAGTGGTGCAGGTTTGGGGCTCTCTGTGTGCAGCCAAGTGGGAGAGGAGCCATTGCTTTGCCAAAGAGACGTTACTTTGCCAACAAATGTCCAAACAGTCAAAGCTATGGTTTTTCCAGTAGTCATGTATGGGTGTGAGAGTGGGACCATAAAGAAAGCTGAGCACTGTAAAACTGAGGATTTGGAACTATGGTGTTGGAGAAGACTCTTTTAGAGTCCCTTGGACAGAAAGGAGATCAAACTGGTCAACCCTAAAGGAAATCAGTCCTGAATGTTCGTTGGAAGGACTGATGCTGAAATTCCAATATTTTGGCCACCTGATGCAAAGAACTGACTCATTGGAAAAGACCCTGATGCTGGGAAAGATTGAAGGCAGGAGGAGAAGGGGATGACAGAGGATGAGATGGTTGGATGGCCTCACCGACTCAGTGGACGACACCAACTCTGAGATTTGGTGATGGACAGGAAGGCCTGGTGTGCTGCAGTCCATGGGGTCTCAGAGTCGGACACGACTGAACTGAACTGACAGAATACACGACTCCAAGAGCCCTAATGTACACTGTGGACTCGGTGATGATGACGTGCCCATGTAGGTTCATCAGCTGTGACAGATGTACCTCCCGGTGCAGGGTGCTGTTGACGGGGAAGGCTGTGCTTGTCTGAAGGCAATGGGTATGCATGAGACCTCTCTACTCTCTCCTCAAGGTTTCTGTGGTTTGAAAACTGCTCCTAAGTATCAAATTCACTTACTAAAAAATAAGAGAGAGAATGGGGTGTGGCCACCGATGTTCTGCTGTTTCAGGTGGACCAGTCGGCATGGCACACGAAGATGGATGAGGGGTGGCAGCCAGCCCGGATGTCCTAGAAGAAAAAAATGGTCAATTATATATTAACTATCTTTCAAATTAGGTTACCCCACTTCCCCCATATATTCCCATAGTAAGGAACTAACAGATGTATTTCCTGTGGGCTTTTTCTTTGGAAGAGTAGTGAAAATCTCTTTTCAGTCCAACTCCACTGTCTGTCAGGAGGGAAAAAAATCAATGTGGGTCATACACAGGGAAAAGCAACCTGAATTTAACAAGTGGATTTACTCAGGAAAGTACTTTGCTTTCATATTCTGGCAGTCAAGGTTAACTGTTGGAAAGTGAAGCGAAGCTGTCAAAAAAAGGAAAATGTTAAAATAGTTAAAAGAGAGAAAGGATAAGGAGAGATTAAAAGTCAAAGTTTTGGTGATTAGGAAAGAAATATATTAATAGTGGGATAAGTAGTGGGATTGAGTCAGTTCAGTTCAGTTCAGTCGCTCAGTCGTGTCCGACTCTCAGCGACCCCATGAATCACAGCACGCCAGGCCTCCCTGTCCATCACCAACTCCCGGAGTACACTCAAACTCATGTCCACAGAGTCGGTGATGCCATCCAGCCATCTCATTCTCCATCGTCCCCTTCTCCTCCCACCCCCAACCTTTCCCAGCATCAGAGTCTTTTCCAGTGAGTCAACTCGTCGCATGAGGTGGCCAAAGTATTGCGGTTTCAGCTTTAGCATCAGTCCCTCCAATGAACATCCAGGATTGATCTCCTTCAGAATAGACTGGTTGGATCTCCTTGCAGTATAAGGGACTCTCAAGTGTCTTCTCCAACACCACAGTTCAAAAGCATCAATTCTTCGGCGATCAGCTTTCTTCACAGTCCAACTCTCACATCCATACATGACCACGGGAAAAACCATAGCCTTGACTAGACGGACCTTGGTTGGCAAAGTAATGTCTCTGCTTCTTAATATACTATCAAGGTTGGTCATAACTTTCCTTCCAAGGAGCAAGCGTCTTTTAATTTCATGGCTGCAATCAGCATCTGCAGTGATTTTGGAGCCCCAAAAAATGTTAAAATAGTTAAAAGAGAGAAAGGATAAGGAGAGATTAAAAGTCAACGTTTTGGTGATTAGGAAAGAAATATATTAATAGTGGGATAAGTAGTGGGATTGAGTAGGAAGAAGAATAATTGACTTGAGAAGTAAATTTCTTTTGTGACCCCTCTGGATCACTTTGACTATGGCCTCAGATGAATTATCACTTGTTGCCATTCTTTTTGTAATTTGCGTGAGCTGTTTTGCAATTTGGAACCACTGTTTCTACAGCAGGAGTCAGATTTCCCATGTCTACTTCCAACTTTTTGGGGGTACTTTGAAAGAAAGGTGTGTTTTCCCCATGAAATTCTTACAGATATTGAAGCAATGAGTTAGCTTTGGACATCATGAAAGTCCAGCATTATCCATGTATTTCCTGTTGAAGAATGGATTTTATTTGACTGGAAATATGCATTTGCTTCTTGCTTTCTTTAGCTTTTAACCTGTTGTTCTGAATTAAATTTGCAATGAAATTCAATTTTTAAACTCTGGACCATTGGAAATAATGATTCTAAAGAACAACAATAGCTCTTAGTGAGAGTTTCTTTAAAACATATGTATAACCTTGTCACCTTGCTGTATAGCAGAAACTGATACAACATTGTAAGTCAACTATGCTTCAGTTTAGAAATGATGACAAATACATGTACAGCTGTTGACCCACTTTCCCCTAATGTGGGGATGCTCAGGCCAAAGGCTGTGGGGAGGAACAGGGGAGCATCCATCTCAGAGTTCCTTGAACAAATCACGATGGGTGACATTTGGTCAAGGCTGAGATGAATTTAGTCTTTTATTGGGGGGGAAAGATTTTTTTTAATTAATTTATTTTAATTGGAGGCTAATTACTTTTCATTATTGTATTGGTTTTGCATACATTGACTTGAATCTGCCCCGGGTGTACATGTGTTCCCCATCTTGAAACCCCCTCCCACCTCCCTCCCCATCCCATCACTCTGGGTCATCCCAGTGCACCAGCCTCGAGCATCCTGTATCATGCATCAAACCTGGACTGGAAACTCATTTCACATATAATAATATACATGTTTCAATGCCATTCACCCAAATCATCCCACCCTCGCCCTCTCCCACAGAGTCCAAATGACTGTTATTTACATCTGTGTCTCTTTTGCTGTCACACATATAGGGTTATTGTTACCATCTTTCTAAATTCCATATATATGCATTAGTATACTGTATTGGTGTTTTTCTTTCTGGCTTACTTCACTCTGTATAATAGGCTCCAGTTTCATCCACCTCATTAAAACTGATTCAAAAGTATTCTTTTTAATGGTTGAAAAATATTCCATTGTGTATATGAACCACAGCTTTCTTATCCAATCGTCTGCAGATGGACATCTAGGTTGCTTCCATGTCCTGGCTATTATAAACAGTGCTACGATGAACACTGGGGTACACGTGTCTCTTTCAATTCTGGTTTCCTTGGTGTGTATGCCCAGGAGTGCGATTGCTCGGTCATATGGCAGTTCTATTTCCAGTTTTTTGAGGAATCTCCACACTGTTCTCCATAGTGGCTGTACTAGTTTGCATTCCCACCAACAGTGTAAGAGGGTTCCCTTTTCTTCACACCCTCTCCAGCATTTATTGTTTGTAGACTTTTTAGTCTTAATAGAGAAGTGGGGAATCCAGTGAAAGTCCTTTAGGAAGAAGTGCTGTTATGATGGCTCACTGATGTAGAAGAAAGACCATGAAGAAGAGGGCTGGGAGACAGGTGTGAGCCCGACACCTTACTCTGTACTGGTGTGTGTGCACATTCGCTCAGCTGTGTCCATCTCTTTGTGACCCCTGTAGCCCGCCGGGCTCCTCTGTTCATGGGATTTCCCAGGCAAGAATACTGGAGTGGGTTGCCATTTCCTACTCCAGGGGATCTTCCTGACCCAGGGATTGAACCCATGACTCTCGCGTCTCCAGCATTGGCAGGTGGGTTCTTGACCACTATTGCCACCTGAGAAGCCCCATTTAGCTCCAGAATCCCTGGTTTATAAATCAGTGGGTCTCTAACTTTCCAGCCACATGTTGGTGCTGTGTCGTTTAGGTGCCGTCTTTGATAACATGAGAAGCTCCTGTGCCTATTGAGCAGTTTATAGTTTTTCTAAAATTAACTTCTGGATGCTCATCTATACCCAAATTTATTTTCATCAAAAACCAAAAATAGATAATCTTTTAAAACATAAATTACAACCAATGTGCATCAAAACATTATTTTCATTACATTTAGCATTTTCCTTTGCTTCAACCAAACCCCAGGACCAATTCACCCCTCCCCTGGCCTGTGGTTTCCGGCCCCTCTGTGTCATCATTCCCACAGTAAAAATAAGCGTGTTTGTGATTTTGCAGAGTGTCTCCTCTCTGTTTCCTTCAGAATGTCTCCATCCCTAAGAGATGCTCAGGAAATATTAATACATATTGAATAATTGAAATGTATAGGCCAGTGTTACAGAGGAATTATCCACTGTGAAGAGAAGAGAGTAAAAGGACCTCAGGGAGGCGACAGGTTGTGAGCTGGTTCTGTGCAAGCGTGAGATGAGAACCGATTGCTGCCATTTATGAGGGGCTCACCTTGGGTCAAGTGCATTTCATAAAATGTCTCATTTAATTGAATCCTTTTGATAACCCTCTGCATCAGGTTCTTAATCTCACTTTTAAAGACTTTTTTTAGAACAGTTTTTGATTCACAGCAGATTGAGGGGAAGGTACAGCGATTTTCTGTGTACCCCCGGTGCTCACCTGTGCACGGCTTCCTGCATTATCAGCTGCCCCACCAGGCGAGACTGACTTTAAAACCCAAGAACCTTGCTGACTCACCACACTGCTGCCAGAACTCAGCCTCAGCTGACCGATGCCAAACAAAATCATGGAGACAGTTTTGCATGAAGTACAAAGAAGTAGCTTGGTTGCTTTGTCAGCCCAAGGGGGCCACATCAAGTTAATGCCTTCAAGACTGTGTGTCCCCTCTGGAGCAGGTAGTGAGGTGTCTTACAGCGTTCAAGGAGCCACGCTTGGTCAGCTCGCGGACGTTCTTCTGATTGGCTGTTGGTGTCAGCTCGCGGACGTTCTTCTGATTGGCTGTTGGTGAGGTAATCGAGAGTCAGCATCATCAACTTTCTGGTTCCAACCAGTCTGGGGCCTGTCTGGGGTCTCCTTGCTTGTGGGCAGCACACGGTTAACTTTGTCCTCCTGGTGGGGGCTTCAGAATCTGGAAACCAGCTCAAAGGACACGACTCAGAATATTATGTGCAGTCCTTGAGGAGGAGCTAAAGTTCTTCGAATTTGTTTCATGGCTAAAGTTCTATTATTTTGTCTTGTTTGACTGTTCTTTCTTTGGGGATTTTCTCACTTTCCTAATTAAATACATTCTTTGAAGTTTTTCTACAGACTAAAGGCAGGCAGAGGACGTGAGTTCATAGTTCACAGTTTACCTTAGGATTCCTTCTTAGCGTTGTACATTCTATGCCTGCAACAACTGTAATGTCGTATATCCATCCTTATAGTATCATATAGAGTAGTTTTTTTGTCCTAAAATACTTCTGTGCGGGATTCCTCCCTCCCTCCTACTCTGGGCGTCCACCAGTCTTTACTGTCTCAAGTTTGCCTTTTCCAGAATGTCCTATGATTGGAATCATACGGTATATTTCTCTCTCATATTGACGTTTTACTTAAGATGATGCATGTAAGTTTCCTTCATATCTTTTCATACTCTGATAGCTCATTTCTTTTTTAGGGCTTAAACTAGTCCGTAGTCTGCATGACCAACATTTGTTTATCCATTCACCACCTACTGAAGAACATCACGGTTGCTTCTGAAAATGAACTATTACGAATAAAACTGTGTGAGCGTTCATTTTCAACTTGCTTGGGTAAATACCAAGGGTTGTGATTTCTGGATCACATGAGAGTATGTTTCAGTTGCATAAGAAACTGCCAAAATGTCTTCCAAAATAAGCATCCCATCCTGGACTTGCCCACCAATGGATGAGACTTCCTGTTGCTCACCAGCGCAGTGTCATCACTGTTCTGAATTTTGGCCTTTGTAATATGTGTGTAGTGGTTCAGTCTCATTTTTCAGGTCTTCCTTTTGCTTGAATAAGACAAATGAAGCATGGAGTGCTTAGACAACTTACCTGAGGCCATGCTGGACACTGAAAAGCTGGAATCTAAATATACTTGTTGGAACTGCAACCGCATAGCCAAGGCTTGCAACCTCTTCTCACCACTGTATCCCACCCCTTTCCCTGGAGAGACAGGTTTCCTCAAATTTGAAAGTGCAAGACCACCCTGTTCCCCTTATGCACTGGTTTATATTGAAGGTAAAAGGAGATAGGGTATCTGTCAGTCTTTTGAGAATTGCAAAGCACTATGAATGTGCTACCACCAGCGTCCCCTTTAATAAAACACGCAAGGTCCTGTGACAGGGAAGGGGGTGGGCAGTGAAATATGACCATTTACAACCACAAAACCCCCTCTGTACGCGTCTAGTGCCTGGCAGAGGGGAGGGCAGGCCTATTTGTAGAGGGTATCCTGGTGTCCAGGCCGGCAGAAAAGGCAGACCTTGGGCTGGAGCCCTCGGGGGGCGTGGTGCCGCCCTCACCGCGGTCCATGCCCTCCACCCGGATGGAGACCTGAGCCCCTGGGCCAGAGCCAGGATGAAGATGCGGCCTCCCCACTTGCCCGCGGGCTCTGCCTCAGGCTGTCAGAGTTCCCTGATGGTCCGCCCACCCTCGATGGAGTGCTTCAAGAACTTGCTGTTCTGCTGCAGGTCTCCCGAGGGGAGCAGCTGCAGGTAGATCACCAGGTGGTCCAAGGTGCTCTGGTCGTTGAAGGAGGCCAGCAGGTAGGCCACTGAGGTCTGCTTCTCCACCCGCTCGTTCAGGTCCGTGAACGTGTGGTGGAAATCCTCAGTTGTGAGCTCAGTGAAGCCCTGGGACACCAGGTCCTCTTTGCTCTTGGCAGACACAGCCTTGAACCGCTACAATTCCTTTCTGTCATCCAGCAACCCCTCCAAGTCCCGAAAGCACGATAGAAGCAGTTTCCACCAGCCCTCGTCTTGAGGATGTAGGAGAACTTTCTGTGGGGGTCCTTGACCTTCTGTTGACAGATGTTGTCATCCTCTGCATACTCTGTGTAGGACAGAGAGCTCCAGTGCTCCCAGACCAGCGGGTTCTGCACAGCGATCCCTTGCTGAATTAGGTCTGCTGAACCATGATGGCTTCATCATGGGCAAGACAGTTAACACTTTCCCAGTTGCTGCCCAACTGGCTCCTGCTTCTGCTCTGAGATTCCCCCACTGCCATCATTAAATAGGTGGTGCTAGTGGTAAAGAACCTGGCTGCCATTGTAGGAGACATAAGAGATGTGGGTTCAATCCCTGGGTCGGGAAGATCCCTGAAGGAGGAGACGGCAACCCACTCCAGTATTCTTTCCTGGAGAATCCCATTGACAGGGAAGCCTGGCGGGCTGCAGCCCAAAGGGTTGCAAAGAGTTGGACATGATTGAAGCAACTTGGCACGCATGAATATAGACAGTAACATATGGACATGGAAGTACATACTATAGGTACACAACGTGTGATGTATTTGGAAAAGGTGAGATCATGTAAGTACCAGGTGTAACACCAAGTACTTACGTGATTTCAATCAATTCCCTACGCCTTTGATTCCTGATCTAGAAAATAAGATATGTTTACATTTTAACCATTACTATGTGACAAGCGAATGTGTGCTAGATGTGAGCAAAATAAAAATTGAAGCGTTTGAGGCTCTGTAGATGGGCAGAGGGTAAAAGTCTCAGTGGGTGGTAGCGGTCCATGCAAGAGGCAGGGTACAATGGGTCAAATGCAAAGACATGAGGGAAAAGAATGAAAGTGGGATGCTAAGTGAATATTAAGCTCAATCTGTCCAAAGGAAGCCATTGTGATGTTTATCATGACAAACTCCACCAGGGGAAAATGATGGCTGAAGCCAGTTAGAAAGACAGCCTCCTCCTACCTGCCAAATTACAGGTGTGCCCACCTGTAATCAGTGAGATTTCCCAGCAAGTGTACAGGTGCAGTTGGAGACACTTGAGGTGTCTTCATTGTTTAGCAGAATGTTTTTCTTTCTTTTAGTTTCTTGGAACAAAATTATGTACCCATTTTTATAACTGTTAAAACTAATCATGCTGACTATTCATTGAGTAATTGTATAGATCAGTTATCCTGGTAGATGCTGGCAATGATCCTTTTATTTCCCCTTGACATTTATGGAGGTTCTGGATTTGTGTCAGTTTGCAGCTTTATGGGCTTCCCAGGTGGTGGTAGGGGTAAAGAGCCCGCCTGCCAGTGAAGGTAGATATAAGAGATGCGGGTTTGATCCCTGAGTCAGGAAGATCCCCTGTAGGATTTCATGGGAACCTATTACAGGATTCTTGCCTGGAGAATCCCATGGACAGAGGAGTCTGGCAGACTACAATCCTAGGGTTGCACAAAGTCAGACATGACTGAAGCAACTTAGCATGTACACAAACAGCTCTGTATTGAATCACTGGAACTTTATAGCAATGAAATCACTTGCTTTGAAACTGATGTTGTGCTATAGATGAGCATTTGTGTACATCTATGAATTGGATATTAGCTTATATTTCAACTGTCTCATCTTCATCATCGATAAAGGTAAACTCTGTCATCTATTTTACAGGCAATTTTAAATATAATCTTCTTTTTCGTGTCCTGTAATTCTATTATGTGCATTAGAGAAATGTTTTCCCTACTCTGTTTTCAAAGAGCTTACTTTACATAAAAAAAAAAATTATTTTGATAGAACAGAATGCTGTGTCAATAGCTCCAAGTCTGGTACCACCGAGATTCCAGAAGCACCATTATTACTAATGTCTTAGCCCATTGATTCTAGACAGAAAAGCTCAATAGGAGCGGACAAAGACCTTGGACTATTTTGAGAACACACACAGAAGTACTTGGCTTGGGGAACTGGAAAAACAAAGCAGTGAGTGAAGGGACTCAACGCTCTCTTCTGAATAAAGGACATTTCCAATGGCTTTAATTGCACCAACAGCAGATGCTTCCTATGGAAGGTTAATTTGCAAAAACACGAAATAAAATAAACCTACTCATGAACATTTTCTCGTCTAAGTCCCATTTAAAACTGAACATCAGAGGACACTCAGTTGATGCTGTGGGGATCAGGGAATGATGTGTTTGTTTTCTGCAGAGTTGTTTTATTGAAGCATCGCTTGATGGTTCACATTCTGATGGGCAGCCGGACATCCATTAAGGGTACCTCTTCCCTAAAGGGTACAATTGCACATTCAAATACTGATCAATAAGACAGTAAGGCTTTGATTTCGCTCACAAACACTGTCAGGTCCGCCGTCTGTCATGTGTTATCTAAGAGTCATTTGCAGCATGTTGGATATAATAATTGCTGATATTATCAGGTGGAATATTTTAACAGAGAGTTCACGAATATCATGCAGTGAGCTCCTGAGAGACAGAGAAGGTAGGTTTGGGAAACCACAGACGCTTTGCTGTTGGCTGCCAAATAGTGTTTTTGGCATATCACTGTCACAGAACTCTGTCAGAAGTACTCTTTGGTGGACAATAAAAAATGCAAATGGCCGTTCACTCATGGAGTAATGCTCGCTTTGGATGGATTCTGAAACGTAATGTGTCATAAACATTAAACGATCAGCCTTATTTACGTGGCCCCAGCTTCAGTTACTCACCGACTATTGCAGATGATTTTCAGTGGGTCGTGTAGATGTCTTTCTTGACTGTGTGTTGCTGTTGTGGGTGATTGAACCTTGTCTTTCCTAGATACGGAAGATGTAGGTTTGAACACTACCATATCCATTCAAGAAAGGATGGTGCCTAGGTGACACGGTTGCTGCTGGCAGGACCCGTTCCAGGGGATTAGGCACCCAGGGCAGCTGGGCCAGCCCCAAAGCATGAGGGCTGCTACCAAGCAGACCCCACTGCATCAGATTCAGGAATTTCTCTCTGTCCGAGATCCCATACCTCTCCTCCCAGTCAGCCTCTGCTAATTTCACCCACATGCGATTGTGAACTCCAAGTCTGTTGTAACTCTGTTCAAAGGGGAGGCTCTCTCCACACCAGCATCTGGCTTTGAACTTCCTTCCCCAGCTCATGATTGCACCAGCTGGGAACTGATGGCCATCCCTCATCATATGAACTCAGACCTCAGTTGCCCTCTGCATTCTGCTCCTCCCAACTGCTGGGCAAGAGTTTGCTCTGGCATGTTGTTGAGACATGTAATTACATGTAAGTGACACATCTAATCATTGCACACACTTTGGTCATTAGAGCTGACCCAATGCAGGCACCTATAGGAAGAAAACTTCCAGTTGAACTCATATGGAACTTGTTTGCAAATTGTGGGGCAAAAAGAAAGCTCTTACCTTATACAATGTTAGAAAGAAAAAAAAAAGAAAAAAAGGCCTGACCCAGTCTGAGGTTTCTCAGCAAATAGTATTGTGCAGTAGTGAGCAAGCCATGGAAATTGTCTTCAGGAAGAAAAATGAAATGATTTTGCAGAGCCTTTAAAACATTGTTGATGCTGTTTAAGGTAACATCCAGGAGACCTATCTGGAAAAAAATGCTGTCATTGTTTGTAAGTCAAAAGGATGAGCAGTATTTTGTGTGTGTGTGTGTGTGTCTTAAATTTGCCCAGCAGTTTTCTCCTATGAACTTGGAGGTCTTCAAGAAGTTCCCTGCTTTAATATTTCTTTTCTAAGCACTCATTTTCCTCGACAGACCCATGAGTGAGCCATTGATTAGGGTACAAACAGTTTGTTCATAGGCCTATTCAATTCTGAATTACATCCAATAAAAAAGAAAAAAGGAAGACTATTCTCCCACACGTGAGATAGCTGAGTGCACTAAGCAATTCAGTGCTTTCTGGTAACCAGCAGTGATTTATTATTTTTTTTGTCCTTTTTGAGTATGAAACTCACCAAGTGCCACATTATAATGATAAATGCCAAATAAAGCTTCCTTCATAAGGTGAAAGTGGCTGCAGGGGAGCATCCTTATTTTTGAGACATTAGACATAGGGTTAAATTTTCACTTGCACTGAGTCATAATGCTTTTTCTCTTACACTGTGATGTTTGGCACACCTGTTTGAATAAGTTGTATAGGTGCTAAGCCTCTTGGTCGGCTTCGAGAAACTTTTTTTTTTTTTTCTCTCTTCTCACAGTGAAAATCAGCTCAGAAATGGAGGTAAGGGAAAAACAAGGCTTATGGGAAAAATAAAACATTTAGCAATAGGAAGGGAGAAACATCCTTTCTGCATCTTATGAGATGCTTTCTTTAAAGAGAGAAAAATCTTTTGTGCATGTGTCTAGGAGTTAAACTGTATGGAGCTTTCATTCTGCATTGTAGAATTATCAGAAGGGAGCCCCCCTCTAATGAGAAATCGAAATCTAATTCTTTGTAAGGAATTTTTTTTTTTTTGATATGGACTACCAAGATGGAAACTTCCAAACTGAGTTTCCCTGCTCCTGCCGCGGCTGGAATTGAAATTTCTTTTCACAATGATGGAGCTGCGGGAGAGGTATCAGCCACTCAGTCTGCAGCCTGAGGGGAGCAGCATGGCGCTGACTCAGACTGACTTGCTATGGATTTCCTTTCAGCAAATTAAAATCTACCTCCCTGGGCAAGTCGAAAAAGAGGATGCCCTCACATTTTGCTGTATCTTACCAGGGTACCACTGGCATCCAGCTCTGTCAAAACAATCCTTTTCAAAAGTTTTTTTCTTTTTTTCAGATTTGAAAGATTGTTTCTAAGGTTTGTGTGCTTTTCAAACTTTCTTTCCTGAAAAATGAAAAATCAACTTGTGAGGGTCGATAAAGGGCAGTATTGAAAACGGCGGTTTGTTTTCTGGAGAAAAAGATCTTGGGTTGTGATGGTAAAACTGGTTCACCATCTCAATGGAGGAAAAATGGGATGGGGTGATGAAATTGACACCTTCATTTTTTCTACTCTTTTAAGTCATCTGCTGTATGTGGCCATATTCTGGGGCAAATACAGAAATGAATAAGAGATCTGGTGATGATTAATTTTATGCGTCAACTTGACTAGTCCATGGGGTGCCCAGATAGCTGGCTAAACTTTATTTCTGGATGTGTGTGAAATATTGACATTTGTCTCTGTTTTGTTTTTATTTTAGATATTATGTTTATTTACTTTTTCAGTCTTTGATGTCATCTGCTTCCAGCATTTAAAAAAAGATTATTGGAGCGTAATTGATTTACAAAGTTGTGTTAGTTTTAGGTGTGTAGCAAAGTGGTTCAGTTATGCACATTCTTCAGATTCTTTCCTCATATAAGTTATTACAGAATATTCAGTAAAGTTCTTTGTGCTGTACATTAGGTCCTTGTTGATTATCTATCTTATGAATAGTAGTGTGTATGTGTTAATCCCAAACTCATGCTTTATCCCTCCCCCACATTTCCCCTTTGGTAACCATTAGTTTATTTTCTATATCTATTAGTTTAAATAAGTTCATTTGTATCATTTTTTAAATTAGATTCCACATATGAATGATACCATATGATGCTCCTTTCTCAGAGATAATAGATAGTAGATAATAGATAATCTCTAGGTCAGTTCTTGTTGCTGCAAATGCTATTGCTTCATTTTTCATGGCTAAGTAATATTCTTTTGCATATATGTACCACATTTTCTTTATTCATTCCTGTCAGTAGACATTTAGGTTGCTTCCCTGTCTTCACTATTGTAAATAATGCTGCAGTGAACTCTGGGGTGCATGTATCTTTCAAACTGTTGTTATTATTTTTTCATATATAAGCTCAGGAGTGGGATTACTGGGTCATATGGTAGTTCTATTTTTAGTTTTTAAGGAACCTCCATACTGTTCACCGTAGCGGCCTTACTAATTTTCATTCCCACCAACAATGTAGGAGGGTTCCCTTTTCTCCACACCCTCTCCAGAATTTATTGTTTGTGGACTTTTTAAATGATGGCCATTCTGACTGGCGTGAGGTGATATCTTTGTAGCTTTTGCTTTGCATTTCTCTGATAACTAGTGATGTCGATCATCTTTTCCTGTGCTTTTTGGCCATCTGTATGTCTTCTTTTGGGAAAATATGTTTAAAACTTTCGCCCATTTCTGATCGGGTTGTTTGTTGTTATTGTTGTTGGTGGTGATTTTTTGGATATGGAACTGCATGAGATTAATTGCTTACTATTTTGAAGATTAATCCCTTGTAGTTTGCTTCATTTGCAAACATTTCCTCCCATTCTGTGGGGAGATGGGCTTCTGAATGGCTAGACTCAGGAAAGCACAGGGCACTCCCCACAGCAGGTGGGCTTCAGGCAGCCCCTAGAGAGCCTGCGTAGGATGGGAAAGTGGAGGAGAGCTGAACTCTGTTATGCCGCCTGACCATGGAGTGGGGACACTGACTTTCTCCTGCCTCGACCACCCAGCTCTCAGATCCTTAGAACAATACCACTCACTTCCTTGAGTCTCTAGCCTGTGGCCAGCAGATCATGGGATTTCTCAGCCTGCATGATTGGTTTCTTTGCTCTGGAGATCCTGTCTGGTACAGACCTGCTCCAGGTCTCAAAGTGGGGTTAGGTACTGCTCATGATGTGGAAAGAAGTCATTGTGATATTTGCATGTAGGAAGCACTCTTTCTCTTGATAGGAAGGAACTCTGCTTCACTAGATTCTGCCAATTGAAATCTTTATCAAAACTATTATGAAAATTAGAAGGGATACAGCATGAGTGTTCAAATACAAAAATAATGATAATCACTAATATTTATTATATGAAGTCTATTTATATGTACCATAAACACTAAGTGTTTTAGAAAATTATTTATTAAGGAGTCTTGCTATCTGTATGGCACTTTAATTGCTAAGGAAGAGATGCTTGGTTTTGAAGACTAGGGATCACACCATTGACCAGGAAAGAAAAATCAGCTATAGATGCCCTTGGACTAGACGGTGAAGGCTAGAGATGAGGTGATTACTTGGCTAGGAACTTGGAACGAGTCTCTTTTATGAAGGTTGTTTCAGTTCCAGCTTTTTCAGAGATAACTGAGAAGACAAGTGATCTTGTCTTGGAAATATCTTCAGTGGTGATGTGTGATAGTGATTGTCAGATATTTTTTAGTCTGAAGCCACCTCAATGCTTGGTTAAATGAATAATAGAAGAGAAGGAAAAGATGAAAAAAAAATGCTAGAAAAGGCATCTCTGGCTCCTGGAGCTTGAAAGCAAGGTCAAAGATTTTATATTTGGCAGAGTGTTTTGGAATTGGGTTGGGGAGCGTACAAGAGTTTAATTAACAGGGATTATTAAATTGCATGAGTGTACGAGATAAAGAATCTTAAATTGCATTGGGGTGGGGAAATGGAGAAATAGGCAAAAAAAAAGCTGCCAGAGAGAACAAAATATAATTTCCTCGGCTTTTTAATCAGTGAGCCTAAGAGATTATTTCAGGGACTTGGGGTCTTCAAGGTAATTAGGACACAGCAAAAAGATAAAACACAGGAAGGCTCTATGAATTTGTAAGGCTATCAGAACATTGCCGAAGAAGAAAGAAAGAAAGAAAGTGAAGCCGCTCGGTCTTGTCCAACTGTTTGCGACCCCATGGATTGAAGCCTGCCAGGTTCCTCTATCCAGGCAAGAGGGATTCCAGGCAAGAGTACTGGAGTGGGTTGCCATTTCCTTCTCCAGGGTGTCTCCTCAACCCAAGGACTCTTTACCATCTGAACTACCAGAGAAGCCCCAAACATTGCCAGCTTCTAGGAAATATGTATCCCTCGTGTCATCCTGAGAAGCAAGGATGCTGTGTTTTCTCCTTGACCTCAGAAATACCTTTTGCTTTCCACAGAAACCACTCCACTGTTTCTAAGTGAAAAAAAGGTCTGGAAAGAGTTATTAATCAAAATCACAACACAAGTGATACAAATGTGAAAGAAATATGTGGGTGCATATTTTATTTTTTATTTATTTATTTATTTTTTCTTTCTTTTTTCCCTTTTTTTCCCAATCATTTTTATTTTTAATTTTTTATTAATTTATTTTTTATTGGAGGCTAATTATTTTACAATATTATATTGCTTGGTTTTGCCATACATTGACATGAATATTTTAAAGTCTAAAAGTTCTTTGAAGCTAGAGAAAAAAATGTGAAAAAAGTTAGTGCGAATCATTGAGTCAGGCCCTACTCTTTGCAACTCCATGGGCTGGAGCCTACCAGGCTCCTCTGTCCATGGAATTCTTCAGGCAAGAA
Source organism: Moschus berezovskii (assembly GCF_049115385.1). Taxonomy (NCBI): domain Eukaryota; kingdom Metazoa; phylum Chordata; class Mammalia; order Artiodactyla; family Moschidae; genus Moschus; species Moschus berezovskii. Next base: position 39,995,897 of record NC_142485.1, read on the forward strand.
TGCTGGAATTGGCTGCCATTCCTTTCTCCAGAAGCTAGAGAAACTCTTAGCTAAAGTGCTTCAGTTCTCGTAGATGGCTAGAAAACCACGAGATCAGAGTGTTACCACTATAAATGAGTCTGCACTGTTCATCTGTACTCTGTATAGTTGTATTTTGACCATAGTCACTAACTGCTGTAAAAGTATTCTTTGTTTGTATAATATTAATTTGTTATGATTTTCACACTCTTCATTGATACGTTTCCAACATTTTGTTAGTAAAATGCCTGTTTTAAATAATGAAAATGGAACAGTAGGATTATAATACAGAGCAGAGTGTTGAAATCCAAGTGAAATACTGTAGGTTTTAGACGGGTGCCAAAGAGGAGGCAGCTTCTTTAATAGGGAAAGGTTGGAGAAGAGAAAATGGTTTTACAGGGACAAAGATGTTCTGTTATGCTGTTAATAGGGACGGAAGGGCATTTCAAAGTGAGAATGATCGTTAAATAATGACCTGGAAACCGTGCAGAGCATTTCAGGGGTTAACGTGCCGTTCAGCAAGGCTGGGTGGTGGAAGCTGATACTGCTGCTAAGTCACTTCAGTTGTGTCCGACTCTGTGCGACCCCATAGACGGCAGCTAACCAGGCTCCCCCGTCCCTGGGATTCTCCAGGCAGGAACACTGGAGTGGATTGCCATTTCCTTCTCCAGGAATGTTAGAGTTGGGTTGCATATTGGTGTAGAAGTTGGAGCCATAACTTGTAGAAATGCAGAGACTTTGAGCAGTGCTTTTGTTGAATTACTGAACAGTGCATGTTCTTATGGGGCTCCCCCTGTGACAGCACTAGAGCATCCACCTCAGTGTGGGAGACACAGGAGACTCGGGTTTATCCCTAGGTCTGGAAGATCCCCTGGAGGAGGAAATGAGAATCCACTCCAGATTCTTGCCTGGGAAACCCCTTGGATAGAGGGGACTGGTGGGCTATAGTCCTTGGGGTCCCGTGAGTCAGACACGACTGATCATGCATACATATACATACATATAGGTACTTATATTGCTCAAAAAAGCAGACTATATATCTTTCCATCTGCTCAGCTCATAGTCAAACTCCAGTATCCACAGGAACCAATTTTTTTTTGTTTTTCATGTGTATTCTTCCAAAGGCTCTTTATGCAAAGATAACTGCATTATTATTTCCCAAACTTTTACACAAAAGATAACATGTAGGAAACTTTAAACACATTTCCTATTTTGCTTTTTTTTTCTTAAAATATACATTTTGGAAATTTTCTGTATTTTCTGAAAGCTAAAGGCTATGGAAGTACTGTAGTTTATTTTACTGGTTTCCTATTGTTATTTTAGTGGCTTTAATCTTTTACAAACAATGTAAATCTGTCACTTTGCATGTAGCAAGGAAACCTCAAAATAAATTGCAAGAACTAGGCTTGTTGAGTTCAAAAGATATTGAGTTTCTAATTTTGATAGTTATCAAGGATTGTTACTTGTAGGAATTATGTTCATTTATATTCTTCATAGTACTTCTTCAATAGTTTTACCAACAGTGAGAGATCCATCTTTCAAATTTTGACAATCTTATCCATGAAATAAAGGAAACTTGGAGGAGTTTAATAAACACTTTTATTTTTAGGAGTGGATTTGAGCATCTTGTTTCTATATTGAGATTCTTTTATATCTTTCCCCCCATAAACTCACTATTTACTACTTTTGCCTATATTTGATTGAGTCAATGTTTTGTTTACTTATAAATTTAAAGGTATTAATTATAAATTATTTATAGAAATCTTTAAAAGTTGTGTGAGTTGCAAATTTTTTTTTGTGAGTTAGAATTTTATTATGGCAGCCAAAAACAAAATAAGCACCCCAAATTAATTCACATATAAGTTTTATAAGTGGGGATATTAACACTTAGAAAAATCTATTACAATCCTATTCTAGTCTTCATTTATCAGACAAGACACTACCTTTTAAAAATGATCAAAGCAGTGGAGAGTTCAAAATTAAATGAGAAATACTAGAAGAAACTGAGGACACTTAGCTTAAATGAATAGTATCACAGTGGTCATAATATTTGCTTTCTAATATTTTGCTTTGTCTTGAGCAAAATTTGTGGGTAGATTTATGGGAGGTACATACTAAATACAATATACACTACCATAAATATTAACATAAATAATTACATTAATCTGAAATATGTGAGTACCTCTTGCACTATTTATCAACCCTCTCTTCCCTATCATGGATTATTGAGTCACTGATACTATTTTAAAGACTGTTAAATAATTTGTCATCTACTCCAAAAAATGATACAGCCTATATATAGGTTTATCAAATAGGTTATCATTCAAATTGGAACCTATTTGAGTATAGAGGAAGCTTTACTAATATTTGGGCTTCCCAGCTGGCTCAGATGACAAAGATCCTCCCTGCAATGCGGAGACCCTGCTTTGATCTCTGGGTGGGGAAGATCCCTAGAGAAGGTCTTGGCAATCCACTCCAGTATTCTCGCCTGGAGAATCTTAGGGACAGAGGGGTCTGATGGGCTACAGTCCATGGGGTCGAAAAGAACTGGACACAACTGAGCAACTGGACTGTTTGCCTTTTGCCTTTTCTCATGGTGTTTGTTTTGTTTTCATACACTAGTGTTTGGAAAGGTCTGCATTTTCCCAGGGTTGCACATACATTCTACCATTCTAAGCCTTCTGTTTAATACTGGCTTTTAATCTTCGTTCCATTTTTTAGTTTATCTCGATGGAAAATGTGAGATAATATTACAGGTCATACTTTTATGTCTAGTCAATTGCCTCCAAATATGCTCTTTCTTAATAATCTATCTTTCCTTAATTGACTTGTATTTTGTCATGTATCCAAAAGAGATGGCAATTCTGTCTCAGTTCAGTTATAAATGTGCTGCAATTCTGAGTTTAAAAAGCAAGGTTTAATAGGAATATGCATTTTTTTCTCAATATTATGGGGAAGAAAATGTAAAAAGTAAAAATAATAAAATTCAGGGGAAACACTCGAAAACATGAAAAATGACAATAAAAACAAGAAAAAAGCAAGGGAAATAGCCTTCTCACATGTCAATGTATATTATCAAGCTCCAACAATAAAACCACATAGTTTTTTTTTGACCCACATGAATAGATTTACAGCCCAGTGAACCAGTATACCATTTTCAGCCCAATGAACCAGTAGGGCTTCCAGTATAAAGCATTTTCAGGGACACCAAGTCCTGTTGTTTGCAGCCGTGTTTATGCTCAGCGTCTGTTTTGGATCTTGAAAGTCTCCCGTGTTTAAAAGGGGCACCAGGGTGGGGGGAGGCTGAAAGAGGGAAAGCACAGACATGAGGCTGTGTTCTCTAATGTAAATGAGCAGGAGAGCACCAGGGCAACCTGCTGCAGCAGCTTCTGACTCGGTGGGTCTGGGTGGGGCCTGGGGTTCCGCACTTGTGGCAGGCTCTCCTGGTGATGCTAATGTGGGCTGAGGGGCCAGGTGGTAGGCAGGGCTCTGGTCGGACAGGTCAGGTTGGAGGCAGTTTCTGAACTAGGGTGGGGTATGCAAAGAATGAGGACGACGTGAAAGAGCATCCCTGCGGGATCATAACAACCACTGACAGATTGAATGTGGGCGATGAGAAAAAGGTGGGAAAAGAGTCAGAGTTTTCTAGCCAGGGAGATGCTTTCAACCTTTAAGAAAAAAGAGGAAGATAACCAGGAAGCTTGGCAGATGTTGAGTCTGAGTGCTTGATTTTGAGAAAGATTTGCTTGGGAATCGGTATCAGACCTTAAATGAGGCAATGGAGTGACTGTCCGGACAGAGTTGTTGTTCAGTCGTGTCCAACTCTTTGTGACCCCATGGACTGCAGGATGCCAGGCTTCCCTGTCCATCACCAGCTCCCGGAACTTGCTCAGACTCAAGTCCATTGAGTCGGTGATGCCATCCAACCAACTCATCCTCTGTCATCCCCTTCTCGTCCTGCCTTCAATCTTGCCCAGATCAGGGTCTTCTCCAGTGAGTCAGCTCTTCCCATCTGGTGGCCAAAGTCAGATTAGGAAGCAGGAAAATAGTAGGACCAAGAATAGAACTTTGAGTCACATCTGCATTAAAAGTGGGGTAAAGCAGAGTAATCAGGGGGTAGGAAAAATTGCAGAGAGAATTATTGGGTAAATACAGGGATCTGGGAAATCTGGACACCACCCTCCACCTGCTACCATTTTTTGGGCTGCTGATAAGTGGTGTGACTGGGATTCTCCAATCTGTGAAACAAAGGAGGAAACTGAAGAGGGAGCCTGTGTGGTTTAGAGTGCACGAGAAGAGCCTCCAAGTGTGGAAAGAAAAGCACAATTTTTCTCTGATTTCTGTCAGGAAATCTACTTAACATGGCCAGAAAGGTCCATCTCTTACATTTCTGGGACTTAAAATATTTCCTCTGGTCATAGGTTCACATTTATAGGAACCAGCTTTTCTTTTGCTCATCAGTCTCAGTATTTCTTTTCTGTAAATTAAAGTTCAATTAAAATCCAATCCACCTCCCTTTACCTACAATTCCTTGGTTGGTTCTGCTCTCTGAGGTTAGTACACAATCAGAGTAATAAAGACCATGGGATCGACCAAGAAATTGGAAATAATGGCTCTTTGCTGCAAAGGCTCGAGCTGAGAACTGGCAGATCAAATTTGATTAAACCTGGAGTTAATCTGAGGATTGGTTGACTATAGCACACTCCCATAATAAAGCCTTTGAAGTGGAAACATGGAAACTCTAACAAGATCAGTCTAAATCAGGGATTGACATCATTTCAGAATTAGGTTGCCAACATTCTTTTTCTGTCATGTGGGGTGTGGAGCATCATTTGCCGACAGGAGCTTTCCCGGGTTATCAGGGTACCATTGTCCCAGTCATGTTTCTCCTGTCATCTCACGTGATGATCAGTTATTCAGACTGAGAAAGTGTCACTAGTGTCCTCAGGGAATAAATGAGGAGCAGCTTTACAGCACTGAACATTTTCAAGAGCGAAAATTCGAAGAAATTACCTCAGGAGGGGTCAACAGAAGTAGACAAATTTTGTTAACTAGAAAGTGAAAGAGAAGTGCAAGCCATCTAGAAGTTAGGATTTGAAAGGGCACAGAAAGGAAGGTGGAAGATTACAGACTTTGATTTGTCAATTTTTTTTTGCAAATAGCCCTTTTTGATACCTACTTTAAACAAAAATATTGAGATGTTTAAGGTAGTTTTATATCTGCATGAGAGTCTAAATATAATAGAAGGATTTTTAAAATGTTTTAATGCTTTAATTACCTATATAGTATATATATCCTTTTTTATTTTCTTTCTTTTTATTATTATTTATTTATTTGCTAGAGGGTAGAGTTCAATGCTGTCAAGCGAATCACTCCTTTTAATTCTCTTTGCCTTGCTCTTTTTGCTTTTCTCTTTTACTTTTATTATAGGCTCCTGTTTACTGTCTTCCTCTTTAATGGTAATGGTATATAAATAAGATTTTGAGAGTGTATTAAGTTCAATCAGTCTACTTTGTATAAATCCAAGATACACAGAAGCATTTCAACACGTGAAAGATAGAGCTGAATTGCAAGTATTCTTAGGATTAGGTACATTTCCTTTTGTTTTTGTTAGACTTATCAAATTGCTCCTATTAATACAATGCTCTCATGCATTATGTAAGAGCTGAGAGCATGATGTGAAGTTTGAGAGTCCTGCATTTGAGAGGCTGTGTGTACCGAATCCCCACCTGCCACACTCTAATGCATCTGTGATCTAAGGATGGTGCAAATTGCCTAATTTCCTACAGCAACTCATATCAAAATATTTCATCAAAGTTAATTAAAATTTTCAATATTTCTTGAGAGAAGAGCAAGGTATTGTGATCTTAAAAACAGATCTGTAAACAGACAGAATAGAGTTTAGGAGATGGAACTTTAATGAAACAAGAAAGGGAAAAATACGTGAAGGAGAAAATCATAATGAATCATAAAATATTAGAGTTTAAGCAGTCCACAGAGATCATCTGTTCTAAGTCCTCATTTTAAGATGGAAAAACTGAGGTCCGTAGATGTTATGTAAGGTCACAGAACATAGTAATGACGCCGATTCCTGCTTTATGAACATAACTGTCTGGGAGAATGTCAGGCACTTGTGAATATTTCATTCATTTTTTTCCCACTCACTAGGGTACTCTTGGGTGCTTTGAAACAGTAATTTCCCCACAGTAATCTCAAGCACAGAGGCTATCAAACTGTGTAAAAATTAAGCTGGGCTTTAGGAATTACTGAAAATGGCCTAGGATATGGGATACCCAAGCTTATAGCTCCAGAAATTCAATTTTGACCACTTACCAAGAAATGATCAGGCACTGGGGAATGGTCAGATGCAAAACTGACTTATGTACCATAAATTTGAATGTGCTTCTGTATGAAAAGTTGGAAACGGTGAGTGAATGAACTCTGTAAAACATGTGTGATTCTGTGTGTGGAAATTGCATTGGTAACAATGAGAATAAGGTAATTGTTATTGTTGTCTCAGAGTTAGGTCCATGAAGAAACCTGTTAGGTGTAAATCATCTTCATTAACGTTATGGCCTGACATGACTTCCATATTTTCTTTGGGGCCAAATAAAGAGTTTGTAGAAACCACCCTCTTGGGAGTAGTGGGGAATTTAGCCAACACTTGCTGCACATAGTCTGATTGCAGTGGAAAGCAGTCTGGTTTAAGACTCCCAAGACATGAGTTCTAGTCTGAGTTGTACTGTTGTGTTAAGTCCTATAACCCTGGGAAGGTCAAAAGATTGCCTTAAGCTTTAACTTTCTCATCTCTGAAATTCGAAAGTGAATCTTGCTAAATTGCAGTTGTTTCCCATGCTGACATTCTCCAGCCTCAAGGCGCTCTCCTGTTCTAGATGCCACAAGCCCTTGTCTTCACATCTTCTTGCCTCATGCGGACACCAGTCCTGACGTTACTACTCACTGACTGTAATTTAATGATACACAACAATTTCTAAACCAGCTGTCTTAGTCAAGGTCTTAGTCAAGACAGAAAGTGTTACTGCAGCAGCCGTGTCCTCGTGTGTCACAACAGGCAGACTGCGTGGTGCTGATGAGACCTGCTTTCTCAACACAAGGCAAGTGGCAGGCATTTCCAGGAAGGTGCCAGGAGAGCCCATGGCTGGGATCAGTCCCCCTGAGGATGAAGAGGGTGGGGGTCTATCTCTGAGTTGAGTTTTTGGTGGCGTTTCACTGCTACGAAGACCTGCTTGTGTCAGTACCTCTCAGCCGACACGGAGGGTGCTGGGAAGTCATGCTCACAGGCCATCCACGACCATGATGGATGGTGCCTTGGGGCAGGTAGATCCCAGTTGTGTCAAAGCTCAAGAATCCCAACAAGAGCATGTGTGGTCATGATAGTGTCTGATCCGGCGGGGGGCGGGGGGGGGGGATTGAGAATAATCTAGAGACTTCGATGATTCAGGAAGGTTGTGCCTCAGGAATCCACAGTGTACACCTCCTTCCCACACCCCTGGGCTCCCTTTCTGGTGTGTGTGCTAGAATATGGGTCTCGGTTCTTTTATTCCTTTGGAGATGAAAGCACTTTCACTCCTTCCCTAAATAGTGTCGAGGTTACAACCCCAACCAGGTGATGGACTCTCCCCTTCCTCAAACTCAGGGCTGGTTGGTACCTCCTATAAACTCTAGGCTAAAAGAGTAGTGATCCAAACTACCATGCCCACTGCTGTCACTGGCCTGAGGCCAAAACTGAAATTCATCTTCTTTCTCTCACTACCCCTTTTAGGTTTTCCTGTCTTGATTTACTGCCTTGTGGTGTGACCCAGACCTTGAGCCTAACGGTTTAGTTGATCTCCCTTTGTTAGGCTACAGTTGTTATATTTGCCCCCCCCCCCAAACAGTCACTGCCAGGACACGGAAGTGCAGAGGTTCCCACATTGTTGCCTTGACCCTTAGCCCTCCCCGTCTGGCTCCGCTGCGCTGGCGCAACACTGTCTCTTAGAGGGAATTAGGACCAGTGTCCTGGCCAGCGCAGAAGCTCCATTTATGCTTGTGGGTGCTTTGCTCTGAAGGGCCTCTGCTGTTTTCGGGTAGATGAGCAATCCTGCTGCAAATTTCTCTCTCAAGAACCTGCTTTTTAGAAGCACTCTGGCACTGATGGTCTCAGCTTGTGTCGCCCATGGAGTGGAGAGCAAGGGAAACCTCGGTCTGTTCAGTTTACTTGTGAGTCCCAAGGATAAGGGTATGGATAAAGGGAAAGTATGAGAGAAGCAAACCCCGAAGGCTGGTCCTCTTGTTACTGTACTGGCCACCACTTCATCAAGAGCCAAGAGAGGCACTGGATCTGTGGACAGGTGTGTTCTTGGAGTGTGGGGTTGTGAATGCATGCCGGGGGGACATCATGCAGCTCAGAGTAATGCACAGAGTGGGGAAAGAAGGCTCCTCCAGCGCTTGGTTTCTTCTCATCTCTCCGTCCCCACTGGCCACATCCTCAGGGCAGCTAGTTTCTCCATGACTCTTCTATTGTGTTATCCGATGCTGTCGGGGGCCCTGAGGATGCCACATGCCACCCCCTTGGTGGGGCACTTCGCCTGCACCCAGCAGAGCAGGGTCAGCATGTGCGGCATGAGGGTCCTGAGACCCGGGGGTCGGTCAGACTGTCAGCCCGTGGGGAAGCATGGCAAGATGTGACAGAGCAGACGGTGCATTTCTAGACTTGAGAAACAAGGCAGACTTTGAGAAAGTCTGAAAATGCACACGGCCTTTTGGTTTGCTCAGGTTGCAAGTCCTAGAGATCTACTGCTCAACACAGAGCCCGGAGTGAGACCGTGCTGTAGACTTCAAAATGTGCCAGGAGGTAGATCTTATGTTGTGTTCTTATCACAGTAAATAAAGAGGACAGGAGGAGATGTTTGGAGGGAAGGCTGCTTGCAGCATAGATTCTTAGCGATGGTTTTGTGTGTGTGCGTGCGTGCACATGTGCGCTTAGTCGCTCAGCCACCTGGCTCTTTGCAAGCCCATGGCCTGTGGCCCACCAGGCTTAACTCTGCATGCGGTGTTAGTGTGTACTTACCCAAACGCATCAAGTTACATTCATTAAGTATGTACAGCTTTCTGTATGTCAATTATATCTTGGTAAAGTTTATTCGGAGAAGGCAATGGCACCCCACTCCAGTACTCTTGCCTGGAAAATCCCACGCACGGTGGATCCTGGTAGGCTGCAGCCCATGGGGTCGCTAAGAGTCGGACACGACTGAGCGACTTCCCTTTCACTTTTCACTTTCATGCGTTGGAGAAGGAAATGGCGACCCACTCCAGTGTTCTTGCCTGGAGAATCCCAGGGACCGGGGAGCCTGGCGGGCTGCCGTCTATGGGGTCGCAGAGTCGGACACAACTGAAATGACTTAACAGCAGCAGCAAACAGATTATTGTTATTATCGCTGTGGTTATTTTCAGTTAATTGCCTTGTAGTTAATGGAAGAATCTCATCACAGGTGATATCTCTGATTTGAGCTGGAGGCAGGTAATCCTGGTTAGTTCTGTCAGGAGATGGTTGTTTGGCTGCCTCAGTTTGAAGCTGCATTTCTGACCATTTCTTTCCTTTCCTGAAAGGGGAATAGCAGATAAAGACCACCAGAATAGACATGTGAAAGCTAGGAGGTAGACTTATCTGCAAGGTCTTAAGAGTCAGCAAGAGTGAACGTCGACATTCTAGGAATCAGTGAACTAAAATGGACTGGAATGGGTGAATTTAACTCAGATGTCCATTATATCTACTACTGTGGGCAGAAATCCCTTAGAAGAAATGGAGTAACCATCATAGTCAACAAAAGAATCCAAAATGCAGTACTTGGATGCAATCTCTGAAACGACAGAATGATCTCTGTTTGTTTCCAAGGCAAACCATTCAATATTACAGTAATCCAAGTCTATGCCCCAACCAGTAACACTGAAGAAGCTTAAGTTGAACAGTTTCTAAGAAGACCTACAAGACCTTTTAGAACTAACACCAGAAAAAGATGTCCTTTTCATTATAGGGGACTGGAATGCAAAAGTAGGAAGTCAAGAAACACCTGGAGTAACAGGCAAATTTGGCCTTGGAATACAGAATGAAGCAGGGCAAAGGCTAATAGAGTTCTGCCAAGAGAACGCACTGGTCGTAGCAAATACCCTCTTCCAACAACACAAGAGAAGACTCTACACATGGACATCACAAGATGGCCAACACCAAAATCAGATTGTTTATATTCTTTGCAGCCAAAGATGGAGAAGCTCTATACAGTTAGCAAAAACAAGACCAGGAGCTGACTGTGGCTCAGATCATGAACTCCTTATTGCCAAATTCAGACTTAAATTGAAGAAAGTGGGGAAAACCACTAGACCATTCAGGTATGACCTAAATCAAATCCCTTATGATTATACAGTGGAAGTGAGAAATAGATTTAACGAACTAGATCTGATAGACAGAGTACCTGATGAACTATGGATGGAGGTTCATGACATTGTACAGGAGACAGGGACCAAGACCATCCCCAAGAAAAAGAAATGCAAAAAGAGCAAAATGGCTGTCTGAGGAGGCCTTACAAATAGGTGAGAAAAGAAGAGAAGTGAAAAGCAAAGAAGAAAAGGAAAGATCTATCACTCTGAATGTAGATTTCCAGAGAATAGCAAGGAAAGATAAGAAAGCCTTCCTCAGAGATCAGTGTAAAGAAATAGAGGAAAACAATAGAATGGGAAAGTCTAGAGATCTCTTCAAGAAAATTAGAGAAACTAAGGGAACATTTCATGCAAAGATGGGCTCAATAAAGGACAGAAATTGTATGGACCTGACAGAAGCTGAAGATATTAAGAAGAGGTGGCAAGAATACACAGAAGAACTGTACTAAAAAGATCTTCGCAACCCAGATAATCACAGTGGTGTGATCACTCACCTAGAGCCAGACATCCTGGAATGTGAAGTCAAGTGGGCCTTAGGAAGCATCACTATGAACAAAGCTAGTGGAGGGGATGGAATTCCAGTTAAGCTATTTCAAATCATAAAAGATGCTGTGAAACTGATGCACTCAATATGCCAGCAAATATGGAAAACTCAGCAGTGGCCACAGGACTGGAAAAGGTAAGTTTTCATTCCAGTCCCAAAGAAAGGCAATGCCAGAGAATGCTTATACTACCACACAATTGCACTCATCTCACACGCTAGTAAAGTCATGCTCAAAATTCTCAAAGCCAGGCTTCAGCACTATGTGAACCATGAACTTCCAGATGGTCAAGCTGAATTTAGAAAAGGCAAAGGAACCACAGATCAAATTGCCAACATCTGCTGGATCATGGAAAAAGCAAGAGAGTTACAGAAAAACATCTATTTCTGCTTTATTGACTATGCCAAAGCCTTTGATTGTGTGGATCACAATTAACTGTGGAACATTCTGAAAGAGATGGGAATAACAGACCACCTGACCTGCCTCTTGAGAAACCTGTATGCAGGTCAGGAAGCAACAGTCAGAACTGGACATGGAACAACAGACTGGTTCCAAATAGGAAAAGGAGTACGTCAAGGTTGTATATTGTCACCCTGCTTATTTAACTTACATGCAGAGTACATCATGAGAAATGCTGGGCTGGAAGAAGCACAAGCTGGAATCAAAATTGTCGGGAGAAATATCAATAACCTCAGATATGCAGATGACACCACCGTTATGGCAGAAAGTGAAGAGGAACTAAAAGCCTCCTGAAGGTGAAAGAGGAGAGTGAAAAAGCTGGATTAAAACTCAACATTCAGAAAACTAAGATCATGGCCTCCAGCCCCATCACTTCATGGCAAAATGATGGGGAAACAGTGGAAACAGTGGCTGACTTTATTTTATTTGGCCCCAAAATCACTGCAGATGCTGATTGCAGCCATGAAATTAAGATACTTCTTGGAAGGAAAGTTATGACCAACCTAGATAGCATATTAAAAAACAGAGACATTACTTTGCCAACAAAGTTCCATCTAGTCAAGGCTATGGTTTTTCCAGTAGTTACGTATGGATGTGAGTGTTAGATTCTAAAGAAAGCTGAGCACCAAAGAATTGATGCTTTTGAACTGTGGTGTTGGAGAAGACTCTTGAGAGTCCCTTGGACTGCAGGGAGATCCAACCACTCCATCCTAAAGGAAATCACTCCTGAGTGTTCATTGGAAGGACTGATGTTGTTGAAGCTGAAACTCCAATACTTTGGCCACCTGATGAGACGAGCTGACTCATTTGAAAAGACCCTGATGCTGGGAAAAATTGAAGGCAGGAGGAGAAGGTGGCGACAGAGGATGAGATGGCTGGATGGTATCACCGACTCAATGGGCATGAGTCTGGGGAAACTCTGAGAGTTGGTGATGGACAGGGAGGCCTGGCGTGCTGTGGTTCATGGGGTTGCAAAGAGTCAGACACAGCTGAGTGACTGAACTGAACTTGGGGGTCAGCATACTTCTTGGTATCTCACTGGATCAGTTGCAGAAGCTGAAGAGACGTGTGTTTTCTTCAGACTCAGCATCTTGTGCCTCCTTGCCATGTGGAGCTGGGATGCCCCTCACTCTGGAGACTGACTTTTTTACTTTAGGTTGAAGTTTGCTGATGGACTGAATAAAATGCTTGGTTTTCTTAGAATGTTAGCACATAAAGAGATCTTAATCTAAACCCTTCATTTGAGAGAGGAGGGGATTGAGGGATATAGAATTTCTGATTATCCCAAACATACACAGTGCTTCTCTTAGAAAATCCTTTTTTCCCCTTATTGTTTATGGAGGAAATATACCTGCAACTGGAGAAGGAAATGGCAACCCACTCCAGTGTTCTTGCCTGGAGAATCCCAGAGATGGGGGAGCCTGGTGGGCTGCCATCTCTGGGGTCGCACAGAGTCGGACATGACTGAAGCAACTTAGCAGCAGCAGCATACCCACAACCTTCCCCAAGTAGCAGAGGATCAGTCAGATATATGGGAAAGGCAATAATAAGGAGGATATTTTTGTTTTTTAAATATGAAATGTATCTTATATCTAAATATATCCCTAAGTGTTAATTCTTAAATGATAAGGACATGATGTCTGAGAATTTTAAGAGTAACATAAAAGATGATAACATCCACACAGCACAGAGTGAAATCACAGGAATGACAAAATCTCATCCCCAGGTCTTCCCAAATCACCTTTCCTCCTGGTAATGGACTCAGGACTGAGTTGGATCATTTTGAATAAGAGAAAAATCAGATAAAGCCATTCTTTTTCTAGCAAAATAGCTTTGTATTTCCTCTGGCTGAAAATTCCCATCAGCCAGTTGATTTTGCCAATATCAATATTGATAAAAAGAATATTGTTCCCAAATTCTACAGTTCTAGAAAAGGAAAGTGTGTGATGTTCTGACAAACTGGTTTTTAAGGCTCTAAATTAAGTGTTTAGCACCAGTGTGTGTGTATGTGTGTGAAATAGGATTTGATAGAACTGTGTTGATATCTAGAGACAAGAGAGATGAAGCGGTGGTGCATATAGGGTGCCAGCAATAATGTCATCAATTAACAGGATCTGGAGTTTGAAAGTGATCTTAGAGGTCATCCAGATGAATCTCCCGATTTTGATGGAGATCAAAGTGAGCCTCAGAGAAGTGGCTTGATAATTAGGAACAGACACACAATGACCATTTAATTTTCAAGTCTTGAAGTCTTCTGTTTTCATTTTGGCTAGAGTGTGAAAAAATAGTCATGCATAAAGGAAAAATTAATTAATTAGCAAAGAGAAAGTCTCCATCCAGTGAAAAAATATAGGTCTTTATTCTGCCCATGTTTTGTAACTTCTTTCTCTGGCTCCTTCTGTTGCATTATTTAGATGGTAGAAGCTATCTCCCTAAGTGTTCATATATTGAATTCCCCCGCATGTGTTCTGAGAGATTGAGTTCATTTGACTGTTGATTCCTTAGTGCAGCAAGGTATCCCAGAAAGAGATGGTGAGGTAATTTAATTGAAGACCATTGCATCCATTTCGGTCCTTCTTTTCAGATACCCACGTCGTATTCCAGCATAGCCGTGGTATCCTGTGGACTCAAAGTGAAAAGTCTATTATCAGAGCTCACAAACTTTATACTCACGCAGTACAGTTTTATAGCAAGGTTCAGTGATCACAAAATAGAAAGGACCCAAGCAATACACTGGAGAATGATATGACTTGAAGCTGTAACCATCAGGAAGAAAAGTGCACGGGTAGCCACTGAGTTTTGGGAAAGAGCGTCTTGCCGAGTCAGGCTGTCTTAGCAGGAACTCCTGTGTCTCCATGTGCTGCTCTGCTCAGAATATTCTGGGCCCTGTCCTTCTGCTCCGTAAAGCCCTTTTGTTGATGACTCAGTGCTTATTGATTTATATAGATCAAGTGATCTATATAAACATTGGTTTATATAGATTTCAATCCAGTGCTTTGGGGGCTTCCTAGGAGGCTCATTGGTAAAGAATCCACCTGCCAGTGAAGGAGACCCGGGTTCAATTCTTGGGTTGGGAAGAGCCCCTGGAGAAGGGAATGGGTATCTTAGTGACTGAACCAATGGCAAAACTGCTGTGCTTTGTAGCAGCTTCGTCTTTTAAAAAGTACTTTTATATACACATATATGTATGACTGAGTTCCTTCACTGTTCACCTGAAACTCACATTGTTAATCGGCTATAGTCCAATATGAAATAAAAAGTTTAAAGAAATGGAAATACATTCAGTGCATTTGCCATCACTGCTGGCTGCCGCAGCTTGCCCAGAGCTATACTTGCTGTAATAAAAACTTCTGAACTGGAAAGAAAATAAACTATACTCCCTGAAAAAAAGGTACTTTTGGATACATTTATATGTATATAGACCATGCCTGTATGCACCTATGTAATTACACACAAACATATATTTATACACACACACACAGATGAACTAAAAGTCAGATGTGCTGTTCTGTGCTTAGTTGCTCAGTCTTGTCTGACTCTTTGTGACCCCATGGATTGTAGCCCGCCAGGCTGCTCTGTCCATGGGGATTCTCCAGGCAAGCATCCTGGAGTGGGTTGCCATTCCTTTATCTAGGGGATCTTCCCAACTCAGGGATTGAGCCCACGTCTCCTACATCGCAGGCAGATTCTTTACCTTCTGAGCCACCAGGGAAGCCCAAGAATACTGGAGTGGGTAGCCTATCTCTTCTCTAGGAGATCTCCCTGACCCAAGAATCGAACCGGGATTTCCTGCATTGCAAGCAGATTCTTTACCAGCTTAGCTATCAGGGAAGACAAAATAAACTAGATGATTCATTTCCTTGAGTACTTTTGAAAAATAGTAACCTAGAAATTCCTGAAGTCAGGGCGATGCTGACTCCACCAAAGGGCAAGTCCAAAACCAGGAATCTGTGGGAGATGACAGACTGGGGACACCAAAGAGCAATTCTTACTTCCCCACACGGTGGGTTTCTCCTCTGCAGTTGCGGCCCTGCCTGGAGTGTGTTCAGGTCACAGTCTCTGCCGTGAGGCTGGTTATGACAGCCTGCAGGAAGCTACCTGGACTCCCATCCCTGCAAGCCCGGCCTTCACGCCCATGAACCACTGGTCTGCAGATGATGCTCTTCTGCAGGAATCCCCCGGACAGGCCATTTCCTGAAGATGGGTTTCCATTTCATTGACCTTTTCACAATATTTGTTTGGGGTCAGTCTATTTCAAAAAAGACACTGTGAGTTCCAGGGTCCCTCACTGAAGGACAGGGACATGTGCTCTGCTGTCAAGTGGTGTCAGATAAGTAACAGTGCTTGTCCATGTAGGTGGATGTTTTGGGATAACAGTTTCCTAGGAAGAAAAAAGGATGGGGAGCAGAAGTCACTCACAGGTACGAGCCACAGTCTGAGGCTGTTTGAGTGGTTAAAGCCACTGTTTTAGGTCAAAAGAGGTTTCCAGGAAGGAATAACAATAAGAGAGAATCAAGGAGGATGGGAGAGGACTGATCTGGAGCTGTGCTGGTGGTGGTCAAGCCAGGACTCATAAAACCAGCAGTGCAGACCTGGAGTCGGCCAACAAGGACATAAACATGTTTGCCTCAAAGTGAGGGATTGAAACCAACCATTAAAGTGAAGTTCTTATATCCACATATAAATGTGTATATATATATATATATATATATATATATACAGACTTACATATATACATATATATATACACACACACACACACACACACACATATAGTGTTGCAACACCATGGACTGTAGCCTGTCAGGCTCCTCTGTCCATGGAATTCTCCAGGCAAGAATACTGATATGGGTTGCCATTCCTTTCTCCAGGGGATCTTCCTGAGCCAGGGATCAAACCTACATCTTGTAAGTTTCCTGTCCTGGCAGGCAGAATCTTTATTGTCTGAGCCACCAGGGATGTACATAGATACACCTAGCTAGTTTATACATATGCAACACATGTATATACATACATTTATATCTGGCTATTTTATTCATTGCCTTATTACTTTATAGTGTCTTATTGATCATATTTATCACTAGGTAATTCTTCATTTCTTTTTTGATATACTTGAGAATATATCAATTCTCCCACTAAGAAGAATGAATTAACATACTTCTAATATTTTCTTCTTGTCTTCTCCAACTCCAAACTTTTTGCGTGCAACTATTTATACCACGTCAGAGTTCATTGCATTTGCATTTTGTACTATGCTGTAATTAGTGCTTTGATGTTTTGTGTGTAGATTGCAGAGACAGAGCAGAATGACAGCATTCCAGCTGTGTAAACATTATTTGTCAGAAATTCTCGTAGTGCAATTGGGCCTGCAGACTGTCAGATGCAGTTCAGCATCACCAAATCTCTGAAGTTTAATGCCAAACAGCTGAGAAAAATCTCACAGTGGTGTACTTGATTGGCTGCTCAAAAGCTCATCACATTTTAGATTTAAAATAGTGGCAACAGTAACAGCAACAAAACACAACTGTGCCTAACTGAGCCTCGTTTCGAAGAACAGGCAATTGAAAAAATAAAGGTTGTTATTACCTGTCTCCCTGTTGGTTAAGTTCTGGATGCTTTATTGTTGCCATGGAAGCTCTTCTGAGAGAAGGGGGTCCTTGATCACTTCCCTGGGATGCACATCATTAATATCTACTAGACATTACCCACATTCATCCCCAGGACCACCGTGACTTCCTTAGTCATCAAACATAGGACTTTCCACTCCACTGGGCTAAAAAATCAAGACCGTATTACACAAGGAAGATCTCATTGACTCTCAATGCAGGTATCTTGCTGTTACTTTGTTCCTCCATGAAGAAGAACTGAGGATTTGTGCAAACTTTTGCTGAAAGATCTCTCAGCATAGATTGATTGAAAGATCTCTTCTTCACAATGTGCTCTGCGAATCTCCTGAAGTTGTCCTGTCCCAAATCAGGATAATGGACATGTAAGCAGTGAAAGCTGCAAAAACGCCAATATTAATGGCCAAATAGGAAAAAAAAAATCCCACGAGGAAGCTGGGAGAACTGGAAATGGTTAAGAAGTCAGAGCCTGTTTGTTTATTTCTTCTCTTGTTTCAACTTATGGTCAGGAGGGAGCAAACAAATAGAATTAAAAATGTCAAGGGTCCATAAAGGGTCTCTTTCTTGTTCCATCAAGCAAAGCAAAGCAGATGCTCCTTTTTCCTTATTATAAAATGCATGTTCATT
The DNA here is from genome assembly GCF_049115385.1 of Moschus berezovskii. Lineage (NCBI taxonomy): Eukaryota > Metazoa > Chordata > Mammalia > Artiodactyla > Moschidae > Moschus > Moschus berezovskii. Next base: position 40,013,601 of record NC_142485.1, read on the forward strand.
TTACAAAATACAGAAAATATGGATAAGCAAAAAGACATGAAAAATCCCCATCGCCCACCATGCAGAGATAATCTGTTAATATTTTAATTCAATCATAATAATGTCTGTTGGTTTGCTCTCACAGTAAGAGTCCATACTGAAGATTGTGTCAATATGGTTATTCCCTTAAAAATGCCATTTGATAATTTTCAGGTCAATATAATTTCAAATTAATAACTTAATTTACTCCTTCAATTTGTAGTCTAATAAAAACAGGATTCTGTTCTATGTATCTATCATAACTTTTAACCAAAACTTTATTATTGGACAATTCATTTTTGATAGTACTTAAAATGCTGTCACAATAAACTGTGGAACATTCTGAAAGAGATGGGAATACCAGACCACCTGACCTGCCTCTTGAGAAACCTGTATGCAGGTCAGGAAGCAACAGTTAGAACGGGACATGGAACAGACTGGTTCCAAATAGGAAAAGGAGTACGTCAAAGTTGTATATTGTCACCCTGCTTATTTAACTTATATGCAGAGTACATCATGAGGAACGCTGGGCTGGAAGAAGCACAAGCTGGAATCAAGATTGCCGGGAGAAATATCAATAAACTCAGATATGCAGATGATACAACCCTTATGGCAGAAAGTGAAGAGGAACTAAAAAGCCTCCTGATGAAAGTGAAAGAGTAGAGTGAAAAGGTTGGCGTGAAGCTCAACATTCAAAAAACAAAGATCATGACATCTGGTCCCATCACTTCATGGGAAATAGATGGGGAAACAATGGAAACAGTGTCAGACGTTATTTCTTTGGGCTCCAAAATCACTGCAGATGCTGGCTGCAGCCATGAAATTAAAAGACGCTTGCTCCTTGGAAGTTATGAACAAACTAGATAGCATATTAAAAAGCAGAGATTACTTTGCCAAGCAAGGTCCGTCTAGTCAAGGCTATGGTTTTTCCTGTGGTCATGTATGGATGTGAGAGTTGGACTGTGAAGAAAGCTGATCACCGAAGAACTGATGCTTTTGAACTGTGGTGCTGGAGAAGACTCTTGAGAGTCCCTTGGACTGCAAGGAGATCCAACCAGTCCATTCTAAAGGAGATCAGTCCTGGGTGTTCATTGGAAGGACTGATGCTAAAGCTGAAACTCCAAAACTTTGGCCACCTCATGTGATGAGTTGACTCACTGGAAAAGACTGATGCTGGGAGGGATTGGGGGCGGGAGGAGAAGGTGATGACAGAGGATGAGATGGCTGGATGGCATCACCGACTCGATGGACATGAGTTTGAGTGAACTCCGGGAGTTGGTGATGGACAGGGAGGCCTGGCGTGCTGTGATTCATGGGGTCACAAAGAGTCAGACACGACTGAACGACTGAACTGAACTGAAAATGCTGTCATGTAACATTATTTTGTACACATACACTTAGTTCAGTTCAGTCGCTCAGTCATGTCTGACTCTGCAACCCCATGGACTGCAGCACGCCAGGCCTCCCAGTCTATCACCAACTTCTGGATCTTACCCAATCTCATGTCCATCAAGTCGGTGATGCCATCCAAACATACCATCCTCTGTCATCCCCTTTTCCAGCCTTCAATCTTTCCCAGCATCAGGGTCTTTTTCAATAAGTCAGTACTTTACATCAGATAGCTAAATTATTGGAGTTTCATCAACATCAGTCCTTCCAATGAATATTCAGGACTGATTTCCTTTAGGATTGACTGGTTTGATCACCTTGCAGTCCAGGGGACTCTCAAGAGTCTTCTCTAACACCACAGTTCAAAAGTATCAATTCTTCGGCGATCAGCTTTCTTCACAGTCCAACTCTCACATCCATGCATGACTACTGGAAAAACCATAGCTTTGACTAGACAAACCTTTGTTGAGTAATGTCTCTGCTTTTAATATGCTGTCCATCCCCATGGAAAAGAAATGCAAAAAAGCAAAATGGCTGTCTGGGGAGGCCTTACAAATAGCTGTGAAAAGAAGAGAAGCGAAAAGCAAAGGAGAAAAGGAAAGATATAAGCATCCGAATGCAGGATTCCAAAGAATAGCAAGGAGAGATACGCAAGCCTTCCTCAGTGATCAATGCAAAGAAATAGAGCAAAACAACAGAATAGGAAAAACAAGAGACCTCTTCAAGAAAATTAGAGATTCCAAGGGAACATTTCATGCAAAGATGGGCTCGATAAAGGACAGAAATGGTATGGACCTAACAGAAGCAGAAGATATTAAGAAGAGGTGGCAAGAATACACAGAAGAACTGTACAAAAAAGATCTTCACGACCAAGATAGTCACAATAACGTGATCATTGACCTAGAGCCAGACATCTTGGAATGTGAAGTCAAGTGGGCCTTAGAAAGCATCACTACGAACAAAGCTAGTGGAGGTGATGGAATTCCAGTTGAGCTATTTCAAATCTTGAAAATGATGCTGTGAAAGTGCTGCACTCAATATGCCAGCAAATTTGGAAAACTCAGCAGTGGCCACAGGACTGGAAGAGGTCAGTCTTCATTCCAATCCCAAAGAAAGGCAATGTCAAAGAATGCTCAAACTACCACACAATTGCACTCATCTCACACGCTAGTCAAGTCATGCTCAAAATTCTCCAAGCCAGGCTTCAGCAATATGTGAACTGTGAACTTCCAGATGTTCAAGCAGGTTTTAGAAAAGGCAGAGGCACCAGAGATCAAATTGCTAACATCCGCTGGATCATGGAGAAAGCAAGAGGTTTCCAGAAAAACATCTATTTCTGCTTCATTGACTATGCCAAAGCCTTTGACTGTGTGGATCACAATAAACTGTGGAAAATACTGAAAGAGATGGGACTACCAGACCACCTGACCTGCCTCTTGAGAAACCTGTATGCAGGTCAGGAAGCAACAGTCAGAACTGTACATGGAAAAACTGACTGGTTCCAAATAGGGAAAAGGAGTACGTCAAGGCTGTATATTGTCACCTTGCTTATTTAACTTATATGCAGAGTACATCATGAGGAATGCTGGGCTGGAAGAAGCACAAGCTGGAATCAAGTTTGCTGGGAGAAATATCAATAACCTCAGATATGCAGATGACACTACCCTTATGGCAGAAAGTGAAGAGGAACTCAAAAGCCTCTTGATGAAAGTGAAAGAGGAGAATGGAAAGGTTGGCGTGAAGCTCAACATTCAGAAAACAAAGATCATGGCATCTGGTCCCATCACTTCATGGGAAATAGATGGAAAAACAGTGGAAACAGTGTCAGACTTTATTTTTTTGGGCTCCAAAATCACTGCGGATGGTGATTACAGCCATGAAATTAAAAGACGCTTCCTCCTTGGAAGGAAAGTTATGACCAACCTTGATAGTATATTAAAAAGCAGAGACATTACTTTGCCAACCAAGGTCTGTCTAGTCAAGGCTATGGTTTTTCCCATGGTCATGTATGGATGTGAGAGTTGGACTGTGAAGAAAGCTGATCGCCGAAGAATGGATGCTTTTGAACTGTGGTGTTGGAGAAGACTCTTGAGAGTCCCTTGTACTGCAAGGAGATCCAACCAGTCCATTCTAAAGGAGATCAATCCTGGATGTTCATTGGAGGGACTGATGCTAAAGCTGAAACTGCAATACTTTGGCCACCTCATGCGACGAGTTGACTCACTGGAAAAGACTCTGATGCTGGGAAAGGTTGGGGGCGGGAGGAGAAGGGGACCACAGAGAATGAGATGGCTGGATGGCATCATCGACTCTGTGGACATGAGTTTGAGTGAACTCTGGGAGTTGGTGATGGACAGGGAGGCCTGGCGTGCTGTGATTCATGGGGTTGCGGAGAGTCGGACATGACTGAGCGATTGAACTGAACTGAACTAGGTTGGTTATAGCTTTTCTTATAAGGAGCAAGCGCTTTCTAATTTCATGGCTGCAGTCACCATCTGCAGTGATTTTGGAGCCCAGGAAAGTAAAATCTGTCACTGTTTCCATTGTTTCCCCATCTATTGGCCAGGAACTGAAGGGACCAGATGCCATGATCTTTGTTTTCTGAATGTTGAGTTTTAAGCCAGGTTTTACACTCTTCTCTTTCACTTTCATCAAGAGGCTCTTTAGTTCTTCTTTTTCTGCCATAAGGTGGTATCATCTGCATATCTGAGGTTATTGATATTTCTCCTGGCAATCTTGATTCCAGCTTGTGCTTCATCCAGCCCATTATTTTGCATGATGTACTCTGCATATAAGTTAAATAAGCATGGTGACAAGTATAGCCTTGATGTACTCCTTTCCTGATTTGGAACCAGTCTGTTCTATATCCAGTTCTAACTGTTGCTTCTTGGCCTGCTTATAGAGGTCAAGAGGAAATAAAGGAAAACACATACATTATAATTTCCTTAAAGAAATTCCTGTAAGTAAAAGTTCTAGTTCATAAGTTTTTGCTTTTTTGTTATTTATGTATTTTAAAATGACTCTTGAAATTTTATTTTTATCAATACAGTTTCTTTCCATTTTTATATCCTTCATAATTGTGGTCATTAAAAATGTTTTTTTTTAGTAAAAATGTTTTTTTTATACAAGAAATATAGCTATACTTTGTTTGACTAGTTCTTGAAGTTAGCTTTAATTTAATTTGTTTTCTAGTTTCCAAAACAAAAAATGACATTAAAAACTTATACTTTAGCGATGATCCTTACAGCATAACCCAAGAGGGGTAAAACTTTGAAATGCAGCTTCAATTTTGTGCTAATATTCCCAGTATTGTTCCTTAGCCTAATTCTTCTCCCTCACCCTTTTTTTTTGGGGGGGTGGTGTGTATGAGGGGAGGAGTGCATCAGTAAGACACACAAAATTCAATGCTCTCAGATTCTGGAATAATCTTGTAAGTCCCTCCACAGGGATGAAGCCTTATTGAATGATAAGCCTTTATTTTAAAGTTATCAGAATTCATGTTGTTTGCGTCTCTTCCCAGTAATGTTTGCATTTTTAAGAGACAAACAGGGGGCTTAAGCAAATGAAACTTATCAAGAGCAATTAAGTTTTAGGAAAGTATTTACTCTCTAAAGTCTATGATCAACAGTGTATGTAGCTGCAGTTCCAGGTCCCACCCAGGCCAACCCTCTTCTGATTTTGTTTACAGAGGAGTTGTCAGGATCTTATGTGTGTGTGCAGTGCTAAATTGCTTCACTCATGTCTGACTCTTTGCAACCCCATGGATTGTAGCCCACCAGGCTCCATTGTCCATGGGATTTCCCAGGCAAGAATACTGGAGTGGAGTGACATATCCTCCTCCAGGGCATCTTCCTAATCTAGGAATCGAACCCGCATCTCCTGAGTCTCTTGCCTTGGCAGGCAGGTCCTTTACCACTAGCTGCCACTTGGGAAGCTTGTGGTCCAATCATATAGTCTGAACAGCATGGGGGTGTAGGACAAGCCAAAAAGGACAAAGCACCCACTCAGCTAGGAGTTTGAAAAATTATCCTCAGACTCTTCCCTAGAGATCTCTCTCTCTGGGTTATTTGAAATACTTTGCTGTCCCTCATCCAGCCATGGACCACATCTAAAATACCCTGCTCTAGAGGTTGCCCTGTCTGTATTTGAATGCCACCTGGAGGGCAGGAATAATAACTCACTGAAAGAACATATTCTCTTGCAGAAAATAATTATTTCCAAAGTTGTATTGAGCTAAAACTACTTAATAGCATCCAATCATAAATGGGCTTCCCTGGGGGCTCAGAGGTTAAAGCGTCTGCCTCCAATGCGGGAGACCCAGGTTCCATCCCTGGGTTGGGAAGATCCCCTGGAGAAGGAAATGGTAACCCACTCCAGTATTCTTGCCTGGAGAATCCCATGGACGGAGAAGCCTGGTAGGCTACAGTCCACGGGGTCGCATAGAGTCGGACACGACTGAGCGACGGAACGGAACGGAATCATAAATGTAAAAGTTACATTAAAAATTAAATTACATCAGGCACTATTCTAGCCTAGGTTCTTTGCCTGTTCCATTTAAGTTGGTTCTGAATGGGGAGGGCCTATGATCCCATTTTATAGAAGGAGAACTGAGCCAGAGAAGGTTTGAAACTTTGTCCAAGGTTATTGCAGTTGGTGAATGATGACTCCCTCCAAGCCCAGGTAGTCAGACTCCAGAATCTGTGTTTTTAGACTGTGTATGCTATACTACTTCTTTCATGCTTTAGGTGCTTCAAGGAGGGCTTTCCAGGTGGTGCTAGTGGTAAAGAACCCACTGGCCAGAGCAGGAGACATAAGAGACCCAGATTTGATCCCTGGGTCGGGAAGATCCCCTGGGCGTCACCACCCACTCCATTGTTTTGCCTGGAGAATCCCATCTAGAGCCTGGCAGTCTAGAGTCCACAGGGTCGCAGAGTCAGACATGACGGATGTGACTTAGCACACACATGCACATACTTCAAAGAGAGACCTAATAAAAAGGTCTTTTCCTTAGGAATGATGACTGCAATCTTCATTAAAGCATGGGACGTGGCATGGTCACCAGCGTGGGGACGGAAGATCATCACAGATGAGTGAGGCAGAACTTCTGAACATGTGAAAGGAGTATCAAACCTGACTCAGCACTTGGCTTCCTGACTCGGTAGTTCTGAATGAAACGGTTAGATTCACTCGCTTCTGGAACTGTGTATCAAGGCTACCTGATGAGCTTAAAACCAGGGCAGGTTATTAAATCATATGTCCTGGAGACACTGATTCTGCAGACTCCGGCCTGGGTCAGGAATCTGCATTCTTACCAAAGCTCCCAGGGTGAATCACATGGACTCTGGTATGGAAACCACAGAATTTCCTAACTTGTTCTTTCTGAAATTATGGTTCCCAGAGAGCAGCATCAGCGCCATCTGGGACTTGTTATAAGTATGAATTCTTTGTCCCCCGCCTGGACTTAAGGATTGTGGAAACCTGTTTTAACAGACCCTGCAGGTAACCCAAATGCTTGTGAAAGTTTGAGAACCTCTGCCCTAACTTAACATTACATCAAATCCTCAGGAAACACACAGCGTTAGTCTAGACAGCAATTACTTAGAGAATAATATCAGTGCTCAAACAACGTTCAACATAATCTTGTATTGCAGCTTTTTCTGATTTTCTCTTTAAATCATGCTTCAATATTTGTTCCCTCTGTGCAAAAAGGAAACCAGGTTGCATATCCTTCTCCAGGGTAAAAGTGAAGAGAAAAGAAAACCTGCTTTCCCAGAGGATGGAAGAAATCAGTAGAGCTGTTTCTGAATCATCCTTGAATTATTCAGTCCTTATGGAGAGAAGTTATCCTTTTGGTAAAAATTCTTTTTTTGTTTATTATTAAAATTAAATGACACTTGCGGTATCAGGTGCCATTTATCACTCTTTTTCTCTGAGCCAAGGTATTATAAACTCTTCACAAATACTAATTAGTCTCCTTTCCACTTTGGAGAGGTTGAGGTCAAGGATGTAGCCTTCATTGTATATGTGATAAAAAGGTGAACAATTGTCTCCCAATTTGTATTCGCTCGCCAACAATTCAATACCAGTGTTCTTTCCATTTTTAGCTGCCTGGATAGTAACACATATTTGACTTTCATTTACTAATTTCTTATAGTTTTGAAAGCATTCATTTGTAATTAACCTTTGGACACATTTTAGTGTGTCATTTGGGCTTACAGCTCATAATAGGTTGTACCTAAGAATAAAATACTGTTTTGTGCAGTAATTTAAAATAAATGACTTATTTGAGAAAGACTTATCAATTGTCAGTGACCTTTGATCGTTTATCATATAATCAACGTGAGCTTTTTAACAAACAAAAGCCCCTTCTAATCATCCAATGAAAAATCAAAGATGCCAGCATTCTAATAGTCAGAAATTTTAAGTGTTTTCCCTAAATATATCCTTATTATCTAGCTTTTGGTACTATTAATGTACAATGCTACACTGAAAACTTAATGCATGTTAATAAATCTACATACAATTTATACATCCTCAGCAGCAGCAGCAGCTATTAATAGATAGATAAATAAGTTGGTGGATAAGTAATAGATAGATGATTGATAAATTGACCAATAGATGGTGGATAGAGCTAAACTTGGAGAAGGCAATGGTAACCCGCTCCAGTACTCTTGCCTGGAAAATGCCATGGATGGAGGAACCTGTTGGGCTGCAGTCCATGGGGTTGCACAGAGTCGGACAAGACTGAGCGACTTCACTTTTACTTTTCCCTTTCATGCATTGGAGAAGGAAATGGCAACCCACTCCAGTGTTCTTGCCAGGAGAATCCTAGGGACGGAGGAGTCTGGTGGGCTGCCGTCTATGGTGTCACAGAGAGTCGGACACGACTGAAGCAACTTAGCAGCAGCAGCAGCAGCAGAGCTAAACTTATTTATTGGACATAGAGTACATGTGTGTTGGTGTGTGTGTGTGTGTAAAAATTTCAGGTCAACCACTGTTGTGTCCAACTCTCTGGGACCCCGTGGACTGTAGCCTGCCAGGCTCCTTTTCCATGGGATTCTCCAGGCAAGAATACTGGAGTGGGTTGCAATTTCCTTCTCCAGGGGATTTTCCCAACCCAGGGATCGAACCCGGGTCTCCTGCACTGTAGGCAGACGCTTTATCCTCTGAGCCACCAGGGAAGCCCCAGATATGCATTACTGGACCGTAATGCTAAGTTCAAGTCAGGGTGGTTAAATTAATTTATTTGGGCTTAAACCACTCTCCAAACTGGCAAGCTTTCTCTGGGATTTTCAAGTAATTTCCTGAGTTGTGTCAAGTCTGCTTGCATCCGTTTTGGTTTCTACTGGTTTTGATTTTTCAAAAGAACACAGTCTTATCATGGAGGCTCTTCCTTTTTAAAAAAATTTTTTTTAATCTGAGGATAACTGCTTTACAATATTGTGTCGGTTCCTGCCATATAACCACGAGTCAGCTGTCGGAATACACATGTCCTCCCGTCTTGAACCTCCCTCCCTCTCGACTCCCCCCTCCCCGCTGTGTGGTCACAGAGCAGCGGGTTTGGGCTCCTTGCATCACACGGCAAGTCCCCCTGGCTGTCTGTTTTACATATGGTAACGTGTATGTTTCCATGCCACTCTCAATCCATTCCACCCTCTTCTTCCCCCAGTGTGTCCACAAGTCTGTTCTCTATGTTTGTGTTTCTATATTGTGTTTCGCTGAGAAACTCCTCTCTGCATGGATTCACGTGATTGACTTTTATTCAGCATTCACTATTGACCATCCACTGTGCGAAGGGCTGAGCATTGAGAGATCCAGAGAGACCAAGCTATGGTTTGTTCAACCACCATCAAAAATCAAGCCCACAGACTGAATTTCTTTTCCCTAGTTCATCCTTTCTTGCTCATGACTTTATCCATGTTAGTGATGGGGCATTAATATGCGTCATTGCTTAGGAGCCAGACTGCACTTCCCCACCCCTCAGTTCTATGACCTTGGACTTCCCACATACTGTCGTATGTAAAATGAGGATGATAGCAGTATTTACTTAACAGGTCGTCTTAAGGATTTGCTGAGCTAATGCATGCAGCACTCGAAAAGCTCGCGGAGGTTTTCCTGAACATGGCTGTGGCTATTATTCTGTGAGGAAGCCGTGGCAACGGGTGACACACGTGCATGGAGGACCAGGCTGCCAGCTCCCCCCCAGCGCCTTCTCTCTGGGGGGCCCTGCAAGAGGGCAGAGCTTCCTACCCAGGCTCCTTTAAAGCACTCTGCTGCCCTGCTTCCCCAGAGGAGGTCCCCCCAGGGTCTTCCTTCTAGAATGCACATTTGTTTTGTGTTGTTTTTTAGAGAAGTGCTGGTGGATTTACACTGATTCTGGGAGGCTGATTTGGGCAGGGTTGGGGGAGCAGATTTTTCCTACTGAAAGTGTTAGTTGCTGAGTTGGGTCTGACTCTCTGCCACCCCATGGGCTGTAACCCCCCAGGCTCCTCTGTCCATGAAATTCTCCAGGCAAGAATACTGGAGTGGTTTCCACTTCCTCCTCCAGGGGATCTTCCCAACACAGGGATGAAACCCAGGTCTCCTGATGGTAGGCGGATTCTTTCCCATCAGGGCCAGCAGGGAAGCCCCCTTCCCCACATTTTTTTTTCCCTAGTAAGCAGACAAAAGGCAGCACACACCCTGCTCCCTTTACCTCACATGGTAAAATTCTCTAAAAAGGGACAGTCACCATCCTTAAACTCCAAGTATTTCTATTCCCTCTGTTTCATAAATGATTTCCAAACTATGCTTTGCCAGTCGTGCTGAAATAGAGGAGCTCCTTGCACTGATGTTGCAGTGGTTCTAACGTATGCCCAGACCAGTGTCTCCTTTCATGCATCACAGGAAGCTCCATTTTAACTCCTGGCAAGTCCATCTTCATGGGCTCAAACTGTGAGGAAAGAGGATTGCTGGGCCCGGCCCTTGATGGGGAGACATCTCCCACGGGTGGCTAGGAAGCCTGGGGAAGGCAGAGCGGGTTTGTCTCCAGATGCAGAGAATCTGAATTTCAAAATGGAAATGTCTTAAGGCAAACTGGGAGGAGGGAGTCGCACTTGGCTTTAGTTGTAAACCCGGAGTGAAGGTTCCTGAGTGAGTCCATCCTTCCCGGCTTCTCCCTGCAAGGGCCCCTGCCTGGGCGCTGCTTCCTGGCCGGCCGGTGTGGCCGGTGTCACCGCAGCCCTTCACACACTCTGCACTCCCAGCGAGAGCCGTCGGGAGGGAGCTGTCAGCCCTGCGAACAGAGAGGCCCCACTGCAGAAATTAACTAAAAAGTAGGCTGTTATAACCATGAGTTCTGGGAAAAAAAAACTCACGCTGAAGGACAATGCAGATAGTGGAGTGCAGTTTATTACACCGGCGGGCCCAAGGCAGAGTCTCCTCTTAGCCAAGGACCCCGATCAGTTTTTGTGAAAACCTTATGGGGAAACAGTGGAAACAGTGTCAGACTTTATTTTTTTGGGTTCCAAAATCACTGCAGATGCCTATTGCAGCCATGAAATTAACTCCTTGGAAGGAAAGTTATTACCAACTTAGCATATTAAAAAGCAGAGACATTACTTTGCCAACCAAGGTCTGTCTAGTCAAGGCTATGGTTTTTCCCGTGGTCATGTATGGATGTGGGAGATGGACTGTGAAGAAAGCTGACCGCCGAAGAATTGATGCTTTTGAACTGTGGTGTTGGAGAAGACTCCTGAGAGTCCCTTGGACTGCAAGGAGATCCAACCAGTCCATTCCAAAGGAGATCAATCCTGGGTGTTCACTGGAAGGACTGATGCTGAAGCTGAAACTCCAATACTTTGGCCACCTCATGTGAAGAGTTGACTCACTGGAAAAGACTCTGATGCTGGGAGGGATTGGGGGCAGGAGAAGACGGGGATGACAGAGAATGAGATGGCTAGATGGCATCACCGACTCGATGGACATGAGTTTGAGTGAACTCCGGGAGTTGGTGATGGACAGGGAGGCCTGGCGTGCTGTGATTCATGGGGTCACAAAGAGTTGGACACGACTGAGTGACTGAACTGAACTGAACTGAACTATATACCCTAAGCCTACGTGCCTAAACCCACCTCCAAAATTCCCTGAAACTAGTCTGAACAAAGGAAGAGAGAAAAAGACACAATCAAAGTTAACCTGTGATTCATATGCCTTAAGCCTAGGTAGTTAACAGTGGACAATTATCAATAGGCCTGTGGTCATACCCTGCTAAACATAATGGGATTTGTGACTTTGTTCTGTTACAGAGATAATTAGCATATTCTTTCAGGTGGGGGAGACTCTAGGTATGAGCCCTGGGGCTCTTGCATCGGGGGTTTGGTTTTCCATTAGTGTGTTGTTTCCATAGATACAGGGCGTATAGCTCAAAGTTCACGGTCCAGCCCAAGGTGGAGTCCTGCTTTCAAGATGGAGCCTGTTCTGTCTGTTTCCTCCTTCAGGCGCACATGCCTTGCTCCCCACAGAGTCATCCTTGCTAACTTGACTCAAACCATCTCCCCTTTTCACCAGGATGCACACTTGTTTTGGAAAGTTACGGTCCATGTAGGTAAGATTGCGGGGGCAACATGAACTTCCTGAACCTACTGCTTTCTGAGGCCTCTAGTTAGAAGTGCAAGAAAGTTAGACTTTTCTCTTTCCCCCTTTCTGAGAGAAGAACAGTATTTGAGTGGCTCATCATTTTTGATTGTGGCTCCATCAGGGCTTTTTCATTTGGGCTTTCGTTGACTCGTAGCTCATTTCATCCTGCCTCATGCAGGATGGGGAAGCAGTGAAAGCTTTCTGCAATGTCACTGGTGGGAGGTCGTGGGAAACTGCTTCCTAACCGATTAGGACACACCATTCCCTAAGCCCGAACTCCTGTCCTCACGTCCTCATCGTCCTAAATGTTTTTGCCTGTCATCTCACTGGGTCTGGGTGGCCCCCACAGATAGGGGGCAGGTGACAGATAGGGGGCAGTCTCAAAAACTTGTTCAAGGTCATACAGCTGATGAGGAAAACCTCCATGATTCCTAAATGCTTTTATGTACACTGTGCTCTGAAACATCTTTTGTTTTGTTTCTGCCTGAAAATTTTTTATTAAACTGTAAGACACCATTTCCCTGAGTTGATCCTGCCCACCCCCAACATTGCCGCTTTCCATTTATTTTTTGTCTTGTCTCCTTGATATTTGTCTTTCTGGCTGTTCTCTCTAAAATGACGATCTGCAGTTTGTATGGCATCAAAGCCCTTTTATTGCATTCCCCCTCCCCGAACACCAAAACTTCCTCTTGTGGAATGTCTCATATTCTCGCCAAAGGGGTTAATTAGGAACTATTGATATTTTCATTTTAAATATTTAATCACGTATAATGATATATCTGTCTAACCACACTGAGTGGAAATCACTCTGGTAAAAGGTTTGGTCTAGCCTGTGGAACTCCAGATTCCTTACTCATCAGAGCTTTTTATTGCTTTACTGTGTTGAACATTCCCTATATATACCTGTGTCAAGTCATTGCATTGTGTGCGTTAAACTTATATGGTGTTATCTGCCATTTACGTCTCAATAAAGCTAGAAAAATATTAACAGAGGAAAAAGAGGTCTTTAAAATATTGCGAATAAATCAAAGATCCACAGCACAGAGTTTGAAGTTTCCGAGGAATTTGAGAAGATGGCTCTATAAATTTCATTCTGCATTTGGTTTGGTTTTCTTTGTGATGGAAATGGAGCCCTTTCTGTGGAGCCAGCCTTGCCTGTGTCTTCCTTCTTCTCTGTCACGTCCTCTCCTTTCTTCTTCCTTGGCTGGGTCTGTCATCATGACACTCTCTCTCTGTTGCTGTCTTCACCTCTGCCTCCCATCTTTCTCTGTGTGTGGTCCACCCTCCAGCAGCACCAGTATGGTGTAAAATGGAGGGTTAATTATATAAGGGCTGTTTGTCACAGGCTACTCTGGGAGCTTGCAATTCACATCCGTACTTTTACTATCCCAGTTTTCACCCGTGTCAACGCCCTTTCCTTTGGGCTGCCGACCTCTGAAGGATCTTTCTTAAGGCTGCTGTGTTTATCAGTCTATCTGTTAGGAGCCCGGCTGAGCATCCCCTTGTGGCAGAGTGAGTGGCAATCTCATCCGCCTTGTATTACCCGGAGGACAGAGCTGGTGTTCTGTTTATCTCTGTGTTCTCAGAATCCATCGTGGCTTTGTTTGCTCAGTAAGAATTATTGAACCGAATCCTTACTGAGGTATTACTTTTCTCATGCATGTTTGAATTTTAATGGGAAACTCGAAGGCAAAAGGAGAAAGAAAGAGGAAGGGGAAGGAAAAAGAGGCAGAAGGGAGAGAAAGATGTTAACTTAATGATGCACTATGGTTTTAAGGAATTAATGGTAGAATTTACATCAGGGTATGTTTTAGGGGGGGCACTTATCTTTTAAAAGATTGTCTGTATTGAGGTAGCTGTGTTTTCTGTAATTGCTCAAAACCTAAATTCGCTCTCTTTTAGACATAAGTTGGTGAATTCTGATGGATATTCATCAATGATTCATAGTAAGATGAAATCTCTAGTATTCTAGGGAAGGAGGGAATAGCATTGCTCTTGGACCATCTCAGAAACCTCACAGGCCCCTGTAATATCAGCGAGGTGTGTGAGGACCACTAATAGATTCATGCATTATGTAATTTTTGCCTTAAGAGATTCAGTACAAATGAATATTTTCGAAACAGAATTCGAATATTAGCTCCAATTCAACTTGGGAAAGTCTGACAACAGTTCTGCTTCAGTTTTCTAACCTGCAAATTAGGATGAGGCAGCATAGGTCAAGAGTTCTGGATTCCGAAGGCATTGTGCTTTCTAGATGCATTATTAAAAAATAAAGGGTTTTATATACAAAGTCTTAATGCATTGAGAATTATTTGTTGAACCCTTATTCTAAGCATTGCCTGGAATCCAGAAATCAATCAGGCATGGATCTTGCCCTGAGGGAGACTTATATACTAAGGAAGATTTTGTTTGTTTTTATTGTAGATAAATACTGGTAACTAAGATAGAGTGTATCCCATTTTAATTAGAGAGTTTAGTTGCTGTTTAGTTGATAAGTTGTTTCTGAATTTTTGGAACCTCATGGACTGTGGCCCACTGGTTTCCTCTGTCCATGGGATTTCCTAGGCAAGAATACTGGAGTGGGTTGTCATTTCCTTCTCCAGAGGATCTTCTTGATCCAGGGATCGAACCTGTGTCTCCTGAATCTCCTGTATTGGCAGGTGGATTCTTTACCACTGAGCCACCTGGGAAGCCAAGAAAGTTTAGGGGAGGTGATATAAAGGCAATGAGAAAAAATGATTTTCCATGGAATTGCAGAGTTCTTCTGAAATGCTTTTGAGATGGTGCTGGAAGATGGGTGGAATCTGAGCATGGGAAGTTGGCGGGAGAAAGGGGCATAATGAGACAGAAACAGCATAAACGAGATCTGAAGATGGAAAGTGTGGAGTTTGTGAATATGTGAAGCATGGGACACACTCCTGGGCTTCAAGGTGGATGGTGCAGAGTGAGAGGAGCCCTGGCTGAGTTTTCATAATGGAATTAAGTTTAAGATCCCCTGTTAATCAGACCACAGGAAAGGAAATGTGTTCGTGATCGAAAAAGTGTAGGAGAGTTATGGAGATCAATCCTGGGTGTTCATTGGAAGGACTGATGCTAAAGCTGAAACTCCAATACTTTGGCCACCTCATGCGACGAGTTGACTCACTGGAAAAGACTCTGATGCTGGGAGGGATTGGGGATAGGAGGAGAAGGGGATGACAGAGGATGAGATGGCTGGATGGGATCACCGACTCAATGGACATGAGTTTGAGTGAACTGCGGGAGTTGGTGATGGACAGGGAGGCCTGGCGTGCTGTGATTCATGGGGTTGCAGAGAGTCGGACACAACTGAGCGACTGAACTGAACTGAACTGAAAGACATTGTGAAAAGACGAGAGAAAATGGGTGGGTAGATTACTGAATAAGTGACAGTGTCGCTGACTTAAGATAAATGAGTGATCGTGTAAATTAACAGGACTTGTCATACAAATATTCTAGACCTATAAAAGTTTTCCTCCCCTTTAAAATATTATATATACTTCTCACTCATGTGGAAGAAGTCCCTGATATAACAAGCCAGTTTGAGTTCATAATGCGGCAAATCCATGCATGAGAATTTGGGGTACTCAGCAAAAATGGTGAATTATTAGAAGAACTAAGCAAAGAAACCACTTTTTAATGAAAACCTTGGGGAATTGTCCTCAGAATTGTGTACTGATTTTGGTTTGAAGCAGTGCCATCATTTTTGGGTTTTTATTCTATTCTTTATTAAAATGTGTTTACAAGTACATTTCCCATTTTAAATACCTGTGCATCCCCTAAATTATTTTTTTTCCCTTGGAAGATAGTGTACTCCCAGCTGGAATTCTTCTGAAACTGACAGCTAGAAGACTGTAGACCTACCTAGATCTAGTAATAGCTGAAATTTCCAAACTTTATCTTAGATGAATTTTCAGTCTTTTGGGTGAGTCTACTTTGCCAACAAAGGTCTGTCTAGTCAAGGCTATGGTTTTTCCAGTGGTCGTGTATGGATATGAGAGTTGGACTGTGAAGAAAGCTGATCACTGAAGAATTGATGCTTTTGAACTGTGGTGCTGGAGAAGACTCTTGAGAGTCCCTTGTACTGCAAGGAGATCCAACCAGTCCATTCTAAAGAAGATCAATCCTGGGTGTTCATTGGAAGGACTGATGCTAAAGCTGAAACTGCAATACTTTGGCTACCTCATGCGACGAGTTGGCTCACTGGAAAGAGTCTGATGCTGGGAAAGGTTGGGGGTGGGAGGAGAAGGGGACGACAGAGGATGAGATGGCTGGATGGCATCACCGACTCGATGGACATGAGTTTGAGTGAACTCCGGGAGTTGGTGATGGACAGGGAGGCCTGGCATGCTGTGATTCATGGGATCGCAGAGAGTCAGACACGACTGAGTGACTGAACTGAACTGAACTTTTTATTTTTCTTTTCTTGCACTGTTATACAAGTCAGATCATTTCAGTTCCCTCCTTTAATGTATAATGAACTAGCATAGAAATCGATAAATGTTGCTTTTTGATTGGACAATAACTATTTGATAAGAAGGAGAGAAATGAGGAATAAATGAGGAATAAAGCTGCTCTCCTAGGTGACACTGATCCCTAATTGTTAGTTTGCTGAAAAGGGAAGCCAATGGGATCCTTAAGATGAAGGTCAACTTTGCTTCCATCTCTAGGCTTGTATCGTCACATTCCTAGCTCAGAAATGTATTCAGTCTTCAGTTTAATTTTCTTTAATTTGACACATTGGATTTAAAATCCTTTTAAACAGAATATGATGAAAATAGAGCACATGTATATTGGGAAACAGGACAATAGATGATTTAAATGTTAATAATATATATTTTTAATGATGGATAAGTATAGTTGTACATTTCTATCAAATGCTGGTTCTTGATGAAAAGTAAAGTTAAAAAGAGGAGAATGAGGAGACCACCAGAGATTCTCAAAGACCCTTGTAGATATTTCCAAGAATGTTCATGTTTCTTGACATTGTTCTCATATTTAAAAAAATAAAATTAGAAGTCTACTGTAAAAAAATAATTTCTATAAAGTAGGAAGTTTCCTCCAATTAAAACCAATTAGCCAGTTATGTACCATTCCAATCCTTTCATGTATATTTATAAATAACTCAGTGTTTGATTCATAGAGATCAATTTCTATTGCTATTGCCAATTCTATTGTTCTGTAATTTCACTTATATATTCCATTGGAAATATTTTAGTAGGAAATACTAGAAATTATAAAAAATGATCCTTAAATTATCATTCTTATTATTATTTGACCTGTTAACTCATTTTGTAATGTTTTATGTACGTCATTCTTTACCTGCATACACATACTACCTTATTCTTTTCAGCAGCTGCATAAAGTACCATGATATTGCTGGACTTTGCAGGCAGCACAGTGGTAAAGAATCTGCCTGCCAATACAGGAGATCCAGGAGCCACGGGATCGATCCCTGGGTTGGGAAGACCTCCTGGAGAAGGGCATGGCAACCCACTCCAGAATTCTTGCCTGGAGAATCCCATAGACAGAGGGGCCTGGCAGGGCTACAGTCCGTGGGGTCACAAAGAGTCAGATAGGACTAAACATGCACTGACTATGCACTGAGATATTGCTGAACCATATTTTAGCCATTGTTTTATTGAGAAAACTTAGATTTCTAAGTGTTAGTATGATGAATGGCAATTCAATGTAATTAATGCACAAGCTTATTTTTCCACATGTGTGTTACTTAGGATGGATTTTGATGAATACTACCAAAAAAAAAAAAATTCCTACTACAGCAAATAACACTCTTTGTATTTGGTATGAGATGGGTATTGTCTTGATGTCAGTAATGTAAAGCCTTAATGTTTGTTGAATTCACCAAACTTACCAGTAAAAATTGATCTTGTTGTATTATTAATCTGTGATTCCTTCCGTCGTGTTCAATGGGCATGGTTCTCTTTCTGAGAAATGCCTGTTCATTTGTTTTGCCAACTTTTTCCTTCCATGTTAATTTTTTTTATTGATTTTTAGAAGCATTTTCTATGTTGTGATTTTAAGAATGCTAAGAATTTGCCTTACCTGTAAGATATTTTAGTATTGGCAGTTATTCTGGCCCTGTTGCTTGTCTTTGAATTTGTTTATATCATTCATAACTTCATAAAAGTGTCTTGACTATGAGAAAGATTATCCAAGTTTAGGAGAAAGCATGAGCTGAGGCTTGATGATAGAATGACTATGCAATTTCTACTATTATAGGAAGAACAGAACAATAAACCAACATGACAGATATAAAGTAAAACATTTGGTCCCTTATTCCATAATTAGTATATATAAAATAAATAAAAAACAACCCAACATTCTCAGTATTTCAAATTTGTTTTACTTGCCTGAACACATATAAGCAAAAATATAATCTGTATTCAAATGCTAATTTGGCCTTTAAAATCTGACTGTATTAATTAGGATGAATTAGAGCAACATTGTCTGTCAGACCTGCCATTTAACATGTATGACAGTTAGATTTAAACCCAGTTGACTGATGAAAACGTTAGCACACAGGAAAATGATTTGAAACAAATACTCTTCCAGCTTTGTGCTCAGGATCTTGACTGTTGCTGCAAACTTTACAGAATTGTTTCCGTACTCAAATCATACACATATGTTAGTTACAGTTGAAATGCATAGCAGAGTTCTTTTCACATCATATACTCTAAGAGGACTTCTGGGGTGGGTGAAATGAACATTTAGGCTGTGTATTTATTTATTGGGCTTCCCAGATGGTGCTAGTGGTAAAGACTCTGCTTGCTAATGTAGGAGACACAAGAGACATGGGTTTGATCCCTGGGTTGAGAAAATCCACTTGAGGAGGGCATGGCAGCCCACTCCAGTATACCTGTCCAGAGAATCCCATGGACAGAGAAGCCTGGTGGCTACAGTCCATGGGGGTCACAGAGTTGGACATGACTGGACACACATTCATTAGGTGATTTATGTTATGGGTTATAGTCTAGGAATTTTTATTCATCCACATAATATACTATAGAATCCTAGAACTGAACATGAAAGGAGATTTATCCTGTATTAAAAAAAAATTCGCCAGTGATAAGGCAACAAACCCCTTCCTATAAAGGACAGAAATCAGGTGGGAGGAAGAGACATATGCACAGTGAGGTGTCCTGGTTGCCCCCAAGAGACGTCTTGAAATGTCACGGTCCAGCTGTGGACTCTTTGCCTTCTAAGTGTAGAAGCTCAGTCTTTCCCAGTCTTTTCAGAGCTCCCCAAATAGATAAGATAGCAGGAAAATTGCTGTGCTATTTGGGATCTCCTGACAGTTTTAAATATTACATGATAAGCTAAATTGTATGTGAAATTAGGATTACTTTGTGAGTATCAGACTAAAGATATTTAGCCGAAATAGCGTGAAAGCGAATGCCGGTAATTCTGACACCTTGGCGTTCCTGCTGTTCACTAAAGACACACCAGGCAGGGCCCACAGCCCCAGCTGCCTTAGATCTGCTCAGCATAGGTGGGAAATGGTGTAATGGTCCTCAGTGCTCCAGATTGTGAAGAACATACTCTTACTACAGTGAATCCATCTCACCCTTAGGGACTAGGATCACAAAACCGCTGTGGGTAAATAAATTGAGGAAAATATGTTTTTCTTTTTAAATGGGGCTCAGAGAAAAGTACATCACAGTCAAATGTAGTAAAACCCTAACATTAAAAGATAATAACAATAATGAAATAAAGCAAAGGGATAGCATTTCTTCATGTTAAATTTGTAAGATTAGGAACTCTGCCATTAATTATGTCTAGGGCAGAGAGCCAGTGGGAATTTCCTGTATGATGCAGGGAACCCATACCTGGTTCTCTGTGCCAACCTAGAGGGGTGGGAGGGAGTGGGAGGTGGGAGGGAGATTCAAGAGGGAGGGGATATATGTTTATCTATAGGGGATATATGTTTATCTATGGCTGATTCATGTTGACGTATGGCAGAAACCACTACAATATTGTAAAGGAATTATCCTCCAATTAAAAATAAAATGCAATTAAAATACTATGTCAAAAGATCCTTGCCACACTTACTAGCTTTTGACAAGTTGTCAGTAATTTCGTTTCTTTATTTGTGCATGGATGAACAATAGTTATCTACCTCAGAGGTCGATTATGAGTTTCAAGTGAGATGCTTCATGGAAGCACAGAGAAGTTCTCAACAAAAGTTAGCTATTATCGATAGCTAATTATTATTATCTTATTATTTAAAAAAAACTTCATGATGTCATCTTTATTCTTTAATATGGACCATGGATACATGCAAGAAAGCTCCTTGTAGAGTAAGAAATTCCCTCTTTGGAAAATCTCTGCAGTGTGTGTCATTACATTCTGCAGAAATTTGAATTGTACCCCAATTTTTCTGGCCTTCTTCTCCCATGTTGTTAGTTGAATGTCATTGAAGTGAGCTCCAATGCATATAAACCAAGTCCTCTGGTTTGTCATGTAGGGGGAACGCCTCTTTTCAATTTCATCTGTTTTCCAGTTTTCAACTTGAGCTAAGTCCTGCCAAGGCGCTGATTGCGTTTCTAACTCTCATTCTGGACAGAATGTCCCTCACAGTCTGTTTCTTCTGCAGAAGGTAGAGGGCACGTTTAGCAGCGGATCGCCTCTGTGTTTGCAAGGTGCCTCTCTGCTTGAGTCCAGCCACTTTCTTTGCTTGCTTTGGTTTCATATGTATGAAGATACAGCCACACAGCTACCTCCATTTCTCCATCTTCCATCAACTCTGATCCAGGAGCACTTCACAGGATCAGAGCTTCTCTGATTAGGGTCTTCTCTTTTTTCCTGAAAAGCCAGGATTTTTCTCCTAGGCTCTTGCATCATGGTTCCTTCTGTGTATCTTAACTTGTGGAACACCTTTCTGCTGGTCTTCAGGTCACTTGTCATAGAGCTGCTCTGTAAGTAGTTGTGGTTTGGGAATGCCCCTGGTCGGGGGGAGCCCAGTCTTTCTGCTCTTGTGGGAGCTTTCTTCTCCGTAGGTCTAGAAATGCTGGCACTTTGTTTTTCCTATACTGAGATCACTGTGCAAGCTGAAAGAAGGTTTTGTTGTCATCATTTTTTTGGTCTTTTGCTTTATTTTAATCTAAGATGGCAATGAGTCTCATCTAGGTGAGACTTGAGTCTTGACTCTCATAATCCTATTGGCCAGGGCTGCCGGAGCATCCTATGAGGATTCTGTAGCTGGATGTGGATACAGTGGGAAATATTATGGCTTTTGACAAGTCATCAAGATAACAGCTTATACTCTCTGTATGGTAACTCACATCATGACTACTTTTGTTTCTGCCAGAAAAATTTTTTGACTCTAAGATAATCCTTCAAGACGGTCTCCCATATGTTGATTTTACAGTTCAGTTTTCAGAGTTTTGAAGATATTACTTCTAGTCCTTAAAAAAAAACTAATCAATTAATTAATGTATGTGAAAGTATTTTATAAGCTACAAAGTACAGTTAAAGAGCTATGATAATTCTATTTATTGACTCTCTTCACAAAGAACAGATGTGTACCATGATTATTCTAGTTGTCATCTGTAGGTGTATATTCTATTTTCATGTACATAGACAGTTTAAATTTAGACTGTTTTTAAGATAAAATCTACACTAGACTATTGTAGACTGTCCTTTACAGAGTTATTCGCATTGTATTATTATAACTGACAAATTTTTATCATCAGAAAGCACTTTGGCATTTGAAAGCTTTAAATCTTTGTGAACCAGCAATATGAACAAAACTAAATAAAAGTTTATTTACTAAATAAACTCTAACACCCTTAAGTAGCACTGTAGCTGTTTGAGATATTTGCTTCATTCAAAATTGTGTTTAGGTGGATAGATAGGTAGATAGTGTGGAATTTCTATTCCTTTTTGCCTCATGACAAATTTTTTAGAAAACACACTTCATATTGTTTTGTATTATTTTGTAACATCTCATATAAAAAATCTGAATTGATATTATTCTTCTTACTTAAGGATACACATTGGAATAAAGAGTTCGATTTTAGACATGCAGTCTAACCTTACTGTATCTGCTTCATTAAGAACTGACTTCTCAATATAATTCTAAGAAGTAAAATGCCCCAGCTTTACTGTCAGATTACATAGAAAGTACCCTTACTTAGCTGGTCCTGAATTATTTTACCTCATGGCAGGAATCTGTAAACTAGTTTTGAGTTTAAAATGCAAGCCTTTGTCAAAGCTTTCTGCCACATTGTGTAAAACTACCAATTAATAAGATCGACTTCCGCTGTGGATCATAAATCACTAGCAGATTGACAATGGATTTCATTCACCTTTGTAGCTCCTGTGCTCCGTGGAGTAGATTAAACTGAGTTTATCTATCAAAGCCTTTGATCCTGGAGACGGTTCATCCTGCTCATCTCAGGACACTGTGCCTTTTTTGGAAAATTCATCTTCTTTGCATGTTCTTCTGTAACTTAGAAAAGACCCTACCTTAAATCCCAAGATCTGGGTTCGTGCCTCCCTCTTCCTAGAGGCAGAGGCTGGAATGATGATGGGAATGTGGGGTCTCCGTGGCGTCCTCTGGAGATTTCTGTCCGCATCATTTACTTGGACTCTGCCACGTCACCCTGGGTATCTGAAACTGACGCTTTATGACTTTCTCTTTCAGAGAAATCTTTGAAGGCAAATTTTGTCACGAGTGTCTCTCTTTTTTTTAAACATCCCAATGGCATTTTTTGTTGTATTTGTTTTGCAATACTTTTGAACAGTGAATACAGAGCAGAAATCAAATGTACAAATGACTCTTCTCCTAAATGTAATTGTAGAAACAGTGTATGTTCTTTCAAAAAATCATAGTATGTCTGGGCGAAGACCAATCCACTGCAAGTACAGTGGCAGCTCTTGCTGAAGATGCTGCTGTGAGAGCACTGTAGTCTGGAGGCATGAGCACTGACAGGGCACACAGTAGGATTCTCTAAGGCAAGGAGCATTTCTGCAGTGTCACACGCTCCCTGGTGCTTGCCGCACGGCCAGTAGGACTGTATGTCTAAGATACACGTGCATCTGTATGTACACACACACTATTCAGTCAATATTATGACTTTTTATTGAGGTGATTTGTTAGAGCCTTTCAGATAAATGGCAAAATTGAGGGAAAGGCAAAGAGATTTCCCATATATCCTCTCTCCCCACACACGCGCGGCCTCCCTGCATCCTAGTATCCTCCAGCTGATGATCAGCTGTAGTCGATGAACCTCCACTGACACCTCGTCATCACCCTGAGTCTCTAGTCTACCTTAGTGTTCACTCGTGATGTGTTTGGACAAATATACAGTCACATAGATCCGTCATTACTATGTCTTACAGCATAGATTCACTGCCTGGAACACCCACTGTGTTCCGCCTGTTTATCCCTCCCCAATCCCAGTCACTGTGTTAAGTCCATGATTTAATAAGGGAAGATTATTGGGGAAAAAGCATAAGGACCAGAAGGATGTAGCTAGAGCTATGAGAAACGAGCTCTGCTTATAGGAATTAGAAAAAGCATGATGAAATACATAGTATTTGATTTGGACGACAGAGAAAAAGAGAATTATTCCAGGTACTGAAAGCTGGGGCTTTCTAGATTGGATACACGTGTAGAATTTTAAAGTGGCACACTATGTCTGGGGAAGTGTGAAGTACTTGTTGTAGTTTTGTGCAAGAGAAGAGATGGTGAGGGGTCAGGATGGGAAGGCAATTTAGGGCCATGGATCTTGCACCCCTTGTGAAGGGACTGGGATTTTATGCTGTTGGCAATGAAGAGGCGGTGAAAGGCTTTAAGGATGTGGGGTGGCAAAATTAATTGTGGGTTTTAGAATGACAATTGTATGGAAAAACTGAAGAATTCAGAGGAATGGGAAGAAATCAAATACAGATGATCAGATAGAAATTATTATAAGAGAAGAGAAATGTTGTGCAAGAGACAAGGTCACTCCCACTGTGTTAATCATTATTTAAAAATATCTTCATGGATTAAAGGTAGAGGCATGGCATATAGTGGACACAATATTGAGTATTTGATGGTGAGTTTTCATCTTAATTTCCTCCATATTTCTCTGTTTTTCACATGCAATCCACAAATACAGAAAATATTTGTGAGACAAGTTGGTTTTAGACATAAAAAAATGCAAGCAAAACAAAACCAAAACCATATAGAATTTTGGGATATACTTTGATATGATTGAAGGCAAAATGATTTATAGTCTGGTTCCATCCCTTACTGTCTTTGTGATTGTGAATAAATCATAAGCCCTTATTACAAAGATTGAGATAATAAATTATAAACTCTATTTCTTTATGCAAAACTTTAGGATATCTCTCTTTATTTTTCCCATCACTGGTGCCTTCAGGTTGGATGCGACACCTGGGACTAAGGTGAGGTCTTGTAGAAAGTAAGAAAAATGGGGTCATTTAGTTGTAACTTAATATTATCAGTTCAGGTGCTTGTGGTCCGTTTCACTTCTCTAGGTTAGGAGAGCAGAGAAATACTTGAGCCTGATGAAAGGTTTGTGTCTATAAAGAGAGATTTTCCTGAAGTACCCCAATTGAACATATTCTTGAGAAAATAAGACCAAAGTTATGGTGAGAAGTAAAGTTCCCTGGTGGCTCAGATGGTAAAGAATCTGCCTGCAATGCAGGAGACCTAGGTTCAATCCCTGGGTAGGGAAGATCCCCTGGTGAAGGGAATGGCTACCCACTCCAGTATTCTTGCTGGAGAATTCCATGGACAGAGGAGTCTGGTGGGCTACAGTAGTCCACAGGGTTCCAAAGAGTTGGACACTACTGAGTGCCTATAACACTTTCACTTTCAAAGTGTGATTTAGGTCTTGTGAAGAATTAATGGAAGATCTTTTCAAATACCCTATATTTCAGTACTGCTAACATTTGGATTATCATAACTCGAAGCCTATCTGCTTGTTAAGTTTAGTGAATCAGTTCTTGGATTGCATGTTTCCTCAGCCTGATGGAGGCAGCATCAGAGCCTAATGTGTTTATCTTTGATTCTTCAAGGTAGTAAGGAACAAGTATCCTTGTTCACACTTTATTAATCATATGCTCAGTGCGTGCTCAGTCACATCTGACTCTTTGCAACTCCATGGACTGTAGCCACCCAGGCTTCTCAGTCCATAGGATTCTCCAGCAAGAATACTAGAGTGGGTTGCCATTCCCTTCTCCAAGGGATCTTTCTGACCCAGGGATCAAAACTGCATCTCCTGTGTCTCCTGCATTGGCAGGGGGATTCTTTACTACTGTGCCACTTTGGAGGCCCTATTAATTATATACCGAGTTATTAAGTAATGGTCTCCTTAATTATATACCAAGTTATTAAGTAATGGTTCTCATTTCTCAGAATCTCTGAAAGGAAGTAATTCTTTAAAAAATCAGAAATGCCCCTTTTTTCTCCACACTCAATGGAGCCAAATAGTTGCACTGACTTGTTTAAGAGGTCCTGGAGAACTGAGTGGGTTTGCATCCCTGTTGGTCTCCTAGAGCCCACACAGATGAAGGCATTGGGTAAATTCCATGAGAGATAAGATCATCTCTCTGAGTAAAAGAAGTAGTCTGGTCTGAAAAGATCATTTATCAAGTGCTCAAGTCAGGCTGAGGTTTAACGCCATTGAGTTCTTTTAAGTTGGTGAATAAATCCATTGCCAGGACCGGAAAGGACTGGCTGTTTGACCATTGACAGTTTTTCATACTAGTTAATTTCTGGCATTGGAACTAGTCTACCCTGCCTGTTCAGAAGTCACCTGGTGTCAGCAGTTCTGCGGGGACCTGATTTATCCTCGATGTGAAGGTTTGCAGGGGAGCTGATTCCACAGCCTTCACTGCTAAATCATTTTGACGTTTAACAACCTTTCCTGCCAGGATGCTCTTTCTTATATCTTTGGGGTCAGCAGCCTCTGGCAGGGGTTCTCAGTCTTTTGATTAAGAGGAGATTCTTTTGATTTTGCAAAGCTTTAGGATAACTAGAAAGAGGAAAAGAGGGTTGTAAAATGCCTTAGATACAAGGAGGTATTCACTTTTCCCTGGTGGGAATCCTAAGAAACCTCTGGAGGTGTTTCAACACGAGTGTATCTGAAAGGGGAGACGTGTGTGCCCAGCAGGTTTGTCTGGGCTGGAGGTGCTGGCAGTCTGAACACCACTCATTGAATGTGGCTGGTAGAGATGAGTATCAGACACTACAGAAAAGCCACAGAGAAAATGAGAGCCAAAGTAAAAACATTACCAGAACCAGCTTCTCAATATTCACTGCTCTATTCTTATTTTCCCTTCCCCCACCTAACGTATTCCTTCATGTCTCAATACCCTAGTGACTCCCCTTTAATATGAGATGACTGGAAATGAGTCAGTTTCTGACAACCACAGGAATATTACGATTTTCAGACTGCCTCCTTGAAGCCCTAACAATCACTTCCAACTCAGCCTGCTATTCTCTGCCTTTCTTTTCTGCATCCTTGTCTTAATGACAACAGAGAGAGTGAGGCTGGAAATCCATCAGAATTCCACTGAGAAAGTTTGGTACCTTCTCTCCTGGGAGTGCACCCATGTGGTATCTGGCCATTACCATCACTTTGTCTTATAGCTTTCTTGGCTGCGGAAACTGGCCGGATTTAAATAGCTTCTAAAATGACTTATTTAAGATTCACTCATCTCCGACTATGTGGGGAGGTGAGTGGATTCAGATACAAAGCCGTCATCAGCGCTGTCACGGAGACCTGCTCTCG
Organism: Moschus berezovskii; assembly: GCF_049115385.1. Classification (NCBI taxonomy): domain Eukaryota; kingdom Metazoa; phylum Chordata; class Mammalia; order Artiodactyla; family Moschidae; genus Moschus; species Moschus berezovskii. The sequence goes on from NC_142485.1 coordinate 40,040,414, forward strand.
GAGGCTGGAACCGCGCACCTTCCTGGTGTTTTATCAGGGAAGCTGCCCAAGACACAATGAGATGATCACTGCTCTCTGATCACAAGCCAACCGAGTATCCCGTTACCCTGTCTCTCTGTTTATCTGTGAAGACCAGAAAAGGCTATCGTGACACAAATAAACCGTTCTGCTTTTGGACGGTCACTGTGATTCATTTTGCTTTTTTGTGTTCTTTTTGAGAACACCCCTCAGGTTTGTTTTCTGTCCTCTCAGGATTCCCAAGGGATAAAGAATAAATACACGGCCTCGTCTGTCTTCAAATAACTTTTAGTTTAGTTCCTAAGAGAGAGAGAACTAGTCCACAGGGGGTGGAATTGGAATGCAGGCCGCGACAGTGAATAAGGAAGGAAGGGTGTGACACAAAGCGTTTGTTCTGAGAGGGAAGTCCTCTGAAATGTTTCCTGGAGAAAGTTGAAGTCTAGTCTCAGGTTAGATTTGGTGAAAGAGGAAGAGGGCCTTGGGGCCCCCACTCTGACCTCTACGGAACCATGTGGGTGGAGCAGTCAGAGGCTCAGCACATCAGCAACAAACTGTTCAAAGATTTCTTCAGAGATTCCCTCTGATTCTGGATGGACCTGGATGAGGCTGGCAGAAAGCAGCCAGGCACTGATAACTCTGGGGATGAAAGCAAGTCTAGAAAATCTTCATAATTGGATTCAGATGCTGTGCCTTGATACTATGCCTCCAAATTCATAGCTAAATGCTCCTTGTCCAGAAACTTGGTGCTTCTTGGTAAGATCATACGGAAACCTCCATTTCTGCATTACTGACTTGCAGTTTCTGCATCATTCACCCGCCTAGCTTTCACTGCCTTCATCCTTATGTGGGCTTTCCCCTGGGCTCCTCTCTCTTCATATTATGGGGGCCCCTTCCACTCCTCATCTCAGCTAACTGTTAATACATATGCAGAACTCCACTTCTGAACAAGGTCACATTCTGCAGTACTGGGGGTTAGGACTTTAACATATCTTTGGGAGGGGGCACAATTAAACCTGAAATAAGGAATGCAGTTACATTACCTGAAAATAATGAGCACCACTTCTCTGGCTTCCATTTGTATACCTCAAAAATTTTTATGTCTAAGTGACTTGATGACAGTCTTGGGGAAAAGATTAAATAAAGTGATGATAAAGGATTTTAGTCTCTGTCTTTAAAAACGGGTATACCATTTAGGTTGAAGACAGTATGTTTACATTGATTTTTAACAAGTTTTAGCAACTCTACTCGGAGAAGGCAATGGCAGCCCACTCCAGTACTCTTGCCTGGAGAGTCCCATGGATGGAGGAGCCTGGTGGGCTGCAGTCCATGGGGTCGCTAAGGGTCGGACACGACTAAGCGACTTCACTTTTACTTTTCACTTTCATGCGTTGGAGAAGGAAATGGCAACCCACTCCAGTGTTCTTGCCTGGAGTATCCCAGGAACGGGGGCGACTGGTGGGCTGCCGTCTCTGGGGTCGCACAAGAGTCGGACACGACTGAAGCGAGTTAGCAGCAGCAGCAACTCTACTAAGAAAAAAACCAGAGAATTAATTGGTATCAACTGAGAGAGCGTCCTCTACTGGCCATACTCAGTACTGTGTCTGCTCTGATGCTATTTTTGATGGTATGGAAAGACAAATACTTAACTAATATAGTACCTGTGATTCATATTTGGTATATCAATGGCAACTGATTCTAAGAAAGCATTAAAGTTATAAATACAAAGTCATGGACTTACATTTTTAAAAGATTGAGTGTGCATGCTTAGTCACTTCAGTTCAGTTCAGTTCAGTCGCTCAGTCGTGCCCGACTCTCTGCGACCCCATGAATCACAGCACGCCAGGCCTCCCTGTCCATCACCAACTCCCGGAGTTCACTCAAACTCATGTCCATAGAGTTGGCGATGCCATCCAGCCATCTCATTCTCCGTCGTCCCCTTCTCCTCCCGCCCCCAACCTTTCCCAGCATCAGAGTCTTTTCCAGTGAGTCAACTCGTCGCATGAGGTGGCCAAAGTATTGCAGTTTCATCTTTAGCATCAGTCCCTCCAATGAACACCCAGGATTGATCTCTTTTAGAATGGACTGGTTGGATCTCCTTGCAGTCCAAGGGACTCTCAAGAGTCTTCTCCTATGCCACAGTTCAAAAGCATCAATTCTTCGGTGATCAGCTTTCTTCACAGTCCAACTCTCACATCCATACATGACCACAGGAAAAACCATAGCCTTGACTAGACGGACCTTGGTTGGCAAAGTAATGTCTCTGCTTTTTAATATACTATCTAGGTTGGTCATAACTTTCCTTCCAAGGAGTAAGCGTCTTTTAATTTCATGGCTGCAGTCAGCATCCGCAGTGATTTTTCACTTCAGTCATGTTCAACTCATTGCGACCCTATGGGCTCGTAGCCCACCAGGCTCCTCTGTCCATGGGATTCTCCAGGCAAGAACACTGGAGTGGGTTGCCATTTCCTTTTCCAATGCATGAAAGTGAAAAGTAAAAGTGAAGTCGCTTAGTCGTGTCCGACCCTTAGCGACCCCATGGACTGCAGCCCACCAGGCTTCTCCATCCATGGGACTCTCCAGGCAAGAGTACTGGAATGGGTAGCCATGTCCTCCTCCAGGGGAAATTCCTGACCCAGGGATCGAACCCTGGTCTCCTGCATCTCCTGCCTTGTAAGCAAATTCTTCACCGCTGAGCCACCAGGGAAGCCCTTTAAAAGATTAACCTTATCATTTTTAGAGAAGATATTCTTGACTATCAAATATAAAAAAGCAGAAGCTTTTGACACAGCTATCAAAATTTTATTGCAATTCTAAACTGATATAAATAGAATATTAAGAATATTATTTAATAGATAACTTAATAAGGACATTCAGAAAAGGGTTAAGGGCCAGAGACAACTGGCCAAGAAAGTAAATTTAATAGGTAGGCTAGAAAGAGCACAGTAATTTGAATTCTGAGGTCATTTCAGTTGCTATGACGGCTGTTGTAGACCCAGGACACACAGTCGTGGGAGGCAGTGGGAATACTGATGTATTGCTTCTAAAATCTGACGGTCTACAGAGTGAAGGGGTCAGCCCTCGAAAGCGCAATGGCATTTATAATCAATACACTTCCTTCAATTCATCGTGTCTTTTCCTGATAGTTTTCTCTTATCCCACCACTAGTTAGAGTTGTTGAGCCGAGCGCTACCGCTCCAAATGAGACAACGCATTTTAGCTTCCAAAGATGTTTTACAGCTGTATTTTTAAATTAACAATGATTAGCAAAATAATTATACCTACCGGAAAGCTGACAGCTGACATAGATGCCGGTGCCCAATAGATGGCGCTGTTGAAACTAAAAGCACAATTCAGTATTCTCTTGTCATTCTGAAAAAGCTTTAGGGGGTACTTTTCCACTATCTTCCGAAGATCTCTTGCGTATAAACAGAAACTGACAGTGTTTGCTGTCTATTAAGAATAAATTCTTTCATCACTCCTGTATTCAATAAAAGTTCTTGGACCAAAATTCTTGGTCCAAGATGTAGTATAGATTGTATTCTTGACTACTGACCAGCCTTCAAACTAATTAAAATACTCATGAATGTTAACTATTGAGAATTCATTTGCTTCCAAAAATTCACTGTTAACAAACTAAGTTCTGTGGTAATACTATATTGTTATCACCCTAGAAGTCTATTTAGAATATAGATTATTTTATAGAATTGGAGAGTTTCAATGGAACTTAAATTAAGGAATTGGAATCTATTCAGGAATTTGTTCAACAGTGTGTTTTCATTCCCGCCCCCCTTTGCATATCTGTGTCCTCTGGGCTTACTTCTCTGGTTGCTATTTGTCCACCAATCTCCCATTACAACGTCATTTGTGTTCTTATTAGGCTTTCTCTTTGTATACGTATTTCCTTCATCCCTTCGTCATTTTCTTTTTATGTCAGATTTAGTATACACTCACCCTGTTCCAGATCTATGCATGGAGAAATGAAAAAGAATGAAATAAGTGATCAAATAGTCTCAGCCTTGAAAGATTTTGTAACCCAGCAAAGGAAATAAAAACATCAGAAAATGGGCACAAAGTTAAATAAACGTGGACTGCCTTACCTTTCCTGGCCTTTTGACTAGAATATAGGAATCGTCCATAAATTAATGATGCCTCAGACTATACCTTGAAAATCTCGCTATTGAAACGTATAAAGTGTGTTAGATTTTAGAAATGGGCACTTTGTGAATAGGAATAGAAAGGCCACAGTCTCCTATAATGAATGAAAGGTTTGAGCTAAACTAATGCATGAATGGTCACAGGATATCGCTGCCACTGCAAGTCTCCTGGGTAGGACCTCTGTCAAGCTTCTAACCAGATGACTCCCTAAAAAGGGCTTATGTAGATGTGGGTTTGGACTGTTCTGTTTCTTCTCTGGTAAGCAAGACTGTGTTCATTTATTGTTTGGCTGAAACCACACTGCGTTCCAAGTGTTCTTTGTATTAATAAATAACAAGCTGATGACGCTCCTGTTATTTTTGTAAGCTGATTAGGCAACACTTAATATTAACTATTCTTGACTCATATTAATACATAGAATTTGCAAATTAGAGTCAACTATGATTTGCAAATTGAAGTTAATTAGAAAGTCCTAATACAGTGCCTCCTAAAAAGGCCAAAACACTTTGCATAGAAATAGCCAATTTAGAAGTCACAATTTTCCAACTGCTTTTGGCAAACAATTATTCCTCTGAGTTGTCCTCAACTGGAGTGAAGAGATGAATATTCACAAAATTGGTCAGGATTTAGAAAGTGATTACAGGGCCTTTCTTCTTGAGCACTGGGGACTGAGCTCCTCCATGGCTCACTTGTTGCCCAGTGACGAAATTTGATCATTTGAAAAGCTGTAATAGCTCATCAATAAAAAGAGGGATGATCTAGACAAGAGTTTCCAAATACTAAACACATGATAATCTGTTGAGATTCTTATATTATTGTTAGACCTTATTCTTCTTTCTTATGGAATTTCAGAGTGTTAAAAAAGAGCAGAGTTACCTGTGACAATAAACTTGAAACTGATAGAAATTGTTTTTTTAAAATATAAAATATCAAGATTATGAATAGGTGCCTTAAAAAATTAAGTGGAATTATGCATCAAAAAATACTACAATGTAATTTACCACATCGGTTGAATTAGGGAATGACAGCCTTCTCAATGCCTGCAGAAAAAGTATTTGATTCATTATCCATGATAAAGGTTCTCAGAAATTGAAAATGAAAAGGAGTTTCATTAATGTTACCCAGACCATGACAATATCCTACAGCAAGGGGCCTGTGTAGTACAGTCGTTTTAGACTCAATATTTCTAAAAATTTTTCAAGAATATTTCCAAGACCAAGGACAAGGAAAGAATATTCAACATAGAACCAGAAGTTCTAGGCAAAGTAATAAAACATGAACATGAATTACAGAGTAGAAAAATAAAAAAAGAGAATAAAGAGACAAATTTAATAATTTGCAGGGAACATGATTACCTGATTTTGCAATTAAATATAAATAGCAAAATATTAAGAGATAAATTCTTAAAAAACTGAAAAGAATTAGATAAAAGATTTCTGGATACACAGTTTACAAATAGAGTGTATGGGTCACATCATGTGCAAATATTTTCTCCCATTCCATAAGTATCGTTTCACTTTGTCAGGGGTGTCCATTGTTGGGCAAGAGTTTAATTTTAAGTTTAATTACGTCCTAGTTAAAATTTTTGCTTTATTTATTTTTTGCCATAAGAGACAGATATAAAAAAATATTGCTGTGATTTATGTTGTAGAGTCTTATATCTATATTCTCTTCTAGGCATTTTATGGTTTCTGTTCTTTCTTTTAAGTCTTTATACGTCCAGTACTCCTTTTAAGTAGTATTATATCAAAGTCCTTGGACATTTTAGTAGGTCTATAGTTTTCAAGAGAAACATAATTTCTATTTTATCTATTACAATAGAAACTGCATAATTTATATTAATATTTACAAAAGGTGTTTGCGAGTTTCTAATATTATGATTTCACTCACCCAACATCCCTTAAGGACTAATGTGGTCTTTACCACCTTTGCACATCTATATGGAGTTTGGCTTGGTAGAAGATAAATTTAAAAGTTTGGAAAAGTAGGTTTTGATTAGTTTGACATTTTGAATTTTGGTAGAAAACAATTCTAATGAAAGGAAATTTTTTGTAGTTAAATTTTTTGCTAAGCAATTTAGATAGTATTTTTGTGTCAAATTAGAAATCTGAGCTACAGAATGATGGAGTTAGGCCCATTTAAAATGGGTAATTGTTCTGAGCTAAGTTCCCTTCCTGGAGCCTCAGGTAATTATCAGAGAAGCCTGGTTTTATTAGGCTACCTCCTAATACTGCAAGTGTCCCTTTCTCTGAAGCAAGACATAAAGAGAATAAAATACAAATTAGTAATATTTCTGAAATTCTCCTAGAAGTTTATTTTCAAGGAGAAAAAGCTCAGTCTAATTAGTATTTTGCCCCAGATGTTCCCAGGCTACACTTATCTTGAAAGGGTCTCTTGAATCATTCCATATGAAATGTGCAAGTTCCTTTGGGGTATTTTTAGATCAACCTATTCTCTTACTATGTAAGGAAAATGGGAAAGAGAGTGGTCACTTAGTAATGTGAACCAGCTTGTCTTGTAAGATTTAAATCTGTTACTAAGGCCCACGATTTTGCTGTCATACCATTTGTCCCTAAATTAGGAAGACCTGTAACTCCATGATTAATCTCCATGACCAATAAACTTTCACCAAAGTTCACCTGGGAACCCTACCATATATGTTAAAGTGGCCATGTGGTTTATCATTCTAATCAGGTGGAAGAGGGTGTACTAGATGAAGCCCATACCAAAATCCCAAAGAAAATATGAGACTGTCTCTGACCAACCAGAATATATGTTCACCCTCTGTGTGTGGACTTAACAGCATTTCCTCTCAAGACAGAATCATAAATTGATGATCTTGAAGGCTGGTAACTAGGGCAAGAATACAAACAACAGCTTTAATCCTCAGAAAGTCTTATTATCTTTTATTTAAGTAATAAAATAATTTGGGGGCTCAGGATAGAAATTGGACATTAATTAAGAAGGATTTAGAGAGGCTTATGCTAAGCATTTTGAAGACATTTCTTTCATATCTATGTCAGGGTGAATTGCAGGCTTCATGGAGTTGATGTTTTGATTATGGAAAGACAAGTACAATAAGGTGATGAGATCTATAGCCTGTCCTTCCTCAATAAATTTAGAAAATGCTTTACTTAAACGCAACTCTACTATTACACATCAATTGATGAAGTAAGCATAAGATTAATGCAATTTTTAAAAATTTTAATAAAGGTTACAATTAATATTCAAAATCATTCTTTGGAATGTACCCACCTCTAAAGTTTTCAAGGGCATGATGGCTAATGTATTCATAGAATTTATTGTTTCTTCCGGTCCTACCTGCCTTTCTGTCTGTAGTCAGCCATGCTTATTTCTACAGAAGGAAGAGAAACTGACCTTCATCATTCGAATCTATTTATTTGGTTAATTCACAAAATTATGATTAAATATCTGGCCAGTACTGGTGCCAAGAGCCCTTTCTTTTTGACTTTATCCTTCGGATGTTTCCTTCATTACTATGTTGTTGTTGTCAGTTGCTAAGCCGTGTCCTGCTCGTTCTGACCTCATGGACTGCAGCTTGCCAGGCTCCTCTGTCCTTCACTATCTCCTGGAGTCTGCTCAAGCTCATGTCCGTTGAGGTGATGATGCCATCCAACCATCTCATCCTCTGTTGCCCCCTTCTCCTTTTGTTCTCAATCTTTCCCATCTTCAGGGTCTTTACCAGTGAGTTGGCTCTTCACATCAACTGACCAAAGTATTGGAGCTTCAACTTCATCATCAAGTCCTTCCAATGAGTATTCATGCTTGATTTCCTTTAGGACTGACTGGTTTGATCTCCTTGCAGTCCAAGGGACTCTCAAAGAATCTTCTCCAGCAGCACAGTTTGAAAGCATCTATTCTTCGGTGCTTGAGACTTCTTTACAGTCCAACTCTCACATCTGTACATTACTGCTGGAGAGGTAGAAAAAAATCACTAATTGACTATCATTATTAGCAAGCTACTTTAAGCATCCTTGTAGATTTCATGTTGTTTAATCCTAGAGTTCAGCATTGCTTGTGCTGGCTAGATTTTCGTAGAAGGTAAGTCATAACACACCGTGGGTGGTCTTGATGCTACACACACAGGTGGTCACCTTTATTTTCTTGGTTAATAAATCACCTCTAAGTCAAGGTAAGGGGCTTCCCTTCTCTCCTAGAATTGACAGCTACAAGGTCTTTTGTGTTGCAAAATGGTGGGGTTCTGGAGAAGATTAGAATAGAAATCCTGGACTTTGAGTACCTATATCTCTCTTTAGGAAGGGGGATAATTGGATGCCCTATTTTGAGGACTAAATGTGAAAATTCATCCTTTTTCTCAATGTATGGAGAGAAGGGATAATTTTCCTTTCTGTGTCTGTGTGAGTTAGATATGTGTGTGTCGGCCTCATTTCTGGCAGTTCTTGTGACAGTTGTGTGATATCATGTCAGCATAAATTATTCTCAAATCTTTTGGCCATGCACACTTTCCAAGAGCTCGTGCACGTATCTCTGGGACACAGACACTGTAAGGAAGTCCAAGATACGGGAGCAGTCACGGAGGTCTGCGAGGGGCACGGACTCTGTCCCTGTTACTGGCCAGAGGGCAGTCTTCATTTTATTTAGAAACTGTTAGACTGTAGGCACGTTGCAAATGCCCCATACACTCTCCTTGCTTGCCTTTGGGGAATCACTGAATTATAATACAGAGGAATAATGCCTGTAATGAGGATAAAGAGTCACGTTTGTATAATTTGGGTTATCAATGGACAGGTACTATTGTGTTGGGACAGATTTCCATTCAAATTTGTAGCAAAAACAATTAGCTCTTAAAGTGTGAATCTTTGATTATTATAAAGACAGTATCCATTTAAAAAATATCTATCCAATCCATCATCCCGAGAAATCTTACATAATTTAAACTTTAAGTATCAAAAAGTAACTTGAATATGCTAGAGATCTTTAAAGTAACTCAGTTACTTTATTGCAAAAATAATGCAAACACTCTGTTAAAAACAGTCCTTATTTATTTAAAAAATTTTATATAGTATTTTCTGTGGTTTAAATTGTTTGTATAATTATATACATAGTATTTCATAAATAGAAACAATCAAGATATAGCTAAGCGAAAACAAGAAAACAAATTCTATATTAATTTCACCAGCCAGCGGCAATAACTATGAACATATATGATGCACTTTCTTACAGAATTACCGCAGATAGACCCCCACAAACAAGCACACTGACATTTTTAAAGGAATTTCTATACTTTAGCGTCTTTAAAGGGATTACTGTACTAAACTTTTTTGATAACCACACTTTTCACTAATCACTATATTATCAGTGTATTTTTAAAGTTACTTTTAAAAAATGGTTAGTTATACTTTTAGAAAATTGTTTTATATGAGTTATACATTGTTCGTAGATGTCAGACGTATTTTTTTAGTCTTTATTGAACTCAGCATACTTGGATATTCTTGCTTGAAAGCAGTCCATACAGGCCGAGTGTGTTTGTGCAATTATTCTGAATTCTCGCACGTGAGACATGGTTAGCTGCTTAAGACTTAAAACTCACATTCAAAATGACAGATGCAATTGTTTCTGAAGTAAGTTGCTTTACTGCCATTCTTGCTTCTCTGCGGAAAGAGGATCATTGTTGCTAGGAACTTTCTTTGGGTTTGAAATTGAGTCACCCTTAGGAGGTGCCAGGTTGGCACCCCATCAGAGGCATTTGTGAATTACACTCTTGCGAGCTCTGCTGGCTCCTGGCGCGCTCCCCTTCTGTTTCTGGGAAGTCACCATGGCTTTGTCAAGTCTTCTCAGTTCAGCGTCTCCATTGAGATTGCCTTTTCCTTTTGCAGTTAATTTCTGAAGACCTTACATAACTCTTGGGTGTTATTATTACTATGGTAGTGTTACATATTATAATGCATTTGACAAAATATTAAACAATTATCAATAATAACACATCACAATGGGAATGTGTAGCTCTTGCCAAACCATGCTGTTGTCATATTTGATCAGCCATGTATTAAAATTACAGGAATTTAAAAATATCTGTCATACCTCATTATATTTTGATTATTTAACAGAACCAAAGGTACAAATCATTCAAAGTTAATCATTCTAGAGACTGATAAGATAGCATAATATCCAAAATTTCATGAAAGATATCCTTTTAAAACTGAAAATGACATCAACGTTAATTAAATCCCAACTTTATTCCTATTTTCACATAGTTTCAGAAAGTCTGTCAGATTTCAGAATCTGCTTAAGTGAAGAAATGGTATTAATATTAGGAGTCAATGACTTTTTTGATAATTGGTATTTTTAAAATTGTAACAATTTCAGTTGAAATTGCTTTTGGTCAATTGTAATTTTTATGTTTAATTAAGGTGGAACATGATAGGTATACTGTATAAAATATTTATTTTAAAACGCTAGACAGTAATAACATTTTGAACAAACAGATCAAATCACAATGTAAAAAATTCTAACTGTTCAAATTCTTCTGAGTTGGGAATTGCTTTTTTTAAAAACAGATATCATAAAATAAATGAGACAGTTGTTGAAAATATATTCCTTTTTACTTGATTTAGGAGTTATTGTTCTCGAAGCTTTGTGAGACTGGGACCCGAAGTGTGCAAAGCATCACATTTAATAAACTCCATAAGACATTCACATTATTGGTTCTAATGGCAGTTTATTGAGATAGATGCATTACTCAAAATCACATGTCTATATTTAGAAGAGGTACAGATTAAATATGACAGAATTTCTTCCTCCCTGTGATGGGTGAATTAGCAAGTAAATAGAATTGTTTTTGACCCAAGAAGACAGGTTTGATTGCATACCATCCTCTCTCAGATATTGGAATTTTTTTTCTCAACCAGTAAGGGCAAGTGCAAGTCTGTTTTGTTTATTGGTAGTTCAGCATAAGCTTGTGTGCATGTGAGTGTCTGCGTGTGTGTGGTTAACGAGGGTAAATACTAGACAAAATGAATATGAGGGCTCAAGTAGCAATCCCTTCATTGTATTTTCTACTGTTAAAAGTAATTAATGGATAATGTATTATCAATAATATTTGAATAGTTAGAAAACAAACAAAAAAGAACCGCAGCACATGTATTCACACATCCATCCTGTATTTCCTTCTTCATTAATTAAGCCAGTGCACATTTTAGTGTTTCTGATCTGTCTTATATTAGACAATGAAGATACAAAAATGTGCATAGTATCCCTTGATCTTTATAAACTTTTAGCCTAGTAGGGAAGATTGTCAAACATATTCATGAAATTAATTGTGGTGGGCCAACAGGTGAGCATTTCCACTTGGCTAAGGAGGAGGTCAGGAAAAGCTTTAATTCAAGGAAATCATGGTTCAGCTGAGACTTAACAAGGCATGAGGTGTTAGTCAGGTGAACAGACTGAGTCAGTATGTTCTGGTCAGAAGACATAACGTGAGCAGAAGCCTGTGGGTGGCTGCCAAGGAGCTGCAGAGTGTCCCTGTGGTTAGAGGAGGTGATGTGCTGAGTGTAAATCAGTTAGGTGTTTCATTCAGTGATTCACGGAAACTTACCAGAAGGAGGATGCTCTGTTTGCTCCTGTGACAGTTCAGGAGAGTCAGTTGCTAGAACCGATTCAGAAGCAAGAATGTCAAGGTATATGGCCCCACAGTCTCTGGGATTTACCCGTATGAGCACAAGAGATCAGCCAATTATTTCTCTCTGTCTTTTAGCTTAATCTTTTCCAGAATATTTCTTGAAAATGAATTCAATCCACTCCAGGAGATTAAAGCTGTTGAATTTTCTGTCATTTGATCTCACTAATAGGAGTAATGGGCTTTCCTGACAGTCCAGGGGGTAAATAATTTGCATGCAATGTAGGATACCCAGGTTCAATCTCTGGGTTGGGAAGATCCCCTGGAGAATGGAATGGCATCCCACTCTAGTATTCTTGCCTGAGAATTCCACAGATAGGAGTCCAGCGGGTTACAGTCCATGGGGTTACAAAGAGTCAGATACAACTAAGCAACTAACACTTTGACACTATTTGAGGGGTTTATCAGAACTTGGGCCATAGTGCCCTGACAGAGTATCGTGGAGCCCATTAGAGGGAAAGCTAAAGGAGAGGAGGTTGTACATGTCTCTGACTGTGTGTGCTTTGGAAGATTGGAGACTGAAGGCTTTTGACAGGGTCAGATGTCTTTGTATTTTTCCAGTTGATAGAATAACATGATTCATGCCCTGGTCAACTGAACTACACACCAATTACTGAGATAATTGTATGTGTGTGTGTGAGAGAGAGAAATTCACTTGTCGCAGACCAATACAATTCTAAATGTAGAAGTAAGTGTGTTAGTCACTCAGTCATGTCCGACTCTTTGTGACCCCATCAACTGTAGCCCACCAGGCTCCTCTGTCCATGGGATTCTCAGACAAGAATACTGGAGTGAGTTGCCATTCCCTTTTCCAGGGGATCTTTCCGACCCAAGGATCAAACCTGCATTAGCAAGCAGATTCTTTGCCATTGAGCCACCAGGGAAGCCCAGGGTTTTGGAGAAGTTAGTGTTTCCAGTTTGGGCTGTCGTGTCCACCTCTTTGCAACCCCATGGACTGTAGCCCACCAGGCTTCTCTGTCCATGGGATTCTCCAGGCAAGAATACTGAAGTGGTTTGCCATTTCCTCCTCCAGGGGATCTTCCAGACCTAGGGATTAAACCCAAGTCCCCTGCATTGACAGGTGGATTCTTTACCACTAGCACCACCAGGGAAGCCCCCATCCTACACTAGATTTTAGCCAAAACCTGAGAAGCAAAGGCCAAGAATTGTTTGTCGCTTACCAGTTGGTATTGGTGTTTTTGATAGAAAAAATTACTTGGGATTATATCATTAAAGAAACATTTTATTTTACAGCAGTTTTACATTTATAGAAAAATTGCATAGTATGCAGAGTTCCTATGTACCCATCACCCAATTTCCACTCTAATTAATATCTTCAGTTCAGTTCAGTTCAGTCACTCAGTCATGTCCAACTCTTTGCGACCCCATGAATCACAGCATGCCGGGGCTCCCTGTCTATCACCAACTCCCGGAGTTCACTCAAACTCATGTCCATTGAGTCGGTGATTCCATCCAGCCATCTCATCCTCTGTCGTCCCCTTCTCCTCCCGCCCCCAATCCCTCCCAGCATCAGAGTCTTTTCCAGTGAGTCAACTCTTCACATGAGATGCCCAAAGTACTGGAATTTCAGCTTTAGCACAGTCCTTCCAATGAACACCCAGGATTGATCTCCTTTAGAATGGACTGGTTGGATCTCCTTTCAGTCCAAGGAACTCTCAAGAATCTTCTCCAGCACCACATTTCAAAAGCATCAATTCTTCGGTGATCAGCTTTCTTCACAGTCCATTGCTTCAAATAAATGATTGGTTCTAATCAATCATTTGTTTCAAACAGTGAGCCAATAATGATGCAGTGTTATTAACTAATGCCTATATTTTATTGCAACTTCTTCCGTTTTTGTCTAATGTACTCCTTCTGTCCCAGGAGCCCATGAAAATACTGAATATGTTTGTCCTGCCCCCGCTGAGACACCTGTTATCTGCAGCAGTTTCTCAGACTTGCTTTGCTTTGGATGACCTTGCCCATTCGAGAACTGGTCTGGTATTCTGAGGCGCTCCATCATTTGAGATTTGTCTGGTGCTTTTTTCATCACGTGACTGGGGTTGTGGGTATTTGGGAGGAAGATCACGGAGGTAAAGCGCCCTTTTCATCTTGTTGTATCGGGGGATGTACTGTCAACATGAATCCTCACTGTAGATGTTGACCTTGGTCACTACCTGAGGCAGCACTTGGCAGGTTTCTCTGCTGAAAAGTTCCTCCTCCTCCACCGACTTCTTCTGCCCCACATTCCTGGGAGGAAGTTATGACACACAACCTAAATGTAAAGCTCTGAGGAGTTATGTTCATCTTCTTAATGCCAGAGTATAATTTATTTTTCAAATACAAATTATTTGAAATTGTACTGCATGAGAGATTTGTCTCTTTTCCTATTTTAATTAATTAGTTCATTTATTTATATAAGTACAGACTCCTCAGTGTATTGATATATCACACTATTGGTTATAGTCCTACCACTGTGTTTTATTTATTTGTTCGTTTCTCAAATCATTCCGTCTTTGGTTGTTGGGAATTCTTGCAGTTGAATCCTGTGTCTCTTCACTGTGTATGTGAGCTAGTACTCCTTTGCTTTCTAGCACTAAACAATCTCAAGATTCACAATGTGTATTTCCTGCACCAGTCTGTGAATCAGTCAATTATCCAGGGAACCCTGGTTCATTTTACTAGAGTAGGTGTTAGTAAACAAAACCTGGGGACTGGGTGTGCTCATTATTTCTGGGGTGTCATAGATTTTAGGTCCCCTCAACTTAGAGAAGGAAATGGCAGCCCACTCCAGTACTCTTGCCTGGAAAATCCCATGGACAGAGTAACCTAGTGGGAAGGAAATGGCAGCCCACTCCAGTACTCTTGCCTGGAAAATCCCGTGGACAGAGTAACCTAGTGGGCTACATTCCATGCAGTCGCAAAGAGTTGGACACGACTGAGTGACTTCACTTTCACTTTCAACTTAGAAACATATATGTGCCTACTCATATATATGTGTATACATATATTTGTTTATTCATTTATCAATATTTCCATGTGTAACCATCTTTATCTTTATTAAGCGCCACACGAATTCACACTAATTTCTCCAACTCTCCTACACCACGACCTGGATTGTTGTAACCGTATTTCCTTGTTTACCTGTAAGCTCCCACTCTAAAAGTGAGGAACCTGCCTCCCATTTTCTGCCTCCATTTAATTGATTAATCAATTCCAGTATACACGTATAGCAACATGAGACCTGTTGGCTGTAAGCACATAGGATACAATATCAGTGACTATAACATGCTCTTTATGTCCCATGCCTTTCCTTTCAGTTTTATGCACTGTACCTCTTCCCAGAGTTAATGTAGGTGAACATTTTCTCTTTTCCCCTTACTGAGGGTGCTTCATACATGTATGGCGTAGTTAGAGTGTCTTTTCACATTCTGCATTCCTCCTTCAGTTCAGTTCAGTCGCTCAGTCGTGTCCGACTCTCCTAGAATCCTCTTATTTCCTGATGGTTTTAAAATCTGCATTCATTAAGATAATTGGTTATAAAGATATATAGGTTTTGACAACTGCATGTCATCTATTCACAGTGACAGGCATCATGTGAAACAATTTTACGGCCCTGAAATATTTCCTGCGCTTCATCTATTCAGCCTTCCCCACCTCTGCTACTCCTGTAGAAACCACTGCCGATCCTCTTTCTATACCTTCACCTTTTCCAGAATGTCCTATAAGTAGAATCACACAGTAAAGTACCCTTTTCAGATTGCCTGATTTTGATAAGCCATATGATTTAAGATGTCACACACGTCATGTCATTGCTTGCTCACTCATTTTTTATTTCTGAGTCATGCTGCATTATGTGAATGCACAGTGATTTCTTTGTTCTTTCATGAATTCAAGGATATCTTATTTCATATTTAATAATTGTGGTTCACATTGGTGTAAACATCTGCAACATGTTTTTGTGTGGATATTCCTTTTCACATCTGTTAAGTAAATGCTGAAGAGCTTGACTGCTGGAATGAATGGTAAGGACATGTTTGGTTTTGTAAGAAATCACTAAAGAGTCTTCGCACGTGGCTGCACCATTTTGCATCGTAGCAGTGAGTGAGAGTTCCTGTTGCTTCACATCCTTACCATCCAGAGATACTTAACTTTTTGGATTTGAGACATGCTGATAGGTGTGTTAGTCGCTCAGTCGTGTCCAACTCTGTGCCACTCTATGGACTGTAGCCCGCCAGGCTCCTCTGTCCATGGGATTCTCCAGGCAAGAATACTGGAGTGGGGAGCCATTCCCTTCTCTAAGGGATGGTGTGTGGTTGTATGCCATTGTTATGATTTGCATGTTTTCTATTTGTTTTAAAAGATTGTTTGCATATTTTATATACAAACCCTACATTAAATAGATGTTTTATAAATATTTTCTCCCAGCCTAAGGCTTATCTTTTCAGAGAGCAACAGATTTTTAACTTTAATGAAGTTCAATTTATCAGTGTTTTCTTTCGTGGATTGTGATTTTGGTGTTGTATTTACAAAGTCATCACCAAACCCAAGGTGATTTGGATTTTCTCCTGTGTTTGCTTATAGAAGCCTAATAGTTTTATGTTTTACATTTGGGCCTATGATCCATTTTGAGTTAATTTGTGCATAAACTGTACAATCTGTATTTTTTTGTTTATGAATGTCCAGTTGTTCCAGGGCCACTGGTTGAAAACACTTCTCTTTTTGATTGAATTGCCTTTGCTTCTTTGTCAAAGAGAAATTAAGCCAACTGACAATATTTCCATAGGTTTATTTATATATGAGTTCTCTGTTTTGTTACATTGATATGCATCTGTATTTCTCTGTAAGACTGGTGAAAGAGATCATGGACAGTTAATGCCATTTTCCCCTAAAATGTTAGGAAGGATTCATCAGTTAAATCATAAGAATACCATACTTTTAGGGGAAATGGTTATTAATTACTGGTTGAACTTCATTAATAGATATAGGCTGATTCAGATTATCTCCTTGTTTAAATTTTGGTAGTTTGCATCTTTCATCTATGTTGTCAGGTTTGTGGGCATAGAGTTGTTTATAATATTTCTTTATTTCACTATTATTACCACAGGATCAATAGTGATGAACTGCTTTTTCATTTCTATTATTAGTAACTTGTATCTTGTCTGGGTTTTTTCTGGGTTAGCTTGACTAGAATTATATCAATTTTATTGATCTTTTCAAAGAACCAGCTTTTTGGTTTTGTTGATTTTTCTCTATTGTTTTCCTGTTTTCAGTCTCCTTGATTTCTGCTCTAATTTTTATTATTTCTTTTCTTATGTGTCTTTTACCCTTATATTTCTCTTCTTTTTCTAGTTTTCCAACATGGAAGCCTAGGTTATATATTGTAGATCTTTCTTTTTTTCTAATATGTGCATTCAGTACTGTAAACTTTACTCCCCTGCTTTTGCTGCATTTCACACATTCTGATAATTTGTCTTTTCAGTGTGATTTACTTGAAAATATTCCAATGTCTCCTGAGACTTCTTTGGCCCATGGGCTATTAGAAGTGTGTTGTTTAATCTCCCAATATTTTGGCATTTTCTAGCTATTTTTCTGTTGTTAATTTCTAGTTTAATCTTATGACGACCTGAGAAAATATTTTTGTATGACTTCTTTCAAAATAAATTTGTTAGGACTTTCATGATGACTCAGAATATGGACTATATTGGTCAGTGCTCCAGGTGAGCAAGAGAAGCACATGTATTTTGCTGTTTTGAGGATATGTTTCCACTAAATGTTAATTAGATCAAGTAGATTCATAGTGCTATTCTGATCAATTACACAGTTCTTGCTTGGCTACCTGTTGAATCCCTGAGGCTTCCCTGATAGTTCAGTTGGTAAAGAATCCACCTGCAATGCAGGAGACCCCAGTTCCATTCCTGGGTTAGGAAGATGCCCTGGAGAAGGGAAAGTCTACCCACTCCAGTATTCTTGGGCTTCCCTTGTGGCTCAGCTTGTAAAGAATCTGCCTGCAGTGTGGGAGACCTGGTTTGATCCCTGGGTTGAGAAGATCCTCTGAAGAAGGGACAGATTACCCACTCCAGTATTCTGCCCTGGAAAATTCCATGGACTGTATAGGCCATTGTGATCGTAAAGAGTCGGACACAGCTGAGCAACTTTCACTATAACCACTGTATCATCTATCGATTTCTGAGAGAGAGGAGCTGAAGTTTCCAACTATGGCCAGGGATCTATATCTTCTTTCAGTTCTTTTAGTTTTGCCTTGTGTATTTTGATGTTCTGTTGTTAGATTGTTGTGTCGCCTAGCAGAACTTATCCCTTGACCGCTGTGAAATCCTCTTTCTATCCCTGATAGTTTTCCCTGTTCTAAGTTTGTTTATGGTCTGAAGATAATATTGTAACTCCAGCTTTATTTTGATAACTATTAGAATGGTCTATCTTTCTTCATCCCTTTGTTTTAAATATATCTGTACTTTTATACTCAGAATTTTTTGGCAAAATACGATTAAGTCCTCTGTTTTTATCTGCTTTGAAAACCTCTGTTAGTTGGTTTATTTACACTATTTCCATTTAAACTGACTATTGATATGGCTGAATTAGTATTTACCATGTTTATAACTAGTTTCTATTGGTTGCATTTTTCTCTTGTTTCTTTTTGTTTTCATTTTCTGTCTTCTCTGGTTTTGATTAAGTTTCTATTCTATTTCATATTGTCATTTATCATATCACATATACTTCTTTGTTATTTTCTTTGTGGTTGTCTTAGAGATTGCAATGTATGTTTTTATGTAACCTCAGGCCACTTTCAAATAACTGTCTACTGCTTCATAGTTAATTCTGGTATCTTACAATATTCCTTAAGACTTTGCTGACATTCATTTCGTGGATCCATCTACTATAATTACCTAATGCATTATTACAATTACTACTTTGAATGAACATGTATTTTTGATCAACTGAGAATTTTAAAACATTTTACTTTAGCTTTAAATTTCTTCTCCAGCAGTCTTCTTTCATGTAAATCTGAATTTTTTTACTTTTATCATTTTTCTTGTCTGAAGAACTGCATATATATGGAATTTAGAAAGATGGTAACGATAACCCTGTATCCAAGACAGCAAAAGGGACACAGACTTTTGGACTCTGTGGGAGAGGGCGAGGGTGGGATGATTTGGGAGAATGGCACTGAAGCATGTATATCATCGTATGTGAAACGAATCGCCAGTCCAGTTTCGATGCATGATACAGGATGCTCGGGGCTGGTGCACTGGGATGACCCTGAGGGATGATATGGGGAGGAAGGTGGGAGGGGGGTTCAGGATGGGGACACATGTACACCCGGGGCGGATTCATGTCCATATATGGCAAAACCAATACAATATTGTAAAGTAATTAGCCTCCAATTAAAATAAATAAATTAAAAAAATAAATTTTCTCACAGGGCATCTATTTTTATTTGAGAAAATCTTTATTTTTCTTTACTTTTGAATGATAATTTCATTGGACAGAATTCTAGAATGGTACTTTTTCAACACATAAAACATTTCACTCCACTCTCTTCTTGCTTGCAACATTTCTAACATAAAATCCAACATATTAATAAAGCCATTGAAGGCATTTTTAAATTTATGTTGATGTTTTTTACTGTAAGCATTTCCTTCTTATAGTTTCTGTCTCTGTGCTTTTATTACCCATCCATTTTGCACATTGTCTTCTTTGTCACTAGACCCCTTAAGATATTAATCATAGTCACTATAAAATCTGTGTCTGATGATAAAAAATATGCATATATCTGTGTATATATATATATACACACACACGTATATATTTATATAGTATCTGTATATATCTAAGTATGCTTCTGATACTTGCTTTTGTCTTTAGACTGTGTTTCCTTGACCTTTATCATGCTTTGCAAGTTTCTGTTGACAAGTGGATATGATGTACCAAGGCGTAGGAACTGAGGTAAACAGGCTTTGGTGGGAGGTTTTGTGTTTACTTGAGGAGTCTGGCTCTGATTCACGTTTGCTCTGGCTGTCGGTACCTGAGGCTTCTGTTTCCTCCATGGCTGATTTTGGGCTCCCATGTTTTTTTTTAGCTTATCTGAGATAAAGCCCTTCACAGGTAAAGTTGGTGTTGCTGCTGCTTCAGCTGATATCTGCGCTGTTTCAGTGGAGTCCTGCTGACATGGTAGGCAGGTGCAGTGGGAAGATGGATTCTATGACTTCATTTACTATTAAGTCTCAGTCTTTGGGCTTCCCTGGTGGTGCAGATGGCAAAGAATCTTCTGCCTTCAATGTGGGAGACACGGATTCGATCCCTGGGTTGGGAAGATCCCCTGGAGAAGTGACTGGCTACCCACTCCAGTATTCTTGCCTGGAGAATTCCATGGACAGAGGATGGGCTACAGTCTGATGGGCTACAGTCTGTGGAGTCGCCAAGAGTCAGATACTGCTGAGCAACTGAGCATGAGCAATGATTGAAGCTAGAGAGGTGTAAGCTTCATATTCCTGGGTAGCTTCTTCTTACATATCTTGGACATTTTCTCTTTATTTTGGTTAACACCTGTTCTGTTGTTGTTCAGTTGTGCAGTCACGTCTGACTCTTTGTGACCCCATGGAATGTAACATGCCAGACTTCCCTGTCCTTCACCATCTCCTGGAGCTTGCTTAAATTCATGTCTATCAAGTCGGTAAGCACAGCCTACCATCTCGTCTTCTGTTGTCCCCTTCTCTTCCTGCCTTCAATCTTGCCCAGCATCGGGGGCTTTTCTAATGAGTTGGCTATTTGCATCAGGTGGCCAAATATTGGAGTTTCAGCTTCAGCATCAGTCCTTCCAATGAACACCCAGGACTCATCTCCTTTAGGGTGGACTAGTTGGATCTCCTTGCAGTCCAAGGGACTCTCAAGAGTCTTCTCACAGTTCAAAAGCATCAATTCTTCAGTACTCAGCCTTCTTTATGGTCCAACTCTCACATCCATACATGACTACTGGAAAAACCATAGCTTTGACTGTACAGACCTTTGTTGGCAAAGTAATGTCTCTGCTTTCTAATATGCTATCTAGGTTGGTCATAGCTTTGCTTCCAAGGAGCAAGTGTCTTTTAATTTTATGGCTTTAGTCACCATCTGCAGTGATTTTGGAGCCTAAGAAAATAAAGTCTCTCTCTGGTTCCATTGTCTCCCCATCTATTTGCCTTGAAGTGATGGGACCAGATGCCATGATCTTAGTTTTTTGACTGTTGAGTTTTAAGCCAGCTTTATCAATCTCCTTTTCACCTGCATCAAGAGGCTCTTTAGTTCCTCTTTGCTTTCTGCCATAAGGGTGGTGTCATCTGCATATCTGAGGCTATTGATATTTCTCCCAGCAATCTTGATTTCAGCCTGTGCTTCATCCAGCCTGGCATTTTACTTTATGTACTCTGGATAGAAGTTAAATAAGCAAGGTGACACTATACAGCCTTGACGTACTCCTTTCCTAATTTTGAGCCAGTCTGTTGTTCCACATCCAGTTCTAACTGTTACTCCTTGACCTGCATACAGGTTTCTCAGCAGTCAGGTAAAGTGGTCTGGTATTTCCATATCTTTAAGAATTTTCCAGTTTTTTGTGGCTCAGAGGTTAAAGCATCTGCCTCCAATGCGGGAGACCCGGGTTCGATCCCTGGGTTGGGAAGATCCCCTGGAGAAGGAAACGGCAACCCACTCCAGTATTCTTGCCTGGAGAATCCCATGGATGGAGAAGCCTGGTAGGCTACAGTCCATGGGGTCGCAAAGAGTCGGACACGATTGAGTGACGGAGGAGGAACGGAATACAGTCAAAGGCTTTAGCTCCTATCAGTTCAGTTCAGTTCAGTTCAGTCGCTCAGTTGTGTCCGACTCTTTGTGACCCCATGAATCACAGCATACCAGGCCTCCCTGTCCATCACCAACTCCCGGAGTTCACTCAAACTCATGTCCATCGAGTCGGTGATGCCATCCAGCCATCTCATCTCTGTCGTCCCCGTCTCTTCCTGCCCCCAATCCCTCCCAGCATCAGACTCTTCAGCTCCTATATCCTGAGTCAAATATTCAAACATTTCTTTTTATTTTCTCTAGCTGTCTCAGTCATTTATTATTTTCTTAATCCCATAAAATTCCCACTACTCTGTAAATATTGTCAAGGAATAAATGCACCAGATAATGTTTTCTAGATAACAAGGTGAACACACTATTTAACATTCTTATTCATATGTGATATTTACATTTATAAATTAATGTCTTCTTTTCAACTTAATTGCATGTTCTTTGCAGGCAATGAGCTCAGGTCTTTAAATCTTTTTTAATACTGTAATGCTCCTTACCTTAAACTATTCTTCAGTATGAAGACCAGATTATAGCACTCCTCAAATATCAAGAGGTTTATTTAAAGCAAAGAGCACTTGAAGATTAAACTCTTATACTTATCTGAACGGATCTTTAGGCTTACCTGTTTAACTGACAGTATCTTCAAACCTAATAGGCCAAAAGCTGATTATACATTCTAGAAATCATGTGATAAGGAATTTTATTATACTTTATGTAGATGGAAGATACAATGACAATCTAGAAGCATTTTATTCAATTACTTCTGTAGTGTAAGCTTTGGAATTCAGTGAACTGGATTTTGAAATCCTGCTTAACCTTCTGTTATCACCCTGCTTAGCAAAATATTTTTGGGCTTCCCTGGTAGCTCAGCTGGTAAAGAATTTGCCTGCAATGCGAGATACCTGGGTTCAATCCCTGGGTTGGGAAGATCACCTAAAGAAGGGAATGGCTACCCACTCCAGTACTGTGGCCTGGAGAATTCCATGGACTGTATAGACCATGGGGTCACAAAGAGTCGGACATGACTGAGTGGTTTTCACTTCACTTTAGCAAAATATTTAAGCTTCATGTTTTGATCTTTGCATCTGTAAGAGATATATAATTATAAATTGTAAAAAATATCTTTGTAAGGATTAAAATACATAAATTCGGAAAAGCACCAAGCATATTGTATAGCACATAGGGAACTTGATAAAGGATAGCTGTTCTTATTGTGCTCAATTAAATGCTCCAAATAAGTCTAGAACAGTAGACACGCCTCCACGCGTGTGTGCTCAGTTGTGTCCAACTCTTTGTGACCCTGTGGACTGTAGCCGGCCAGGCTCCTCTGTCCGGGGGATTTCCCCTGCGCTGGAAGCACAGAGTCTTATGCACTGGCATGCCTGGGAAGTCTCTCCGTATGTGTTCTTATTCTACCAAAATATTCTGCAGGAACTTGGAGAGAAGACAGACATTTGTTTTTCCCGCATTTGTAATAGAAGGTTAATTCCTATTGGATTTTCTAAATTGCTTGTCAGCAAAACTCTTTGAATGAAAGATGGATGTTTCCTGTAGTAACACAAGGAAGGGAGAACTTCAGGATAGGCTGTGAGAAGAAGGGCTGGTCTATAAGGAGAATGTGTGTGAGGACAGGGAGGCAGAGGGGGCTTCGTGGGACGCGGGGGCACCTATGGGAAGATGTCAGGGCAGGGGCCAGTCTTTGAGGTTCAGGTGGATCCAGAGCTGACTTCCTCGTGATCAGTGGTTAATTCATATAACTCTTGGTTCGTATTCTCTAAATAAACCGAATTGAGGCATAATTCACACTGGATAAAGTATACCAACTTTAAGTGTAGATTTCAAAGAATTTGATGCCCTGACACACCCATATAAGTACCCCACCAAACAAGATACATAATATTAACTTACCTTAATTTGTTCTTTTTCTTCCTACTTATGGAAAAAAACTTGGTTTGTTGATTTTAGATCTTTCTTCTCTTCCTGTAGAAGCCTTTATACCTACACATTTTCTTCTAAGCATGACTTTTACCACATTCAATGAACTTTGATATGTTCTGATTTTTACTCACTGCAAATATTTAAATATTTTTTCTTCTGATTCCTTTTTTGATTCATATCCTAATTGGAAATGTGATGTTTAAATGCCAAATATTTAGATATTTCCTAAGTCTTTTGTATTCATTGATTCATTCAATTTGATTCTACTGTGGTTATAGAACCTGCTGTCTATTATCTCAGTGTAAACAATTTAGCAATACTTACTTTATGGTCTCAGTTCAGTTCAGTCACTCAATCATGTCCGACTCTTTGTGACCCCATGGACTGCAGCACACCAGGCCTCCTTGTCCATCACCAACTCCCGGAGTTTACTCAAAACATGTCCATTGAGTCGGTGATGCCATCCAACCATTTCATCCTCTGTCGTCCCCTTCTCCTTCTGCCCTCAATCTTTCCCAGCATCAGGGTCTTTTCCAATGAGTCAGCTCTTTGCATCAGGTCACCAAAGTATTGGAGCTTCAGCTTGAGCATCAGTCCTTCCAATGACTATTCAGGACTGATTTCCTTTAAGATTGACTGGTTGGATCTCCTTGCAGTCCGAGGGACTCTCAAGAGTCTTCTCCAACACCACAGTTTAAAAGCTTCAATGCTTTGGTGCTCAGCTTTCTTTATAGTCCAACTCTCACATCCATACATGACCACTGGAAAAACAATAGCTTTGACTAGAAGGACCTTTGTTGGCAAAGTAATGTCTCTGCTTTTTAATGCTGGTATAGCCTATGGTTTATACTGGAGAATACTCCACAAACACATAAAAAGTGTTTGGACTCTGCTGGTGTTTGGTGGAATGTTCTACAGAGGTCAGCTAGATCAAGATTCATGATCTTTATCTTTCCTGATTTTGCATCTTACTGTC